>NW_025963902.1:14025123-14692186 GCF_023055435.1 Haliotis rufescens
TAATAATAATAATAATAATAATAATAATAATAATAATAATAATAATTATTATTATTATTATTATTATTATTATTATTATTATTATTATTATTATTACAACATCAAATGTTACTAACCAGAAGGGAATCTCCCTGAACATATGGTACAAGTTATTTTAATATAAGATCAATACAAGTAGAACGAGGCCTTGTGTCGACAGCATGTGGTTTTGTAAAGCCGCATGTTTTCTTCCCCCGCGTCGAACGTTATACTAATTATTCCTTCAGTTTTAGAGCTGAGAATTTCTTTCTTTACAAAAGAGAGCTGAGATTGTTTTTTAAGTCACATTTCGAATTCAACATGTGGAAAGAATGGTTAACACTTTCTCACTGTTCACTATTTTGTCACCCAAAGGAGAAATGATATACTCCAGACAGCTTATTGTAATGAAGTCATCATCTTTTACTCAGTATTTCAGCTGACAGATCATAAAACTCAGTCCCAATGTTCACATTCTACTCTTGATAAATGATAACCAAAGGTTCTTTCTAAAAACGATTTGGAAGTATGCGGTCCTATCTCCTTGTCACATGATCTGTGCCAAGACATGAACATGGGCATGGTCACAGAACATTCTGGTTTAAAGCATCTTATGAGTTTTTGGACGTAGAAACACTGAAAAACTACATTCCAGCAACTGGGGATTCATGAAATTTACAACAATGTTAGAAAAGTGACCGACCGGAGAGCGGAAGGTCCGGGGTTCGATCCCCGGCCGCGTCATACCAAAAGACGTTAAAAGATGGTACTTGTTGTTACCCTGTCTGGCGCTCGGCATTAAGGCGCTAAAACAAGGACTGGTCGGCTCGGAGTCAGTATACTGTGTCTGAGTGGGGTATTCATGTTAAACAGCGGCATGGTATCTCAGTGGGCTAGCACTATACATCGGCATAAGTCCGGACTAGTACAAGCAGCAACACACACACACACGTGCATGTACGTCTCTATATAAGTGCAATAAACTTGGAGGCGACGTTAAACCCAATTTCACCTCACCTCACCTAGAAAAGTGAGTGAGTGAGTTGGGTTTAACGCCGCTTTTAATATTATTACAGTTATATCACGGCGTGTCAGCTTAATGTGGGAGGAAAGCCCGAAGTGATGCAGGCCTCAGACGTTTACCACTTCAGTGAAACCCACGAGCACGGAAAAAAACATAGAAACATAATTGGGGCGAACCGGGATTCGAACCAACAATCATAGGTTTCTGGCGTGCCCAAGGGACGCAACTCTGCACAGCGATTCGCGGCGCCTTAGACGACTGGGACATCCGTGTCCCCTGTTAGAAAAGCACCCATTTGGAAAGAAAATGTAAAAACATCATTTTTGGTCAAATGTGGACATAGGACCACCTTGTGTCCATGCAAGGGATTTCTTTTTTTCAGGTCGCAGTTCCATTCTCACAAGACCCATGATTCCAGTCGTCTAAGGCGCCGCGATTCGCTGTGCAGAGTTGCGTCCCTTGGGCACGCCAGAAACCTGTGATTGTGGGTTCGAATCCCGGTTCGCCCCAATTATGTTTCTAGGTTTGTCAGCACCATACTTGTGCTCGTGGCTTTCACCGAAGTGGTAAACGTCTTAAACCTGCATCACTTCGGGCTTTCCTCCCACATTAAGCTGACACGTCGCGATATGACTGGAATACTGTTAAAAGCGGCGTTAAACCCAACTCACTCACTCATGATTCAGGGGCTGTGGCCATCATGGTTTATTCTCCCTGCAGTGTGTTATTGTACGACAAGCAACTCCCACTCATCGTTTATTACGCGTCACTCCTACACCGTGACCCGTGATGGTCCGGGGTAGAATGGGTCTTTCATGCTTGCAACATATCCTTTGAGATTATTCCCTAAACTAAGAAAGTAATTATGAAAATAGAAAATGCATTACTTCGTATGTTTAATTACATAGAGCTAATTACAAATTTCTTAAAATCATTAATAATGATAACCTAGTCACAAAACCGTGAAGATCCAGGGTAGAATACATGTAGGTCTTCAACAAGCCATGCTTGCCGTAAAAGGCAACGTAGATTTCTTGTCTGAAATGAACATATTTTACAGAAAAAAAGTTGTTAAATTAGAGTTATAAAATATAATAATAAGGAACACAGAGACTTACTTCAGTGCAGTAATCTAGACTTGCCAAACATTATACATGGGCTGTATCGGATATATTTGTTTCAGGGTCTGCATGTCAGACTAAAAGGCGACTATGCTTGTCGTAAGAGGCGACAAACAGAACCGCATGGTCAGCATCGCTGACTTGGTTGATGCATGTCATCGTATCCCAATTGTGTGGATCGATGTTCATAATGTCAATCACTGGATTGTCTGGTCCAGACTCGATTATTTTTACAGACCGCCGTCATATACCTGGAATATAGCTGAGTGCGGGGTTAAGCAACAAACAAACAAACAAATTAACCTTGTGACAAAGATTTTTAGTTGCTTTAAATAAAACGCTTACTTGTTTTCAGTAATGTTTCAGTGATGTGTCTTATTAGTGTTCCCTCTGTAAGACAGACTTGTGCCCTATATTTCTCAAGTTGATTATGATACAGTGTGTCTCAAGTACGCCAAGCATGTTAACTGGAATTTGGCTCATAATTATCTCACCGATGTCTGAACCCCCTGGACCCATCCTCAGGATCCGCCTGTGGCCATCTTGATTGACAGCAATGATGTTTTGTTTGTTTGTTGTTTAACGCCGCACTCCGGGTTGAAATAGGTCTTCAGCAACCCATGCTTGCCGTAACTGGCGACTATGCTTGTCGTAAGAGGCGACTAACGGGATCGGATGGTCAGGCTCGCTGACTTGGTTGATGCATATCATCGTATACAACTGCGTAGATCGATGTTCATGATGTCAATCACTGGATTGTCTGTTCAAGACTTGATTATTTACAGCCTGCCCTTATATAGCTGGAATATTGCTGCGTTAAACAACAAACAAACAAAATTAATTATCACGAACACAACTCCCCGAACCTTGATGTTCATAAAGGAAAACATTCGGATGTCAAAAGTCGAGTTGACCAGAATTTGTTACCAAGTTATTTCACATAGTTTGTGACAATGAATGTCATTCTGACCTGTCAAATCCGGTAATATTTCAGTGACAGACACGCGCATCTGTTGTATTTCATGCAGGCGTCACGCCTGTCACACGTGCAGTGGTTCACAATCATTACCGTAATCAAGTACAACATGCTGTATATCTTTAAGTGCACAGATGCAATGCTCATAAAGTGAGTGAGTGAATGAGCCAGTGAGTGACACCGTTTAGACCAGTAGTTTAGTTAAATCACGGCGAGTCAATTTCAGGGGAAAGGAAAACAAATATTCAGGTTCTTGTTATTTCTCTTTTGGGAAAATCAAACCAGCATCTGAATGGTGCTCACAGACCAAGCATCATAACTAGGGCGGATCTTGGATAAAAACCAGTGCAGAATAAAGTTTCAACAATTGCGTCTAGCAATTACTCTTTGCCCACCACCTTATCTTCCCCTGTCATAAATTGTTCTAAATTATAAAGCGAGTTAAAAGTGTTCGAACAAGAGGATTGTTGATGTAGAATATGGTTCACGAAGTTACATTATCTTCAATGATAAAGCGAACAAGTGGAGTGTTGATGCAGATTTTTGTCCACTACGTTACATTATCTTCAAAGATATGGCGTGTTAAAGGAGTTCGAACAAGTTTAGTGTTGATAAGGATTATCGTTGACGATGTTACATTATTTTCAGTGATATAGCGAGTTAAAGGAGTTCGAACAAGTGGAGTGTTGATACAGATTTTGGTTCCCGATGTCACATTATCTTCAAGGATATAGCGAGTTAAAAGAGTTCGAACAAGCGGAGTATGATATAGCGAGTTAAAGGAGTTCCAACAAGTGGAGTGTTGGTACAGCTTATGTCCGCTGTGTAACATAATCTTCAATGACATAGCGAGTTAAAGGAGTTTGAACAAGCGGGGTGTTGGTACAGATTTCGATGGACAATGTTAAATTATCTTCAATGATATAGTGAGATAAAGGAGTTTGAACAAGAGGAGTGTTGATACAGATTATGGTTGACGATGTTACATTATTTTCAATGATATATCGAGTTCAAGGAGTTCCAACAAGTGGACTGTTGATACAAATTATGGTTGACGATGTTACGTTATTTTCAATGATATATCGAGTTCAAGGAGTTCGAACAAGTGGAGTGTTGATACAGATTTTGGTTCCCGATGTCACATTATCTTCAAGGATATAGCGAGTTAAAAGAGTTCGAACAAGCGGAGTATGATATAGCGAGTTAAAGGAGTTCCAACAAGTGGAGTGTTGGTACAGCTTATGTCCGCTGTGTAACATAATCTTCAATGACATAGCGAGTTAAAGGAGTTTGAACAAGCGGGGTGTTGGTACAGATTTCGATGGACAATGTTAAATTATCTTCAATGATATAGTGAGATAAAGGAGTTTGAACAAGAGGAGTGTTGATACAGATTATGGTTGACGATGTTACATTATTTTCAATGATATATCGAGTTCAAGGAGTTCCAACAAGTGGACTGTTGATACAAATTATGGTTGACGATGTTACATTATTTTCAATGATATATCGAGTTCAAGGAGTTCGAACAAGTGGAGTGTTGATACAGATTATGGTTGACGATGTTACATTATCTTCATTGATATAGCGAGTTGAAGGAGTTCGAACAAGTGGAGTGTTGATACAGATTATGGTTGACGATGTTACATTATCTTCATTGATATAGCGAGTTGAAGGAGTTCGAACAAGTGGAGTGTTGATACAGATTATGGTTGACGATGTTACATTATCTTCAATGATATAGCGAGTTGAAGGAGTTCGAACGTGTGGAGTGTTGATACAGATTATGGTTGACGATGTTACATTATTTTCAATGATATATCGAGTTCAAGGAGTTCGAACAAGTGGAGTGTTGATACAGATTATGGTTGACGATGTTACATTATCTTCAATGATATAGCGAGTTGAAGGAGTTCGAACGTGTGGAGTGTTGATACAGATTATGGTTGACGATGTTACATTATTTTCAATGATATATCGAGTTCAAGGAGTTCGAACAAGTGGAGTGTTGATACAGATTAGATCCACTGTGTTACATTATTTTCAATGATATATCGAGTTCAAGGAGTTCGAACAAGTGGAGTGTTGATACAGATTATGGTTGACGATGTTACATTATCTTCAATGATATAGCGAGTTGAAGGAGTTCGAACGTGTGGAGTGTTGATACAGATTATGGTTGACGATGTTACATTATTTTCAATGATATATCGAGTTCAAGGAGTTCGAACAAGTGGAGTGTTGATACAGATTATGGTTGACGATGTTACATTATCTTCAATGATATAGCGAGTTGAAGGAGTTCGAACGTGTGGAGTGTTGATACAGATTATGGTTGACGATGTTACATTATTTTCAATGATATATCGAGTTCAAGGAGTTCGAACAAGTGGAGTGTTGATACAGATTAGATCCACTGTGTTACATTATTTTCAATGATATATCGAGTTCAAGGAGTTCGAACAAGTGGAGTGTTGATACAGATTATGGTTGACGATGTTACATTATCTTCAATGATATAGCGAGTTGAAGGAGTTCGAACGTGTGGAGTGTTGATACAGATTATGGTTGACGATGTTACATTATCTTCAATGATATAGCGAGTTGAAGGAGTTCGAACGTGTGGAGTGTTGATACAGATTATGGTTGACGATGTTACATTATTTTCAATGATATATCGAGTTCAAGGAGTTCGAACAAGTGGAGTGTTGATACAGATTATGGTTGACGATGTTACATTATATTCAATGATATAGCGAGTTCAAGGAGTTCGAACGCGTGGAGTGTTGATACAGATTATGGTTGACGATGTTACATTATTTTCAATGATATATCGAGTTCAAGGCGTTCGAACAAGTGAAGTGTTGATACAGATTATGGTTGACGATGTTACATTATCTTCAATGATGTAGCAAGTTAAAAGTGTTCGAAGAAGTGGAGTGTTGATACAGATTATGGTTGACGATGTTACATTATCTTCAATGATATAGCGAGTTGAAGGAGTTCGAACGTGTGGAGTGTTGATACAGATTATGGTTGATGATGTTACATTATTTTCAATGATATATCGAGTTAAAGGAGTTCGAACGTGTGGAGTGTTGATACAGATTATGGTTGACGATGTTACATTGTTTTCAATGATATATCGAGTTAAAGGAGTTCGAACAAGTGGAGTGTTGATACAGATTATGGTTCACGCTGTTACACTATCTTCAATGATATAGCAAGTTAAAGGTGTTCGAAGAAGTGGATTGTTGAAACAGATTATGGTTGACGATGTTACATTATTTTCAATGATATATCGAGTTAAAGGAGTTCGAACAAGTGGAGTGTTGATACAGATTATGGTTGACGATGTTACATTATCTTCAATGATATATCGAGTTGAAGGAGTTCGAACGTGTGGAGTGTTGATACAGATTATGGTTGACGATGTTACATTATCTTCAATGATATAGCGAGTTGAAGGAGTTCGAACGTGTGGAGTGTTGATACAGATTATGGTTGACGATGTTACATTATTTTCATGATATATCGAGTTGAAGGAGTTCGAACGTGTGGAGTGTTGATACAGATTATGGTTGACGATGTTACATTATTTTCAATGATATAGCGAGTTAAAGGAGTTCGAACAAGTGGAGTGTTGATACAGATTATGGTTGACGATGTTACATTATCTTCAATGATATAGCGAGTTGAAGGAGTTCGAACAAGTGGAGTGTTGATACAAATTATGGTTGACGATGTTACATTATTTTCAATGATATATCGAGTTCAAGGAGTTCGAACGTGTGGAATGTTGATACAGATTATATCCACTGTGTTACATTTTCTTCAATGACATAGCGAGTTGAAGGAGTTCGAACAAGTGGAGTGTTGATACAGATTATGGTTGACGATGTTACATTATCTTCAATGATATAGCGAGTTGAAGGAGTTCGAACAAGTGGAGTGTTGATACAAACTATGGTTGACGATGTTACATTATTTTCAATGATATATCGAGTTAAAGGAGTTCGAACAAGTGGAGTGTTGATACAGATTATGGTTGACGATGTTACATTATCTTCAATGATATAGCGAGTTGAAGGAGTTCGAACAAGTGGAGTGTTGATACAGATTATGGTTGACGATGTCATATTATCTTCAATGATATATCGAGTTCAAGGAGTTCGAACAAGTGGAGTGCTGGTACAGATTATGTCCGCTGTGTTACATTATCTTAAATTTTAACTTTTTCATGCACTTTCTTTACGCCGAGTGTTTAGCTTAAGCCACACACTAATGGGCATGTTAGAACCTGACAGGTATTTACAGTAAACTATGTTGATAAGGTACACGCTTATAACGAACTAACGGATATAACGAAATGTTTGGTCCCGTCCATTTGGTGTATATATGCCTATAGCTACGGTTATAACGAACTGTAATTAGTGGTTCCTCTGAGTTCTTTATAACCGTCGTTCACTGCAGTTAAAACTTATTCAGAGTTGTATTTCTAGAATAAAAAAATATATGTGTAGTTAACTGAGCGTGTGCTCCTGAGTCTAAAAAATACACACAGGAAACATTGCAGGACATTTCAGGAAAGCAGCACTTCACTTGATTTAGACAAATACAGCAAGTCTGGGATGGTTGTAGTGAGCGTGGCTCGTTTAGGGGGGAATTACAGATGAACAAGGCCACCAAAGCAACTCGTATTGTGACAAGTGTGTTTCTCGTTTTATTGAGACTGCGCCCTTAATATAACTACATTACTCAACAAACAGAACTCAAGAAAATATGACACAATAAACTGAGGCATTTGTTCAGCACCACAAAGGAATATTCGTTTAGATGCGATCTAGTAAACAACTCTCTTGGGCTTGCAAAAATTACATTTCGATACGAATTTGTTTCATTAATACATATACATTAAAAGAAAATATTAATAAGTTAAAAATGAATGTTAGAACTGCAGGTTAAATATCCAGTAAACTAATCCTTTCATAGTCACATATTGTGAAGATACTTTATTGCGCCCAGGATGTAGTTTAAACGTAAGTGATGATTCCCTCCAATCACTAGAGAAACAACTGTTCTGCGATGGGCGGAATTAGTGACGACCAATCACAACGCACACGGTGTGGCAGTTACAGGTGGTATACATGTATATATATACTGTAGGGAATGCTGTATCAGTACTTGTAGTCCAAGGCGCTGTGTGTTCACACTATGATGTTCCCTGTAAGTATGATTAGGCACAATTCTTTCTTTGTGGGAATAATTGTAGCGGGAAATGCATTTTAAAGCTACCAGTCTACATCAAAGTAGTGGTTTTTTTCATTACCGAGTTTGATATTCCATTTATATATTCATTGAAAAAAATGTATATGATAAGATCATTTTAGTAAGATATTAATTTGAAAAGAAATATTTAGCAGCAATAAGTTTATTTTTCGTTGCTTAAAAATGTATTATATCATTTATCACCAAGTTTAGATTTTAAACATTCGCCTTTTTATTTTATTTTTAAAAATTATTGATTGGAAACATAATGCACCGTGTCAATAAAAAATATTATGAGAAACAACACTAGTACTTTCCTAATTGAAACAATAGTACGAATGCAGTGTTCCAGATACACATAAAACCTTGCCGATAGAGATTATGATATCATGTTCCATACATACATTGTAACTTGCAAATTGTGGATGTAGGTTTTGTCTGTTTGTGTGTTTGTTGTTTAACGCCGCACTCAGCAATATTCCAGTTATATGGCGGTGTCTGTAAATAGTCGAGTCTGGTTCAGACAATCCCGTGATTGATATCATGAGCATCGCTCCACGCAATTCGATTCGATGACATGTATCAACCAAGTCAGTGAGTCTGACCACCTGATCCCGTTAGTCGCCTCTTACGAAAAGCATAGTCGCATTTTACAGCAAGCACGGGTTGCTGAAGACCTATTCTATCCCGGATCTTCACGGGTGGTGGATGTGAGTAACGTGCAGTGTGAAATGTTATGTAAAGTAGATCTTGTCGAAAGCAAAGTTAATTCTTGTGAAGTGTGTTAAAAGAATTAGCACCAGGTGACTGAAAGGTAAGTAGAATTAATAGTTATGGAGATTTGATTTCGATTCTGTATTATGTTTCATGGCTGCCATCATACTTGTTCCTCCACTGCTTCCTTATTCGTGAAGATCCGGGGTAGAATAGGTCTTCAGCAACCCATGCTTGCCGTAAAAGGCGACTAACGGGATCGGGTGGTCAGGATCGCTGACTTGGTTGATGCATGTCATCGTATCCCAATTGCGTGGATCGATGCTCATGATGCCAATCACTGGACTGTCTGGTCCAGACTCGATTATTTACAGACCGCCGTCATACGGCTGGAATATTGCTGAGTACGTCGTAAAACAACAAACAAACAACAAATCCTTCACTGCTTCCAGACTGCGTTTCTGCTGCTGTCGCTTGTCTCTGTCGTGACGTCATCATATGTCAACGGCTTTGACAAGCCTTTTCGGTTCCGATGTCGTCGGGGGAAGTCCATTGCTTCCTGGGAAAGCTATCATAGCAACCACCATGAAGACAGACGCTACAAGTTCACCTGTCAGAAGACACCAAGTCTATCAGGGAGATGTCGATGGCATGGTAAGTGACATACAGTAAACTACGTTTATAACGAACACGCTTATAACGAACTAACGGATATGACGAACTTATTTTTTTGTCCCGGCCACTTCTGTATATGTGCTATACATATGCTTATAACGAACTACGGTTATAACAAACTAAAATTAGTGCTCCTTTGAGTTCGTTTTAACCGTAGTTTACTGTATGCGCAAATCATCTTGAAACAGAAGTCAGAGTGAAATCCACACATTTGAATAGCACTATGGCAGTGGTAAGGAAGTTGAGAGGACAACAGCTTTATTTTCGACACTTTGACCTTTACATACGATCTTTAATCTTTGACCGTCATATATCGCCGTTTTTCTATTGTCGATGCATTTTGTCTTTGGAAACTTCAGTGTTTTTAAAGGTGAACTGTTGTTAGAGCAATGGTGTTCTCAAGCTGCTAACAGAATTCTGATTTTAAACATGGCCGTAATGGTCTACACGGATGATATCCGACAAAGTCAACGTTTCAAGGGATTTACAGTTAATAAATCGAACCACCGGCCTTCCGCTCTCGGTGGTCAGGCTCGCTGACTTGATTGATTCATGCCATTGCTCCCAATTGCGTGGATCGATGCTCATGATGTCAATCACTGGATTGTCTGGTTCAGACTCGATTATTTACAGACCGCCGTCATATAGCTGGAACATCCTGAGTGCGGCGTTAAACAACGAACCAACCAACCGGGCAGACGCTCTATCCACTAGATCAGTCGAAAATAATCGAACGCCAGCTGCATGTTGCATGAAAAGCGTGATTAATCACTGCAAAGTAGGATTCGCTTGAATTGTGATGACGATTATCTTTTTGGGGGTTGGTCTCAAAACTGTAGGAACTTTTATCCTGCTTTGAACATTTGACCTGCTACCTTAGCCACTGCTTAGACAGAACTGCTAATAAAAGCGGCATTAACCCACAACTCATCCAATCACTCTTTCAGGCTTTGTGAACCAATTTGATAAACCGATATCTTTCCAATGCCCCAACAATGGCGTTATTAGAGGCGTCAGCAGCTATCACCACAACCACTTCGAAGACCGACGATTTAAGTTCCTCTGTTGCTCCCTGAGAGGTACGTCAGCTAACATCTTTAAAAAACACATGGTGTCACTTACATGTAACTGCGTTATGAATCCGTAAATGTAATTATTGCGGTTCAAAACTTCTTTTAGTCATGAAAATAGGCCTGTTATTAATAATCGCTTCTGGTAATTGGAATGGCGACAACAATAATGTTCATTTGGGATTTAAATATCAGATCTAGTTGTCAACTTGTTGTTTACATAACATTATTGTGACATATCTGTTTCAGGTAGACATTTGGTGCGTTGTGCCAAGACCGGCTATGTCAACACTTGGGATGAGAGGTTCACCTTCAGAATGCCTGCTGCACACTTCCTCAAGGGAGTCTTCAGCATTCACCACAACCATTTCGAGTAAGTGTATTACTCTGCATGATGCGGTCTCACATATTCTGTCGCTAGACACTCAGCAATATTCCAGCTATATGGTGTAAGTACTAGAGTCTGGGTCAGACAAACCATTGATTGATATTATGAGCGACGTTGACACGAGCTTAACGACCCACCCGTTAATCTCAAATGACCAGCAGTACAGATTGGACCTAGGACGAGTGTACACTGATAACTCACTTGCCCACAATTAAATTGTATGATTTCAAATCTTTTGTCTCTTATCAATCAACAATGCGGCAACCCGTGAAGATCCGGGGTTGAATAGGTCTTCAGTAACCCATGCTTGCCGTAAATGGTGACTATGCTTGTCGTAAGAGGCGACTAACGGGATCGGGTGGTCAGGCTCGCTGACTTGGTTGATGCATGTCATTGTATCCCAATTACTTGGATTGATGCTTATGATGTCAATCAATGGATTGTCTGTTCCAGACTCGATTATTTACAGACCGCCGTCAAATAGCTGGAATATTGCTGAGTGTGGCGTTAAACAAAAAAATAAAAATATATGAAATAACACAGTGATTCATACGAAACCTACTGAACAAAGGGTGAAAATGACATTGTCTCCGTAACGGCCATTTTGAAAGTTAGGACAGAATTTGGTGGGCAACTTTAGAGACAGAAGTTTTGGGATCATATGCATAAATTTTCAGCTTCATATATTCTGTTGCAGAGACAGGCGCTGGAAGTTTGAAACCTGCTTGATCCACTGATGGAAACGTCGTGCCCACATGTAACCAGTCAATACATGCTGCTGTAAAAAAAAGTATTTTTGTTATATATTTTTTCACATTGAGTTAACCGTCAGGGTCTTCCCTTGCGTCAGTATAACACTGATACTTTTTTTATGATGAGTGTCCGACTGACGGTTCGTTAGTTTGTTGTTTAACGCCGCACTAAGCAATATTCCAGCTATATGTAAATAATCGAATCTGGACAAGACAATCCAGTGATTAATATCATGAGCATCGATCCACGCAATTGGGATCAATGACATGCATCAACCAAGTCAGCGAGCCTGACCACCCGATCCCGTTAGTCGCCTCTTACGACAAGCATAGTCGACTTTTACGGCAAGCATGGGTTGCTGAAGACCTATTCTACCCCGGATCTTCACGGGGAGGTACATGCATGTATATGCATGTTGTTGTGCAGTGTGGTGTGCCTAGGGCCAAGATTTTCGAAACGATCGTAGCCCTAAAATCATCGTAAAGTTATCGTAAGGAAATCGTAGGCGATCGTAGCCTATTTTCGAAAATATCGTAGCCCTGAGATATCTTAAGTTTGTCGTAATCTAAGATAGCCCCATACCTGTCGTAAGTTTATTTTATCTTAATCCAAGATGGCGGCATACTTTGTCATAGATATTTTGCCAAACAATTATTTTGCTTTACGTTCAAAGATTGAGATTTCATTTTGTTAAACTATGTGATTCAAATTGACACTTCGAAAACACGAAGAACGCATCAATTATTTCACGTCAGAAATTGTCTCAATCGCGATTTAAATAATTATGAAGTCGATAGCATAAATTATATTTCTATCCAAGTCCATGCTGAAGAAGTGTGAAACAACATACCTTTTCGCGAATTTTGGAAGGATAAAAATGGAAGGTGTCGGCAGGCTATAGTAATGACCGTGACCTTATTGATCAAGCTCCTTCCCAGCGCGTGCCACCTTCGTTACATGACAGGACTCCGTATCTAAAAATAGACGCCCTCATGCATATTCATGACCATCTTCGGGCTCGCGTGTGGAGATGGTCATGAATATGCATGAGGGCGTCTATTTTTAGATACGGACTCCTGTGGTTACACTCTCGGTAACATAGTATATAGAGAGCTCCGCGAACGGTCTATTGCTGTGAGGAGCTTGTCGCCCGGCGAGACTTTATTTAATTTAAAAGGATAGAAAATGACTACATTATATGTATTACTTGACAATTCCTAAATTATCTCCATTTGCGATCGAAAATTAGTCTTACTTTTAAGTTTTGAAAAGAATTAAGGATCTAGATAGATGCGCGCTCACGTGAGGACCATTTGAAGGGAAAGTAGAGAGGTATCTTTTGGCACATTATTTCAATTCTAATAGCTAAAGTGTGGTAATAATCGAGTCCGGACCAGAAAAATCAGTGATTGACATCATGAGCATCGATCCACGCAATTGGGATACGATGTTATGTATCAAACAAGTCAACGAGTCTGACCACCCGATCCCGTTAGTCGCCTTTTACGACAGGCATGGGTTGCTGAAGACAAATTCTACCCCGGATCTTCACGGGTGTAGTGTGAAATGTAATGTAAAAAATATTTCTTGTCAAAGGAAACTTTAATTCTTTGAGTGAGTTAATGCTTTACGTCACATCGGCAATATTTCAGCCATATCGTGTAAATAATCGAGTCTGGGCCAGACAATCCAGTGATTGACCTGAAGACCTATTCTACTCCGGATCTTAACGGGTCGACTTCACTTGTAACTGTCTGTGGGTAAAAACTTTTTACATGGTTTTGGAAAAAAAATGAAAAGAAAAACCGAACCTGACCACCCGATCCCATTAAATCTCTTAAATTACGACTAGCGTAGTCGCCTTTTACGGCAAGCATGCTTTACTGAAGACCTATTCTACACCGGATCTTCACGGGTCATCAAAACGAGAGGTGGCATGAGCGTATGTATGCCCAACATGCTCTACAGGAACAACTTTTGAAGTTTCTTGACAACAAATTATTCAAATAAGATCATCACCAAATGAGAAGGGTCTGTTAAGAACTGCCCCAGTAAGTCAGTCACAATGACATCGCGTCGTAATACATTTACATCACGTACAAGGCGTCAAAATGGTCGATACGATAAACGTGACGGAAGAGATTTCCGAAGCTGTTAATGAACCTGTAGCTATAACAAGTGTTAGTCATCACTGATCAATTGGCTGATCATTGAAAGGTGATAGCAGCACACGTAGTCATGCAGTATTTCCCAATGGTACATCTGTTGTGTGAGATACAGCTGTCACTCGCGTGTAGGTGTGTAGATTTATACATACGTGCGACAGGTCGGAATGAAAACAATTCCACAAAATGGATACCTTCTAGAGGATTATTTGTCATGCTATATATTATTACACTGTCCCGCGACCAGTACAGATCTGGGTTATAAGTGATCTTCAGCAACACTTGCTTGTCTTAAGAGGCGACAAACAGGGGAAGGATGGTCAGACTTGCTGACTTGGTTGATGCATGTCATCATATCCCAATTACGTGGATCGAGGCTCATGATGTCAATCACTGGATTGTCTGGTCCAGACTCGATTATTTACAGACAGCCGTAATATAGCTGGAATATTGCTTAGTGCGACGTTAAACAACAAACAACATGTGGAGGTGTTAGACCTCTCAACCGTACAGGTTGAAAATATACAGAAGAAATGTTAATTAGCAGTCGACACACAGACACACGCTGCAATGTGATTAACCAATTCCGACAAGCGTGGTTTGGAGCGAACATAATAGAGTTGCCTCCCTTAGGCCGTAAATCTCAAAAACGCACCTTTCACCACAATCTTACATCCACACCGCCTAAATAAATGTCGACCCGACACTTCACAACATGCATGTGAACAATATTTTTTACAAACAGTATATTAACTAACTTGCAATGAAAACCACTCATACTTGTTTACAAACCGACTGTGAAACAGAAAAATATATAATTTTGGCTGACTAAAACACATCACACAATCATACTTTACACAGCAAACAGGCAATACCTGCAACATGTGAATAAAACTTACAGAGCTTTGAAAGATGGCCAGTCATACAAAACTACAAAGTTTCTAACAATAATGTTAACACATGAGCTAGATTATTCAGCCTTGTACAAATTCTAACAATTTGTATCACACATTTATTTCACAAGGAATGAGAAAACTAGAGTATTTTACACCACATCAAGAACTCACACATTCACTCTAACCTCTATGGTGAATAGGATACATGACTGGGTTGACTAGTGCCTGGGGTACCATCACCTGGAACGGTTGACACCATGGGTTTGGTAGCATGGGCCATGCTGGTCCCATCATATTTAGAGTGAGTGAGTATGGTTTTGCAATATTCTAGCAATATCATGGCGGGGGACACCAGAAATGGGCTTCACACATTGTACCCATGTCGTGAATCGAACCCGGGTCTTCGGCATGATGAGCCAACGCTTTTACCACCAGGCTACCCGACCGTCCCCCATCATATTTAGAGTTACCCCGGGTATGTTCAGGGAAGGGTTCGCGATGGTGTCCCATGTCAACCTCGCTGGTGGAAGTCTGCGACGTCTCCTTCGTCGCTGATGAGTTTCATTACTCTCGTCATCTGCAAAGTCAGTGTCTGCTGAAGTCTGAAAAACATCATGTTGAGGGTGTACCTGACAACTGTCAGTCTCTGGTTTAGCATTGGCGTCACTTGCACTATCATCTTAGGCATTTCGCCCTGTAGCTGTTCCCTCACTGTTGTCTCTATCACCCACAGACTCTCCTGAGTCACTCTCATCAGAGACATGAGATTCTTTACTGTCACTGCTACTTCCTGTACCATTTTCCTGTACATCTTTGCCACATTCAATAATCATTTTTGAAGAGTTAGTGTCACTTTCACTTATGGGCACCTTGGGAGGTTCTGTCTTGGCTGAGCTTTTGGTCTCACAATATCGAGTCTAGGACCTTTCAACTTGGTTTGCTGTGTCTCCTGGATCTCTACTAGTAACCCATTACAAGGCAACAACATATTCCTGTGTAGCCCTCTGGTGCGTCAATGACCATCTTCTGGTCGAACTTCATACACAGGTCCATCCTCTGTTGCTCGTTTCACCACCACATGGATCTTTGGTTCCCAATACGATCTGAGCATACCAGGTCCTCCTCGTTCCGACATATTTCTTACGAGTTCTTGGTCCCCTGAAAGAAGAGTTGTGCTCCTTACTTTCTTGTCATACTGTCATAGGTTTGGCACCTGATATGTCCTGGCCCAGCCCAAACATCTGATAAACTGGCAGTCGTAGTGAGCATCCAAAGAGGAGGTAGAAAGGTGAAAAACCAGTTGCGTCGTTACGAGTACAATTGTAAGCATGCACCACTTTATTCAAGTGATCCTTCCAGTTGGTCTTCATTTGGCTGGGTGGAGTTCTCAACATACCTAAGAGAGTCCGGTTGAAACGTTCAACCTGTCTGTTTCCATCTGGGTGATAGGGTGTTGGTCACGATCTTGCCATCCTGCAATATTTCTGAAGTTGACGGAAGAGACGGTTCTCGAGCTCTGTAACCTGGTCATGATGGAGCTCTGACGGAAATCCAAACATCAGCACAAAATCATTAAATATCTTATCCGTTGCTGTTTTACCATATTTGTTTCTAGTAGCATAGGCTAGAAAAAACCTGGTAAAGAGATCAGAAACGACGAGGATGTATTCACAGCCACCTACACTTTACTCCAGGTGGAGGAAGTCAATAGAGACTAACTCGTAGGGAGCTGATGTAGATATAGGTTGCAATGGAGCTCTAGTGAGCTGATTGTGTTTGCGATCCTTCAAGCACCTGCAATCCTCGGTTACGTATCGCTCAATGTCTTTCTGCATATGTGGCCAGTAGAACCGTTCCCTTAACAAAGCCATGCCTCTCTCTGATCCAAGATGACCCATTTCATTATGAAGTTCGTGCAACACCAGTGGTCGATACTCACGAGGCAATACTATCTGAATCCGTTCCTCAGTTCCTAAGAGCAAAGACTTTCTACAGAGGATTCCATCTTTATTGAAGAACATCTTCTTCCATTCTCTGAATAAACCAGTAGTCGCCTCATACTTACATTCTTGTTTTGGCTTTGGTGGTCGTTTGATCCTTTTGAAATACTTCCAAACTTTCTGGATAGTCGTGTCAACCAACTGTGTCTCCTGAATATCTTGTGGGCTGAAACAGTGGAAAGTTGGTCTGACCGCGTTTTCTGGTTTGACATTAACATCATCAGTTATAGAAGAAAGCCAGATCATGTCCTCTTCATTCCGTGCATCATCAACTTGTATTGACATGTAAATGGCATCTTGACATAGTACTTTCTCTGTCTCATGCCAGCTCTTCAGTGTAACTGACAATGACATATAATATGACGTCATACTTAAGATGACGTCATAAATTACAACTGTGACGTCATAATGTATTTACACACTCCAGCGACGACACCAAGTAATTTAACAATTGTAGGGAGACATTTGAATTAAAATATACAGTATTTGTAAAGTAACAGTGTAACATTTACGATTGAAATGAAAATCTGTAAATACATTCTAGAGTTCAATTTGGGTTTCATCAATTGGATAAACATTTGTTCTTTTTCCAGTATCAGCTGCTTGTTACTTGTATACAATTTATAAAACGGAAAAATACTAAATTTCTCGTTTCCGCAATCATCAATGTGTTTGCTGACACTTAAGCATCGAATATCAGGGTCTCTAATCTGCTGTTTGTGTACAGTTACTCTATCTTTTAATTCCATGCCGGTTTCACCGATGTAGTTTTCGCCGCATCCCGAACATCTCATAACATACGCCACATCTTTGCTGCGGCAGTTGGGGGCACGGGTGGCCCAGTCGTCTAAGGCGCCGCGATTCGCTGTGCAGAGTTGCGTCCTTTGGACACGCCAGAAACCTATGATTTTGGGTTCGAATCCCGGTTCGCCCCGATTATGTTTCTAGGTTTGTCAGCACCATACCCATGCTCGTGGGTTTCACCGAAGTGGTAAACGTCTGATACCTGCATCACTTCGGACTTTCCTCCCACATTAAGCTGACACGCCGCGATATAACTGTAATACTGTTAAAAGCGGCGTTAAACCCTACTCACTCACTCACTCACTCACTCACTGCTGCGGCAGTTCATTTTGGCTTTCACATTGAAACCCTTGCCATTTGCAAAAAGGAAAGTGGCACCTTCACTTATGATGTTACACGTGCCGCATCTTGGTGTGTTACATCTACTTACACATGGTACACTCCCTGTACAAGAATATTTGGATGGACCAAGAATTTGCTTGAGATATTCAGTCCTTGTTTCATTTTATCACTTTGCTATAGAATTGGGAGGTTGTCCCTTATGACTGGCATGATATCACAGTTATTAGGATTAAAGGTTGACACAAACGGTATAATTTGATCGCCCACAGATTTTTCATTGGGTTTCAGTAGAGTATGTCTTGTAATTTTTAACGACTTTTCTATAACGTCTTATATATATATATATATATATATATATATATACACTGAACAACAAAAATTCCTGTGACATTGAATAAGATTTAATGCAAAGTTGTTTTTTACCAAATCTGAAACAATTTCGGTTTGCAACAGATAAAAGACTCCTGCAAGTGTTCAAATGGTTTAATTTGCCACACTGACTTCAGAAAATGCGTGATTTCATTAAAAATATGAACATGCCAAAATGTCAATTTACAAATCAATAGCGTGGGCGATGACGACGCAAAAACGGTAGAACAACAGGGCTTTTGATCTCGTCGCGGTAGCGCTGGCCATTGAGATTTCCCTCTGCCACTATCAAACGGGTCCTCTGTCTTGCTGTAATCGAACCCCATACCATAACTTGCTTCTTGCAGTCACTGTTGCTGGCTGGAATCGATTTCGTAGGTGTGTTGTTCGAATCCAGTTGTCTTGTCGATTATTGGTTACGCGTGGCCTGCCACTGATAGGATGGTCTCTGACCGCATTCGTCTGTTGCCAACGTTGCCATAACCACCAAATGGTGTTTTCTGGTGACGTTACATTGTCTTGCAACATCACGTTGACTCGATCCTGCTTCAAGCATACCAATGGCTCGCAGACGCTCATTTTCGGACAGGCGTGGCATTTCGTAATGTTGAATAATTGCGTAATTTTGTTGTTTTTCTGAGTGGTTGTTGTCAGCACGATGCTAAACAATGCACGTTTTTATACCCATTCTTGGGTAGTGAATTCATGGGGCTTGCATAAAAGTAAACTTTTGCATGGAATGCATGCTTTTCAGTAGCAGTTGCGTTTTTGTTACTTGATTCCATTGTAAGAGGGCGTCGCCTCCGTTTTCCGAGGGAGGAGCAGGAGGAGGAGGAGGGAAAGGGGTAAAAAACCCAGAGAAGCGGTCGTAAAAGGTGAACAAGATCGCCATGGTTGGTGTGGGTGTGGGTGTGGTGGTTCTAAACATAGACAAGGCGGCGGTGGTGAAGGGAGGAGGGAGGGTGGTGGTAAAGGGAGTGAGGAAAGGAGGAGGAGGCGGGTTCATGGTTTGGGTTTGAGGGTCGTCAAAGCAAAGAATGAAAGTTGTCTTTTGGGTGAGATGGGTTGCCCTGAAAAGGGCCGTTGGAAAACAAACTGGAAACTGGAAACTGGAAACGGCAGGAAACGGTAGGAACACTGGAACACTGGAAAAACTGGAAACGACGGGACACTGGAAAAAACAGTGGAGCAGCATGTCCTCCCATTGGTTAGTCACTTTGTTTTCTTGAGAGGCTTCTGTCACGTTTTCTTTTTTTTTATAGAAAGTCATCTCTGTACCCAAAGGGGAGCGTGTCTACAGGCAGCCCTGTGGTTTCGTCGTAGACGAGACGTCGCTTGTCGTACACGGTACGATAGTCTTTTCGGGTGGGTCGGGTCACAAGAGCGTTTTCGTGCCGAGGTCCTTTTCGAATGATCTGATGAGGGTAATCCAAACTGATTTTCTCCCCCTCTTTCCCAGGTCGTTGTCCCAGTATCAGTCCTTTCATGGTGTCAAAGTTGAGATGTTGTTGGTTTCGGTAATTCAAGTGAACCCTCGCACTTTGCAGGTCGTGCGCGTTCCATTGGGTCTGGGGTTCATAAACTCATAGCCATAGTTTTGGGGGCCTCCTGACACAAACGTCTTGATGGTGTTTCCGTCCAGTTCATCTGTAAACTCACCCAACGAATGGCCCAGCTCTGGATTCGCGTCGTGGGGCCGATGAATGTAAATGACGCTGTCCGTGTCAAAGTACAAGACCCTGCGACCCACCAGGGCAAGGGTCTCGTACAGCTTGAGATGTGCTTGGGCGGTGACCCACGCAGCGATGGCGACATTGAAATGAGAATGAGGGGTTTGGAATTCTTTCTTTTGGGTATAGGTCACTTCCACCATGTGTTCGTTGACAACGGTACATCCTCGATGGTATTGCGTTCATTCCTCCACAAGGCAAAGTACTGTACAGGATCGTTCATATAGATGTTTTGACTGTAGTCTAACCGTTGTCCAAACTTGCCCCAGAGCGAATTCAGTTGCATCTTGGCAATCTTGCAACGTCCTGGATTTTTTTCGATGCGGTCCTTGTCCAACCCAATGCCTTCTTTGTCGTAGATCTCCTCCGTCGTGATCCGTACATCCCTCGGGGTATCCGCTGGCTTCGAGCTTCTCCTTGAAATGTCGATCGATGTAAGTGTCAAAGAGTCCCACTTGCTGGGTGTCGGGGTCATGCTGTGCAAAGGTGTCAAAATGCCAAACGTCGTAGATCTGAAGCACCTGGTAGTCATACTTCTTCACGGCTTCCTGGAGTTCTATGGTGGCGTACGTCCCCACCCATGACCTCTCTTCGTCCGTGTGCTTGCAGGAGGAGTCTGACCGGGTGTCAGTACGTGCGGCACAAAGGACAGAGCAGTTTGCCACCCGATCTGTAAGGCAGTAACGGATGGTAGAGTCGTTTCGGAGGTAAGACACAGCATTGGATCAGTCCTTTCAGTTCAAACAACGTGTCCACAGGAGGTTGATGGAGAAGGGTCGGGTACTTGATGGTTTCACCTTCTTGGGCTTCGTAGCACAATTGCGTGGCATTGGTGCGTTCTCCATAGAAGGCGTCGCGAGGGTTGAGCGGCCCAGGGACGTGAATACAGTGGGGTCCCTGCAAGAAAGCACGCAGAGCAGAGTCCTCCCGTTGCATTTTTGTAAACTCATGCTCCCACAGGGTGACGATCCTTTTCACCTCAGGGTGTTGATTCAAGAGACTCAGGCGGTAGCGGGTGTCGGTATAACGGGCTCCCAACGAAGTGCCCAGGACGAGATGAGGTTCCCCACGCTCGGTTTTGTGACAGGCCTGGCACCCATGCCAGAAACAGCCCAGGAATTCGTAGATGGTGCCTGTGGCTAGATCGTAGCCATCAACACTGTACCAATGTTGACCCTCTCCCCACGTGAATTCTTTTTCACCTCCATTCCTGGCGTGCTGGAGGTGCAGATGGGGGTCCGTTTCCATCAGATAATTGAGCCAGTGCATACAGGCTTGGGAATAGTTTCTTTTGGGTTGGTAGTCTTGAGGTGGAAGAATGGCGATGGTATTGAGTTTCAGGGCGTGTTTTCGGAAGGATTTCATGGTGAACGCTGCAGCTGTTATCACTTCTACAAAGGGATCCATGCCAACCGAGTTGATGGCGTTCTGTCGGAAGTCAGCGCATCCCCATCTCAAAATGTCCACATCGCTCTGACAGTAGGCTAAAAGTTCTCCTTGTAAGTCAAACAAGGCTCCTTCTTGCACTTTTTGGGTATGCCATTGGAGGAAGGCTGTGCGTTCCGCGGGAGACATGCCATCGGGATCGTACATGACGGCTGGTGGATAGGGACCTCTGTAGGTCTGGTTGGCTTCTGTATTGAAAAAGTGCGGAAAGTACCCTTTCTTCAGCCCAAAGCTCTTTGGAAAGGCTTTCAGGGTGTAAGGGATGAAATTTAAGCTGTCTTCGAAACACAGTCGTCCCAGGGTCATCTGAAAAATTTGTTGGCCATTTCGAATCTTGGTGGGGAGTGTCACCAGGAGGGGGGACAGACCCTTCAGGATTAAGTGTAAATCATAGGATCGTGCATTGTGGGCCATCACATAAATGCGATCCTTCTTCTGGACTGTCGTGGTGGTGGTGGTGTTCTTGTTCTTTGGCTTCTTTGGCTTCTTTGTTTTCTCCACTTCCATGGCCTCTTCCCCCTCCACCTCTTCCACCTCCACCTCCTCCTGCTGGGGTGATGCATGTCGTTGACGTTTGGAAGAGTGATTTCTTGAGGGGGTGCCATCCCGTTTTCTTTTTTTCCCCAGGTGTACTGTTGTCCCCTTGCGTGTGCTGCCCTCCTCTTCCTCTTGGTCCTTGTTCTTCTTGGGTTTTTCAGCCAGTGTGGTCAACCACATACACACATCATGTTGCGTGGTGGGGCCTCGAAACACGATCTCACGGCTGGGACCATACCCTTCTTTTCTCCATGGACAGTGTTCGCACAAGTCCTTGCTCACTTCACTGATGCATCGTCAACATCCCAACTGCATCACGCACAAATTTGGAATGTGTTCCCCAGTGTCTTGCATGCATTCAAAATCGTAGAACACTTATTGGACGTCGTCTCGTAGGTGATGTTGTTCCTCTTCCCCCTCTTCCTCCTCTTCCTCCTCCTCGTTTTCTTCATGGAGAGGCGTCATGTAACAGCGATGGTCTGGGGTCATGGGTTCTCGGCACACCAAGCAGGGATGTTCTTCATCGGAGCACTCGTGATGAACCATGGGAGTCTCCAAGACGCGGACCAGCTGAAAACAGGTTGGGCACCTGTGAATCGATTGACAGGGTTTTCCCTCTGACGGTGACTGGAGATGTCGGGTGTAACAGTGTTGATTGGGGAACCCGCTTTGACATGTCAAGCAAGGGATCCTGTGCTCCTCCTTGGGTCAGCAATAACTAGAGTGGAGGCAGCGTTGGCAGCGGTATTGCTTGGTGCAGGGATGGTTTTCGGGATGGTCGTAACATTGGTCGCAGCGTTCGCAGTAATGGTTAGATGCATAAAATGCGGACATGGAAGTGATGACATCGTAGTGCTGATCATGATGGTATAAATGCAGCACGGTGGCGTGGGGTGGAGCCTCATCACACTTGTACAACAGTCTCTGGTCCACCTCTTGACTGTAGACTTTCAGTTGATAATTCAGGTGGGCCAAGGCGCGTCCCACGCGAGAGGTCGTCCAGGCCCTGACAGGGACCTTCAGGCAGGCCAAGGCGTCGAAACTAGTCCCGTGCCCGTATGCCTTGAACATCGACGCGATCCGTTCTCGTCAGTCTCTTTCGCTGGGCGGACCATTCTTGGGTCAGAGGGTGGGGCTTCTGGGCATAATGCTGTGCCACCACCAGGGCCCGTGCCAAACAGGATTGATCTTCGTTCTTGATCCGTACAATGCCCTGTTTGCGTGTTAAAAAGGTTTCGAGTCCAATCACGTTTTTCATTTGATGACGGCCACTGCCCGATCCTAGCCTGTCGGGATCTGCGACATGTACTAAAGTCACAACCATGGTGGCATCGATGTTCAGGGCTTTGTTGGACTGTTCGACTTTCTCCACGGCATCCAAAATATCTAACCCATGGAGATCTTCAAAGCGACGAAAGGGAATCCGTATGGGGGTGTTCAAAGCAGGATGATCGATACCTAGACCAATACGATCTCCCTTCTGGCCTGACATCTGTTGATAAAAGTCATCGATCACTCTGTCAAATAAAGCTGGCAGTTCCATGGGAACGCGGTCCGGTGGTACGGTGTCAAAGTAGTCTGGGTTGAAAGTCAAACGATAGGTATGGTTAGCAGTTCTTAACCGCCTGGAGCGGGTGGTGTCTTTCCTCTCCAAACGATTGGTTGCTCGTCATAATAGCACTGCGTGTCTGATGAACGTCTGTACTATAAGATGGACTGAACATCTGATTTATGGACAACCCTTCCTCAAAACAGGATCGACATCGGACCAATCCGAAGCCTGGATTGTCGGCCAATCAGAAGACAGCACCGACCAATCAGAAGACAGCACCCGAGCCGAGTTGTGCTTTCTCTCCCATGGTAAAATCCATTTCCTATGGAAAAGAAACACAAGGGTCGGGTCGTTTTGGAAAACCGAGATGCAGGTCAGGCACCGGAACGGACCAATCAGTGCGCTGCGTTTTGGACCAACAAAGAAGCAGCGATTTTCGATCCGGTTCTTCTCCTATAAAACAAGAGTGGATTCAAGTGGGTCAGTGTCACTTGTAAAATTTATTTTATAAAATCAAGAATGGCTGAGACAAAGAAGAGTTGTACGACGACGCGTGACGGAGACGTGGTGACGGATTGTGTAGATACTCGTGGATGTTGGAGTAAGAGTATGGATGCTGAGGATGAGATGTCACCGCTCAGTAGCACGCCATCGCCCTATTATCTACGGTTTGAAAGAAGGCTCGCTTCGTTTGAGACGTGGCCAACGCAAATAAATCAGACTGCTGAAGAGATGGCCCATGCCTACACAGGGGGTGCCGATGACGTGTACTGTTTCCAATGTGGCGTGCGGCTGAGACGATGGGGGCCCCACGACGATTCTTGGGTGGAACACCACAAGTGGTCCCCACACTGTGACTACCTCAGACTAACCGGTCTGGTGAAACACAAGAAGAAGCTACAGAATGGCGTAGCACGGCCGGATGCCTAGGAGGACGACGTTTCCCGTTTCCTGTGTTCCTGTTCAAGTTTCCGTTCAAGTTCCCGTTCAAGTTCCCGTTCAAGTTCCCGTTTGTCTACTGCTGTTGTTGTGGATGGTTCAGTCTGTTTCCGCTTCCTGTTTCCAACAAGCTTTTCTTTGTTGGACCCACAAGTGGTGCCACGTAGGGCACCCCGATGACATACCCAGATGGTATACCCAGATGACAGCAAGTACCGCTTCGACGATCCTTGTCTTGTCATAAGCTTGGACATGATGATTCTTCTTGGACAGCAGCAGAAAAGTTTTCTTCTTTCCCAAAACGGCCCTTTTCACGGCCACCCATCTCACCCAAAAGACAACTTTCATCCTTTGCTTTGCCAACCCAACAATCCAAAACAAAGAACCCACACCCTCCCCTAGACCTCTTGGAGGTACATGCCTACGCGTGACACCACCATGGTACGTCTCAAAATACTATAATCAATATATATAAATAAAGACACGCAGTACACCACGTGTGCATGGAGACACGAATCAAACATCACGTGTGCATGAAAACACGTGTCACAGTACGTCTGTCGACCTACACGAGTGTCAACACCTCGGTATCATTAAACATAATGATAATGATCCTATGGATCAACGTCTCTTTGAGAGACACAGACGCATGACACTACGTTTGAAACACGACGTTCACATCGCGACACGAAGTACATCACGTGTGCAAACGTCACGTATGTGTATCGATCTTTCTCTATCCATTTCAATACTACATCAATGGTTGTAGCCACACACACACACACACACACACACACACACACACACACACACACACACACACACACACACACACACACACACACACACACACACACACACACACAGGACATCACGTTTTGCCTGGCAACACGCGTGAAACAACACGTGTGCCTGGCAACACGAATGACAGTACACCTGTCAACCTACACGAGTGTCAGCGCCTCGGTATCATTCATAATAATAATAATAATCATCCTATGGATCAACGTCAACGTCTGTTTGAAGACATACACAGGACATCCCGATTTGCATGGGAGTGACACGAAGTACATCACGTAGGCATATACCTACATCACGTTCATGTCTGACGGTCCACCTTTAGCATTCAGACGACCGTCTACCTAAAAAAATACCAAGGCTACCCAAGAAGAAAAAAAAGGATCGAAATCTCCTATGACGGTCCACCTTTAGCATTCTGACGACCGTCTACCTAAAAAAAATACCAAGGCTACCCAAGAAAAAAAACCGGATCGAAATCTGACCAATCCGAAGCCTGGGTTGTCGACCAATCAGAGGTCGCGCTCGGGCCATGGTGGGCTCTGATTGGTCGAACCGAGGTTGTCCTTTCTCTCCCATGGTAAAATCCATTTCCTATGGATAAGAAACACAGGGGTCGGTCCGTTTGGGAAAACCGAGGTGCAGGCCAGGCACCGGAACGAACCAATCGGAGCTGCGGCCTGGGGAACCAACCAGGAAGCAGGGTGTCAGTGGCTCTCCTATAAAACAAGAGTGGATACGAGTGAATCAGTGTCACTTGTAAAATTTATTTAAAAAGAAATCATCATCATCATGAGCAGCAGAAGCAGCAGAAACAACATGAAAGAAAACTGGGATTTAGAAATCGCCACAGTGACACAGCCTTTGCACCTGTTGAAAGAAACATCACCACCATTGTCTCCACCATGGCAATGCAGAAGATGTCAAGGGTGCCTGCCCGTGTACGCCCTTGGTACAAGGGCATGGGATGGAACTTTCAAGTGCGTCTATTGCAGCACTGTCCTGAAGGACACTTACGTGCGTCGTTTAACGCACACCAGTAAGTGTCCTGTCAGACGTCAAATGACTGTCCACCCGTGCCTTTGTACCATTGCGTGCACCTGCATGTAATCATCAAGATGCCTAGGAGGACGCCGTTTCCCGTTTCCTGTGTTCCTACCGTTTCCTGCGGTTTCCAGTTTCCAGTTTCCAGTTTGTTTTCCAACGGCCCTTTTCAGGGCCACCCATCTCACCCAAAAGACAACTTTCATCCTTTGCTTTGATGACCCTCAAATCCAAACCATGAACCCGCCTCCTCCTCCTTTCCTCCCTCCCTCCCTCCCTCCCTCCCTTCACCACCGCCGCCTTGTCTATGTTTAGAACCACCACACCCACACCAACCATGGCGATCTTGTTCACCTTTTACGACCGCTTCTCTGGGTTTTTTACCCCTTCCCTCCTCCTCCTCCTGCTCCTCCTCCGGAAAACGGAGGCGACGCCCTCTTGTAGGTGCGCGCACCACCGGACACGGAAGCGACGCCCTCTTGGAGGTGCGCGCGCCACCGGAAAACGGAGGCGACGCCATCTTGGAGGCGCACGACATCGGAAACGGAGGCGACGCCATCTTGGAGGTGAGCACGCTACCGGAAACGGATGAGACGCCATCTTGGAGGCGCACGACACCGGAAACGGATGCGACGCCATCGTGGATGCGCGCGCAACTCCCAGCATGACCGGATGTGACCGTGACCGGATGTGACGTCACAGAGGTCACGTGATCCTCTCGACCAATCAGAAGCCAGGAGCGGTCCCAGAGCGCTGCTACCAACTACTTTTATGCATACAGATTCAGAGTGACAAAACACTATTCACAAGACTGTATGACAAGAAGGATGACTTCAACTTTACAATTGTCAACTTCCCTTTATGTTGAGCAATATTCTAACAGCCCCAGCCTTTAGTGAACAACTTTTTACGTACAATCGAGCATGCTCTTTTATCCAAGATTTCAAAGAGCGTCATCCGACTCTTGACAATAAAATGTTTGATCAAGGTGAAATTTCCAAATTTGACACGTAAGTTACAAAAATGATGTCCGATGCAATTGGCTATTTTGACTTGTACGACATGTTCCCGTGTTCAGGGAACAATTGACTTGCCTTTGCATGTGTTTGGGGGCAGGATACCTTCACCTTTACGCGAACACCTGGTATCATCACTACTTGATAGTGATTCATAAACACATGCTTATGATATAGTCGGAATCGTACTATTGACATGCATCCTTCATTTAGATTGCTTTTACGGCAGGCATTGGTTGCTGAATAGGTCTTCAGCAACCCATGCTTGCCGGGGGAAAAGCGACTATGCTTGTCGTAAAAGGCGACTAACAGGATCGGGTGGTAAGGCTCGCTGACTTGGTTGATGCATGTCATCGATCCCAATTGCATGGATCAATGCACATGATATCAATCACTGGATTGTCTGGTACAGAAGCGATTAATTACAGACCGGCGTTATATAGCTGGAATATTGCTGCGTGCGGCGTTAAACAACAATCAACATCAACAACGTTAGATCGGGCGGTCAAAGTTCACTCAGAGCCCACCTGACCTCCTATGGAAAGTCTTCAGATCTTCACGAGAACCATCGGATCGGAGGCGAAGATCTGACTGTAATAAGATACGCCCCACCCAAACACGTCGAATGATATGGCCGACATTAAACAAGGATGTGAATTCAAGAGTTATACATTTCCACGTGACTACATGATTGACAGGCGAACGCGGATATATGAATCAATGTGGCCTGGGCAGCCTGTGAAACCAGTTAAACTGTTTTCAGAATTTTCATTTCTTCAGTATCCAGATTTCTTGTTGAGAGAAAGAAGCAGGCACGTAAGTACAGGGAGTTCTATATGTGTAAATGCGTGTCTCGTCCCTAAACTGTAGTGACGTCACAAGTGTCACAGTGTAAGCTACTTCTACCTTGAAGATCCGGGGTAGAATAGGTCTTCAGCAACCCATGCTTGCCGAAAAAGGCGACTATGGTTGTCGTAGGAGGCGCCTAACGGGATCGGGTGGTCAGGCTCGGTGACTTGGTTGATGCATGCTATCGTATCCCAATTGATTCTCATGATGTCCATCACTGGAGTGTCTGGTCCAGACTCGATTATTTTCAGACCACCGTCATATAGCTGGAATATTGCTGCGTGCGGCGTTAAACAACAAACAAACAAACAAATTTCTACCTCAGTTCATATTGGGCGTATATGAAGGGGTGCCATTATTCATGAAATAATCATGTCTCCGTGATCCGCTGAACTGAATTTAAAAAACCTGTACGAAGATTGACTGCAAGCGTGTGTCGGGTAATAATTTAGTAACTATCATAATACTCAAATCAATACAGTAAATATTCAGTTATAATTGGGTGAGGGGGTGGTTGGGTAAGGGGTTGAGTGAGTTGTGAGTGAGTGAGTGAGTTTTTAACAGTATTCCAGTTATATGTCAGCTTGATGTGGGAGGAAAGCTCGAAATTATGCAGGTCTCAGACATTTACCTCACGAGCACGGGTATGTTGCTGTCAAAACCTAGAAACCTAATTGTGGCGAACCGGGATTCGAATCCACAATCATAGGTTTCTGGCGTTCCCAAGGAACGCAACTCTGAACAGCGAATCGCGGCGCCTTAGACGACCGGGGCACCCTTTCTTGAGTGTGTGAGTGAGTTTACAATGAGTGACCAGGCGGATTGTGTGTCATCTACCCCAATAGTGGAGCTGATGTTATCAATCAAAGACAGCCGCTTTCGCTGGTACGATCAGGCAGAAGAGCAAAACATGATTCACTCACTCATTCCAGGTACGGAACCTGGGCAATGTGGAGGATGAGCGAGCGCGCGCGTGCGTGCGTGTGCGTCAGGGAGTTATAACCTATGCCGCCCCCATCCTTGGTTTCACTCGTGTTTCGTGAAGACATTTGACTCAACCAGAAAGGGGGACCACGGGTGGCCCAGTCGTCGAAGGCGCCGCGATTCGCTGTGCAGAGTTTCGTCTCTTGGGCACCCCAGAAACCTATGATTGTGGGTTCGAATCCCGGTTCGCCCCGATTATGTTTCTAGGTTTGTCAGCACCATACCCGTGCTCGTGGTAAACGTCTGAGACCTGCATCACTTCGGGCTTTCCTCCCACATTACGCTGACACACCGTGATATAACTGGAATAATGTTAAAAGCGACGTTAAACCCAACTCACTCACTCACTCATCAAGAATGGAAATAGCAGTTGTTGATCATGTGTAGGGTATACGATACGTTTATATATAGTTCCTCCAAATGGGTTTCCGTATCTTTCCACGTCAGTTTACCGAGAAGCAGCGATTGTACTGTGCAGCATTTCTCAATAACAGCACCCACGTGATCCGATTAAACAACAGCGCTGTCAGAGGCGACTTCGGGCTTCTTGACAAGGAAGTAAGTCGTAACCGGAGGTAAATACTCAGCAAGTGGTCCGAGCAATTTAACGATGTCAACATCATGACTCACCATTCCCTTGAAATGTCCTCCTAATTGGCCTTTAGTCACAAATGATATGCTTTCCTGTTGCATCGCTCTCTCGCCTTCGGTCTTGCTCACGGCCGCGATAAAGCGATAACACGAGACGAGAAAGCGATAGCACGAGACGAGAAAGCGATAGCACGAGACGAGAAAGCGATAGCACGAGACGAGAAGGCGATAACACGAGACGAGAAAGCGATAGCACGAGACGAGGTTCACCGGTATTTTAGTCTTTACCTTAACTTGTTTGTTTGTTGTTTAATGCCGCACTCAGCAATATTCAAGCTGTATGACGGCGGTCTGTAAATAATCGAGTCTTGACCAGACAATCCAGTAATTGATATCGCGAGTGTTCTACCTGGAACTTTTCAACATTTTGTAGGCTATAGATGCTATCTGGATAGAGAAACAAAATGCTGTCTCGTTTCGTTTGCACACACGCATGTATTTGTTGTTTTATTGTTGTAAATTAGCAAAATTCACATACACGACAACACAAAAGTCTTTTATTTTACATTATTTTACAAAAAACTCCACAGAAAGGCCGCGGATAATTTGCGATTTATAGCGAAACTCCATTGCCCCTTTCATGGGAGTTACCAGTTTTATGCCTTACATCACCGACCCGGATGTTTACACACCACACCTAAATATAGTAACTTCCTGACGACCGATCACTGCCCAACACAATGCAACGAGCGTCTACCGAAGTTCAACAGAGACAATGTAACATAGTTACAATCGTTGTTAAACAATACAATACACTGCCATAAAACACGATGTTAATGTGCTTGTAGAGAGGTGATACTAGATGACCCATTATAGTATCTTTTCTTTGTTCAAGTAGGGGCGGTGGGGTAGTCCAGTGGTTAAAGCGTTCGCTCGTCACGCCGAAGACCCGGGTTCACTTCCAAACATGGCTAAAAGCGGCGTAAAACTATACCCACTCACTCACTCACTCACTTTGTTAAGGCAGGAATATTCATATGTAACAATTGTCTATCTATTGTCTGGTTGTTATCAATTGAGTGTTCTGGTGTGAGTTTTGTAAACATCTTCAACACATATAACCAGACAGACATGTACAGTCAGTCACAAAGACAGACAGACATGTACAGTCAGTCACAAAAACAGACAGACAGATATGTACAGTCAGTCACAAAAACAGACAGACAGATATGTACAGTCAGTCACAAAAACAGACAGACATGTACAGTCAGTCAAACAGACAGACAGACATGTACAGTCAGTCACAAAGACAGACAGACATGTACAGTCACAAAGACAGACAGGCATGTATAGTCAGTCACAAAGACAGACAGACATGTACAGTCACAAAGACAGACAGACATGTACAGTCAGTCACAAAGACAGACAGACATGTACAGTCAGTCACAAAGACAGACAGACATGTACAGTCAGTCACACAGACAGACAGACATGTACAGTCAGTCACAAAAACAGACAGACATGTACAGTCAGTCACAAAGACAGACAGACATGTACAGTCAGTCACAAAAACAGACAGACATGTACACTGGGTCACAAAAACAGACAGACATGTACAGTCAGTCACAAAGACAGACAGACATGTACAGTCAGTCACAAAGACAGACAGACATTTACAATCAGTCACAAAAACAGACAGACATGTACAGTCAGTCACAAAGACAGACAGACATGTACAGTCAGTCACAAAGACAGACAGACATGTACAGTCAGTCACAAAGACAGACAGACATGTACAGTCAGTCACACAGACAGACAGACATGTACAGTCAGTCACACAGACAGACAGAATGTACAGTCAGTCACAAAGACAGGCAGACATGTACAGTCAGTCACACAGACAGACAGACATGTACAGTCAGTCACAAAAACAGACAGACATGTACAGTCAGTCACAAAGACAGACAGACATGTACAGTCAGTCACAAAAACAGACAGACATGTACACTGGGTCACAAAAACAGACAGACATGTACAGTCAGTCACAAAGACAGACAGACATGTACAGTCAGTCACAAAGACAGACAGACATTTACAATCAGTCACAAAAACAGACAGACATGTACAGTCAGTCACAAAGACAGACAGACATGTACAGTCAGTCACAAAGACAGACAGACATGTACAGTCAGTCACACAGACAGACAGACATGTACAGTCAGTCACACAGACAGACAGAATGTACAGTCAGTCACAAAGACAGGCAGACATGTACAGTCAGTCACACAGACAGACAGAATGTACAGTCAGTCACAAAAACAGACAGACATGTACAGTCAGTCACAAAGACAGACAGACATCTACAGTCAGTCATAAAAACAGACAGACATGTACAGTCAGTCACAAAAACAGACAGACATGTACAGTCAGTCACAAAGACAGACAGACATGTACAGTCAGTCACAAAGACAGACAGACATGTACAGTCAGTCACAAAGACAGACAGACATGTACAGTCAGTCACAAAAACGCAATGTAATAAAGAGAAATATATTTACTTGAAAAGCATAAACATGTTTTTTTAACATACATACATACATACATACATACATACATACATACATACATACATACATACATACATACAGCATGACAGCTTGACAGAGGGAGAGGGGGCACGGGTGGCGTCAGGGAGTTATAACCTATGCCGCCCCCATCCTTTGTTTCACTCGTGTTTCGTGAAGACGTTTGACTCAACCAGAAAGGGGGACCACGGGTGGCCCAGTCGTCTAAGGCGCCGCGATTCGCTGTGCAGAGTTGCGTCCCTTGGGCACGCCAGAAACCTATGATTGTGGGTTCGAATCCCGGTTCGCCCCGATTATGTTTCTTGGTTTGTCAGCACCATACCCGTGCTCGTGGGTTTCACCGAAGTGGTAAACGTCTGAGACCTGCATCACTTCGGGCTTTCCTCCCACATTAAGCTGACACGCCGTGATATAACTGGAATAATGTTAAAAGCGGCGTTTAACCCAACTCACTCACTCACTCACTTGACAGAGGGAGACAGACAACACACCCATCCACCCACATACATACGTTTGACAAAACTATACTTAAAATAAAAATAAAATATTTTTTTGACAGCTGATTTAACATATGTTATAGATAGCCATTGTAATGTGATTCATATTGTTACCATCGTTAACAGTGTGGTCACACTAATTGGGATGTCTTTCCATGTATGTGATGTACCCAACTACATATATCAACTGTGATCGCTTTCTCGTCCCTTGTTATCGCCGCTTTATCGCGGCCGTAATTGAAGGCGAGAAAGTCAATTGTAAGGTTTTAGAAGGGTAGGTGCTGTCATAAGAGCGCATGTGTCCATTTGACCACACTCTTCTGTATATAATTTATTAGCCTTGGGCGTGTTTCTCAAAGCCGTGCTACGACTATCAGTGGTCTATATGTGTAGGAGTTACGATCACTTTGTGGAACAGGGACGTTGCATGCAAGACAACTGAATAACAGAATGTATGTCTTTAATTTCCATAGGTTGTGTTGCTAGTTCTCTAAATGTGTCTCAGTATTTTGAACATCCATAAAAAATTTCAAAAACTTTACTGAATGCCGTAAAAGGCGACTGTGTTCGTCGTAAGAGGCGACTAACGGGATCGAGTGGTCAGGTCGCTGACTTGGTTGATGCATGTCATCGATCCCAATTGCGTGGATCGATGCTCATGATATCAATCACTGAATTGTCTGGTCCAGACTCGAATATTTACAGACAGCCGTCATATAGCTGAAATATTGCTGAGTGCGGCGTTAAACAGCAAACAAACAAACAACAAATATCATCTTACAGAATGCTTGTGTCGACGACGTGGGTGGGGTGGGTGATGTGGGGGGTATGCATAAAACTAAAACAAACAACAAACAAACTTATAGCTGAGACAGTTTTAGTGGTCACAATGGGCCCCCTCATCGTACCCCATCCTATGGATTCAAACGTGAGGGGTGGTGAGGAAGCCTAGTTGTTCAAACGTTTGCTCATAAAGCCGAATACCCAGGTTCGAATGTGAAGCCTATTTCTGGTGTTCCGTGCTAGGTTGTTGTTCTGGTATTGCTAGAAGCGGCGTAAAACCATATTCACTCACTCACTTTTAGATCGAATCGCCTTCCTTAGGGAGTGAGTTAAAATCTAACGTCGCATCGGCATTATTTCAGCCATATAGCGACGAATCGCTTTCTAAACATGTCTGCATTACTTGAAATATTAACTTCTTTTTTATTCTTTCAGACACGCATCAGCAAACATGAGCGTATGGACAGACTGGCTGGACTACATCCCAGTTGTGGGGACAGTCAAGAACACGGTTGAGGCTGTATCAGCCGTCTGCCATGGCGACTATGCTCTTGCAAAGGAGAAGGGAGCGGACGCAGCTCTGGGTCTTGTGCTGGATGTTCTCACAGCTGGAACACAACATGCCGCGGGTACTGCGTACCTTACAGTTGTTGAACATATTGTGTTCAGGGGCACTACAGCAAAAGAAGCCATGAATGCCATTAAAGGAGCTGGCGCAAAATCGGGGAAAGGAGCTGGCGCAAAAGCGGGGAAAGGAGCTGGCGCAAAATCGGGGAAAGGAGCTGGCGCAAAAGCGGCTGCTGCTACTCAAGTTCCGATCCAAGAAATGACCAAGAAATCCAAAAGACCATCAGACCCAAAGACCAGCAAGGGTGAAAAGAAAAGGCCATCTGAACGTGGAGAACACGTCATCAATAACAACGTTCTAAAGGTTTTTAAGACAATCATAGACCGATTTGCTACTCGGATTGGAAGCACAGCAGCTGAACTGCTTGGAAATAAAGAACACACAGCCACTTATCAAGCATATTACAGGCCCCTACCACAAGACATCACCCAGTCAATCGGGTACCAGATGGTTGCACACATTCCGGAAGAGGACCAATACATTGATGCCAATGCAACTGCCTATGGAGCAGCAATCAAGGAGATTTCTGACATGGTGGTCACTTATATGTACGACTATTACAGCAACAACTTCTACAGTGGTCCTGCCGTCGATAGGAGCATCATCGATCTGATTCGTTTACTGAACAACAGCCAGTTGTATGTGGACGAGTACGCCAAACAGTACTGGCTTCGGCATGGCGGGGACGAGGCCAAGTTTGAGGACAGCAGACAACAAGTAGTGAAGATGTTCAGACGTCTGTGTGCACCTACAAGCGGGGAAAACGAGGCAAAGCAGTGGGTGCGCGATCTAACTGGCCATATGTAACTGTGCTGACATTGATGGTGTGGCAAGAAGGGACACAGTAAGCTTCTTCTTCTCACCTCAGATGCCACGAGAAACTACTGATACCTGAGAAAGCTCAATCAAGTATACTGGCCTTTAATTGTCAAGTCAAGAGGAGGGAACCTTTAACTTTATACGGAACATGGAAAACTATGCTGTGATGCCATGTGAAGTAAAGATGGTAACATCGTTACATATACTGAACGTTGATGCCTAGCTAAAACGTAGGGACATGATACTTTAACACATAACTATACTAATGTTGGATGTCAAGACAAGATATTGTGACACTTAACAGTACTGACATTGGATGTCAAAAGAAGATATTGTAGCACCCTTAACTACATTGACATTGGATGGCAAGACAAGATATTGTGACACTTAACAGTACTGACATTGGATGTCAAAAGAAGATATTGTAGCACCCTTAACTACATTGACATTGGATGGCAAGACAAGATAGTGTGACACTTAACAGTACTGACATTGGATGTCAAAACAAGATATTGTAGCACACTTAACTACATTGACATTGGATGGCAAGACAAGATACTGTAACAACTGAACTATATTGACATTCGGATTTTTCTAGGTCTGTGCAACTTGTTCTATTTGCACAGCGTAGACGAGTTTCTAATCTACAGAATAGTGTTGGTTTGTTATGTAATATGTTTTCAAAAAATAGTATAATTGTAAATTCTTTTAGGTCTGGGGGCGGTCAAGTAGCCTAGTGGTTAAAGCGTTCGCTCGTCACGCCGAAGACCCGGGATCGACTCCCGACATGGGTGACATGTGTGAGTCCCATTTCTGGTGTCCCCCGTTGTATATATTGCTGGAATATTGCTAATATTCCATCTAATTTCAGGGTTCTTTGGGCCGATCAAATAATATGTAGAAGGTCTCACAGTTAAATGTGAAGCAAGAAAATGAAATTATGATCACATAAATGATTCATAATGTATACAACAAATATTTACATGGATAAGGCAGTGGGTCTAGCTTAATGCGTCCTTGAACAGTATTTCAGCTTAGGCGGATCAGCTTCTTAAACTTATGCATTTTCACTGTTGCAAAATCCATGAACACGTACAGACTCCCGATGCACTGCTGCTGGCTTCAGATTATCGTTATGTCATAGTCTACCTTTCATCATGGCTGCCAAACTCAAAATTTTCAGCCAATAATATGAACTTTTCACATAAACAGTAAATATTTTAAGTACCGTATTTGACGTAATAAGCGCCCAGGGCGCTCTCAAAAATAGAAATAGGGGGGTCTTATTAGAATATTATTTGGGTGGACAAAAAGAGAGTTGAAAGATAAATTTTGTGGTTTATGCTTACAACCTGAAATGTTTATATACGACAGATATATTTTTCCAGAACTGAATTGCCCATAATTGAGGGTGCATTTCACACATGAGTGCGTATTATATGCGAATAAATGTCTTGTGTACATTGATCAATCGGAAGGGGTGCTAATTGGGATTGTTCACTCGCCAATATAGTAGGAAATATCGCTGTGGGCGCTTATTATAGCGGGGCGCTTATTACGTCGAATACGGTATATTTGTCTTGTCAGAGTACTTGATCACTATCATGATAGTGGTGGATACTAAAATTTTCATGCACAGATATTAAAAGTTATGGGCATAGACTTTGTTGTATCTGTGGTGCCTCTTATGGCTTTGTATGAAACAGTTGGGTAATATCCTGTTCATGTTGTCTATGATGTCTTGAACTTGAGAGAGAAAGCTTTGTACCCAAAGTTGGTGCAGACGTCTATCATTGCACTGCTTCCTCCAACACTCAGCACCTGGAAACAAGGGAGGAGGGCGGTAATCACGCCAGCAGACAGACCTGGTGCAACACACCAGCAGTTAGACCTGGTGCAACACACCAACAGTTAGACCTTGTGCAACACGCCAGCAGTTAGACCTGGTGCAACACGCCAGCAGTTAGACCTGGTGCAACACACCAACAGTTAGACCTGGTGCAACATGCCAACAGTTAGACCTGGTGCAACACACCAACAGTTAGACCTGGTGCAACATGCCAGCAGTTAGACCTGGTGCAACACACCAGCAGTTAGACCTGGTGCAACACGCCAGCAGTTAGACCTGGTGCAACACACCAGCAGTTAGACCTGGTGCAACACGCCAGCAGACAGACCTTGTGCAACACACCAGCAGTTAGACCTGGTGCAACACACCAACAGTTAGACCTGGTGCAACATGCCAGCAGTTAGACCTGGTGCAACACACCAGCAGTTAGACCCGATGAAACAAGCCAGCAGTTAGACCTGGTGCAACATGCCAGCAGTTAGACCCAGTGCAACACACCAGCAATTAGACCTGATGCAACACGCCAGCAGTTAGACCTGGTGCAACATACCAGCAGTTAGACCTGGTGCAACAAACCAGCAGTTAGACCTGATGCACCACACCAGCAGTTAGACCTGGTGCAATACACCAGCAATTAGACCTGATGCAACACGCCAGCAGTTAGACCTGGTGCAACACGCCGGAGATTAGACCTGGTGCAACAAGCCAGCAATTAGACCTGATGCAACACGTCAGCAGTTAGACCTGGTGCAACAGGCCAGTTGCATATGGATGCAACACCGTGCAACATACCAGCAATTAGACCCAGTGCAACACACCAGCAGTTAGAAGGAACACTCCCTCAACTGACCTCGAGGAGCACTCCCTCAACTGACCCCAGGTAGCACTCCCTCAACTGACCCCGAAGCGACATTAAACCCATCTACCTTATTCACCTGAGTGGAAGCAACATTAAACTCAACTACCTTATTCACCTGACCTGAAGCAGTGTTAAACCCAGCTACCTCTCCCACCTGACCTGAAGCAGTGTTAAACCCAGCTACCTCACCCACCTGACCTGAAGCAGTGCTTAACCAAGCTTCCGCACCCACATGACCTGAAGCAGTGTTAAACCCAGGTACCTCACCCACCTGACCTGAAGCAGTGCTAAACCCAGCTTCCGCACCCACCTGACCTGAAGCAGTGTTAAACCCAGGTACCTCACCCACCTGATCTAAAGTTTGGTTAAAAAAAGCTACCTCACCCACCTGACCTGAAGTGGCAGCCTGCAGGCCCTGTCCAGTTGGTAGACTTTCAAGTATCTTGGGGGTGGTGGTATTGCTATATTTTATCACTTTTAGGGCTAGTGGATGTCCTTGGTTCATTTCCATCCCCGCAACTCTGGAACCTTACCTACCTGACTGGAAGCGACATTAAACCCATCTACCTTACTCACCTGACCTAAAACGACATTTACCAGTCTACCTTACTCACTTGACCTGAAGCGACATTAAACCCAACTACCTTATTCACCTGGCCTAAGCGACATAAAATCCATCTACCTTATTCACCTGACTGGAAGCGACATAAACCCATATACCTTATTCACCTGACCTCAACGACATTAAACCCATGTACCTTATTCACCTGACTGGAAGCGACATTAAACCCATCTACTTTACTCACCTGACCTGAAGCAACATAAAACCCAACTACCTTATTCACCTGACCTGAAGCGACATTAAAGCCATTTTCCTCATTCACCTGACTGGAAGCGATATTTAACCCAACTACCCCATTCACCTGGCCTGAAGCGACATTAAACCCATCTACTTTACTCACCTGACCTGAAGCAACATTAAACCGAACTACCTTATTCACCTGAGCTGAAGCGACATTAAACCCATCTACCTTACTCATCTGACTTGAAGTGACATTAAAGCCATCTACTTTATTCACCTGACTGGAAGCGACATTAAACCCAACTACCTTATTCACCTGACTGGAAGCGACATTAAACCCAACTTTCTTATTCACCTGACCTGAAGTTACATTAAACCCATCTACCTTATTCACCTGACCTGAAGCGACATTTAACCCATCTAACTTATTCACCTGACTGGAAGCGACATTAAACCTATCTACCTTATTCACCTGACAGGAAGCGACATAAAACCCAACTACCTTATTCACCTGAACTGAAGCGACATTAAACCCAACTACCTTATTCAACTGACTGGAAGCGACATTAAACCCATCTACCTTACTCACCTGACCTGAAGTGACATTAAACCCAACTACCTTATTCACCTGACTGGAAGCGACATTAAACCTATCTTACTTATTCACCTGACTGGAAGCGACATAAACCCATCTACCTTATTCACCTGACCTAAACGACATTAAACCCATGTACCTTATACACCTGACTGGAAGCGACATTAAACCCATCTACCTTATTCACCTGACTGGAAGCGACATTAAACCCATCTACCTTATTCACCTGACCTAAACGACATTAAACCGAACTACCTTATTCACCTGACCTGAAGCGACATTAAAGCCATTTTCCTCATTCACCTGACTGGAAGCGATATTTAACCTAACTACATTATTCACCTGGCCTGAAGCGACATTAAACCCATCTAGCTTATTCACCTGACTGGAAGCGACATAAAACCCAACTACCTTATTCACCTGAACTGAAGTGTTTTTAAACCCAACTCACTTATTCACCCTGTCCTGAGGACAACCAACCCGTTGATCCATCACTATGGAGTTAAGTTCTGGGTTTGTAAACACTCCTCTGAAACAAAATATGTAGACACAATAATCAAAAGGATGCGAAGATATAGCTTTGAAAAATATGACAATAACTCATTTCAGTGGGACTGACACCAAAACCACTACAAGGAGCTAGGAGAGGTACACTACATCTACAGTGAAAGAAACAATTACTTTTCACTGCACCCATGGGAGCAAGGTCTTGCTGCGAGGAAGTAGGCTGCCACGAGTGCCACACACATTTTACTTTGTGGCTTTTTAAGAATATGGTCATACCATGTGATATGATGAAGTGAAAAAAAAAATAAGACAATATTATATATGTGAATGTTGAAACTCTACAGCACAAAAGTCTTCATATCAACATGTGCTGAAAACTGTAAAAAGTTTCATAGAAAAGTATGCCATCTTATCGCACACTCATCTCTGTCATAATCAATGCAGAAGTAGGGATGATGGATTTGATAATGAAGTCATTAAACGAAAGTTACCCTCAACCATTATTGAGGCACATACTGACAACTTGGTAAAAGGCATGCACAGTTTCCCCTACTGTGGGAGATACCTCCAAATGATGACAAACACAAAATGTAGCCACACAAAAAAAAATTATCATGACTTATAAGATTCCTAAAACAGGTTAAATGGGTATCAAATTTAATCTTTTAAAAGAAGAATTCATAAATTTCTAAAAGTTCTACTTGTTGCCATGGAAAAATAAAAAAAATGTAAATTTCTAAAATTTCCAAATAGCAAAAGGCACCAGTTCAACATGTACCTGACAGACATGCAAAGTTTCATGAAAATATATTTAACGGTTTCTGAGTTATGCTCCGGAAACGAAGCCTACCCTCACAGAACCTAAGTCCATCTTGTTGCAATGGAAACGTAAAAAAATAACAAATTCTAAAATTTCAAAATAGCAAAAGGCACCAGTTCAGCATGTACCTGACAGACATGCAAAGTTTCATGAAAAAATATTTAACGGTTTCTGAGTTATGCTCCGGAAACGAAACGTTACGGACGGATGGACGGACGGAGCCCGTTTCTATATCCCACGCCAACTTCGTTGGGCGGGGGATAATAACAAGCCCAATGTGTGTCAATGAGGTCAACTCTAGGCAAGCAGTCACGTTCAAGGCTTAAGGCCACGTTATTCTGGACAATGAAATCCTCAAAACACAAACACCCTGTTCCAAGAAAGTACAAAGTATTCAAAATCCAAAACCAGCAAGGGGCTGATTTTAAGGAAAACGATAAAAGTGACCTCCTCAAACATACAATGTATGTGTAAGACTGCCTAATAGATATGCCTGACAGAAACCTTTAAAACTAAATAAACAATAGATAGTAAGCTGACCAGAGAAACTAAAGCAGAAAGACAAAAGAAACTTGTGCAGAGTGCAAACGCATGGGTCAGAACCTGACCTGACCAACCCAGTAAGGTGGCTTTTGTTAAATGCAGGGTGCAGGGCTATCTAAAATATTTTGTTTGTTTGTTGTTTAACGCCACACTAAGCAATATTCCAGCGAAATGACGGCGGTCTTTAAATAATCCAGTCTGGACCTGACAGTCCAGTGATTGAGCATCGATCCACGCAATTAGGATACAATGACATTCATCACCACCAAGACAGCGAGTCTGACAACCCGATTCCTAAAATATCTAACTAATATGTACAAATACTTACAACTTGACTTGGCCACAATAGCAGAAGCTGTACTTTTTTACAGACACCAATACGTTAGACTGACGGTTACGATTACGATTAATAGTCATTAAATACCACATTTGAAAAATGTGCTGATGTTATAAGAAATGAGCAGTTGGTTTACTTATGCTTAAAAATGAAATGTATTGATATTTCTGGCACACTTTTTAATCTACAAGTTAATGTCACTGACATATATTTGATCGTCATGCCGCACAATAACTTTCTGATTAGTTTATGGGTGTAAAACATCTTTTTATTTAAATAAACCGAATATATGTTTACACAATGCTCCATTATCACATGGTGATGTTGTGAAGTCAATGTCGTTGTGACAATGAGAAAAAATATATAAATATGTATATTTCTATCAACTGGACAAACTAAATGATATGCAGATATTTTAATTCGTCTAATATTGCGTCCAGCTTAAATACAACGTTATTAAATACACATTTGTCAGTATGTGGAATGAAACCGAATTACCAGGTATGTATGCTCCATAATCACATGATAATATTGCGAAATCAATGTTGTTGTGACAACAAAATCACATGTAAATGTATTTCTATCAACTCGAAAAACTACATATAATTTACAAAAAAATTAATCCGGTTTTCGGTAACGTTATTTCATTCACATTTGTCAATAACACTGTCTCCCGCGCTTCAACAAGCTATCTATCATTGTTGGAATCTATTTTGATCTTTACCGTGGAAGCATATATTACACCAGCATATTGTCAAAAACTATAATAAACATGTCCTGAGTGTACACCCAAATAGTGTACATTCTGCTCGGAATCTTCCTTGTGTGTGATCTCATTGTGTTGCTTCTGCCTCTTCTTCATAACACACACGCAGGGGCACGGGTCTAAGGCGCCGCGATTCTCTGTGCAGAGTTGCGTCCTTTGGGCATGCTGGAAACCTATGATTTTTGGTTCGAATCACGGTTCGCCCCGATTATGTTTCTGGGTTTGTCAGCACCACATCCGTGCTCTTTGGTTTCACCGAAGTGGTAAACGTCTGAGACCTGCATCACTTCGGGCTTTCATCCCATATTAGGCTGACACGCCGCAATCTAACTGTAATACTCTTAAAAGCGGTGTTAAACCCAACTCAGAATCCCAGAATCATCCTGACTACGTTTGTCAGCACCATACCCATGCTCGGGGGTTTCTGTTGTGTTTTTCATTCAGGAGCGGAGGTATTGTATGCGAGACAAACACGAGCTTCGCTTTCCCAACACATCACGCATCACGCATCCTGGGGAAACCGCAAATGAGAACGTAAATTTTTAAGTGACTTTGTGAAAATATACAAATAATCAACGGAAGATTAAGGAAAGATGAAGATCTAAAATCCAACACATACAATTAAATGTTCTTTTCATTGTGATTCCTGCATTCGGATAAACTGAATTGGTATCTTCACTTCCCCGTTTATAAAATTTTAGCCACGTCCTCCGATGCGGAATATTTTCATCACTACGGAATCTTACGGAAATACCAGCTACAGTAGAGGGAATATCATATCCCATTTCCCGGATACCCCAGTTGTCACAAACATGACAGACAGGTTTGCAGAAAGTTTACTTTCTTACATCGCAGAGAGGTACGCCCCAGGTAAACGGTCATGTTGTTGTAATGTGTACACACTATCGAGTCATCATGCTATAATATGTCATGTTGTTATAATGTCGGACACACTATCAAGTCATCATGCCATAATATGTCATGTTGTTATATTGTGGACACACTATCAAGTAATCCTCCTATAATATGCCATGTGGTTATAATGTGGACATACTATCAAGTAATCATGCTATAATATGCCATGTTCTTATAATGTCAGCCCACAATCAAGTCATCATGCTATAATATGTCATGCTGTTATAATGTGGACACACTATCAAGTCATCATTCTATAATATGTCAGGTTCTTATAATGTGGACACACTATTAAGTCATCATGCTATAGTATGTCATGTTGTTATATTGTGGACACACTATCAAGTAATCATGCTATAATATGCCATGTTCTTATAATGTCAGCCCACAATCAAGTCATCATGCTATAATATGTCATGCTGTTATAATGTGGACACACTATCAAGTCATGCTGTAATATGTCATGTTATAATGTGGACATACTATCAAGTCATCATGCTATAATATGTCATGTTATAATGTGGACACACTATCAAGTCATCATGACATAATATGTCCTGTTGTTATAATGTGGACACACTATCAAGTCATCATGCTATAATATGTCCTGTTGTTATAATGTGGACACACTATCAAGTCATCATGCCATAATATGTCATGTGGCTACAATGTTGACACACTATCAAGTCATCATGCTATAATATGTCCTGTTGTTATAATGTGGACACACTATCAAGTCATCATGCTTAAAATATGTCATGTGGCTACAATGTTGACACACTATCAAGTCATCATGCCATAATATGTCCTGTTGTTATAATGTGGACACACTATCAAGTCATCATGCTATAATATGTCATGTTGTTATAATGTGGACACACTATCAAGTCATCATGACATAATATGTCCTGTTGTTATAATGTGGACACACTATCAAGTCATCATGCTATAATATGTCATGTGGCTACAATGTTGACACACTATCAAGTCATCATGCCATAATATGTCCTGTTGTTATAATGTGGACACACTATCAAGTCATCATGCCATAATATGTCCTGTTGTTATAATGTGGACACACTATCAAGTCATCATGCTATAATATGTCCTGTTGTTATAATGTGGACACACTATCAAGTCATCATGCTATAATATGTCCTGTTGTTATAATGTGGACACACTATCAAGTCATCATGCCATAATATGTCCTGTTGTTATAATGTGGACACACTATCAAGTCATCATGCTATAATATGTCCTGTTGTTATAATGTGGACACACTATCAAGTCATCATGCCATAATATGTCATGTGGCTACAATGTTGACACACTATCAAGTCATCATGCTATAATATGTCCTGTTGTTATAATGTGGACACACTATCAAGTCATCATGCTATAATATGTCATGTGGCTACAATGTTGACACACTATCAAGTCATCATGCCATAATATGTCATGTTGTTATAATGTGGACACACTATCAAGTCATCATGCCATAATATGTCCTGTTGTTATAATGTGGACACACTATCCAGTCATCATGCTATAATATGTCATGTTGTTATAATGTGGACACACTATCCAGTCATCATGCCATAATATGTCCTGTTGTTATAATGTGGACACACTATCAAGTCATCATGCTATAATATGTCCTGTTGTTATAATGTGGACACACTATCAAGTCATCATGCCATAATATGTCCTGTTGTTATAATGTGGACACACTATCAAGTCATCATGCTATAATATGTCCTGTTGTTATAATGTGGACACACTATCAAGTCATCATGCTATAATATGTCATGTGGCTACAATGTTGACACACTATCAAGTCATCATGCCATAATATGTCCTGTTGTTATAATGTGGACACACTATCAAGTCATCATGCCATAACATGTCCTGTTGTTATAATGTGGACACACTATCAAGTAATCATGCCATAACATGTCCTGTTGTTATAATGTGGACACACTATCAAGTCATCATGCTATAATATGTCCTGTTGTTAAAATGTGGACACACTATCAAGTCATCATGCCATAATATGTCCTGTTGTTATAATGTGGACACACTATCAAATCATCATGCTATAATATGTCCTGTTGTTATAATGTGGACACACTATCAAGTCATCATGCCATAATATGTCATGTGGCTACAATGTTGACACACTATCAAGTCATCATGCTATAATATGTCCTGTTGTTATAATGTGGACACACTATCAAGTCATCATGCTATAATATGTCATGTGGCTACAATGTTGACACACTATCAAGTCATCATGCCATAATATGTCCTGTTGTTATAATGTGGACACACTATCAAGTCATCATGCTATAATATGTCATGTTGTTATAATGTGGACACACTATCAAGTCATCATGCCATAATATGTCCTGTTGTTATAATGTGGACACACTATCCAGTCATCATGCCATAACATGTCCTGTTGTTATAATGTGGACACACTATCAAGTCATCATGCCATAATATGTCATGTTGTTATAATGTGGACACACTATCAAGTCATCATGCCATAATATGTCCTGTTGTTATAATGTTGACACACTATCAAGTCATCATGCCATAATATGTCATGTTGTTATAATGTGGACACACTATCAAGTCATCATGCCATAATATGTCCTGTTGTTATAATGTGGACACACTATCAAGTCATCATGCTATAATATGTCATGTTGTTATAATGTGGACACACTATCAAGTCATCATGCCATAATATGTCCTGTTGTTATAATGTGGACACACTATCAAGTCATCATGCTATAATATGTCCTGTTGTTATAATGTGGACACACTATCAAGTCATCATGCCATAATATGTCATGTGGCTACAATGTTGACACTCTATCAAGTCATCATGCTATAATATGTCCTGTTGTTATAATGTGGACACACTATCAAGTCATCATGCTATAATATGTCATGTGGCTACAATGTTGACACACTATCAAGTCATCATGCCATAATATGTCCTGTTGTTATAATGTGGACACACTATCAAGTCATCATGCTATAATATGTCATGTTGTTATAATGTGGACACACTATCAAGTCATCATGCCATAATATGTCCTGTTGTTATAATGTGGACACACTATCCAGTCATCATGCCATAATATGTCCTGTTGTTATAATGTTGACACACTATCAAGTCATCATGCCATAATATGTCCTGTTGTTATAATGTGGACACACTATCAAGTCATCATGCTATAATATGTCCTGTTGTTATAATGTTGACACACTATCAAGTCATCATGCCATAATATGTCCTGTTGTTATAATGTGGACACACTATCAAGTCATCATGCTATAATATGTCCTGTTGTTATAATGTGGACACACTATCAAGTCATCATGCCATAATATGTCCTGTTGTTATAATGTGGACACACTATCAAGTCATCATGCTATAATATGTCCTGTTGTTATAATGTGGACACACTATCAAGTCATCATGCCATAATATGTCATGTGGCTACAATGTTGACACACTATCAAGTCATCATGCTATAATATGTCCTGTTGTTATAATGTGGACACACTATCAAGTCATCATGCTATAATATGTCATGTGGCTACAATGTTGACACACTATCAAGTCATCATGCTATAATATGTCCTGTTGTTATAATGTGGACACACTATCCAGTCATCATGCTATAATATGTCCTGTTGTTATAATGTGGACACACTATCAAGTCATCATGCCATAATATGTCCTGTTGTTATAATGTGGACACACTATCCAGTCATCATGCTATAATATGTCCTGTTGTTATAATGTGGACACACTATCAAGTCATCATGCCATAATATGTCCTGTTGTTATAATGTGGACACACTATCAAGTCATCATGCTATAATATGTCATGTTGTTATAATGTGGACACACTATCAAGTCATCATGCCATAATATGTCCTGTTGTTATAATGTGGACACACTATCCAGTCATCATGCCATAATATGTCCTGTTGTTATAATGTGGACACACTATCAAGTCATCATGCTATAATATGTCCTGTTGTTATAATGTGGACACACTATCAAGTCATCATGCTATAATATGTCATGTTGTTATAATGTGGACACACTATCAAGTCATCATGCTATAATATGTCCTGTTGTTATAATGTGGACACACTATCAAGTCATCATGCCATAATATGTCCTGTTGTTATAATGTGGACACACTATCAAGTCATCATGCTATAATATGTCCTGTTGTTATAATGTGGACACACTATCAAGTCATCATGCCATAATATGTCCTGTTGTTATAATGTGGACACACTATCAAGTCATCATGCTATAATATGTCCTGTTGTTATAATGTGGACACACTATCAAGTCATCATGCCATAATATGTCCTGTTGTTATAATGTGGACACACTATCAAGTCATCATGCTATAATATGTCCTGTTGTTATAATGTGGACACACTATCAAGTCATCATGCCATAATATGTCATGTGGCTACAATGTTGACACACTATCAAGTCATCATGCTATAATATGTCCTGTTGTTATAATGTGGACACACTATCAAGTCATCATGCTATAATATGTCATGTGGCTACAATGTTGACACACTATCCAGTCATCATGCCATAATATGTCCTGTTGTTATAATGTGGACACACTATCAAGTCATCATGCTATAATATGTCATGTTGTTATAATGTGGACACACTATCAAGTCATCATGCCATAATATGTCCTGTTGTTATAATGTGGACACACTATCCAGTCATCATGCCATAATATGTCATGTTGTTATAATGTGGACACACTATCAAGTCATCATGCTATAATATGTCCTGTTGTTATAATGTGGACACACTATCAAGTCATCATGCCATAATATGTCCTGTTGTTATAATGTGGACACACTATCAAGTCATCATGCCATAATATGTCCTGTTGTTATAATGTGGACACACTATCAAGTCATCATGCCATAATATGTCCTGTTGTTATAATGTGGACACACTATCCAGTCATCATGCCATAATATGTCCTGTTGTTATAATGTGGACACACTATCAAGTCATCATGCTATAATATGTCCTGTTGTTATAATGTGGACACACTATCAAGTCATCATGCTATAATATGTCCTGTTGTTATAATGTGGACACACTATCAAGTCATCATGCTATAATATGTCCTGTTGTTATAATGTGGACACACTATCAAGTCATCATGCTATAATATGTCCTGTTGTTATAATGTGGACACACTATCAAGTCATCATGCCATAATATGTCCTGTTGTTATAATGTGGACACACTATCCAGTCATCATGCTATAATATGCCAGGTTGTGGCGAACGAGACTCGTTAGTGATTTGAACATGTCCCCACAGCATGGCCGTCCAGCGCAGACGCTGTCTGCACCACTGTAGACGTGCTTCACGGTGGTTTCCTGTCAAAATGGGACGTCTGGCGGGTCTTCTGGCGGCAATCCCTGCACATCTGAGGCGGCGACGTACGGTTAGTGAAGATATTTGTCGAAGGCCAGGGATGCTTCTTGCAGTCAATGTTGCTGGCTGGAATCGATTTCGTAGGTGTGTTGATCGAATCCAGTTGTCTTGTCGATTATTGTTACGCGTGGCCTGCCACTCCGAGGATGGTCTCTGACTTCATTCGTCTGTTGCTAACCTTGCCATAACCACCAAATGGTGTTTCTGTGGACGTTAAATTGCCTTGCAACATCACGTTGACTCGATCCTGCTTCAAGCAATCCAGACGCTCATTTTCGGACAGGCGTGGCATTTCGTAATGTTGAATAATTGCGTAATTTTGTTGTTTTTCTTAGTGGTTGTTGTCAGCACGATGCTAAACAATGTATATGGAATCCTGTTAACGCACTTGTTTTTTACCCATTCTTGGGTAGTGAAATGCATGGGGCATGCATAAAAGTCAACTTTTGCATGGAATGCATACTTTTCTGCAGCAGTTGCGTTTTTGTGACTTGATTCCATACATGTACTAAAATATTGAAAGCCAAACTTTACTTGTTTGAAAAATACACTAAAATATTGGTGTCAAAGAAACTTTTGTTGTTGAGTATATCGTACCCTGGTCTTCGGCGTGACGAGCGAACGAGTTAACCGCTAGACTATCCTACCGACCCCGTCGGCTCAGAATGGAGACAGGAAGACATAAAGGTGAAGACCCAGAAGAACGTCTATGGTAATATTGTGTAAATTTTGGATTGGACTATGTCGAAAATGAATACCTGTTCTTGTTGGTATGACAACAATATTCAGAATTACGAACTCGCTATCTTGATGCGCATTATTTCAGTAATCCATAAGTAATTTTGTAAATAGTATGTCTTCAATGTGTAAACGTACGATTAATGAGTGAGTGAGTGAGTGAGTTGGTTTAAACGCCGCTTTTAACAGTATTCCAGTTATGTCACGGCGTGTCAGCTTAATGTGGGAGGAAAGCGCGAAGTGATGCAGCTCTCAGATGTTTACCACTTTGGTGAAACCCACGAGTACGGGTATGGTGCTGACAAACCTAGAAACATAATCGGGTTGAACCGGGATCATCCTATTTATCATATACTTTTTGTGTAGTTGTCTACCCGAAATAAATTATTTAATTACAAATGTAAAACCTTGAAACGTAAATTACTGCAGTGCTCTTCGGGAGGAAGGGCGGGCAATACCAAGGGCAGCCGTACGCATGTTAATCATCAGAACGCGTTCAAGGTGATCTACATGCTCGAAATGGATTTTTCAGACATTTATCTCCATTACGCCTTGTATTACGCTATCGAGTCATCAGCTCCCTTTTGTTGTGTCGTTCGTATACATAATGGTGTCAATAACAACTGTATCAGAAGCAAGATCTGTTTTCAGTTTGGTGTTTGCTTCCTCTTTATAGATGTCAGCTGTGTCGAGTGAAATCAAACCCTAATGGCCCCGTCACACTATAACGTTTTAGAGTAATTTGTAACTAGCGTGTAAAGCCTAAGTCACACTTGCGTTAAATAACTAAGCTGATGTGCCTGCCTTGGTTTTGCGTGCCAACATAGCAGGATGGAGACAATATGCACTATTAAATTACACCCTCCTATGTGTCGGATAAATTGAGCCCCCAAACTTCGCACATTTTTTAACATTTGGCCACAGATTGGATGCCAAGACAAGATAATGTAGAACAGTTAACTATTGTGACATTGGATGCCAAAACAAGATACTAAGTACATTTAACTATAGTGAGTGAGTGAGTGAGTGAGTTGGGTTTAACGCCGCTTTTAACAGTATTTCAGTTATATCGCGGCGTGTCAGCTTAATGTGGGAGGAAAGCCCGAAGTGATGCAGGTCTCAGACGTTTACCACTTCGGTGAAACCCACGAGCACGGGTATGGTGCTGACAAACCTAGAAACATAATCGTGGCGAACCGGGATTCGAACCCACGATCATAGGTTTCTGGCGTGCCCAAGGGGCGCAACTCTGCAGAGTGAATTGCGGCGCCTTAGACGACTTGGTCACCCGTGCCCCCCTTTAGTGAGTGAGTAAATGAGTGAGTTGGGTTTAACGCCGCTTTTAACAGTATTTCAGTTATATCGCGGCGTGTCAGCTTAATGTGGGAAGAAAGCCCGAAGTGATGCAGGTCTCAGATGTTTACCACTTCGGTAAAACCCACGAGCACGGGTATGGTCCTGACAAACCTAGAAACATAATCGGGGCGAACCGGGATTCGAACCCACAATCATAGTTTTCTGGGGTGCCCAAGGGACGCAACTCTGCACAGCGAATCGCGGCGCCTTAGACGACTGGGCCACCCGTACCCCCTGGCCACACATGTACTTCAGTCTGCAACAACAACACGTGTTGTCCTATGAGGGGCGGTGGGGTAGCCTTGTGGTTAAAGCGTTCGCTCGTCACGTCGTAGGCCCGGGTGCGATTCCCCACATGGATACAATGTGTGAAGCCTATTTCTGATGTCCCCTGCCGTGATGTTGCTGGAATATTGCAGCAGTATGGGATCTATGTTAAACCAAGATCTTGTTGATGACCGTATCACCGCGAAAATAAATATTTATTTGAAAGCACTTCTTCCACCAAACCGACCGGTAGACAATTTCAAATATTGATTATACTTCGAAATTTCGTGTTGTGGGTTCAAGACTATTTGAAACAAGTTTGCAAGACATTAAAGACAGGCTGAATGAGGTTATTTTACGAAATTAACAACGCTCTTCCTATTAAACGTCGATGCTCATGATGTCAATCACTGGATTGTCTGGCCCAGACTCGATTATTTACAGACCGCCGTCATTTCGCCGTCATATAGCTGGAATATTGCTGAGTGCGGCGTTTAACAACAAACAAACACATCCTATTAATCGATTAAAAAACTCACTTTCTCTTCTCACATTTCTCGTAAAGGTCATACATATGTTATTCCTATAAACAACTCTCTTCCAGAATACAATACCCGTGCAAATAGGAAATGATATTCGTTTTCAAAGGGTTATTTTTCAATAAACGTCATTTCATATACAAAGTTAAAGCACAGATTAAGAAGACGCTACCTTTCCCAGAACATTACTATGGAAACACCTTCGTCTCCTCTTCACAATCTCTCAAGCATTATGCTTGTATCAAATCATTGTAACAACCAGAAGAATATTTAACTGTATTACAAGGTAAATCTCTTAATAACGTCAATGCCAATAAATGTCGTAGAACCATGGATATTGATTCTGTTATTTGTATATGTACCAACTGTACCAACCAGGAGATTGAAGACGAGATTCATGTTCTTTCATTTGTGAAAAATATAAAATATATAATTCCATTAATGAAGATGTTATCAAATCTTTAGCAATGTCTATAAAACATTTATTTACACAAAGGTTGGTTTTCATATATTTGTTAAAACTAAACTGTGCTTTGGGCCATATGGCCTTACACACTGAATAAACTGTCTGTCTGTCTGAAACACCTTAAGATGAATTCGCCAGCCCTTTTAATATCTTGATAGAAAGGTGTATAAACTCTTTTAGTCTTGTAATGAAAGTCTTTAAAATGCATTTGTTTATTTTGCCAAATTGGAATCTGTTTTCTCATGTTTGTCAGGACTACTTTAGCACCGAGTAAAAAGGTAAAAACTGTAAAACTAACACTATTCACTCACCACGACGTTCCCGGCTGTGGCAAATTTCAATGTGTAACATCAATGAGTACATCTGACACCATCTCGCAGTTACGTGAAAAACTGTGTGGGTTGCGTGTGTAGCAAACATGTGCATGGTCATATATCACTGTTGCCGTAGTGGTCTTGTTTCAAACTGGTAACTGATCGTCGAAAATAATATCTTTTTGCCATGGCTCGTTAGGTGATGCAACCACAACGACGATGACGATTCTGTGTGAGGGCGGTGAGGTGCGGTGACTTGAGGTACGGTGAGGTGCGGTGAAGTGAGGTGAGGTGCGGTGAGGTGAGGTGATGTGAGGTGGGGTGCGGTGAGGTGAAGTGAGGTACGGTGAGGTGCGGTGCGGTGAGGTGAGGTACGGTGAGGTACGGTGATGTGAGGTGAGGTGCGGTGAGGTGAGGTGAGGTGCGGTGGGGTGCGGTGGGGCACGGTGCGATTCAGTGCAGTGCGGTGATGAGGTTTGATTAGGTGAGGTGATGTGAGGTTAGGTGAGGTAGCGAGGTGAGGTAAAATGGGGTTTAACGCCACTTTCAAAAGTATTGCACTTATATAGTTATGTCCGAACACATGTGTGTGTTTGCTTGTGCTTGTCTAATATTCGGTTTTAATGTGCTAGCCCACTGAGATACATGCCACAGTTTAACATGAATACCCCACTCAGACACAGTATACTGGCTCCGAGCCGACCAGTCCTTGTTTTATCCCCTTAATACTGATTGCCAGGCAGGCTAACAACACGTACCATCTTTTAACGTCTTTTTATATCACACGGCCCTGGAATCAAACAATCGAACTTCATTCTATCTTGATAATAATACTAATGGTTGTGATCTTGCCACCACCACCATCACCACCATTACCACCAAAAACAACAACAACAACAGCATGTACTACGTAACAGGTTATGGAGACATTGTTAGCTGCTCACGTTTGAGTGCGTTTAATTGTGGATTGTTTAAATCGTTCTTTGATCATCAGGCGATAAGAAAACAAAACCTCTACCAAGATACAAAATAACTTATTGATACAGCCAACAGTTTTGTATCAAGAACACCGAAGCTACATTATGGTAATTTATCATACATTGAGTAAATTCAAATCATCAAATACATGGTTTGGTAAAAGCGTGTTTGACGAAACTTTAACGACGCATCGGCAATAATCTAGACATGTATTGACGAGAGCTTTATAGTACACATTCTTAAGAAAAGACCAACAGAGGGCAGATAAATATCATTTTAAAAGTAAAACACGAATGTAGACGAGTACCACGTTACATAGTTATGTGCATGCGGCCAAGGCATTGGATAAAACAGCTTAATATGCCATTGCACATATTACCTAAGACATTTTATGATGTGATGTTATTGTATGGAAGAATTGGCACCCAAATTGGGCCCCATCATGTAAAATGTCTACTAAACACATATATGTATGGATACGGCTGGGACGTGACTGGTCCTGAGCAGCAAACAGAAAGCCTTTTGGGAACCTACCTGAACTTATGGTACAAGTTATTTTATAATAAGATCAATACAAGTAGAGGCCTTGTGTCGACAGCATGTGGGGTTGAAAAGCCGCATGTTTTCTTCCCCCGCGTCGAATGTTATACTTATGTTTCCTTCATTTTTAGAGGCTGAGAATTTCTTTCTTTACAAAAGAGAGCTGAGATTGTTTTTAAGTCACATTTGGAATTCAACATATGGAAAGAATGGTTAACACTTTCTCACTGTTCACTATTTTGTCAAGCAAAGGAGAAATGATATACTCCAGACTGCTTATTGTAATGAAGTCATCATCTTTTATTCAGTATTTCAGCTGACAGATAATAAAATTCAGTCCCAATGTTCACATTCTACGGTTGATAAAACGAATTGGAAGTATGCGGTCCCATCTCCTTGTCACATGATCTGTGCCAAGAATTTGACTGGACATGAACATAGACATGGTCACAAAACATTCTGCTTGAAAGCAACTTAGGAGTTTTTGGACGTAGAACCACTGAAAATCTACATTCCAGCAACAGGGGATTCAATTTACAACAATGTTAGAAAAGTGAGTGAGTGACTGAGTTGAGTTTAACGCCGCTTTTAATATTATTCAAGTTATATCACGGCACGTCAGCTTAATGTGGGAGGAAAGCCCGAAGTGATGCAGGTCTCAGATGTTTACCACTTCGGTGAAACCCACGAGCACGGAAAAAACATAGAAACATAATTGGGGCGAACCGGGATTCGAACCCACAATCATAGGTTTCTGGCGTGCCCAAGGGACGCAACTCTGCACAGCGAATCGCGGCGCCTGAGACGACTGGAACACCCGTGCCCCCTGTTAGAAAAGCATCCATTTGGAAAGAAAATGTAAAAATATCATTTTTGGTCAAATGTGGACATTGGACCACCTTGTTTCCATGCGACGTATTTCTGTTATTCGGGTCGCAGTTCCATTCTCACAAGACTCATGATTCAGGGGCTGTGGCCATCATGGTTTATTCTCCCTGCAGTGTCTTATTGAACGACAAACAACTCCCATTCGTCGTTTCATCTACACTTCTACACCGTGACCCGTGATGAATCGGGGTAGAATGGGTATTCCATGCTTGCAACATATCCTTTGAGATTATTCCCTAAACTAAGAAAGTAATTATGAAAATAGAAAATGCATTACTTCGTATGTTTAATTACATAGAGCTACTTACTACTACTAGCTACTTGTTTTCATTAATGTTTCAGTGATGTGCCTTATTAGTGTTCCCAGACCGCCTCCGTGGTCTTGTGGTAGAGAGGCATTAAGGGGCTAAAACAAGGACTGGTCGGCTTGGAGTCAGTATACTGTGTCTGAGTGGGGTATTCATGTTAAACTGCGGCATGGTATCTCAGTGAGCTAGCACTATAAATCGGCATCAGTCCGGACTAGTACAAGCAGCCACACACACACATACACGTGCATGCACGTCGCTATATAAGTGCAATAATCTTGGACGCGACGTTAAACCCAATTTCACCTCACCTCACCTATTAGTGTTCCCTCTGTAAGACAGACTTGTGCCCTATATTTCTCAAGTTGATTATGATACAGCGTGTCTTAAGTACACCTAGCATGTTAACTGGAATTTGGCTCATAATTATCTGACCGATGTCTGAAACACCTGGACCCATCCTCTGGACCCGCCTATGGCCATCTTCATTGACAGCAATGATGTTTTGTTTGTTTGTTGTTTAACGCCGCACTCCGTGTTAGAATAGGTCTTCAGCAACACATGCTTGCTGTAAAAGGCGACTAACGGGATCAGATGGTCAGGCTCGCTGACTTGATTGATGCATGTCATCATATCCTTAGATCGATGCTCATGATGACAATCACTGGATTGTCTGTTCCACATTTGATTATTTACAGCATGCCCTTATATAGCTGGAATATTGCGGCGTTAAACAAAATTAAATATCACGAACACAACTCCCCGAACCTATGTGTTCATAAAGGACAACATTCCCGGATGTCACAAGTCGAGTTGACCAAACCACTTCCCCAGAAATTGTGACAACGTAATTTTAGATGACATAGTTTGTGACAAAGAATGTCATTCTGACGTGTCAAACCCAGTAATAACTGGAGTGTTGGTACAGATTATGGTTCACGACGTAACATTATTTACAATGATATAGTGGGTTAAAGGAGTTCGAACAAATGGAGTGTTGATACAGACTAAGGTTCAGGACGTTACATTATCTTCAATGATACAGCGTGTTAAAGGAGTTCAAACAACTGGAGTGTTGATACAGATTATGGTTCATGACGTTACATTATATACAATGATACAGCGAGTTAAAGGAGTTTGAACAACTGGAGTGTTGATACATATTATGGTTCAAGACGTTACATAATCTTCAATGATACAGCGAGTTAAAGGAGTTCAAACAACTGGAGTGTTGATACAGATAATGGTTCACGACGTTATATTATTTACAATGATACAGCGAGTTAAAGGAGTTCGAACAACTGGAGTGTTGATACAGATTACGGTTCACGACGTTACATTATTTACAATGATACAGCGAGTTAAAGGAGTTCGAACAACTGGAGTGTTGATACAGATTATGGTTCACGACGTTACATTATTTACAATGATACAGCGAGTTAAAGGAGTTCAAACAAATGAAGTGTTGATACAGACTAAGGTTCACGACGTTACATTATTTACAATGATACAGCAAGTTAAAGGAGTTCGAACAACTGGAGAGTTGATACAGATTATGGTTCACGACGTTACATTATTTGAAATGATACAGCGAGTTAAAGGAGTTCGAACAACTGGAGTGTTGATACAGATTACGGTTCACAACGTTACATTATTTACAATGATACAGCGAGTTAAAGGAGTTCGAACAACTGGAGTGTTGATACAGATTATGGTTCACGACGTTACATTATTTACAATGATACAGCGAGTTAAAGGAGTTCGAACAACTGGAGTGTTGATACAGATTATGGTTCACGACGTTACATTATTTACAATGATACAGCGAGTTAAAGGAGTTCGAACAACTGGAGTGTTGATATAGATTACGGTTCACGACGTTACATTATTTACAATGATACAGCGAGTTAAAGGAGTTCGAACAACTGGAGTGTTGATACAGATTATGGTTCACGACGTTACATTATTTACAATGATATAGCGCGTTAAAGGAGTTCGAACAACTGGAGTGTTGATACAGATTACGGTTCACGACGTTACATTATTTACAATGATACAGCGAGTTAAAGGTGTTCGAACAACTGGAGTGTTGATACAGATTATGGTTCACGACGTTACATTATTTACAATGATATAGCGCGTTAAAGGAGTTCGAACAACTGGAGTGTTGATACAGATTACGGTTCAGGACATAACATTATTTACAATGATATAGCGGGTTAAAGGAGTTCCAACAAATGAAGTGTTGATACAGACTAAGGTTCACGACGTTCCATTATCTTCAATGATACAGCGAGTTAAAGGAGTTCAAACAACTGGAGTGTTGATACAGATTATGGTTCACGACGTTACATTATTTACAATGATATAGCGCGTTAAAGGAGTTCGAACAACTGGAGTGTTGATACAGATTACGGTTCACGACGTTACATCATTTACAATGATACAGCGAGTTAAAGGAGTTCGAACAACTGGAGTTTTGATACAGATTACGGTTCACCATATTATTTACAATGATACAGCGAGTTAAAGGAGTTCGAACAACTGGGGTGTTGATACAGATTATGTCCGATGTGTTACATTATCTTCAATGATATAGCGAGTTAAAAGAGTTCGAAGAAGTGGAGTGTTGGTACAGATTACAGTTCACAATGTTACATTATCTTCAATGATATAGCGAGATAAAAGAGATCGAACAAGCAGAGTATTGCTACAGATTATGGTTGGCAATGTTACATTATCTTCAATGATATAGCGAGTTAAAGGAGTTCGAAGAAGTGTTGTGTTGATACAGATTATGGTTCACGATGTTACATTATCTTCAATGATATATGGAGTTAAAGGAGTTCGAACAAGTGGAGTGTTTGTACAGATTATGTCCACTGTTTTACATTTTCTTAAATTTTAACTTTTACATGCACATTTTTTACGCCGAGTGTTAAGCTTAAGCCACACACTAACGGGCATGTTAGAACCTGACAGGTATTGACTTAAAAATTAATGTTAGAATTGAAGGTTAAATATTCAGTAAACTAATACTTTCATAGCCACATATTGTCAAGATAATTTATTGCGCCCAGGGTGTAATTTAAACGTCAGATGTGACTCCCTCCAATCACCGTAGAAACAACTGACGACCAATAACCAATCACAACGTACACGGTGCGGGAGTTACAGATGGTATACATGTATATATACTGGCGCACAGTGCATGTAGTCCAAGGCGCTGTGTGTTCACACTATGATGTTCCCTGTAAGTATGACAAGTTTTTTCTTTGGTTGGAATAATTGCAGTGGGAAATGTATTTTAAAGTTACCAGTATACCTCAAAGTAGTGTTTTTTCATTACCGAGTTTGATATTCAATTTATATATTCATTGAAAAGAATGTATATAATAAGATCATTTCAGTAATGAAATACTTAGCAGCAATTAGTTTCTTTCCATTGTTTAAACATGTATTATCTCATTTATCACCAAGGTTAGATTTAAAACATTCGCCTTTTCGGCAATTATTGATTGGAAAACCTTGCCGATAGATTATGTTATTATGTTCTTCTCACAAGAAGTAAAAGTTTTCTTTGACAAGAAATATTTTACATAACATTTCACACTGCACGTTACTTACATCCTACATCCGTGAAGATCCGGGGTAGAATTTGTCTTCAGCAACCCATGCCTGTCGTAAAAGGCGACCAACGGGATCGGGTGGTCAGGCCCGCCGACTTGGTTGATGCATGTCATCGTATCCCAATTTCGTGGATCGATGCTCATGATGTCAATCACTGGATTGTCTGGTCCAGACTCGATTATTTACAGACCGCCGTCATACGGCTGAAATATTGCTGAGTACGGCGTTAAACAACAAACACACAACAAACCCTTCACTGCTTCCAGACTGCGTTTCTGCTGCTGTCGCTTGTCTCTGCCGTGACGTCATCATATGTCAACGACTTTGACGAGCGTTTCCAGTACATATGTCCTTTGGGGGAGTCCATTGCTTACTGGGAAAGCTATCATAGTAACTACTATGAAGACAGACGCTACAAGTTCATCTGTCAGAAAACACCTCAACTATTCAACTGTCACTGGCATAGTAAGTGACATACAGAAAACTACGTTTATAACGAACTCTTTTTTTTGTCCCAGCGACTGCTGTATATATGCTATACATATGCTTATAACGAACTATGGTTATAACGAACTAAAAATAGTGCCCCCCTTTGAGTTCGTTAAAACCGTAGTTTACTTTCTGTGTGCGCAATTCATCTTGATACTGAAGCCAGAGTGAAATCCATACATTTGAATAGCACTATGGTGGTAAGGACTTGAAAAGACAAAATCTTTATTTTTCGACACTTTGAACTTCACATACGACCTCTAATCTTTGACCGTCATATATCGCCGTTTTTCTATTGTCGGTGGACTTTTTATTGTCTGTGGAAACGCCCGTGTTAATATAGGTGAACTCTTTTTTAGAGCAATGGTGTTCTAAAACTGCTGACAGAATTCTTATTTTAAACATGGCTCTATTGGTCTACAAGGTTGATATCCGAAAAGAAAAGATTTACAGTTAATAAATCGAACCACCTCTCTCGGTGGTCAGACTCGCTGACTTGATTGATTCATGTCATCGCTCCCAATTGCGTGGATCGATGCTCAGGATGTCAATCACTGAATTGTCTGGTCCAGACTCGATTATTTACAGACCGCCGTCATATAGCTGGAATATTGCTGAGTGAGGCGTTAAACAACAAACCAACGAACCAACCAACCGGGCAGACGCTCTATCCACTAGATCAGTCGGAAATACTCGCACGCCAGCGGCATGTTGCATGAAAAGCATGATGAATCACTACAAAGTAGGATTCGCTTGAATTGTTATGACGATTATCTTTTTCGGGGTTGGTCTTAAAACTTTAGGAACATTTATCCTGCATTAAACATTTGACCTGCTACCTTAGCCACTGCTTAGACAGAACTGCTGATAAAAGTGGCATTAACCCACTAATCATCCAATCACTCTTTCAGACAATGTGAACAAATTGAAAGGACCGCTATCTTTCCAATGCCCCAAAGATGCCGTCATTAGGGGCGTCAGCAGCTATCATGAAAACCGGCACGAAGACCGACTATTTACGTTCCTCTGTTGTTCCCTGCTAGGTACGTCAGCACACATCTTTAAAAAACACATGGTGTCACTTACATGTAACTAGTCAAAATTCATGTTTCTGTAAAATATGTTATTTAACACAGTTCATTTTTCGTTATGATTCCGTAAATGTAATTGCGGTGCAAAATACCTCATGGTCGTGAAAATGGGCCTGTTATTAATAATCACTTCTGGTAATTGGAATGGCGACAACAATAATGTTCATTTGGGATTTAAATACCAGATCTAGTTGTCAACGTATTGTTTACATAACATTCTTGCGACATATCTCTTTCAGGTAGCCCATATTTGGCGCATTGTGTCAAGACCGACTTTGTCAACAATTGGGATCAGAGGCTCACCTTCAGGGTGCCTATAAGACACTTCTTGAGGGGAGTCTCCAGCACTTACAGTAACTATTACCAGTAAGTGCATTGCTCTGCATGATGCTGTCTCACATATTTAGGCGCTAAACAATTCTAACTTTGTTTTATTTGTTTGTTTAACGCCCCACTCAGCAATATTTCAGCTATATGACGGCTGTCTGTAAACAATCGAGTTTAGACCAGACAATCCAGTGATTGCTATCATGAGCATCGATCCACGCAATTGGGTAACGATGACATGCATCAAACAAGTCAAACAATGTTTTAACCCAGTCAGCGAGCCTGACCACCCGATCCCGTTAGTCGCCTTTCACGACAAGCATAGTCGCCTTTTACGGTAAGCCTAGGATGCCGAAGACCTATTCTACTCCGGATCTTCACAGACAATATGGTGTAAGTACTCGAGTTAGACAAACCATTGACTGATATTATGAGCGACGTTGACACGAGCTTATCAACCGCTCAAGCGACCACCAATTCTGAAAAAAAGTTACTGGAACTAGGACACTGATGTTCACTTGCCCACAATTAAATTGTATGATTTCAAATCTTTGGTCCCTTATCAATGAACAATGCGGTAACCCGTGAAGATCCGGGGTAGAATAGGTCTTCAGTAACCCATGCTTGCCGTAAATGGCAACTATTCTTGTCGTAAGTGGCGATTAACGGGATCAGGTGGTCAGACTCGTTGACTTGGTTGATGCATGTCATCGTATCCCAATTGCGTGGACCGATTCATATGATGTCAATCACTCGATTATTTACAGACCGACGTCATATAGATGGAATATTGCTGAGTGCGGCGTTTAACAACAAACAAACAAGCAAACGTATCCCAATTGCGTAGATACTCCGTGGTCTAGTGGTAGCGCGTCCGTCCTGAGAGCGTAAGGTCCGCAAAGGACAATAAGAGATGGTACTCGTTGTTACCCTGTCTTGCATTCGGCATTAAGGGTCTAAAACAAGGACTGGTCGGCTCGGAGTCAGCATACTGTGTCTGAGTGGGGTATTCATGTTAAACTGCGGCATGGTATCTCAGTGGGCTGGCACCATAAAATCGGCATTAGTCCGGACTAGTACAAGCACACACACACACACACACACACACACACACACACACACACACACACACAGAGGTTAAGGCACGTTGCTATGTAAGTGCAATGGTCTTGGACGCGACGTTAACCCTCATTTCACATTACCATTGCGTATATCGATGTTCATGATGTCAATCACTGGGTTGTCTTCTGTCAGTTTTTCATTCATCAAATTTAGAAAGCAATGTTTCAGTTTGTATATTTCCAATTTTATATGAGAAATGAAGAATCTACACGCTCCTTTCAGAGAGAACACTTTAAAGTGGGACGCTTATCAAATAACGAAATTATTCGTTCCTATGTTAAGATATCTTGACAAGTCAATGAAAGTCTTTATTTTATGATAATGTTTATAACATGTTGTATGACTCTGTTAAAATGGGTGGAAACAACGTCTGTGTTTGACTGTAAAATAGTTTGACTAAACGTTTGAGCTCTTGTTTGGGATCATATGTATACATTTTCAGATGCATATATTCTGTTGCAGTGACAGGCGCTGGAAATTTGAGACATGCTCGATCCAGTGACGGAAACGTCGTGCCCACATGTAACCAGTCAATACATGCTGCTGTCAAATAAAAATAATTTTGTTAGATATTTATTCACATTGTGTTACCCTTAACCGTCAGGGTCTTCCCTTGCGTCAGTATAGCACTGAAACTTTTTTAATGCTGAGTGCCCGACGAACGGTTTTTTGTTTGTTTGTTGTTTAACGCCGCATTCAGCATTATTCCATCTATATGACGGCGGTCTGTAAATAATCGAGTCTGGACCAGACAATCCAGTGATTAATATCATGAGCATCGATCCACGCAATTGGGATCGATGACATGTATCAACCAAGTCAGCGAGCCTGACCACCCGATAACGTTAGTCGCCATTTACGACAAGCATAGTCGTCTTTTACGGCAACCATGGCTTGCTGAAGACCTGTTCTACTTGAGTTAGTCATAAAATAGGTAATTGTGTCCTTTGTTGTTAAACTCCGCAGTCGGCAATATTCTAGCTCTATGGTGGCGGTCTGTAAATAAGCGAGTCTGGACCAGAGAATCCAGGGATTGTCATCATGAGCATCTATCCACGTAATTGGGATGGATATGATGACATGCATCAACCAACTCAGCAAGCTTGACCAAGCAATATCACGGCGGGGGGGGGGGGCACCAGAAATGGGCTTCACACATTGTACCCATGTTGGGAAGAGAACCTGGGTCTTCGGCGTGACGAGCGAACGCTTTAACCACTCGGCTACCCGACCGCCCCTACAACAAGCAAGGGTTGCTGAAGATTACTTATAACCCGGATCTATACGGGACATGGTAATAATATATAGCGTGACAAGTGATCCTTTTAGAAGGTATCTATGTTGTGGAATTGTTTTAATTCCGATTTGTCGGTTGAAACCATACAGAAGAAATGTCAATTAGCTGTCGACACACAGACAAGAGTGCGCGCTGCAACGTGATTGGCCAATTCCGGCAAGCGTGGTTTGGAGCGAGCATAATAGAGTTGCCTCCCTTAGACCGTAAATCTCAGATACACACCTTTCCCCACAATCTTACATCCACACCGCCTAAATGAATGTCGACCCGACATTTCACAACATGCATGCGAACAGTACTTTTTACCAAACGTATATAAACTAACTTGCAATGAAAACCACTCGTATTTGTTTACAAACCGACTGTGAAACAGAAAAATATATAATCTTTGGCTCAATAAAACACATCACACAATCAAACTTTACACAGCAAACAGGCAATACCTGCAACATGTGAATAAAACTTACAGAGCTTTGAAAAATGTCATACAAAATTTCAAAGTTTCTAACAATAATGTTAACACATGAGCTAGGTTATTCAGCCTTGTACAAATTCTAACAATTTGTATCACACATTTGTTTCACAAAGAATGAGAAAACTAGAGGAGTTTACACCACATCAAGAACTCACACATTCACTCTAAGCTCTATGGTGAATAGGATACATGACTGGGTTGACAACTGCCTAAGGTACCATCATCTGGAACGGTTGATACCACCATGGGTTTGGTAGCATGGGCCATGCTGGTCCCATCGTATTTAGAGTTACCCCGGGTCTGTACATTGAATGGTTCTCGATGGTGTCTAATGTCAACCTCGCTGGTGGAAGTCTGCGACGTCTCCTTCATCGCCGATGAGTTTAATTACTCTTATTATCTGCAAAGTCAGTGTTTGCTGAAGTCTGAGTAACAACATGTTGGGGGTGTACCTGACAACTGTCAGTCTCGGGTTTAGCATTGGCGTCACTTGCACTATCATCTTAGGCATTTCGCCCTGTAGCTGTTCCCTCACTGTTGTCTCTATCACCCACAGACTCCCCTGAGTCACTCTCATCAGAGACATGAGATTCTTTACTGTCACTGCTACTTCCTGCACCATTTTCCGTACATCTTTGCCACTTTCAATAATCATTTTTGAGGAGTTATGTGTCACTTTCACTTATGGGCACTTTGGGAGGTTCTGTCTAGGCTCAGTTTTTGGTCTCACAATCTCGAGTCTAGGACCTTTCAACTTGGTTTGCTGTGTCTTCTGGATCTCTACTGGTAACCCATTGCAAGGCAACAACATATTCCTGTGTAGCACTCTGGTGCGTCCATTACCATACACAGGTCCATCCTCTGTTGCTCGTTTCACCACTACATGGATCTTTGGTTCCCAATACGATCTGACCTTACCAGGTCCTCTTCGTTCTGACATAATTCTTACGAGTACTTGGTCCCCTGAAAGAAGAGTTGTGCTCCTTACTTTCTTGTCATACTGGTGCTTGCCTTGACGAGAACTCTGATGCCTGTTTGTGAGCTTGTTCGTATGCCTGCGTCATACAATGTTTCCATTGTTCTTCATACTTGCTAGGTTTGGCACCTGATATGTCCTGGTCCAGTCCAAACATCAGATCCACTGGCAGTCGTGGTGAGCGTCCAAAGAGGTGGTAGAAGGGTGAAAAACCAGTTGCGTCGTTACGAGTACAATTATAAGCATGCACAACTTTATGCAAGTGATCCTTCCAGTTGGTCTTCATTTGGCTGGGTGGGGTTCTCAACATACCTAAGAGAGTCCGATTGAAACGTTCAACCTGTCTGTTTCCATCTGGGTGATAGGGTGTTGGTCACGATCTTGCCATCCAGCAATATTTCTGAAGTTGACGGAAGAGACGGTTCTCGAGCTCTGTAACCTGGTCATGATGGAGCTCTGACGGAAATCCAAACTTCAGCACAAAAATCATTAAATATCTTATCCGTTGCTGTTTTACCATATTTGTTTCTAGTGGCATAGGCTGGAGAAAACCTCGTAAAGTGATCACAAACGACGAGGATGTATTCACAGCCACCTACACTTTTCTCCAGGTAGATGATTGAGTGAGTGAGTGAGTGAATGAGTTGAGTTTAACAACGGTTTTGACAGTATTCCAGTTATATCATGGCGCTAGGTGGAGGAAGACAATAGAGACTAACTCGAAGGGAGCTGGTGTAGATATAAGTTGCAATGGGGCTCTAGTGGGCTGATTGGGTTTGCGATCCTTCAAGCACCTGCATTCCTTGGTTACATTTCGTCTTTCTGTCTTGAGCGGCCAGTAGAACCATTAACGGGTTATTGTGACTGTAAACTGTAAACCCTGGTGCATAGTACAAGTAGTCACGCAAGCGTTCTGTAATGGCCCACTTGCATCCTCCTCAACCTGTCAAAGCAAAAACTTTATACAAGTGATTTAACTGCATTAATTTACTGAAATATTTCTCACCACTATGGCATTTCAAACTGACACAAGTCAGGTCAGTTATGATTCAGTGGCAATATATTTGAACAAAAAAGGGATGTTAATTTAGTAATTGTGGCCTACCTGAAATACTGTGACTGTGTTCCTGCTATATCTCTCACTAATATTATTAGTAATAATTCTCTGTTGTTCCAGTGCTGGGGAAGGAGACATCTGTGCATGGAGGTGGGCAGACATCTTGAATAAGATACTGTGGGAAATGTATGATGCAGGGTCTTAGATAGAATTGTTGATTTGAGAGCTTGTGTAAAGGTTAATGTTCATGTTATAATCTTTGTCGCAAGAAGGTGAGGGAAAAGGCACCATTGAAAGAATATTTTTTGTTTGTTTGAATACAGTATTATATTCGATTTGTACTTTCAAAACTGAGATTTGAGGTAATTTGTTTGTGTCATGTATGCTCATGTGTTTCAGGCTCCTAAAATCATCTGGTCATTTTCTCTGCCCAAAAAGTAAGTGGAACCGGTTTAATCATCAAATTTTATAGAATTATTGAAGTGAATATTAATTTCATTCCTGGCACCTATGTTCAAATCATCTTGTGATAATATCTTTACGACAAGGGGAGTATCTTCTTGTGTACTGGGGTGGTCAGGTAGCCTAGTGGTTAAAGCGTTTGCTCATCAATCATGCTGAAGACCCAGGTTCGATTCCAAACATGGGTACAATGTGTGAAGCCCATTTCTGGTGTCCCCCGCCGTGATATTGCTTGAATATTCCTAAAAGCGGTGTAAAACTATACTCACTCACTATCCCACTCATGTGTACTGTTATCTGATATCAGAACTCAGCTTGTCTTCAGTCCATTGGGATTCTGGGTAAGAATGTACTTCCACACTAACGATGCTTGTCGCACAAGGCAAGTAACTGGATCAGGTGATCAGGCTCACTGCCTCGGTTGATGTCATCGTATCTAATTGTGTGGATCTATGATCATGGTGTCAATCACTGGATTGTCTAGTTTATTGTCTGGTTTGTCAGTTATTTATAAGACCGCCTCCTTGGTCTAGTGGTAGAGCGTCCGCCCGGATAGCGGAAGGTCATACGAAAAGACGTTAAAAGATGATACTTGTTGTTAGTGTGCCTGGCGCTCGGTATTAAAGGAATAAAACAAGCACTGGTCGGCTCAGAGTCAGTATACTGTGTCTGAGTGGGGTATTCATGTTAAAACTGCGGCATGATATCTCAGTATGTTAGCTCTATACATCGGCATCAGTCCGGACTAGTGCAAGCAGCTACGCACGCACGCATGCATGCATGCAGACACACACTCACACACACATGTGCATGCACGTCGCTTTATAAGTGCAGTATTCTAAACCCCATTTCACTTCACCTTCACATCAGTTATTAATGGACCCAATCATCAGTGTTCCCGCTGGCTTTTGAAAATTAGCTCTAAAAATTACCAGTCCCCCCCCCCCCCCCCCTAATTTTTACCAGTCCCAACTTTCAACAAATTAAAAAATGTATGAAAATTATTAGGTTTTAATTCTTTCAACATCATGTTCAGTGCAAGTAACTTAGTTATATCTTAACGTCATTCACACAAACTTCAGTCACAATTTTCTCTTTTTTAAAAAATATTTCAAGACGTAGCCACTACAAATGGATATTTAACCTAGGAATAGACCAGGCCCTGATGGTAGCAGACAAGCTGACTTTGTTAAAACATGTACTTATATGAATATCACCAAAGTTTTGTTCAACAACAAAGATTTACAAGGTACTTAATTTGCCGGTCCACAAGGACTGGCAGTCCAAGCTTAATTTTACCGGTAAAAAACTGGTAATTACCGGTAAACGGGAACGCTGATCATTTACCTAGAATACTTGTGAGTGCAGTGTTAAACAATAAACACCCTGTCTTCAACTACTGAGGGGGGCACGGGTGGCCCAGTCGTCTAAGGCGCCGCGATTCGCTGTGCAGAGTTGCGTCCCTTGGGCACGCCAGAAACCTATGATTGTGGGTTCGAATCCCGGTTCGCCCCGATTATGTTTCTAGGTTTGTCACCACCATACCCGTGCTCGTGGGTTTCACCAAAGTGGTAAACGTCTGAGACCTGCATCACTTCGGGCTTTTCTCCCACATTAAGCTGACACGCCGTGATATGACTGGAATAATGTTAAAAGCGGCGTTAAACCCAACTCACTCACTCACTCAACTACTTGGAACAACCCTTCACTGTGCCAAGTGTACGTGACATGAAAGTTTCATTGTGAACGTTCATAAATGCTTCAAATGAAACTGAATTGAACTCAAATGAGTTATTGTCATATTTTTCAAAGCTATATCTTCGCATCCTTTTGATTATTGTGTATACATATTTTGTTTCAGAGGAGTGTTAACAAACCCAGAACTTAACTCCATAGTGATGGATCAACAGGTTGGTAGTCCTCAGGACAGGGTGAATGAGTGAGCTTGGTTTAAAAACGCTTCAGTTCAGGTGAATAAGGTAGTTGCGTTTTATGTCACTTCCAGTCAGGTGAATAAGGTAGTTGGGTTTAATGTCGCTTCCAGTCAGGTGAATAAGGTAGTTGGGTTTAATGTCGCTTCCAGTCAGGTGAGTAAGTTAGATGGGTTTAATGTCGCTGTAGGTCAGGTGAATAAGGTAGATGGGTTTAATGTCGCTTCCAGTCAGGTGAGTAAGTTAGATGGATTTAATGTCGCTGTAGGTCAGGTGAATAAGGTAGATGGGTTTAATGTCGCTTCCAGTCAGGTGAGTAAGTTAGATGGGTTTAATGTCGCTTTAGGTCAGGTGAGTAAGGTAGTTGGGTTTAAGGTCGCTTCATTTTTAGATTGATTGGTTTGTTGTGTAACGCTGCACTCAGCAATATTCCAGCTATATGACGGCGGTCTGTAAATAATCGAGTCTTGACCAGACAATCCAGTGATTAATATCATGAGCATCGATCCACGCAAATTGGATCGATGACATTCATCAACCAAGTCAGCGAGCCTGACCACCCGACCCCGTTAGTTGCCTTTTACGGCAAGTATGGGTTGCTGAAGACCTATTCTACCCCGGATCTTCATGGGTCTAAGGTCGCTTTAGGTCAGGTGAGTAAGGTAGATGGATTTAATGTCTCTGTAGGTAAGGTGAATACGGTAGTTGGGTTTAAGGTCGCTTCATGTCAGGTGAGTAAGGTAGATGGGTAAATATCGTTTCAGGTCAGGTGAGTAAGGTAGATGGGTTTAATGTCGCTTCCAGTCAGGTGAATACGGTAGCCTCGTTTAAGCTCGCTTCCAGTCAGGTGAGTAAAGTAGATGGATTAATGTCGCTTCCAGTCAGTCGAAAAAGGTATATGGGTTCAATGTCGCTTCTAGTCAGGAGAATAAGGTAGTTGGGTTTAAGGTCGCTTCAGGTCAGGTAAGTAAGGTAGATGGGTTTAATGTCGCTTGCAGTCAGGTCAATAAGGTAGTTTGGTTTAAGGTCGCTCCAGGCCAGATGAGTAAGATATTTGGGTTTAAGGTCGCTTCAGGTCAGGTGAGAAAGGTAGTTGGGTTTAAGGTCGAATCAGGTCAGGTGAGTAAGGTAGTTGGGTTTAATGCCCCTTCCAGTCAGGTAGGTAAGGTACCACAGGTTCCGGGGATGGAAATGAACCAAGAACATCCACTAGCCCCAAAAGAGATAAAATATAGCAACACCACCACCCCCAAGATATGTGAAAGTCTACCAACTGGTTAGGGCCAGCAGGCTGCCACTTTAGGTCAGGTGGGAGAGGAAGCTGGGTTTAACCAAACTTTAGGTCAGGTGGTAGAAGTAGCTGGGTTTAGCACTGCTTCAGGTCAGGTGGGAGAGGAAGCTGGGTTTAACACTGCTTCAGGTCAGGTAGAAGAGGTAGCTTGGTTTAGCACTGCTTCAGGTAAGGTGGGTGCGGAAGCCGGGTTTAGCACTGCTTCAGGTCACGTGGGTGAGGTAGCTGGGTTTAGCACTGCTTCAGGTCAGGTGGTGGGGTAGCTGGGTTTAGGACTGCTTCAGGTCAGGTGAGTGAGGTAGCTGTGTTTAGCTCTGCTTCGGGTCAGGTGAGTGAGGTAGCTGGGTTTAGCACTGCTTCAGGTCAGGTGGGTGAGGTAGCTGTGTTTAACACTGCTTCAGGTCAGGTGGGAGAGGTACCTGGGTTTAACACTGCTTCAGGTCATGTGGGTGCGGAAGCTTGGTTTAGCACTGCTTCAGGTCAGGTGGGTGAGGTAGCTGTGTTTAGCACTGCTTCAGGTCAGGTGGTGGGGTAGCTGGGTTTAGGACTGCTTCAGGTCAGGTGGTGGGGTAGCTGGGTTTAGGACTGCTTCAGGTCAGGTGAGTGAGGTAGCTGTGTTTAGCTCTGCTTCGGGTCAGGTGAGTGAGGTAGCTGGGTTTAGCACTGCTTCAGGTCATGTGGGTGCGGAAGCTTGGTTTAGCACTGCTTCAGGTCAGGTGGGAGAGGTACCTGGGTTTAACACTGCTTCAGGTCATGCGGGTGCGGAAGCTTGGTTTAGCACTGCTTCAGGTCAGGTGGGAGAGGTACCTGGGTTTAACACTGCTTCAGGTCATGTGGGTGCGGAAGCTTGGTTTAGCACTGCTTCAGGTCAGGTGGGAGAGGTACCTGGGTTTAACACTGCTTCAGGTCATGTGGGTGCGGAAGCTTGGTTAAGCACTGCTTCAGGTCAGGTGGCTGAGGTAGCTGGGTTTAACACTGCTTCAGGTCAGGTGAATAAGGTAGTTGAGTTTAATGTCGCTTCCAATCAGGTGAATAAGGTAGATGGGTTTAATGTCGCTTCGGGGCAGTTGAGGGAGTGCTACCTGGGGTCAGTTGAGGGAGTGCTCGTCGAGGTCAGTTGAGGGAGTGTTCCTTCTAACTGCTGGTGTGTTGCACTGGGTCTAATTGCTGGTGTGTTGCACGGTGTTGCATCCATATGCAACTGGCATGTTCCACCGGGCCTGTATGCTGGCTTGTTGCATCAGGTCTAACTGCTGGCGTGTTTCACCAGGTCTAACTGCTGGCTTGTTGCACCAGGTCTAACTGCTGGTGTGGTGCATCAGGTTTGTCTGCTGGCTTGTTGCACCAGGTCTAACTGCTGGTGTGTTGCACCAGGACTAACTGCTGGTGTGGTGCATCAGGTCTAACTGCTGGTTTGTTTCATCGGGTCTAACTGCTGGCTTGTTGCACCAGGTCTAACTGCTTGTATGTTGCACCAGGTCTAACTGCTGACTTGTGGCACTGGGTGTAACTGCTGGTTTGTTACACAAGGTCTAACTGCTGGCTTGTTGCACTAGGTGTAACTGCTGGTTTGTTGCACAAGGTCTAACTGCTGGCTTGTTGCATCAGGCCTTACTGCTGGTGTGGTGCACCAGGTCTAACTGCTGGTTTTTTGCACCAGGTCTAACTGCTGGCTTGTTGCACCAGGTCTAACTGTTGGTGTGGTGCACCAGGTCTAACTGCTGGTTTGTTGCACCAGGTCTAACACCTGGTGATGGACCAGGTCTAACTGCTGGTGTGTTGCACCAGGTCTAACTGATGCCGTGTTGCACCAGGTCTAACTGTTGGTGTGGTGCACCAGGTCTAACTGCTGGTTTGTTGCACCAGGTTTAACTGCTGGCTTGTTGCACCAGGTCTCACTGCTGGTTTGTTGCACCAGGTCTAACACCTGGTGATGCACCAGGTCTAACTGCTGTTTTGTTGCACGAGGTCTAATTGCTGCCGTGTGGCACCAGCTCTGACTGCTGGCTTGTTGCATCAGGTCTAACTGCTGGCTTGTTGCACCAGGTCTAACTGTTGGTGTGGTGCACCAGGTCTAACTGCTGGTGTGGTGCACCAGGTCTAACTGCTGGCTTATTGCCCCAGGTCTAACTGCTGGTTTGTTGCACCAGGTCTTACTGTTGGCTTGTTGCACCAGGTCTAACTGTTGGCTTGTTTCACCAGGTCTAACTGCTGGTGTGTTGCACCGGGTCTAACTGTTGGCTTGTTGCACCAGGTCTAACTGCTGGTGTGGTGCACCAGGTCTAACTGCTGGCTTATTGCCCCAGGTCTAACTGCTGGTTTGTTGCACCAGGTCTTACTGTTGGCTTGTTGCACCAGGTCTAACTGCTGGCTTGTTGCACCAGGTCTAACTGCTGGCTTGTTGCACCAGGTCTAACTGCTGATGTGGTGCACCAGGTCTAACTGCTGGTGTGTTGCACCAGGTGTAACTGCTGACTTGTTGCACCAGGTCTAACTGCTGGCTTGTTGCACCAGGTCTAACTGCTGGCTTGTTGCACCAGGTCTAACTGCTCTGTCTGCTGGCGTGATTACCGCCCTCCTCCCTTGTTTCCAGGTGCTGAGTGTTGGAGGAAGCAGTGCAATGATAGACGTCTGCACCAACTTTGGCTACAAAGCTTTCTCTCTCAAGTTCAAGACATCATAGACAACATGAACAGGATATTATCCAACTGTTTCATCCAAAGCCATAAGAGGCACAAGTCTATTCCCATCACTTTTAATATCTGTGCATGAAAATTTTAATATCCACCACTATCGTGATAGTGATCAAGTACTCTGACAAGACAAATATACCGTATTCGACGTAATAAGCGCCCCGCTCTAATAAGCGCCCACAGCGATATTTGCTACTATATTGGCTAGTGAACAATCCCAATTAGCACCCCTTCCGATTGATCAATGTACACAAGACATTTATTCGCATATAATACGCACTCATGTGGTATATGGACCCTTAATTATGGGCAATTCAATTCTGGAAAAATATATCTGTCGTATATAAACATTTCAGGCTGTAAGCATAAACCACAATATTTATCTTTGAACTCGGTTTTTTCCACCAAAATAATGTTCTAATAAGACCCCCCTATTTCTATTTTTGAGAGCGCCCTGGGCGCTTATTACGTCAAATACGGTACTTAAAATATTTACTGTTTATGTGAAAAGTTCATATTGTTGGCTGAAAATTTTGAGTTTGGCAGCCATGATGAAAGGTAGACTATGACATAACGATAAACCTGAAGCCAGCAGCAGTGCATCGGGAGTACGTGTTCATGGATTTTGCAACAGTGAAAATGCATTAGTTTAATAAGCTGATCAGCCTAAGCTGAAATACTGTTCAAGGACGCATTAAGCTAGACCCACTGCCTTATCCATGTAAATTTTTGTTGTATACATTATGAATCATTTATGTGATCATAATTTTAATTAGTTAATTTGTAGTTAATTTTCTTGCTTCACATTTAACTGTAAGACCTTCTACATATTATTTGATCGGCCCAAAGAACCCTGAAATTAGATGGAATATTAGCAATATTCCAGCAATAGATACAACGGGAACACCAGAAATGGGACTCACACATGTCACCCATGTCGGGAATCGAACCCGGGTCTTCGGCTTGACGAGCGAACGCTTTAACCACTAGGCTACTCGACCGCCCCTAGACCTAAAAGAATTTACAATTATACTATTTTTTTAAAACATATTACATAACAAACCAACACTATTCTGTAGATTAGTAACTCATCTATGCTGTGCAAATAGAACAAGTTGCACAGACCTAGAAAAATCCGAATGTCAATATAGTTCAGTGTGTTACAGTATCTTGTTTTGCCATCCAATGTCAATGTAGTTAAGTGTGCTACAATATCTTGTTTTGACATCCAATATCAGTACTGTTAAGTGTCACAATATCTTGTCTTGCCATCCAATGTCAATGTAGTTAAGTGTGCTACAATATCTTGTTTTGACATCCAATGTCAGTACTGTTTAGTGTCACAATATATCTTGTCTTGACATCCAACATTAGTATAGTTATGTGTTAAAGTATCATGTCCCTACGTTTTAGTAGGCATCAACGTTCAGTATATATAACGATGTTACCATCTTTACTTCACATGGCATCACAGCATAGTTGTCCATGTTCCGTATAAAGTTAAAGGTTCCCTCCTCTTGACTTGACAATTAAAGGCCAGTATACTTGATTGAGCTTTCTCAGGTATCAGTAGTTTCTCGTGGCATCTGAGGTGAGAAGAAGAAGCTTACTGTGCTCTTCTTGCCACACCATCAATGTCAGCACAGTTACATATGGCCAGTTAGATCGCGCACCCACTGCTTTGCCTCGTTTTCCCCGCTTGTAGGTGCACACAGACGTCTGAACATCTTCACTACTTGTTGTCTGCTGTCCTCAAACTTGGCCTCGTCCCCGCCATGCCGAAGCCAGTACTGTTTGGCGTACTCGTCCACATACAACTGGCTGTTGTTCAGTAAACGAATCAGATCGATGATGCTCCTATCGACGGCAGGACCACTGTAGAAGTTGTTGCTGTAATAGTCGTACATATAAGTGACCACCATGTCAGAAATCTCCTTGATGGCTACTCCATAGGCAGTTGCATTGGCATCAATGTATTGGTCCTCTTCCGGAATGTGTGCAACCATCTGGTACCCGATTGACTGGGTGATGTTTTGTGGAAGGGGCCTGTAATATGCTTGATAAGTGGCTGTGTGTTCTTTATTTTCAAACAGTTCAGCTGCTGTGCTTCCAATCCGAGTAGCAAATCGGTCTATGATTGTCTTAAAAACCTTTAGAACGTTGTTATTGATGACGTGTTCTCCACGTTCAGATAGCCTTTTCTTCTCACCCTTGCTAGTCTTTGAGTCTGCTGGTCTTTTGGATTTCTTGGTCATTTCTTGGATCGGAACTTGAGTAGCAGCAGCCGCTTTTGCTCCAGCCCCTTTCCCCGATTTTGCGCCAGCTCCTTTCCCCGATTTTGCGCCAGCTCCTTTAATGGCATTCATGGCTTCTTTTGCTGTAGTGCCCCTGAACACAATATGTTCAACAACTGTAAGGTACGCAGTACCCGCGGCATGTTGTGTTCCAGCTGTGAGAACATCCAGCACAAGACCCAGAGCTGCGTCCGCTCCCTTCTCCTTTGCAAGGGCATAGTCGCCATGGCAGACGGCTGATACAGCCTCAACCGTGTTCTTGACTGTCCCCACAACTGGGATGTAGTCCAGCCAGTCTGTCCATACGCTCATGTTTGCTGATGCGTGTCTGAAAGAATAAAAAAGAAGTTAATATTTCAAGTAATGCAGACATGTTTAGAAAGCGATTCGTCGCTATATGGCTGAAATAATGCCGATGCGACGTTAGATTTTAACTCACTCCCTCAGAAGGCGATTCGATCTAAAAGTGAGTGAGTGAATATGGTTTTACGCCGCTTCTAGCAATACCAGAACAACAACCTGGCACGGGACACCAGAAATTGGCTTCACATTCGAACCTGGGTATTCGGCTTTATGAGCAAACGTTTGGCTTCCTCACCACCCCTAACGTTTGAATCCATAGGGTGGGGTACGATGAGGGGGCCAATTGTGACCACTAAAACTGGCTCAGCTACAAGTTTGTTTGTTGTTTGTTTTAGTTTTATGCATACCCCCCACATCACCCACCCCACCCACGTCGTCGACACAAGCATTCTGTAAGATGATATTTGTTGTTTGTTTGTTTGTTGTTTAACGCCGCACTCAGCAATATTTCAGCTATATGACGGCTGTCTGTAAATATTCGAGTCTGGACCAGACAATCCAGTGATTGATATCATGAGCATCGATCCGCGCAATTGGTATCGATGACATGCATCAACCAAGTCAGCGAGTCTGACCACCCGATCCCGTTAGTCGCCTCTTACGACAAGCACAGTCGCCTTTTACGGCATTCAGTAAAGTTTTTGAAAATTGTTATGGGAGTTCAAAATACTGAGACACATTTAGAGAACTAGCAACACAACCTATGGAAATTAAAAACATACATTCTGATTCAGTTGTCTTGCATGCCACGTCCCTGTTCCACAAAGTGATCGTAACCCCAACACATATAGACCACTGATAGTCGCAGCACGGCTTTGAGAAACACGCCCAAGGCTAATGAATTATATACAGAAGAGTGTGGTCAAATGGACACATGCGCTCTTATGACAGCACCTACCCTTCTAAAACCTTACAATTGACTAAAGCGCATTACTATGGTTATCTGTAACATATGTTAAATAAGTATACAATGTAGTTTTGTCAAATGTATGTATGTATGTATGTGTGTGTGTGTGTGTGTGTGTGTGTGTGTGTGTGTGTGTGTGTGTGTGTGTGTGTGTGTGTGTGTGTGTGTGTGTGTGTGTGTGTGTGTGTGTGTGTGTGTGTGTGTGTGTGTATGTATGTATGTATGTATGTATGTATGTATGTATGTGGGTGGATGGGTGTGTTGTCTGTCTCCCTCTGTCATACTGTATGTATGTATGTATGTATGTATGTATGTATGTATGTATGTATGTATGTATGTATGTATGTATGTATGTATGTATGTATGTATGTATGTGTGTGTGTGTGTGTGTGTGTATGTATGTATGTATGTATGTATGTATGTGTGTCTGTCTGTCTGTCTGTCTGTCTGTCTGTATGTATGTGTGCATGTATGTATGTATGTATGTATGTATGTATGTATGTATGTATGTATGTATGTATGTATGTATGTATGTATGTATGTATGTGGGTGGATGGGTGTGTTGTCTGTCTCCCTCTGTCATACTGTATGTATGTATGTATGTATGTATGTATGTATGTATGTATGTATGTATGTATGTATGTGTGTGTGTGTGTGTGTGTGTGTGTGTATGTATGTATGTATGTATGTATGTGTGTCTGTCTGTCTGTCTGTCTGTCTGTCTGTCTGTATGTATGTGTGCATGTATGTATGTATGTATGTATGTATGTATGTATGTATGTATGTATGTATGTGTGTGTGTGTGTATGTATGTATGTATGTATGTGTGCGTGTGTGTGTATATATATATAAATGTGTGTGTGTGTGTGTGTGTGTGTGTGTGTGTGTGTGTGTGTGTGTGTGTGTGTGTGTGTGTGTGTGTGTGTGTGTGTGTGCATGTAGCATATGCATGTGTGTATATAAAAAAACCCACATGTTTATGCTTTTCAAGTTAATATATTTTTCTATTTTTACTTTGTGTCTTTGTGGGGCACGGGTGGCCCAGTCGTCTAAGGCGCCGCGATTCTCTCTGTCTTTGTGACTGACTGTACATGTCTGTCTGGTTATATGTGCTGTAGATGTTTACAAAACTCACACCAGAACACTCAACTGATAACAATCAGACAGTTTAATAGATAGCGAATTGTTACATATGAATATTCCTACTTGAACAAAGAAAAGATACTATAATGGGTCATCTAGTATCACCTCTCTACAAGCACATTAACATCGTGTTTTATGGCAGTGTATTGTATTGTTTAACAACGATTGTAACTATGTTACATTGTCTCTGTTGAACTTCGGTAGACGCTCGTTGCATTGTGTAGGGCAGTGATCGGTCGTCAGGAAGTTACTATATTTAGATGCTGGTGTGGTGTGTAAACATCCGGGTCAGTGATGTAAGGCATAAAACTGGTAACTCCCATGAAAGGGGCAATGGAGTTTCCCTATAAATCGCAAATTATCCGCGGCCTTTCTGTGGAGATTTTGTAAAATAATGTCAAGTAAAAGACTGTTGTGCTGTCGTGTGTGTGAATTTTGCTAATTTACAACAATACAAGAACAAATACATGCGTCTGTGCAAACGAAACGAGACAGCATTTTGTTTCTCTATCCAGATAGCATCTATAGCCTACAAAATGTTGAAAAGTTCCAGGTAGAACACTCGCGATATCAATCACTGGATTGTCTGGTCAAGACTCGATTATTTACAGACCGCCGTCATACAGCTGGAATATTGCTGAGTGCGGCATTAAACAACAAACAAACAAGTTAAGGTAAAGACTAAAATACCGGTGAATCTCGTCTCGTGCTATCGCTTTCTCGTCTCGTGCTATCGCTTTCTCGTCTCGTGCTATCGCTTTCTCGTCTCGTGTTATCGCTTTCTCGTCTCGTGCTATCGCTTTCTCGTCTCGTGCTATCGCTTTCTCGTCTCGTGCTATCGCTTTCTCGTCTCGTGCTATCGCTTTCTCATCTCTTGTTATCGCTTTCTCATCTCGTGCTATCGCTTTCTCGTCTCGTGCTATCGCTTTCTCGTCTCGTGTTATCGCTTTATCGCGGCCGTGAGCAAGACCGAAGGCGAGAGAGCGATGCAACAGGAAAGCATATCATTTGTGACTAAAGGCCAATGAGAAGGACATTTCAAGGGAATGGTGAGTCATGATGTTGACATCGTTAAATTGCTCGGACCACTTGATGAGTATTTACCTCCGGTTACGACTTTCTTCCTTATCAAAGAGCCCGAAGTCGCCTCTGACAGCGCTGTTGTTTAATCGGATCACGTGGGTGCTGTTATTGAGAAATGCTGCACAGTACAATCGCTGCTTCTCGGTAAACTGACGTGGAAAGATACGGAAACCCATTTGGGGGAACTATATATAAATGTATCGTATACCCTACACATGATCAACAACTGCTATTTCCATTCTGGATGAGTGAGTGAGTGAGTTGGGTTTAACGTCGCTTTTAACAGTATTCCAGTTATATCACGGCGTGTCAGCGTAATGTGGGAGGAAAGCCCGAAGTGATGCAGGTCTCAGACGTTTACCACGAGCACGGATTTGGTGCTGACAAACCTAGAAACGTAATCGGGGCGAACCGGGATTCGAACCCACAATCATAGGTTTCTGGGGTGCCCAAGGGACGAAAGTCTGCACAGCGAATCGCGGCGCCTTAGACGACTGGGCCACCCGGTCTCAGGGTCTCTAATCTGCTGTTTGTGTACAGTGACTCTATCTTTTAATTCCATGCCGGTTTCACCGATGTAGTTTTCGCCGCATCCCGAACATCTCATAACATACACCACATCTTTGCTGATGATGTTAATGTCAAACCTGAAAACGCGGTCAGACCAACTTTCCACTGTTTTAGCCCACAAGATATTCAGGAGAAACAGTTGCTTGACACGACTATCCAGAAAGTTTGGAAGTATTTCAAAAGGATCAAACGACCACCAAAGCCAAAACAAGAATGTAAGTATGAGGCGACTACTGGTTTATTCAGAGAATGGAAGAAGATGTTCTTCAATAAAGATGGAATCCTCTGTAGAAAGTCTTTGCTGTTAGGAACTGAGGAACGGATTCAGATAGTATTGCCTCGTGAGTATCGACCACTGGTGTTGAACTTCATAATGAAATGGGTCATCATGGATCAGAGGGAGTCATGGCTTTGTTAAGGGAACGGTTCTACTGGCCACATATGCAGAAAGACATTGAACGATACGTAACCGAGGATTGCAGGTGCTTGAAGGATCGCAAACACAATCAGCTCACTAGAGCTCCATTGCAACCTATATCTACATCAGCTCCCTACGAGTTAGTCTCTATTGACTTCCTCCACCTGGAGTAAAGTGTTGGTGGCTAGACTCGAGATTGTGAGACCAAAAGCTGAGCCTAGACAGAACCTCCCAAAGTGCCCATAAGTGAAAGTGACACTAACTCCTCAAAAATGATTATTGAATGTGGCAAAGATGTACAGGAAAATGGTGCAGGAAGTAGCTGTGACAGTAAAGAATCTCAAGTCTCTGATGAGAGTGACTCAGGAGAGTCTGTGGGTGATAGAGACAACAGTGAGGGAACAGCTACAGGGCGAAATGCCTAAGATTATAGTGCAAGTGACGCCAATGCTAAACCCGAGACTGACAGTTGTCAGGTACACCCTCAACATGATGTTTCTCAGACTTCAGCAGACACTGACTTTGCAGATGACGAGAGTAATGAAACTCATCAGCGACGAAGGAGACGTCACAGACTTCTACCAGGGAGATTGACATGGGACACCATCGCGAACCCTTCCCTGAACATACCCGGGGTAACTCTAAATACGATGGGGGACGGTCGGGTAGCCTAGTGGTTAAAGCGTTGGCTCATCATGCCGAAGACCCGGGTTCGATTCACGACATGGGTACAATGTGTGAAGCCCATTTCTGGTGTCCCCCGCCATGATATTGCTAACAGCGGCGTAAAACCATACTCACTCACTCACTCTAAATATGATGGGACCAGCATGGCCCATGCTACCAAACCCATGGTGGTATCAACCGTTCCAGATGATGGTACCCCAGGCACTTGTCAACCCAGTCATGTATCCTATTCACCACAGAGCTTAGAGTGAATGTGTGAGTTCTTGATATGGTGTAAACTCCTCTAGTTTTCTCATTCCTTGTGAAAAAAATGTGTGATACAAATTGTTAGAGTATGATTGTGTGATGTGTTTTATTCAGCCAAAGATTATATATTTTCTGTTTCACGGTCGGTTTGTAAAGTCGTTTTCATTGCAAGTTAGTTAATATACAGTTGGTAAAAAGTATTGTTCACATGCATTTTGTGAAATGTCGAGTCGACATTTATTTAGGCGGTGTGGATGTAAGATTGTGGTGAAAGTTATGTATTGAGATTTACGGCCTAAGGGAGGCAACTCTATTATGTTCGCTTCAAACCACCCTTGCCGGAATTGGCCAATCACATTGCAGCGCGCACTCCTGTATGTGTGTCGACTGCTAATAAACATTTCTTCTGTATATTTTCAACCTGTACGGTTGAGAGGTCTAACACCTCCATAAGTTGTTGGTTTGTTGTTTAACGTTGCACTAAGCAAAATTCCAACTATATCACGGCTGTCTGTAAATAATCGAGTCTGGACCAGCCAATCCAGTGATTGACATCATGAGCCTCGATCCACGTAATTGGGATATGATGACATGCATCAACCAAGTCAGCAAGTCTGACCAACCTTCTCCTGTTTGTCGCCTCTTAAGACAAGCAAGGGTTGCTGAAGATCACTTATAACCCAGATCTGTACTGGTCGCGGGACAGGGTAATAATATATAGCATGACAAGTAATCCTATAGAAGGGAATTGTGGAATTGTTTTCATTCCGACCTGTCGCACGTATGTATAAATCTACAAACCTACACGCGAGTCACGGCTGCATCTCACACAACAGATGTACCATTGGGAAATGCTGCATGACTACGTGTGCTGCTATCACCTTCTAATGTTCAGCCAATTGATCAGTGATGACTAACACTTGTAATAGCTACAGGTTTGTTAACAACTTCGGAAATCTCTTCCGTCACGTTTATCGTATCGACCATTTTGACGTCTTGTACGTGATGTAAATGTATTACGACGCGATGTCATTGTGATTGACTTACTGAGGCAGTTCTTAACAGACACTTCTCATTTGGTGATGATCTTATTTGAATAATTTGTTGTCAAGAAACTACAAAAGTTGTTCCTGTAGAGCATGTTGGGCATACATACGCTCATGCCACCTCTCGTTTTGATGACCCGTGAAGATCCGGGGTCAGAATATGTCTTCAGTAAAGCATGCTTGCCGTAAAAGGCGACTATGCTAGTCGTAATTTTAGAGATTTAATGGGATAGGGTGGTCAGGCTCGGTTTTTCTTTTCATCTTTTTTTTCAAAACAATGTAAAAAGTTTTTACCCACAGACAGTTATCAGCTTTATCAAAGACTCCCTTCAATACAAGTGAAGTCGACCCGTTAAGATCCGGAGTAGAATAGGTCTTCGGGTCAATCACTGGACTGTCTGGCCCAGACTCGATTATTTAAAGCATAAACTCACTCACTCACTCACAAGAATTAAAGTTTCCTTTGACAAGAAATATTTTACATAACATTTCACACTACACGTTACTTACATCCTACACCCGTGAAGATCAGGGGTAGAATTTGTCTTCAGCAACCCATGCCTGTCGTATAAGGCGACTAACGGGATCGGGTGGTCAGGCTCGCTGACTTGTTTGATACATGACATCGTATCCCAATTGCGTGGATCGATGCTCATGATTTCAATCACTGGATTTTCTGGTCCAGATTCGATTATTTACAGACCGCCGTCATATAGCTGGAATATTGCTTAGTGCGGCGTTAAACAACAAACTAACGAACCGTCAGTCGGATACTCATCATAAAAAAAGTATCAGGGTTATACTGACGCAAGGGAAGACCCTGACGGTTAACTCAATGTGAAAAAATATATAACAAAAATATTTTTTTTACAGCAGCATGTATTGACTGGTTACATGTGGGCACGACGTTTCCGTCACTGGATCAAGCAGGTTTCAAACTTCCAGCGCCTGTCTCTGCAACAGAATATATGAAGCTGAAAATTTATGCATATGATCCCAAAACTTCTGTCTCTAAAGTTGCCCACCAAATTCTGTCCTAACTTTCAAAATGGCCGTTACGGAGACAATATCATTTTCACCCTTTGTTCAGTAGGTTTCGTATGTATCACTGTGTTATTTCATTTATTTTTTTTATTTTTTTTGTTTAACGCCACACTCAGCAATATTCCAGCTATTTGACGGCGGTCTGTAAATAATCAAGTCTGGACCAGACAATCCATTGATTGACATCGTAAGCATCAATCCAAGCAATTGGGATACAATGACATGCATCAACCAAGTCAGCGAGCCTGACCACCCGATCCCGTTAGTCGCCTCTTACGACAAGCATAGTCACCATTTATGGCAAGCATGGATTACTGAAGACCTATTCTACCCCGGATCTTCACGGGTTGCTGCATTGTTGATTGGTAAGAGACAAAAGATTTTAAATAATACAATTTAATTGTGGGTAAGTGAGTTATCAGTGTACACTCGTCCTAGGTCCAATCTGTACTGCTGGTCGTTTGTGATTAACGGGTGGGTCGTTAAGCTCGTGTCAACGTCGCTCATAATATCAATCAATGGTTTGTCTGACCCAGACTCGAGTACTTACACCATATAGCTTGAATATTGCTGAGTGTCTAGGGACAGAATATGTGAGACCGCATCATGCAGAGTAATGCACTTACTCGTGATAGTTGTGGTGAATGCTGAAGACACCCTTCAAGAAGTGTGCAGCAGCCATTCTGAAGGTGAACCTCTCATCCCAAGTGTTGACATAGCCGGTCTTGCCACAACGCACCAAATGTCTACCTGAAACAGATATGTCACAATAATGTTATGTAAACAATACGTTGACAACTATTTCTGGTATTTAAATCCCAAATGAACATTATTGTTCTCGCCAGCCATTCCAATTGCCAGAAGCGATTATTATTAACAGGCCTATTATCACGACCATAAGGTTATTTTCCCCGCAATAATCACATTTACGTGTTCATAACGAAAAATCAGATCAACGAATTGTATGAACTGTGTTAAAGAACATATTTTACAGAAACATGAATTTTGACCAGTTACATGTAAGTGACACCATGTGTTTTTTTTAAAGATGTGTGCTGACGTACCTCTCAGGGAGCAACAGAAGAACTTAAATCGTCGGTCTTCGTAGTAGTTGTGGTGATAGCTGTTGACGCCGCTAATAACGCCATTGTGGGGGCATTGGAAAGATATCGGTTTATCAAATTGGTTCACATAGCCTGAAAGAGTGATTGGATGATTTGTGGGTTAATGCCGCTTTTGTCAGCAGTTCTGTCTAATCAGTGGATAAGGTAGCAGTTCAAATGTTCAAAGCAGGATATAAAAAACGTAATTCCTAACGAGTTGAGACCAACCCCAAAAAAGATAATCGTCTTCACAATTCAACTTTCCTACTTTGCAGTGCTTTTGGTGCAACATGCAGCTAGCGTTAGAGTATTTCCGACTGATCTAGTGGATAGAGCGTCTGTTTTTATAAACTGCAGATCCTTTGAAACGTTGATTTTGTCGAATAACATCCTTGTAGACCATTACGGTCATGTTTAAAATAAGAACTGTCAGCAGCTTTAGAAGACATACAAAAAGTTCACCTTTATAAACACAGAGGTTTCCAGCGACGTTGAAAGTACATCGATAATAGAAAAAAGGCGATATATGACGGTCCAAGATTATAGGTCGTATGGGAAGGTCAAAGTGTCCTACCACCATAGTGCTATTCAAATGTGTGGATTTCACTCTGGCTTCTGTTTCAAGATGATTTGTGCATATGTCACTTACCATGCCATTGACATTTCCCTACTAGTCCCGGTGTCTTTTGACAGGTGAACTTGTAGCGTCTGTCCTCATGGTAGTTACTATGATAGCTTTCCCAGGAAGCAATGGACTTCCGCCGAGGACATTGGAACAGAAAAGGCTTGTCAAAGTCGTTGAGATATGATGACGTCACGACAGTGACAAGCGACAGCAGCAGAAACGCAGTCTGGAAGCAGTGAAGGATTTGTTGTTTTTTTGTTGTTTTACGACGCACTCAGCAATATTCCAGCCGTATGACGGCGGTCTGTAAATAATCGAGTCTGGACCAGACAATCCAGTGATTGACATCATAAGCATCGATCCACATAATTGTGATACGATGACATGCGGGGTGGAATATGTCTTCAGCAACCTATGCCTGCCGTAAAAGGCGACTATGCTTGTCGTAAAAGGCGACTAACGGGATCGGGTGGTCAGGCTTGCTGACCTCGTTGATGCTCAAGATATCAATCACTGGATTGTCTAATCCAGAGTCGACTATTTACAGACCGCCGCCATATAGCTGGAATATTGCTGAGAGTGCGGCGTTAAACAACAAACACACAAACAGACACCATTTGCAAGTTACGATGTCTGTATGGAACATAATAACATAATCTCTATCGGCAAGGTTTTATGTGCATCTGGAACACTGCATTCGTACTATTGTTTCAATTAGGAAACTACTAGTGTTGTATGTCATAATATCTTTTATTGACACGGTCCATTATGTTTCGAATTTATAATTTAAAAGAATAAAATAAAGAGGCGAATGTTTAAAATCTAACCTTGGTGATAAATGATACAATACATTTTTAAACAACGGAAATAAATTGCTGCTTAGTATTTCAATACTGAAATGATCTTGTTACAAACATTCTTTTCAATGAATTTATAAATGAAATATCAAACTCGGTAATGAAAACTACTTTGATGTAGACTGGTAACTTTAAAATACATTTCCCACTGCTATTATTCCCACAAAGAAAGAATTATACTTACAGGGAACATCGTAGCGTGCACGCACAGCGCTGTGGACCACATGCACTGATACAGGAGTCCCGCCAGTATATATATACATGTATACCACCTGTAACTGCCACGTCGTGTGCGTTGTGATTGGTCGTCACTTATTCCACCCATCGCAGAACAGTTGTTTCTCTAGTGATTGGAGGGAATCATCACTTACGTTTAAACTACATCCTGGGCGCAATAAAGTATCTTCACAATATGTGACTATGAAAGGATTAGTTTACTGAATATTTAACCTTGAATTCAATTCTAACATTCATTTTTAACTTTTTAATGTTTTCTTTGAATTTATATGTATTAATGAAACAAATTCGTATCGCATTGTAATTCTTACAAGTCCAAGAGAGTTGTTTACTAGATCGCATCTAAACGAATATTCATTTGTGGTGCTGAACAAATGCCTCAGTTTAATATTGTGTCATATTTTCTTGAGTTCTGTTTGTTGAGTAATGTAGTTATATTAAGGGCGCAGAAACACACTGGTCACAATACGAGCTGCTGTGGTGGCCTTGTTCATCTGTACCCCCCCCCCCCCCCCCCCCACCCCCACCCCCACCCCACCCACCCCCCACCCACCCCCAAACGAGCCACGCTCACTACAACCATCCCAGACTTGCTGTATTTGTCTAAATCAAGTGAAGTGCTGCTTTCCTGAAATGTCCTGCAATGTTTCCTGTGTGTATTTTTTAGACTCAGGAGCACACGCTCAGTTAACTACACATATTTTTTTTATTCTAGAAATACAACTCTGAATAAGTTTTAACTGCAGTGAACGACGGTTATAAAGAACTCAGGGGGACCACTAATTATAGTTCGTTATAACCGTTGTTATAGGCATATAGACAGGAAATGGACGGGACCAAACAGTTCGTTATATCCGTCAGTTCGTTATAAGCGTAGTTTACTGTAAATACCTGTCAGGTTCTAACATGCCCATTAGTGTGTGGCTTAAGCTGAACACTCGGCGTAAAGAATGTGCATGAAAAAGTTAAAATTTAAGATAATGTTACACAGCGGACATAATCTGTACCAGCACTCCACTTCTTCGAACACCTTTAACTTGCTATATCATTGAAGATAATGTAACATCGTGAACCATAATCTGTATCAACACTCCACTTGTTCGAACACCTTTAACTCGCTATATCATTGAAGATAGTGTAACATCGTGACCAGACCGCCTCCGTGGTCTAGTGGTAGAGCGTCCGACCGGAGAGCGGAAGGTCCGGGGTTCGATCCCCGGCCACGTCATACCAAAAGACGTTAAAAGATGGTACTTGTTGTTACCCTTTCTGGCGCTCGGCATTAAGGGGCTAAAACAAGGACTGGTCGGCTCGTAGTCAGTATACTGTGTCTGAGTGGGGTATTAATGTTAAACTGCGGCATGGTATCTCAGTGTGCCAGCACAATACATCGGCATCAGTCCGGACTAGTACAAGCAGCCACACACACACGTGCATGCACGTCACTATATAAGTGCAATATCTTGGAGGCGACGTTAAACCCCATTTCACCTTCACCTTACATCATGACCAAATTCTGTACCAACACTCCACTTCTTCGAACTCCTTTAACTCGCTACATCATTGATATAATGTAACATCATCAACAATAATCTATATCAACGCTCCACTTCTTCGAACTCCTTTAACTCGCTACATCATTGATATAATGTAACATCATCAACAATAATCTATATCAACGCTCCACTTCTTCGAACTCCTTTAACTCGCTACATCATTGAAGATAATGTAACATCGTCAACCATAATCTATATAATCTGTATCAACACTCCACTTGTTCGAACTCCTTTAAATCGCTTTATCATTGAAGATAATGTAACATCGTCAACCATAATCTGTATCAACACTCCACTTCTTCGAACTCCTTTAACTCGCTATATAATTGAAGATAATGTAACATCATCAACAATATTCTATATCAACGCTCCACTTGTTCGAACTCCTTGAACTTGATATATCATTGAAGATAATGTAACATCGTCAACCATAATCTGTATCAACACTCCACTTCTTTGAACTCCTTTAACTCGCTACATCATTGAAGATAATGTAACATCATCAACAATAATCTATATAATCTGTATCAACACTCCACTTGTTGGAACTCCTTTAACTCGCTTTATCATTGAAGATAATGTAACACAGTGGATATAATCTGTATCAACACTCCACTTCTTCGAACTCCTTTAAACTCGCTATATCATTGAAGATAATGTAACATCGTCAACCATAATCTGTATCAACACTCCACTTGTTCAAACTCATTTAACTCACTATATCATTGAAGATAATGTAACATCGTCAACCATAATCTGTATCAACACTCCACTTGTTGGAACTCCTTTAACTCGCTATATCACTGAAAATAATGTAACATCGTCAACGATAATCCTTATCAACACTAAACTTGTTCGAACTCCTTTAACACGCCATATCTTTGAAGATAATGTAACATAGTGGACAACAATCTCCATCAACACTCCACTTGTTCGCTTTATCATTAAAGATAATGTAACTTCGTGAACAATATTCTACATCAACACTCCTCTTGTTCGAACACTTTTAACTCGCGTTATAATTTAGAACAATTCATGACATAGGAAGATAAGGTGGTGGGCAAAGAGTAATTGCTAGACGCAATTGTTGAAACTTTATTCTGCACTGTTTTTTATCCAAGATCCGCCCTAGTTATGATGCTTGGTCTGTGAGCACCATTCAGATGCTGGTTTGATTTTCCCAAAAATTGAAATAACAAGAACCTGAATATTTGTTTTCCTTTCCCCTGAAATTGACTCGCCGTGATTTAACTAAACTACTGGTCTAAACGGTGTCACTCACTGGCTCACTCACTCACTCACTTTATGAGCATTGCATCTGTGAACTTAAAGATATACAGCATGTTGTATTTGATTACGGTAATGATTGTGAACCACTGCAGGTGTGACGCCTGCATGAAATACAACAGATGCGCGTGTCTGTCACTGAAACATTACCGGATTTGACAGGTCAGAACGACATTCATTGTCACAAACTATGTGAAATAACTTGGTAACAATTTCTGGGGAAGTGGTTTGGTCAACTCGACGTTTGACATCCGAATGTTTTCCTTTATGAACATCAAGGTTCGGGGAGTTGTGTTCGTGGTAATTAATTTTGTTTGTTTGTTGTTTAACGCCGCAATATTCCAGCTATATAAGGGCAGGCTGTAAATAATCAAGTCTTGAACAGACAATCCAGTGATTGACATCATGAACATCGATCTACGCAGTTGTATACAATGATATGCATCAACCAAGTCAGCGAGCCTGACCATCCGATCCCGTTAGTCGCCTCTTACGACAAGCATAGTCGCCTTTTAGTCTGACATGCAGACCCTGAAACAAATATATCCGATACAGCCCATGTATAATGTTTGGCAAGTCTAGATTACTGCACTGAAGAAAGTCTCTGTGTTCCTTTTTATTATATTTTATAACTCTAATTTAACAACTTTTTTTCTGTAAAATATGTTCATTTCAGACAAGAAATCTACGTTGCCTTTTACGGCAAGCATGGCTTGTTGAAGACCTACATGTATTCTACCCTGGATCTTCACGGTTTTGTGACTAGGTAAATCATTATTAATGATTTTAAGAAATTTGTAAGTAGCTCTATGTAATTAAACATACGAAGTAATGCATTTTCTATTTTCATAATTACTTTCTTAGTTTAGGGAATAATCTCAAAGGATATGTTGCAAGCATGGAAGACCCATTCTACCCCGGATCATCACGGGTCACGGTGTAGGAGTGACGCGTAATAAACGATGAGTGGGAGTTGCTTGTCGTACAATAACACACTGCAGGGAGAATAAACCATGATGGCCACAGCCCCTGAATCATGAGTGAGTGAGTTGGGTTTAACGCCGCTTTTAACAGTATTCCAGTCATATCGCGGCGTGTCAGCTTAATGTGGGAGGAAAGCCCGAAGTGATGCAGGTTTAAGACGTTTACCACTTCGGTGAAACCCACGAGCACAAGTATGGTGCTGACAAACCTAGGAAACAAAATTGGGGCGAACCGGGATTCGAACCCACAATCATAGGTTTCTGGCATGCCCAAGGGACGCAACTCTGCACAGCGAATCGACTGGGCCACCCGTGCCCCCCCCTGAATCATGAGTCTTGTGAGAATGGAACTGCGATCTGAATAAAAGAAATCCCTCGCATGGACACAAGGTGGTCCTATGTCCACATTTGACCAAAAATGATGTTTTTACATTTTCATGTTCCAGTCGTCTAAGGCGCCGCGAATCGCTGTGCAGAGTTGCGTCCCTTGGGCACGCCAGAAACCTATGATTGTTGGTTCGAATCCCGGTTCGCCCCAATTATGTTTCTATGTTTTTTTCCGTGCTCGTGGGTTTCACTGAAGTGGTAAACGTCTGAGGCCTGCATCACTTCGGGCTTTCCTCCCTCATTAAGCTGACACGCCGTGATATAACTGGAATAATATTAAAAGCGGCGTTAAACCCAACTCACTCACTCACTTTTCTAGGTGAGGTGAGGTGAAATTGGGTTTAACGTCGCCTCCAAGATTATTGCACTTATATAGAGACGTGCATGCACGTGTGTGTGTGTTGCTGCTTGTACTAGTCCGGACTGATGCCGATGTATAGTGCTAGCCCACTGAGATACCATGCCGCAGTTTAACATGAATACCCCACTCAGACACAGTATACTGACTACGAGCCGACCAGTCCTTGTTTTAGCGCCTTAATGCCGAGCGCCAGACAGGGTAACAACAAGTACCATCTTTTAACGTCTTTTGGTATGACGTGGCCGGGGATCGAACCCCGGACCTTCCGCTCTCCGGTCGGACGCTCTACCACTAGACCACGGAGGCGGTCTACTCACTTTTCTAACATTGTTGTAAATTTCATGAATCCCCAGTTGCTGGAATGTAGTTTTTCAGTGGTTCTACGTCCAAAAACTCATTAGATGCTTTAAACCAGGATGTTCTGTGTCCATGTCCATGTTCATGTCTTGACACAGATCATGTGACAAGGAGATACTTCCAAATCGTTTTCAGAAAGAACCTTTGGTTATCATTTATCAAGAGTAGAATGTGAACATTGGGAGTGAATTTTGTGATATGTCAGCTGAAATATTGATAAAAGATGATGACTTCATTACAATAAGCTGTCTGGAGTATATCATTTCTCCTTTGGGTGACAAAATATTGAACAGTGAGAAATTGTTAACCATTCTTTCCATATGTTGAATTCGAAATGTGACTTAAAAAACAATCTCAGCTCTCTTTTGTAAAGAAAGAAATTCTCAGCCTCTAAAACTGAAGGAATAATTAGTATAACGTTCGACGCGGGGGAAGAAAACATGCGGCTTTACAAAACCACATGCTGTCGACACAAGGCCTCGTTCTACTTGTATTGATCTTATATTAAAATAACTTGTACCATATGTTCAGGGAGATTCCCTTCTGGTTAGTAACATTTGATGTTGTAATTATTAGTATTAGTATTAGTATTATTATTATTATTATTATTATTATTATTATAATAATGTAATATCAATGTGTGATTTTGTATCAAAATGGAAATATGAAATGTAGATTATGTATTGAATTTAATGAGACTGTCCAACACATTGTCAGTGGATGCCCAGCTTTGGCACAAACACAGTATCTTAAGCGACATGATGGAGTGGCTCGATCATTTTATTACCGTCTTCGCCATGCTTGTGGTTTTGACACAGAGGTTTATCCATGGTACGACCCAGAATATGTAGAGGGCGTCATGGAGAATGATTAATACAAAATTCCTTGGAATAGGCCAATATACAGCCTCAGATGTATCCAGGCCAAAAAACCTGATCTTCTTTGAACAAATTAAATTACATATGCCTCCAGTAAATTAAGTTATACTGCTTACACAGAATCATTTCTCTTGGTAAATGTAAGCGTCTGCACTGTACAATCATTAAAGAATATGAACTGCATCTAAACTGGGCCAGTACAACTGTGAGCTATTTTAAATTTGAAAAGCATATACAAGGAGCATTTTCTTAAAGCAAATATAATTGAAGACCATTTTTGAGAATATATATCCATACTGCCTATATAAAAAAAATATCAGGGATCTTTCCAAGCAAAGCCAAAACCACATGTGTTCAGGAGACAGTTTACATGATGGGGCCCAATTTGGGTGCCAATTCTTCCGTACAATAACATCATATCGTAACATGTCTTAGGTAATATGTGCAATGGCATATTAAGCTGTTTTATCCCATGCCTTGGCCGCATGCACATAACTATGTAACGTGGTACTCGTCTACATTCGTGTTTTACTTATAAAATGATATTTATCTGCCCTCTGTCGGTCTTTTCTTAAGAATGTATACTATAAAGCGCTCGTCAATACATGTCTACATTATTGCCGATGCGTTGTTAACTTTTATTCAACCACGCTTTTACCAAACCATGTATTTGATGATTTGAATTTTCTCAATGTATAATAAATTACCATAATGTAGCTTCGGTGTTCTTGATACAAAATTGTTGACTGTATCAATAAGATATTTTGCATCTTGGTAGATGTTTTCTTTTTTTACAATTTGTTGTTGTTTTATCAAGAAACGATTTAAACAATCCATAATTAAAAGCACTTAAACGTGAGCAGCTAACAATGTTTCCATAACCTGTTACGTAGTACATGCTGTTGTTGTTGTTATTGTTGGTGGTGGTGGTGGTGACAAGATCACAACCATTAGTATTATTATCAAATCATAACCCTGTTTTTTTCCGAATAGAGCATTTGCCCGGAGAATGAAGTTCGATTGTTCGATTCCAGGGCCGTGTGATATAAAAAGACGTTAAAAGATTGTACTTGTTGTTACCCTGCCTGGCAGTCAGCATTAAGGTGATAAAACAAGGACTGGTCGGCTCGGAGCCAGTATACTGTGTCTGTGGGGGGTATTCATGTTAAACTGTGGCATGGTATCTCAGTGGGCTAGCGCATTAAAACCGGATACTAGACAAGTACAAGCAACCACACAGATGTGTTTGGACATTACTATATAAGGGCAATACTTTTGAAAGCGGCGTTAAACCCCATTTTACCTTACCTCACTATCTCACCTCACCTCGCCACCTCACCTAACCTCACATCACCTTACCTAATCAAACCTCATCACCGCACTGCACTGATTCGCACCGCGCCCCACCGCACCTCAACGCACCTCACCGCACCTCACCTCACCTCACCTCACCGCACCCCACCTCACATCACCTCACCTCACCGCACCTCACCTCACTTCACCGCACCTCACCGTACCTCAAGTCACCGCACCTCACCTCACCTCACCTCACCGCACCTCACCGCCCTCACACAGAATCGTCGTCGTCGTTGTGGTTGCATCACCTAACGAGCCATGGCAAAAAGATATTATTTTCGACGATCAGTTACCAGTTTGAAACAAGACCACTACGGCAACAGTGATATGACCATGCACATGTTTGCTGCACACGCAACCCACACAGCTTGTCACGTAACTGCGAGATGGTGTCAGATGTAGTCATTGATGTTACACCTGGGAACTTGCCACAGCCGGGAACGTCATGGTGAGTGAGTAGTGTTAGTTTGACAGTTTTTACCTTTTTACTCGGTGCTAGAGTAGTCCTGACAAACATGAGAAAAAGATTCCAATTGGCAAAATAAACAAATGCATTTTGAAGACTTTCATTACAAAACTAAAAGAGTTTATACACCTTTCTATCAAGATAGTAAAAGGGCTGACGAATTCATCTTAAGGTGTTTCAGACAGAGAGACAGTTTATTCAGTGTGTAAGGCCATATGGCCCAAAGCACAGTTTAGTTTTAACAAATATATGAAAACCAACCTTTGTGTAAATAAATGTTTTATAGACATTGCTAAAGATTTGATAGCATCTTCATAAATGGAATTCAACAAATTGACCATTAATTCATTGTCTTTGTGTGTAAATTAAATAGATATTTTGATCTCAACGTTTTATATTTTTCACAAATGAAAAAAACATGAAACTCTTCTTCAATCTCCTGATTGGTACAGTTGGTACATATAACAGAATCAATATCCGTGGTACTACGACATTTATTTACATTGAAGTTATTGAGAGATTTACCTTGTAATACAGTTAAATATTTTCTGGTTGTAACAATGATTTGATACAAGCATAATGCTTAAGAGATTGTGAAGAGGAGACGAAGGTGTTTCCATGGTAATGCTAAGGGAAAGGTAGCATCTTCTTAATCTGTACTTTAACTTTGTATATGAAATGACGTTTATTGAAAAATAACCCTTTGGAAACGAATATCATTTCCTATTTGCTCGGGTATTGTATTCTGAAAGAGAGTTGTTTATAGGAATAACATATGTATGACCTTTACGGGATATGTGAGAACAGAAAGTGAGTTTTTAATCGATAAATAGGATGTGTCTGTTTGTTGTTTAACGCCGCACTCAGCAATATTCCAATTTATATTGAAGTGAGAGAGTGAGTATGGTTTTACGCCGCTTTTAGCAATATTCCAGCAACATCCCGACAGGGGACATCAGAAATAGGCTTCACACATTGTATCCATGTGGGGAATCACACCCGGGCCTTTGACGTGACGAGCGTGTGTGCGTTGTCAAATATATATCAATACCCTAGTTTAAACAGATGTCTTGATGAAACACAATATATCTTTTTTTTAAAGTCTAGAACTGGACTGAATATGGACCAGATCATAGAACATATAGTCATTTTTGTACAATCACTTTATTGTGTTAAAGGGACACGGATCTAACGCAATTCCCCGGACTGGTTGTTGCCTTTGTTATTGTTTTTTTTCCCGTGAGTACCCGGATGATACGCAACGCAACTGAGCGTGACCAGAGACTGGGCTACCGTCTGCAAGGACAGCTAAATAAACTTGGAGGCTGGAGGCAATATTTGCTTTACGCATTTTTGCATAAACACTGATTAATATTATTATATTATCTATATACACATTTATGTTCTCATGGAATCTATATGAGTATTTCATAATGTAGATTCACTAGTGAATATTTCTTAACATTACAAACTCCACTAAAACAGACAGGCATAGGTTCGAACCCATATCAATCGATATCCGACACTGTGTTAGCCTAAAGGTTTTAACATTTCACATTTACCTCCCTTACCGGAAGTTGGAGCAGCACATGTATGGCGGTAGGAATCAAAACGTAAACAACAGTATGCCGACAGAGGTGAGTTGATAGCATAAGATGTATACAAGACATTATTCCAAATATGTAAACGTGTCGTTTTCATGGACGTCTAGTAGTCAGTGATAATTAGTGTAGCTTCATCAACATGTTCTATTCAATTATCATAATTTGATAAATTTTGTTATTCTCATGTTTTGTTCTCATCAGACGGGGTCTGACCTCGTCTGTTACCATTTTCTCATTATTTATTAGGGCTGGGAAGGGGTCCAAATTTACTACCCGGGTATCCGACCATCTATTACCCGACCCCCAATTACCCGACCTTACCCGGGTATCCACTGCAGGTCTCAAGAGTTGTGAACAAAATGTTTGATTGGGAATTGTTTCCGCAGCCCTGGGCAAAACTATTAAGATACATGTATCAAACGATCAGATCATGCGTACACGGAAGTTGACTGAAGCGTTCTCTATAACTCAAACATATCAAGTCAAAAGGAATGTGTGTATCGTCAGAAAGAAATTCAAACATTGGCGACATGTAGTGTAACCACTGAGCTATAATGAGTTTTTGTCATTAGACACTATATCACATGACTAACCATGGGTCCAGTTTGTCCTTAGGGTACCCGGGTTCGACTCAGGACCCACCCGACCTGAGTACCCAGGTTACCCATCCCAGCCCATATTCATTGTTTATTTTGGTTACATTGCAGTTTATCGGGCGCTGCATACTTTTGCACCAAAAGTGATAAAAAAGGGACTCTTCTATCTGTCATTTCTTCTCAAAAATAACATTCTAAAACCTAATCAAGCTATTTTACCAAAAATGCATAACCTGTTAGTGTATATATATGTCGCGAAATCAATAGTACATTAATAATTGACTTTCACTTTGTGTGAGTTCATAGGAGTATGAACCTTCATGGAGTGAGGGCAAAACTGTGTGAACGTCAGAGCTTGCGACAACATTCGGTGCAGTGCACCGACAATGCACCGGTGAGTCGCGACATCATTAATGCTGGAAGTGTGTTTCAGGACCGGGGTTTGTCAGTGCGGCAGTTTCTCCACACAACCGTGTTCTCACAGTGCTTCTCTCCATGTGGGAAATACCTCGTGGCAGCCAACAATTATGGCCAGATCGCCGTGTTCAAGTATGTATTTATTTACCATGTTGTGGTAATTGATTGGTCAGAAATCAAGAACGTGTAGAAACTGAAAAGAGAATCGGGTTGTCACACAATCTTCATCTTAACTGATTGAATGTCATTATCATGATTATACAAATAATTAATCTTGACAAGGTCAAAATATAGAAACAAGGACCCGTTGACCCGCCCCCGAGGTGGTCTGACTAGACCAAGGCCATAGGCCTTGTTTTCGCATATGACCTCGTCAAGAGTAATTGTTTGTTTTGTTATACAATTACATACCATATAAGTTTATGAAGCCTTACAGTCCTGTTTCATTACAGAAAGCAGGGCGGTCGGGTAGCCTAGTGGTTAAAGCGTTCGCTCGTCACGCCGAAGACCCAGGTTCGATTCCTGACATGGGTACAATGTGTGAAGCCCATTTCTGGTGTCCCTCGCCATGATATTGCTGGAATATTGCTAAAAGCGGCGTAAAACCATACTCACTCACATTACAGGAAGCTAGATGCAAACTGTAAAATGTTACTACCAGACGCCATCTTTTTTTTAACAGACGGCTCATTATTCACAAAATAACTATACACATAAACAGAACATACATGAATCCTAAATGCATCCTCACATTACGCTCATCCAAATGTGGACCGCCCCTGTGGTCTAGTGGTAGAGCGTCCGCCCGGAAAACGGAAGATCAGGTGTTCGATCCCTGGCCGCGTCATACCAAAAGATGTTAAAAGATGGTACTTGTTGTTACCCTGTCTGGCGCTCAGCATTAAGGGGCTAAACCAGGACTGGTCGGCTCGGAGTCAGTATACTGTGTCTGAGTGGGATATTCATGTTAAACTGCGGCATGATATCTCAGTGAGCTAGCACTATAAATCGGCATCAGTCCGGACTAGTACAAGCAGCCGCACACACACGTACATACACGTCGCTATGTAAGTGCAATAATCTTGGACACGAGGTTAAACCCCATTTAACCTCACTTCATCCAAATGTAGCAGGGTGTACTGTCTGTACTTGTTGATTCACACATACAATCTCAGTGTTATCTCATGGCATGTTGTTTATTCACACATACAATCCCAGTGTTATTTCATGGCATGTTGTTTATTCACACATACAATCCCAGTGTTATCTCATGGCATGTTGTTTATTCACACATACAATCCCAGTGTTATCTCATGGCATGTGTTTATTCACACATACAATCCCAGTGTTATCTCATGCATGGCATGTTGTTTATTCACACATACGATCCCAGTGTTATCTCATGGCATGTGTTTATTCACACATACAATCCCAGTGTTATTTCATGGCATGTTGTTTATTCACACATGCAATCCCAGTGTTATCTCATGGCATGATGTTTATTCACACATACAATCTCAGTGTTATTTCATGGCATGTTGTTTATTCACACATGCAATCCCAGTGTTATCTCATGGCATGTTGTTTATTCACACATGCAATCCCAGTGTTATCTCATGGCATGTTGTTTATTCACACATGCAATCCCAGTGTTATCTCATGGCATGTTGTTTATTCACACATACAATCCCAGTGTTATCTCATGGCATGTTGTTTATTCACACATACAATCCCAGTGTTATCTCATGGCATGTTGTTTATTCACACATACAATCCCAGTGTTATCTCATGGCATGTTGTTTATTCACACATACAATCCCAGTGTTATCTCATGGCATGTTGTTTATTCACTCATACAATCCCAGTGTTATCTCATGGCATGTTGTTTATTCACACATACAATCTCAGTGTTATCTCATGGCATGTTGTTTATTCACTCATACAATCCCAGTGTTATCTCATGGCATGTGTTTATTCACACATACAATCCCAGTGTTATCTCATGGCATGTTGTTTATTCACTCATACAATCCCAGTGTTATCTCATGGCATGTTGTTTATTCACACATGCAATCCCAGTGTTATCTCATGGCATGTTGTTTATTCACTCATACAATCCCAGTGTTATCTCATGGCATGTGTTTATTCACACATACAATCCCAGTGTTATCTCATGGCATGTTGTTTATTCACTCATACAATCCCAGTGTTATCTCATGGCATGTTGTTTATTCACACATACAATCTCAGTGTTATCTCATGGCATGTTGTTTATTCACACATACAATCTCAGTGTTATCTCATGGCATGTTGTTTATTCACACATACAATCCCAGTGTTATCTCATGGCATGTGTTTATTCACACATACAATCCCAGTGTTATCTCATGGCATGTTGTTTATTCACACATACAATCCCAGTGTTATCTCATGGCATGTTGTTTATTCACACATACAATACCAGTGTTATCTCATGGCATGTTGTTTATTCACACATACAATCCCAGTGTTATTTCATGGCATGTTGTTTATTCACACATACAATCCCAGTGTTATCTCATGGCATGTTGTTTATTCACACATACAATCTCAATGTTATCTCATGGCATGTGTTTATTCAAACATACAATCCCAGTGTTATCTCATGGCATGTTGTTTATTCACACATACAATCCCAGTGTTATCTCATGGCATGTTGTTTATTCACACATACAATCCCAGTGTTATCTCATGGCATGTGTTTATTCACACATACAATCTCAGTGTTATCTCATGGCATGTGTTTATTCACACATACAATCCCAGTGTTATCTCATGGCATGTTGTTTATTCACACATACAATCCCAGTGTTATCTCATGGCATGTTGTTTATTCACACATACAATCTCAGTGTTATCTCATGGCATGTTGTTTATTCACACATACAATCCCAGTGTTATCTCATGGCATGTGTTTATTCACACATACAATCCCAGTGTTATCTCATGGCATGTTGTTTATTCACTCATACAATCCCAGTGTTATCTCATGGCATGTTGTTTATTCACACATGCAATCCCAGTGTTATCTCATGGCATGTTGTTTATTCACTCATACAATCCCAGTGTTATCTCATGGCATGTGTTTATTCACACATACAATCCCAGTGTTATCTCATGGCATGTTGTTTATTCACTCATACAATCCCAGTGTTATCTCATGGCATGTTGTTTATTCACACATACAATCTCAGTGTTATCTCATGGCATGTTGTTTATTCACACATACAATCTCAGTGTTATCTCATGGCATGTTGTTTATTCACACATACAATCCCAGTGTTATCTCATGGCATGTGTTTATTCACACATACAATCCCAGTGTTATCTCATGGCATGTTGTTTATTCACACATACAATCCCAGTGTTATCTCATGGCATGTTGTTTATTCACACATACAATACCAGTGTTATCTCATGGCATGTTGTTTATTCACACATACAATCCCAGTGTTATTTCATGGCATGTTGTTTATTCACACATACAATCCCAGTGTTATCTCATGGCATGTTGTTTATTCACACATACAATCTCAATGTTATCTCATGGCATGTGTTTATTCAAACATACAATCCCAGTGTTATCTCATGGCATGTTGTTTATTCACACATACAATCCCAGTGTTATCTCATGGCATGTTGTTTATTCACACATACAATCCCAGTGTTATCTCATGGCATGTGTTTATTCACACATACAATCTCAGTGTTATCTCATGGCATGTGTTTATTCACACATACAATCTCAGTGTTATCTCATGGCATGTTGTTTATTCACACATACAATCCCAGTGTTATCTCATGGCATGTTGTTTATTCACACATACAATCTCAGTGTTATCTCATGGCATGTTGTTTATTCACACATACAATCTCAGTGTTATCTCATGGCATGTGTTTATTCACACATACAATCTCAGTGTTATCTCATGGCATGTTGTTTATTCACACATACAATCCCAGTGTTATCTCATGGCATGTTACTTGTTTCCAGTTTATCCTCCAGTCTGTCGCCAGATGCTGTGGATACCTCCTACAGTCCAGTCTTCACATTCAGAGGTAGGACTACAGTGGACGTACACACTGGTCCTGACTTGGACATAAGAATTCTTTATGGTTCATGCTTATTTGACAATTTAGTTGAGTCATGGGTGGCCCAGTTATCTTAGGTGCTGTAATTCCCTATGCAGAGTTCCTTCCCTTAGATATGCCAGGAACCTATAAATTGTGAGTCCACGATTCCAAAATGTAGACTGTTTACTAGGTTTTCACCATATCCGTGCTCATGGGTTTCACCAAAGTGGTAAACGTCCCAGACCTGCATCCCTTTGGCTTTCCGCCCACATCAAGTTGACACGCCATGATATGACTGGAATACTGTACATATAGAGGAAGTTGACTGAACTCACTCACTCACTTTTGATCATTAAGATTTTAGTGGTTATTTAGGAAGGAACATATGAAAGAAATTTCATCCAGTTGTCTCATGAACATAAAATAGCTGCAGGTGTCTCAGATGACAGGCATAAAATAATAATATTATTGAGACTTTATGAAAACAACTTTTCAATTTTGTTGTATTTTATCAATAAATTTGCAATCTTGTTCAAATCAGATCTTACTCAATATGATACCTCTCTGCATGAAGATCAGAGGACACCTCCATGACATTTATCAATTTTAGTATTTTTTATGACCATCTGGATATCATTACCATGTATTTTACAATATTATTGTGACATTGTCGCTCAGTGGTAAGCATGGTAAGACATGGGCTTGTTTATCTACCTTTGTGTAGACCGTCCCTGTGGCCTTGTGGTTCAATAACCGTCAGCATCATACATCATACCAAAAGACGTTAAAAAATGGTACTTGTTGTTACCCTGCCTGATGCTCGGAGATTAAAACGAGGGCTGTTATGAGTCATTGTACAGTAGGGTAGCTATTCTATATTGATCTGTATCCAAGTGGTATCACTCCAGACTAGTATAAGCAGCCACACACACATATGATGCATGTCGGTATGTAAGTGCAATACTATTGAATACAACGTTAAACCCTATTTCACCTCACATATACCAGCTGATATACCAGTATACCTTTATGGCACAGCAGTTGATGAGTTTTGTTTTCTTGACATCAGCTAGCGAGGATGGAGCTGTGTACTGCCTTGCCTCCACGAGCACGCTCCTTATAAGGTCAGTGGAATCCTCTTCATCATCAATGTGAAAAAGGCATCAGTAACAGTTTTAATACTTTCATACCCGTGAAAATCCGGGTTAGAATAGATCTTCAGCAACCCATGCCGTAAATGGCAACTATGCTTGTCATAAGAGGCGACTAACGGGATCAGGTGGTCAGACTCGCTGACTTGGTTGATGCATGTCATCATATCCCAATTACGTAGATTGATGCTCATGATGTCAATCACTGGATTGTCTGGTCCAGGCTCGATTATTTACAGACCACCGTCATATAGCTGGAATATTGCTGAGTGCGGCGTTAAACAACAAACAAAGAAAACAAAGTTTTATAAATTCAGTGGGTTCCTTTGCTTGTCTGCATCCACTGATCTCTTGATATGCCTCTGCATAGTTTCGGCAGCCTTCTAGAGACACGTACAATATTATTAAAACTTTTCATCAGCTATTGAGGGTTTCTCAGGCATTTATCGACATCTGAATTCTGTAATTTGTAGATACAGTGGAACCCCTCCGGAAACCTTGCTTGGTGAACAATATTTACATAAAGTAAAATATATCAGATATATACTCACTGCCAAAACAAACGCAAATACCATACATGTTGGTTAATATATGAAGACTTACTCACATTCAACAGATATCAGATTGGTTCGATGCACAAACGAACATACTGGTATGTTGTGTGAACCGACGCTCATGAATCCATCACATAACACATGTGCATCATAGATCCATGACTCGGGATGCACCATTTGTCTTGTGCAGGATTAGCGTGTAAAGTTTGGAAATCATGGGCACGAGAATACAGGCACTCTGTGGTAACGCTTGACTGTTTGTTAGTTTTGTCATTAATTTGTACACATTGGAAACATTTGTTCTGTTACGTACAGTCAAGTCCCGTTAATCCGACATGGTTGGTTGCATATGATTATGTCGGATTAACGAGTATGTGGGATAAACGAAATTAAGTAGTATCAAAGTTCGGTATGGAAAATCGACTACTACACGATAGATAAGGTACAATCACGTAATTAAAAAATCAAAATGAAATATTCATATTGTTATGTTACATTGTTAGGGGAATATGTTTTCTTATCATGCAACCTCTAAAGTTTAGCACAAAACAACTGTTACGGACTGTATGACTGATTCAAATACTTTAAAAAGCATAGTCTGGAATGGAAGTCGCAAGTTTGAAACTGGTACCGCAAAGCTTAAGAAAGCTGCTTTCTAAGTGTCCAACGTTGACTTCCTGTTAGTCATTTCATTGGTCGGCCATAGTTCACGAAAGGTTGTTCTGACGTGACCTGTAATGGGATGTCCTCTGCGATAGCGAAAACTTGTATCTGATTTTAATGAGAATGAGGTAATCTAAGCATGTGATTAATCCTGTTTTCTATATTTAAAGCATTAATTGTTTATTGTTAAGCAAGTTTATCTCTGCAGCCGTTGTAATATGCAGCTACCAGCTGACTCGTCTCGCATCAAAACACGGGCTGTGTACTCGCGGGCAGTACACGGAGTACGCTGATCATTGTGTCGGATTAACAAGACTGATTCAGCAATTCGTTGTCGGATTAACAAGACTTGACTGTACATACTTCTCTGTATGTTTCTCTGGTTCACATATCTTTTGGCCATGAGTATATAATACATACAATGCTTCATATATCCGCAAAACCGGTTTCCGTTTCCGTTTCCGTTTCCGGTCATTCTCACCTCACTTTAGTTTCAGGTGAGGCAGGAGCATTGTCTCACTTTAAGCAATAACTTGATATATGTGATTTAACTGAAATAATTTACTGAAATATTTCTCACCACTATGGCATTTCAAACTGACATAAGTCAATTCAGTTATCATTCAGTGGCACTATATTTGAACGAAAAGGGGATGTAAATTTAATAATTGTGGCCTACCTGAAATACTGTGAGTGTCTTCCTGCTATATCTCTCACTAATATATTTAGTAATAATTCTCTGTTGTTCCAGTGCTGGGGAAGGAGACATCTGTGCATGGAGGTGGGCAGACATCTTGAATAAGGTATTGTGGGAAATGTATGATGCTGGGTCTTAGATAGAATTGTTGATTTGAGAACTTGTGTTAAGGTTAATGTTCATGTTATAATCTTTGTCGCAAGAAGGTGAGGGAAAAGGCACCATTGAAATAATATTTTTTGTTTGTTTGAATACAGTATTATATTCGATTTGTACTTTCAAAACTGAGATTTGAGGTAATTTGTTTGTGTCATGTATGCTCATGTGTTTCAGGCTCCTAAAATCATCTGGTCATTTTCTCTGCCCAAAAAGTAAGTGGAATCGTTTTAATCAGCAAATTTTATAGAATCATTGAAGTGAATATTAATTTCATCCCTGGCACCTATGTTCAGATCATCTTGTGATTCTATCTTTACGACAAGGGGAGCATCTTCATGTGTACTTGAACCAAATGTTTTCCCATAGACTTCTATAGTAACATTATATTTCTTTTTAAAAATAACTAAGCATTCAACAGCTATTACCTGTACGTGTGTGCACAGTTTGGCCTCAGAGCAGCAATAATAACATAAAAAATGACTAGCTTAGCCAGCTCCTTTTCCGAGTACAGGAAGCTAAACACACCACCCCCAGTTTCGCACCAAATGTCACCTACTTGAAAATAGCTGTGGTCACATTCAGCATAAGTCATCATGTTGAAAAAGACAGTACTAAATATAGAAAAACATGGTCAGTTTTAATAAATGGTTGGATGTACATTTGAAAGACATAAAAATCTTACAGAATATCCTCCAATCACAGGCTTGTCAAGTCTATTGTCTTGATTGTCAGTTATTTTTAGACCCACGTCATTTATCACATGGTGGCACGTGGTCCTGTGCACAGTGCACTGGTCATAAATCAGGTGAAGTTAAGCAATGTCGGTCGCGGAGAGTCCTTTAGATGGGTAACCATGTTTCGGCAGCTTGGCTACTGAGAGTTTCTTGGGCTTCAGTCCTTCTCACACTGAAGCACATGTAACAAATGTGGCGTCTCCTTGGGCAAGTGACTTTGTTCACCTAGCAGTGAATGGGTACCCGTTAGGATGAGATGGAAATGTGTTTAACCTTCTAGCGCTTAACAGGCAGCTTAGGTTGTATAGTCCCCAGGGAGAAGAGAATGATTCTTGAGTGCACACTGATCCCTGAGTGGTGTGGAAATATGCGCAATGTAACAGTGGTCTGTTATCTAATACTTGTGAGTACAGTGTTAAACAATAAACACCTTGTCTTCAACTACTGAGAACTTTCTTCACTGTACCAAGTGTATGTGACATGAAAGTTTTATAGTGAACGTTCATAAATGCTTCGAATGAAACTGAATTAAACTTTTATGTGTTATTGTCATATCTGTCCAAGATATATCTTCGCATCCTCTTGATAATCGTATATGCACATTTTGTTTCAGAGGAGTGTTTACAAACCCAGAAGTTAACTCCATTGTGATGGATCAGCAGGTTGGTAATCCTCAGGGCGGGGTGAGTGAGTGAGTGAGTTGGGTTTAAGAACGTGAGTAAGGTAGTTAGGTTTAATGTCACTTCTAGTCTGGTGGGTGAGGTAGTTGCAGGGATAGAAATTAACCAAGAATAATAAAATATAGCAATACCAACATCACTTCAGGTCAGGTGGGTGAGGTAGCTGGGTTTAACACTGCTTCAGGTCAGGTGGGTGAGGTAGCTGGGTTTAGCAAAACTTCAGGTCAGGTGGCTGAGGTAGCTGGGTTTAACAAAACTTCAGGTCAGATGGCTGAGGTAGCTCGGTTTAGCAAAACTTCAGGTCAGGTGGCTGAGGTAGCTGGGTTTAACACTGCTTCAGGTCAGGTGGCTAAGGTAGCTGGGTTTAGCAAAACTTCAGGTCAGGTGGCTGAGGTAGCTGGGTTTAACAAAACTTTAGGTCAGGTGGCTGAGGTAGCTAGGTTAAGCACTGTTTCAGGTCTGTTTAGTAAGGTAGTAAGGTTTAATGTTACTTCTAGTCAGGTGGTGAGGTAGCTGGGTTTAACACGACTTCAGGTCAGGTTGGTGAGGTAGCTGTGTTTAGCACTGCTTCAGGTCAGGTGGGTGAGGTAGCTGAGTTTAGCACTGCTTCAGGTCAGGTGGGTGAGGTAGCTGGGTTTAGCACGACTTCAGGTCAGGTGGGTGAGGTAGCTGGGTTTAGCACAACTTCAGGTCAGGTTGGTGAGGTAGCTGGGTTTAACACTGCTTCGGGTCAGGTGGGTGAGGTAGCTGGGTTTAGCACTGCTTCAGGTCAGGTGGGTGAGGTAGCTGGGTTTAACATCACTTCAAGTCAGGTGGGTGGGGTAGCTGGGTTTAACATCACTTCAGGTCAGGTGGGTTTAACTCTTCCCATCAAGTGAGTGAGTGAGTTGGGTTAACACTGCTTCAGATCAGATAGGTAGGTGAGTGAGTATGTTTCAAGACTACTTCAGGTAGTGGTGTAAGTGAGGTAGGTTTAATGCTCCATCGGGTCAGTTCAGGCAGTGCTCCTTCAGGTCAGTTCAGGCAGTGCTCCTTCAGGTCAGTTCAGGTAGTGCTCCTTCGGGTCAGTTCAGGCAGTTCTCCTACGGGTCAGTTCAGGCAGTGCTCCTTCGGGTCAGTTCAGGCAGTGCTCCTTCAGGTCAGTTCAGGCAGTGCTCCTTTTGGGTCAGTTCAGGCAGTGCTCCTTCGGGTCAGTTCAGGCAGTGCTCCTGCGGGTCAGTTCAGGCAGTGCTCCTTCGGGTCAGTTCAGGCAGTGCTCCTGCGGGTCAGTTCAGGCAGTGCTCCTTCGGGTCAGTTCAGGCAGTGCTCCTGCGGGTCAGTTCAGGCAGTGCTCCTTCGGGTCAGTTGAGGCAGTGCTCCTTCGCGTCAGTGCAGGCAGTGCTCCTTCGGGTCAGTTCAGGCAGTGCTCCTGCGGGTCAGTTCAGGCAGTGCTCCTTCAGGTCAGTTGAGGCAGTGCTCCTGCGGGTCAGTTCAGGCAGTGCTCCTTCGGGTCAGTTCAGGCAGTGCTCCTGCGGGTCAGTTCAGGCAGTGCTCCTTTTGGGTCAGTTCAGGCAGTTCTCCTACGGGTCAGTTCAGGCAGTGCTCCTTCGGGTCAGTTCAGGCAGTGCTCCTTCGGGTCAGTTCAGGCAGTGCTCCTTCGGGTCAGTTCAGGCAGTGCTCCTTCGGGTCAGTTCAGGCAGTGCTCCTGCGGGTCAGTTCAGGCAGTGCTCCTTCGGGTCAGTTGAGGCAGTGCTCCTTCGGGTCAGTTCAGGCAGTGCTCCTTCGCGTCAGTGCAGGCAGTGCTCCTTCGGGTCAGTTCAGGCAGTGCTCCTGCGGGTCAGTTCAGGCAGTGCTCCTTCAGGTCAGTTGAGGCAGTGCTCCTGCGGGTCAGTTCAGGCAGTGCTCCTGCGGGTCAGTTCAGGCAGTGCTCCTGCGGGTCAGTTCAGGCAGTGCTCCTGCGGGTCAGTTCAGGCAGTGCTCCTTCGGGTCAGTTCAGGCAGTGCTCCTGCGGGTCAGTTCAGGCAGTGCTCCTTCGGGTCAGTTCAGGGAGTGCTCCTTCGCGTCAGTGCAGGCAGTGCTCCTTCGGGTCAGTTGAGGCAGTGCTCCTGCGGGTCAGTTCAGGCATTGCTCCTTCAGGTCAGTTGAGGCAGTGCTCCTGCGGGTCAGTTCAGGCAGTGCTCCTTCGGGTCAGTTCAGGCAGTGCTCCTTCAGGTCAGTTCAGGCAGTTCTCCTACGGGTCAGTTCAGGCAGTGCCCCTTCGGGACAGTTCAGGGAGTGCTCCTTCGGGTCAGTTCAGGCAGTGCTCCTTCGGGTCAGTTCAGGCAGTGCTCCTTCGGGTCAGTTCAGGCAGTTCTCCTACGGGTCAGTTCAGGCAGTGCTCCTTCAGGTCAGTTGAGGCAGTGCTCCTGCGGGTCAGTTCAGGGACTGCTCCTTCAAGTCAGTTCAGGGACTGCTCCTTCAGGTCAGTTCAGGGAGTGCTCCTTCGGGTCAGTTCAGGGAGTGCTCCTTCAGGTCAGTTGAGGCAGTTCTCCTTCAGGTCAGTTCAGGGAGTGCTCCTTCAGGTCAGTTCAGGCAGTTCTCCTACGGGTCAGTTGAGGGAGTTCTCCTTCGGGTCAGTTGAGGGAGTGCTCCTTTGGGTCAGTTGAGGGAGTGCTCCTTCAGGTCAGTTCAGGGAGTGCTCCTTCAGGTCAGTTCAGGGAGTGCTCCTTCAGGTCAGTTCAGGGAGTGCTCCTTCAGGTCAGTTCAGGGAGCGGCAGTTTTCAAAATATGAGCCTGTCCATAGACCTGTGGCAAGTAGATTTCGTGACCCGTAGTTTTAAATTTGTACGGGTCCTTGTAGCCTGCAATAAATCTATGTGTCAGTTTATTTTGTCACAATAAGCTGCATGAGGGCATGTCGAAGTTAGTCAGGGCCTGCGGCTTCTAAAGTCTGTGGCAGCCTGGCAATTTATTTTACTTCTAACACTAGTGACTGAGTCCTGCTGATCTAGGACAGGCGGGTGAGTGAGTGAGTGAGTGAGTGAGTGAGTGAGTGAGTTAAGCTGCTTCAGGCCAGGTGGGTGAGATTTGCAAGATAATTATTCCCCAAGGCTTGATGTGTCACAATAGTGTGTCCCACTGTGTGAGCATCTTAGCGCGAGGTCACTGTTAGTGACGCTGTTTCTACACACTTGACATTCTGTGTGATGATGTTGTGTCGATGTACGTTGTTTGCTAATCAAGGCAAGTTGTTTGTTGTCCAGGAGACCGGGCAGAAGCTAGTTGCCGGGTGTGGTGACAACAACGTGCATGTGTGGGACATGGAGTCCGGGAATCTAGAGGTACACTGTTGGAGACCGAGGACAAAAACTGTTTCCTCACAACATATTATACTTACAACATATTCCTTATGATTTCTAAACATTGTAGATATCACTTGATCTGACAAAGCGATATCTCCTGTGGGAGCCAGTTTGGGATGATAAATTGTGATACAAGTATCTGTATGGCGATATATTGGGAGGTATCTGTATTGTTAATATTGTGATACAAGTATCTGTATGGCAATATATTGGGAGGTATCTGAATTGTGAATATTGTGATACAAGTATCTGTATGGCGATATATTGGGAGGTATCTGTATTGTTAATATTGTGATATCCCATTTTCTACGTACTAAAGTGATTATTATTCAGCATTAGTTCACAACCATTTTCTAGTCATGGAGGTAACAGCGTGAGAGAAAAATCATTGGTGACCGAACTTCTTTGTAGATTTTAGGTTAAACAATACTTGTTATTTTACCCAAAATACCAGAACACAGAAAAAATATTGCAATATGTATTGTTTGAAAAGTGTATTGTAGTATACAATATGGCATGAAGTCTTAGAATTAATGTAACTAGTTTGATAGTAAAACCCTTAACCATATATTGTGGTGTATAATTCGTACTTAAGTATGCGTCTCCCTATTCGGAGGCACAGGTTTCAGGGGACATGCCATCTTTTGTGCAATGCTCCATCAAAATGATGGCAGGAGGGTTAGTCAGGTAGCCTAGTGGTTAAAGCATTCGCTCATCACGCCAAAGACCCGGGTTCGATTCCCGACATGGGTACAATCTGTGAAGCCCATTTCTGGTGTCCCCACCCTGATATTGCTGAAATATTGCTAAAAGCGGCGTAAATCCATACTCATTCAAGTAGGTAGGAGCTAACAGAAATGTCATATAATTTTTTTAAGAACGTGGACTACTTTTTCTACATTTTGTGTTGCAGCAAACTCTGGGCGGCCATGAGGACTATGTCCATCGTGTCTGTCTGAAGAACGAGGGGCGGGAATGTCTGTCTGCATCGGAGGATGGAACTGTTAGAATGTGGGGTAGGAATGTCGGCAAATAGATTTCAGAAATATGTATGACTCTTGAGCATAGACACATTGAATAATGAATCAGTTTAGTTTTTCTCACTACTCGTGATTGTGTATCAATTGTGTGACAATTGTGTGACCAGATAAACAATTGTTTACATTCCACCTGGGAAAGGGCCTCCCTGCATAAATGTATCATTCCTTGATAAGTAAAATACTGGAATACAGTATTTGGCTACAGTTGGACTTGGAATATTTTAGGATTTTTTTATATATTTTAAAAAAAAAATGGAAATAAAAATGAAACGTGCAGCGGTGCCTGAGAACCAAGACTATTATTTTTTCTAGCCTTATATTGCGCATATTTCCACACCATTTAGCTTAGGGGCATGCTCAAAGCGCTATTATTACCCCGCTCACTGGAGCAATGTGCACTCAAGAATCATTCTCAGCTAATTGCCAAAGAAGATGCCAAATGTGTTACACATGCTTCAGTGTGGGGCAGGACTGAAGCCCTAGAAACTCTCAGCAGCCAAGCTGCCGAAACACGGTCACCCATCCAAGGACTCTCACTTGATTTGTGACCTGTGCACTGTGCAGGGGACCACAGGCCACCACATGTGCATTTTATTGTCATGTTTGAATGCCTTCAAAGAGGTCTGTCTCAGTTCTTGAATCCAGAATAGTTGGAGAATCTGGCAGGAATTTGGTGTTTACATACTTGGCAAGTAGATCAGACACAAGTCAAGTCAAGAAGGCCTCTAATCGTCCTTGTGTCACCTTCATGGAAACTTTCTCATCCCGAAAGTTCTCAAACGAGCAAGCCAGCAATGTTTGTACACAACCAGGGGCAGATAACTCTGATGCGGTTGCGACACTCAACATTTTACTGGCACTTCAATATTTTCTACCCCTGATAATTACTTCAAATGTATTTACTCATTTTCTGCAGTTTCTACAACCAGGAATATTACTTAAACATATCAAGGAGGTAGAACACTGTTCACTGTTTAGATACAGCAGTAGACATCATTGACTGAAAACCAATGGTTTATTATTTATTTTTGGTGGAAGACCATGGTGGCATCTAGGTACTGTGCAGAATTGTAGCCAAATGGGGATTTGAACATCACCAATCTCATTAAAATCAGACCTCAGTTCTCACTACCGCAAAACAAAGATCTGAGGACATCCCATTAGGGGTCACGTCAGAACGACCTTTCATCCGACCAATCAGAGCATCGCTTACCAGATTATGAAAGTGACAGTCGGAATGTGATTTCTAATCATGCAACCTCAAAAGCTTTAACTCCGAACAATAGTTACGGGTTTAACAACTGAATCCATACAATCTAGACCATCTATTAGCCATTCCAGAATGTTCTTTTTTTTAGGTTTTTAAATTTGTAATTGAGAATTTGTCAAAATATGTTTCGAAGTGTAGTCGCCAATTTGAAATTAGTGCCGTAAAGCACGAGAAAGCTGCCTTCTGATTGGTCATTCCATTGGTCAGTCAAAGTTTGCGCAAGGTCGGTCTGACGTGACCCGTAATGGGCTGTCCTCAGATCTTTGTTTAGCGGTAGCGAGAACTAAGATCTGATTTTAATGAGATTGGAACATCACTTAAGCAGATACACTTTGATGGAACTGTAATGCTGATTAATGCAGTGTTAACCATTTTAACCCAACTCACTGACTATTTCTTCACAAATAAATATCCAAAGCATACCAGTAATATTTTATCGTTGACGGGCATGGAAAAATATATATGAACATTGATGCCCAATAAAAAACTGAGAATTTTCTGTGTCATAAAACAACACTGATGATTCACAAACATTTATTTTTTTATTTCACATCCAGACCTGAGATCGCCCGGAGAGTCCGTTCACATACTGGAACCTTCCAAGCATGAGGTGAGGAGGTCTTGCATGTTGCCATGGTTACATGATTGTAGCCGTGTAGTAAGCCAGAGAAGTACAGGTGGATGTGTGACTGTTCACTGACTGTTGCCATGGTTATATGCTGTAGATGTGTTGTCATCCAGAGATGGGAAGGTTACTGTTACCATGGTTACACGGAGATATGTAGTCGACTGGAGATGGGCTAGTTGTGGGAATCTGGTCACTGACTGTTACCATGGTTACATGTTGTTGTTGTGAAGTTGGCCGGAAATGGACAGATGGATGTATGATTCTGGTCACTGACTGTTACCATGGTTACATGTTGTAGATGTGTAGTCAGCCGGAAATGGACAGATGGATGTATGACTTTGGTCACTGACTGTTACCATGGTTACTTGTTGTAGTTGTGAAGTCGGCCGGAAATGGACAGATGGATGTATGATTCTGGTCACTGACTGTTACCATGGTTACATGTTGTAGATGTGTAGTCAGCCGGAAATGGACAGATGGATGTATGACTTTGGTCACTGACTGTTACCATGGTTACATGTTGTAGATGTGTGGTCGGCCAGAGATGGGCAGATGGCTGGGCTGTGTGACGTTAGACTCCGGGGAAGACTGGATGGTAAGTTTCCATGACAATGTCAAGTACATCACCGGTGACACATATCTTGTACTGAAGCTTTTCAAGTGGATGTCCTCAACTTTGTTGTTGCCGAAAATGGAGTACAACCATACTCATTAATTATTCCATTTGGGACCGCCTCCGTTGTCTAGTGGTGGAACGTCCGGGGTTAGATCATACCAAAAGAAGTTAAAAGATGGTACTTGTTGTTACCATGTCTGGCGCCTGACATTAAGGGGCTAAAACAAGGACTGGTCGGCTCGGAGTTATTATACTGTGTCTGAGTGGTGTATTCAAGTTAAATTGCGGCATAGTATCTCAGTGGGCTAGAACTATAAATCGGCATCAGTCCGGACTAATACAAGCAGACACACACATGTATGTACGTCGCGATAAAAGTATAATAATCTTGGATGCCATTTCATCTCACCTATTACACTGGGACTTAAGAGTTGTTTGCTTGTTTTTTTCCACACTCTTTCTTTGTCATAAGATTGGTTCATGAAAGACACTGTATAGCGGGGACACAGGTGGCCCAGTCGTCTAAGGTGGTGCTATTTGCTGTGCAGAGTTATGTCCCTTTGTCATGCCCCAAACCAATGATTGTGGGTTTGAATCCAAGTTTGCCCTTGTGGGTTTCACCAAAGTGATTAACATCCGAGACTTGCATTACTTCAGGATTTTTTCCCACATGAAGCTGACACGCCATGATATAACTGGAATAATGTTGAAAAGCCTCATTAAGAGGATCTCACTGGTCACATGAACAGGTTTCCCCATCACGTCACACACGTTTGTTTGTTTGTTTGTTGTTTAACGCTACACTCAGCAACATTCCAGCTATATGACGGCAGTATGTAAATAATCAAGTCTGGCCAGGACAATCCAGTGATTGACATCATGAGCAGCGATCCACGCAATTGGGATACAGTGACATGTATCAAGCAAGTCAGCAAGCCTGACCACCCGATCCCCTCAGTCGCCTCTTACACTAAGCATAGTCGCCTTTTAGGCAAACATGGGTTGCTGAAGACCTATTCTACCCCGGACCTTCACAGGCCCCACACACATGTAGTGATTCAGACAGAGAGGGGGAGATGTGGCCTGTTTTAATCGTAGGTTTGCTATCAATTTTGTTTGTCATCATCGTGACCAGTGGGTGTTTCGTAGATAAATGTTTCATGTTTCGTTTTTTTAACCTTCCTAATTCTGGCATTGTCTCCAGGTGTGTGGCGGTGGGCCGAAGTTGGCGATGTGGCACATGAGATCTCTCCAGCCAACCACAACGTTCAACACACCGGGCGTCTGTCAGACATTTGCCCGATTTCACGATGACACAGTAAGATAACATTCCATCTAGTCATAGTTGGATTGAATACAAGTTATACATCATTGTGAACACTGACCAGTGGCAGATCCGGAGAGGGGTGGGGGCGTGGGAGGGGGTCATTGAGTATGAACACCCTTTCAGAAAACATGGCTTCTTTTTTAGTGAAGTACTGTCTACTTTACTGAGGGTAAAAATTACTTTCCCTCCCAGTCCCACTAAAACCAGGCTTGGGCAGACTGCACAAATGATTGCCAATAGTTTAAATGTCCACGTGAGAACCATCTACAGATTACAGCAATGATATCAGGTCACAAACAGCATTCCATGATTTTCATGGAAAGCATTTGGTACCATTGTCATTTATTAAGCTGCTGTCACTTTTTGGCCGTTAACATTAAATTTGGATACAGAGTGATGCACCCCCACAAAAAGTCTTTGTTATTTCAAAGGGAATTTGTCATAAACTATTTTCATGAAGTGATGTTTCATTTGCAGCTCAGTGTATAATTGTTTCACCTTTATATTTGACCATTCTCTTAAATTCTTTCAAAATACATATTTCTCCTCTGAAATTACCAGAGTTGGACTTTGTCAAGTATGTTTCTTTTATGGTGACATCATATCTTGTTCACTTTGTTAGATTTTTGTGTCCGTTAATAGTATTTATGCTGGTTGGTTGGTTTTTTGTTTAACGCCGCACTCAGCAATATTCCAACTATATGACGGCGGTTTGTAAATAATCAAATCAGGACCAGACAAACCAGTGACTGACATCATGAGCATTGATCCATGCAATTGGGATACAATGACATGCATCAACCAAGTCAGCAAGCCTAACCACCCATTCCCACCCATTAGTCGCCTCTTACGACAAGCATAGTCGCCTTTTTACGGCAAGCATTGGTTGCTGAAGGATGCCATGGCACTAAAATATCCTACTTGTGGGAGAGTTTTTTTTAGTTTACCTTTAACATGTTAAGCTGACATTCTGGTTCCAGCTGATATCGGGAGGGACTGAGCCGATGGTGAACCACTGGTTCCTGAACGGGGAGCTGAAACAGGGGGTGCCGTGTACGCCCACCAGCGTCTTCAACGTCAACATCAACCTCAACTCCGACAAGTACAAGGTGAGGCAGGATCAGGCATTATATCACAGGCTTAACATGACCTTCAAAAGCCTTGGGGTCGGGTAGCCTAGTGGTTTAAGTGTTCGCTCGTCACGCCGAAGACCCAGGTTTGATTCCTGATATGGGTACAATGTGTGAAGCCCATTTCTGGTGTCCCCCGCCATGATATTGCTGGAATACTGCTAAAAGCGGCGTAAAACCATACTCATTCACTCACTCAAAAGCCTTGGATTCAGAGTAACTCGCACCTAATATGATCATATTCAGACAGAGTTATCCCCCTTCTTACATAATGTTTCTCTGTATCATATGTATGGTTCACACGACTTTAAATATGGCAGTCTGAATTCGAAACTTTCGGTAAAAAAAGATGGCAACCATTGTATTCTGCTCTTTTAATTTATTTATTACATTTGTCGTTACTCTAATGACGTAATAATGCTTGATGATTTTTCAGCAACTCAGTGAATAAATAGTGTTAAAACATTGGTGTGTGTACTCAGATGTTTAGGTCTTGTAGTTGATCATTGCTCCAGGCGTGTTGCACCGGGTCTAACTGTTGGTGTGTTGCACCGGGTCTAACTGCTGGCTTGTTGCACCAGGTCTAACTGCTGGCTTGTTGCACCAGGTCTAACTGCTTGTGTGGTGCACCGGGTCTAACTGCTGGCTTGTTGCACCAGGTCTAACTGCTGGCTTCTTGCACCAGGTCTAACTGTTGGTGTGTTGCACCAGGTCTAACTGCTGGCTTGTTGCACCAGGTCTAACTGCTGGCTTGTTGCACCAGGTCTAACTGCTTGTGTGGTGCACCGGGTCTAACTGCTGGCTTGTTGCACCAGGTCTAACTGCTGGCTTCTTGCACCAGGTCTAACTGTTGGTGTGTTGCACCAGGTCTAACTGCTGGCTTGTTGCACCAGGTCTAACTGCTGGCTTGTTGCACCAGGTCTAACTGCTTGTGTGGTGCACCGGGTCTAACTGCTGGCATGTTGCACAAGGTCTAACTGCTGGCTTGTTGCACCAGGTCTAACTGTTGGTGTGTTGCACCAGGTCTAACTGCTGGCTTGTTGCACCAGGTCTAACTGCTGGCGTGTTGCACAAGGTCTAACTGCTGGCATGTTGCACAAGGTCTAACTGCTGGCTTGTTGCACCAGGTCTAACTGTTGGTGTGTTGCACCAGGTCTAACTGCTGGCGTGTTGCACCAGGTTTAACTGCTGGCTTGTTGCACCAGGTCTAATTGCTGGTGTGTTGCACCAGGTCTGTCTGCTGGCGTGTTTACCGCCCTCCTCCCTTGTTTCCAGGTGCTGAGTGTTGGAGGAAGCAGTGCAATGATAGACGTCTGCACCAACTTTGGCTACAAAGCTTTCTCTCTCAAGTTCAAGACATCATAGACAACATGAACAGGATATTACCAATATATTCATCCAATGTCATAAGAGGCACAAGTCTATTCCCATAACTTTTAACATTATCCACCACTATCGTGATAGTGATCAAGTACTCTGACAAGACAAATATACTGTATTCTACGTAATAAGCGCCCACAGCGATATTTGCTAATATATTGGCTAGTGAACAATCCCAATTAGCACCCCTTCTGATTAATTAATGATTACACAAGACTTATTTATTCGCATATAATACGCAGTCGTGTGTTATATGCACCCTTTATTATGGGCAATTAAATTCTGGAAAAATTTATCTGTTGTATATAAACATTTCAGGCTGTCAGCATAAACAACGAAATTTATCTTTCAAATCTTTTTTTTTCACCAAAATAATATTCTAATAAGAGTCCTCTATTTCTAATTTTGAGAGCGTCGTGGGCGCTTATTACATTGAATACGGTACTTAAAATATTTACTGTTTATGTGAAAAGTTCATATTGTTAGCTGAAAATACTGAGTTTGGCAGCCATGATGAAAGGTAGACATAATGATAAACCTGAAGCCATCAGCAGTGAATCGGGAGTCTGTCAGCACTGTTCGTGGATTTTGCAACAGTGAAAATGCATTAGTTTAATAAGCTGATCAGCCTAAGCTGAAATACTGTTCAAGGACGCATTAAGCTAGACCCACTGCCTTATCCATGTAAATTTTTGTTGTATACATTATGAATCATTTATGTGATCATAATTTCATTTTCTTGTTTCACATTTAACTGAGACCTTCTATATATTATTTGATTGGCCCAAAGAACCCTGAAATTAGATGGAAAAATTACTTAACCATACAAATTGGTCCAACTACGTTCTACAATTAGCTAAATAAAAAAACTGTTCGTAAGAAATGTTTCGGTATCGTTTCATAATATTACTTTCATGATGGTGACCTATGAGTTTGTTGAAATTATTTTGTTTTTTCCTCCCACCACCAACTTATAAAAAATAAAAGTGAAGGTAGTAAATCATTCGTGATTCATGTTGTGATGTTTTTCTTTTACATGCTTACTGTACACAAACCACAGACAATCTGTTGAGAATTCTCATATTTAATTGCAAATAAAGCTGCAATATAACATGACAATGATGACAGATATGTTTGACAATGTACAGAATGGAACAACCGTACCCACAAGGACCACCTACCACATGACAAGTCTCACCCTGCATGCCCACACCACCAGATTGTACATGCCCGCACAATCAATCCTGTGTCATTTCCAGCTCGGAACCCTTCCTGAATCACAATTCCTTGAGATCTGATATCATGTGGTAGACGATTCCCGCAGGAATCACTCCATGTGGAGAGGAAAGTCTACATGTGTGGCGTTACATCATTAACAAATCAACATTGATAAAACAAAAGATAAAATCATATTAAAATCACAATACAAAACACTATAAGTAATGTTAAATAATATCGACCACAATATACTTCAAAGATATACACAGGTGATAAAATCAATGTAAAACACACATTTCACACACTGCTCACTTGACTCCACAGAACAGCTCAAACCTGAACATAAGCAGAGTCTACAGAAGTGCATTCAATGTACTCACTCCTGAATATTTATTTTCTATGCTGTCAATGCAAATCTTCAACAAATTCCTTTACTCCCCTTACATAAACCGTTTTGATTTTGTGCCCTTTGGTTAACCCTTCCAAGACCCTCTGTTAACCCTTCCAAGACCCTCTGTTGACCCTTCCAAGACCCTGTTAACCCTTCCAAAGACCCTCTGTTGACCTTTCCAAGACCCTCTGTTGACCCTTCCAAGACCCTCTGTTGACCCTTGTAAGACCAACCCTGTTAACCCTTGTAAGACCAACCCTGTTAACCCTTGTAAGACCAACCCTCTGTTAACCCTTGTAAGACCAACCCTCTGTTAACCCTTGTAAGATCCAATTCATGGAATGTTAAATTCCCACTTAGTGGTTTTCAAACCCATTCTGAGTTTAACATGGATTAAAGATGTAGAAAAATATCAATATCTGATTTTATGAATCCTGAAACAATGAACAGGTTACTACTATATAAGCATTATAAACAAAACATGAACTAACAATTGTGTTTTGTCCCACCCCTTATATTTTTAAACCCCCACAAATCAATATTCTGAGCCCCAGGAGCACTAAAAATAGGTAAGTTATGGTACTTTACAAAAAATGCATCCCAGGCAGGCATCGTCAGGTGTGTGAGACCAGTTTATAGTTCTGATGAAACAACATAAACATCAGTGCATGGAACAACGTATCTGCACAAAGTTTTCTACATCATTAATTACAATTGTGACCAACCAAGAGATAAGGGACCTTATGGGTGAAAAATCACATTGTGACTTAGCATAACTTTAGCATCTTTGGAACACAAAAATACAATTCACAAGCTTCAATTCATATTTATACCAGAGAAACACATCACACATATCGATCTTCAGTGAAGTAAGTTTATGTCCAATGTCTTTACGACGTCATAGCACAATTGTATCCGAGCACCCATAAGGTCTCTTTTTCTCCGGCTGGGTCACAAATATTACCATCCTGCAGAAACAAGACGTTCACTTGACCAGCATATTGTGACATACATAACAAAGTGGCACTGGTACATGAGAGGCGACCTTGCAGACCAACGCAGCTGGAGGAGATGGGAGGAAAACTTCAGATGACTATCCTTCCTTGTGCAATGGGTCAGTGGCCAGTGCAGGTGTGTGATGGACGGACGACTGTAATACGATGGTGCATACGAGTGGCTTGAACCCAGCTACTTCATATCCAACTTGAATACTAGGAAAGTGTGTACCAATTCACTTGATGTGTAAAGCTTTGTCATTGAGACTTAAAACTAAATACCCTTTTGATATTGCTGTAGACTGATCCCAATCTCATGTTACAAAAAGAGACCTTAGCGTTAAGAAGATCGTTACTCCCATACTTACATTATCTTACAGTGGTAGTGCATAGATCACTGTAGAACAGGCCCGGATCTCTTACTCTCTTACTCCGACATGACACCTCCATAGGAGCTCTCAGAAAAGAATATGATCAAGAGAAATCCAAATGCAAAAAAATAATATTCTACTCAAAAGATGTTAAAGAACATCCAATTCTTTCAAATGGCTACAGCTAATCTCTCATGCCATGACAGATTAACTTAATAGTAACATGTAAGAACTGTGTGTTCCTTAACTTCTTTTGAGTAGTATATAATGTCACAGATGTTTTAACCATCCTATTGTTTGTGGGCTTCATGGCATCTACACCTAAACGGTAACTAGGGAGGGTATATTTGTGTGTCTGTGACAGTTTACTTTTGCAGAGAATTAAACTTCAAAATCAGGAAAGGAAATGAAGACGAATTGATTTAGAAAGCTGACATCCGATTGGCTCAAGAAGTTTCACAAGCTTCATTTTGATTGGGCGGTCCAAGTTCGCTCAGGGTGTTTCCGATATGACTTTTTATGGAGGTGTTCTCAGATCGGATCGTATCGGAATAAAAGATCTGATTTTAATGAGATTGGAATGACCCAGACAAGGTTCCATAAAGTCAGATAAGCTTTTGAACTACTGACAATCTTGTTTTGAAATATAGGAATTGATAGTCACAGTTTATATGTTTTATGGAACCAATATATGATCAATCAGATGGTCTAGAACTAGAAGGCCAACTACAATGCTGTGTGCAAGTCAGTTAACTTCAAGGATCCAGTGTTGCATGAGGCTCATCTAGGGGTGGAACACCTATGTCCAGTGTTGGGGAATATGTGACCTTGTCAGAGGAATGCAAGTGTACAGTTTCAAGCTGCTTTCAGCAACATGACAGTTGTACAAAGTGGAACACACCAAAGACACCCTCTGTGTGAAAAGCAAACACCCTAATCACTAGACTGACCAACCAACCTGGTCAAAGAATGAAGTAAAGGGAAATGTGTTTGGTCCCTATGAGGATGAGAAATAAGTGAGTTGAGTTTGACAGAATTTCTGCCAATTTCTGGCTTGTCTGATTAATGTGGGAGGTAATCCCAAAGTGACGCAGGTCAAAGACATTTAGCACTTTGGCAAAACTATGGGTATGGTGATCCAATATGATCAGGGCAAATCTAAGATTGACCTCGTGATCCTGAGAGATCCTGCCCTTGTGACCACCAGGTGCCCCATATCCCCACGATGAATAAGTCACGAAATAATGATACAGTGAGTGAGTTTGGTTTAACGCCGCTTTTAACAGTATTCCAGTTGTATCGCAGCGTGTCAGCTTAACATGGGAGGAAAGCCCGAAGTGATGCAGGTCTCAGATGTTTACCACTTTGGTGGAACCCACGAGCACGGGTATGGTGCTGACAAACCTAGAAACATAATCGGGGCAAACTGGGATTTGAACCCACAATCCTAGGTTTCTGGCGTGTCCAGGGGATGCATCGCAGCACCTTAGCCGACTGGGCCACCCGTGCCCCCAATGATACAGTGAATGAGGAGACACAAAAACAAAAGCTGAGAAACTTTCATTTCAAATACCGTATTCGACGTAATAAGCACCCAGGGCGCTCTCAAAATTAGAAATAGGGGGCTCTTATCAGAATATTATTTTGGTGAAAAAAAACAGTTGAAAGATAAATTTTGTGGTTTATGCTGACAGCCTGAAATGTGTATGTACGACAGATATATTTTTCCAGAAATTATTTTTCAATAATTAAGGGTGCATATGATAAAACACACGAGTGTGTATTATACGCTAATAAATAAGTCTTGTGTACATTGATCAATCGGAAGGGTGCTTATTGGTTTTTTCTCTAGCCAATATATTAGCAAATGTCGCCGTGGGCGCTTATTAGAGCGGGGCGCTTATTACGATTGAATACGGTAGATCTGTATTTGAGTGAGCGAGCTGGTATTCATCATTATCTGCCCTTTCGTGGATGCTGACTTGTGGTTTCAAAATGATGGCCCATGAGCTGCATCTCCACTTAAAACAGGTCGGTCACCCATTCCAGTACTGTCCATACTTGCCCAATTGTGTTCACCTGACCCCAATTTGGGGGGATGAAAACGGGACACATGCGGAGCCAGAACAACCCAATGATTCTGCCATGACACAAACCTGCTGTATCTATATGTAAAGCAAGTGAAATATGTCTTGGGTGGTATGTTTGATGTTTCCTGGATGTTGTAATATCCAAGTTTTAGATTGGAATAAAAACTACCACAATTTTTTTTAAAAATGAAAGAAAAGCAGACATGTGCCACTCACCAGATTATTAGAATGTGATTCAATTTAGTCATTTAAAATGTGATAGTCATAGGGTACATGAGCACAACATTTGATTAAAATGGTGTGGTGGAAATTCAATTACCGTATTCAACGTAATAAGCGCTCAGGGTGCTCTCAAAATTAGAAATAGGGGCTCATATTAGAATATAATATTGGTGAAAGAGTCGAAAGACCGTAAATTTTATGGTTTCTGCTGAAATGTGCAAAAGAAAAGCCTGTGTGTATTATTCACAACAGATATATTTTTTTCAGAATTTAATTGCCCGTAAATAAGGGTGCGTATAACACACGAGTGCGTATTATACACGAATAAATGTACACGAATTGTGTACATTGATCAGCCGGAAGGGTGCTAATTGGGATTGTTCACTAGCCTAAATATTGGCAAATATCGCCCTGGGCGCTTATTAGAGCGGGACGCTCATTACGTGGAATACGGTAATTCTAAACATACACAAAGGGAAATGTGGGCTGTGCCACGCGGCATCAACCACAACCATGAGCAACATCAGGTGAGTGTAGTCCAACAACAGAGGGCAAGGACAATTTACTCACGTCCAAAATACCAATGTCAGCAAATTCAGGGTTTTTTGGTCTTTCTGGACACAAATAAGAATCCACTGCTTGTCTTAAGATCTGACGCCTATCTGAAACATCTTCTGTCATTTTGACAGACGCATTCATCAATAATATAAACCCTTCCATGCCGGAAGAGATGTTTACTACTTGGAGGATTCCCGCATGGTCACAGACTTCAGGAACAAATGTTACTTGTTCTGCACAACCGTGTCCACTATCATGCAGCTATCCATCTCGACATGCTTCTCCTAGATACACGAAGTGCGTATTTCTAGGAAACAATTCCCCACTGGAGCAAATTAATTGCTTTGTGTGTAGGATAAAGGCACAATTTGTCATTCACATCTGGAGTGAAACTGAAATCAAGCTGTACAATAATTCTGTAACTGAATTCACAAATGATCAAGAACTAGAACTTCCTTACAGTTTAGGGACCGGTCATTAGGGGGTCAAAAACATGACAGTCTCTGAGGGAGGGTCCTAAAAAATTATAACCGTTTGGGGAGGGTCATGAAAAAATGGGCATTCTATGATGATGCTTTTGCATTGTCTTTTCAGCAGGGTCATGAAAAAATGTACAAGGACATGGGGCGAGTCATCCACAAATATGACAAGCTTTGGGGGAGGGTAATTATTTTCAGTACCTCAGTGCATCAAAAACCTCTGACCACCCAATAATTAATGACCAGTCCCTCAACTAAGTGAAACAATTCCCAACTAACAAGCAAGGCACAGCAACATCTCTAGGTAGGAAATAATAAATGAACTGCTTTGTCCACAACATAATTCTGCTACAACAAACTGAGTCAAAAAAGCAAGTATCTCAGTCTCATTTGTCGTACTTCGTATGACCTCAACTTGATAAACATATTTAGTAGATTCAAACTTAATATTTTCTTTGTAATCAGATGAAAAACAGTTTGACTTCATCAAATCTTGGCACTGACACTGTGACACTACCATAAACTGAATTCGAAATCTTTTCCAATCAAGGTCAAGTTTTGATTTTATAACCGACTCATTGCACCTTAAACTTGAGCAAACTTAAAAGCACCTAAGATCTGTGCAAGACTATTCGAAACAAGCGCTGTGAACTTTCAGTCCTAATATTATGCACGGTCTTCACTACAATGGCTTTTAACAATCATAACCATAAGTATGATAATCATAACACTGAGACCAGTGCTGCACCTCGTATAACCATGGCAGTAATACGATAGACCGCAAACACATGAACCTTGGTGAGAAAATCCATGTGGCGATACAGATATAATCAGTGCAGACACCAGGACAGTTTTGTTAATGTTCAATACCTCAAACTTCAAAAAAACATTCCAAAAAGAATTTAACAGCTTGGATATTTTTAAACTCTATTCAAAACTGTTGAGCCAACAGAACTATGATGAATGCATTTATCATCGTAGCATCCATGATTTGTACACTCCTGAGAATAGATGTTCAAAATGGTTGACGATTGTCTCACAGCCTGGGAATCTAGCAACCAGATGGTGGTATGAACTGTCGTTTACTTTTTCATCCAACCGACAGAAATCAAGGGGAGACAACTACTGCACTCAGTACATACTGACTTTTAAAATATCCAAATAACTACATATCAACTTTATAATAAATCATTCAATTTCATTTGAACACTACTTACAAGAAGACAATTTCTGACAGCTCGGAGCGTGTCATTCTTTACAGCGTTATGTAAGTCCAGGCACAGCTGAACCACATTCATCACAACAGAATAATGAAACTGTCCAACACTTGAACTGAAAGTTTCTAATTCCTGGAATCATTTCAATACAATGCAATCAAGAAACAAACACATCAAATAAACGTGAAAGGAATCAAGGATTTCAGACTTGACATCTATGCAGAGGACAGATGACAACGCAATGATGCAGAAACGATTCACAAATGCACTGCACTATTAAACCAATATGATATAATACACTTTATGAATTTCACAAACTGTTTCACTATCTGCACATTCACTGGCCTACAGAATGACATAGTCATAGTCATAATCATAATCATAATCATAGTCCTGGGTTACCCCGTTGGCCAAAGTGACTCCCAAAATTCCCATACTTCAACATAGTCTAGACTGATATTTAGACCCAGGTTTCTTATTTTAAAATATATGTCTGCAAAATAAACAAGATAAAATCCATATGGAGCCAAGAACAATCCTTAATTTCAGCCTAGAGCTGAGGCAATCTAGACCTGCCAAATCATTCTAGACTTGAGTTTCAATTTATTCCCTAGGGTCTGGGAGACAGTGAGTGAGTATGGTTTTACGCCGCTTTGAGTGGGGAATACAGGGAAATGGGCTTCACACATTGTAACCATGTCGGGAACAGAACCCGGGTCTTTAGCATGACAAGCTGATGCTTTAACCACTAGGCTACCAAACCACCCCTCTGGGAGACAGACTAAGTATGGACTTACAACAGTCGTAGGGCTGATCCTTGTCACGCCCAAGACCTGGGTTCAGTTCCCGACATGTGTGAAGCACATTTCTGGTGTCCCTCGCCATGACATTGCTTGACTATTGCTAAAAGCAGCAAACAACCTCATCACTCACAGTGCTGATCACTATGAGCTAGCGGTGTTGTCACAAAACAACATGTAGAAAGTCATTTTAGTTTAACTGTATTATATCAAATTAGATTAAAGATACAGATTTTTACCTGACCCTCTGATCATGATACAGATTGTATCTTGAACAAATTCTTGTGATATGTATCGGATTGTGTCCTTGGTGAATCGCTAGCAATGAGTAAGAAGAACGAACCTGAACAAGACACAAAACAAACCCTGACAGGAATGGAATGTGAACGAGTTGGGGGCAATGTCACAAACCTCCCCCGCAGTCATGTGAACGAGTTGGGGGCAATGTCACAAACCAGTCCCTACATAGAGAAGAGTGTTTTCGAAGTCAGCAACCATGACTCATACAGTGAAATGATTATTAGAGTATTGTCTACAGATCTACTGCTGTGGATGAAGATTAATGTGGATCGAAAGCCTGAATTGATGCAGGTCTCAGACATTTACCACTTAGGTGAAACCCACAGGTATTGGGCTGACAAAGCTAGAAACATAATTGGAACCGCAATTCGAATCTATTTTTAGAAGTGAAGGCAGTGAGATATTATTGATATTTATAACAACGAAAATAGGAAAAACTTTCAAAATGGAGTAGATTCTACAGACATCTTAACATTTTGTGTTCAAGTACTGGGTTTATTTACTGTTTCTATGCAACAACTTGTTGTTAAAGATACCAAAAGATGTATTTCTTCTAACAATGTTACATTATATTTATCACCTTACACATCAAGTCAGATTCTGATTGGCCAAGACCCATTCTATTATTTTAAATGTACCGTAACATGTAAGGTATATTTCTTATGTCCCTCCTAGTACTGCGTAACAGTTAACATTACATTTGCATCATACAAGCTTCACATTTGTATCCCTAACTCAAGATGACGCCATTATCTAGATATGTATGATTTTTTCCGAATGATATAGATGTTGGGGGAATAACTGTTTGTTACCTGCGTCTGTGAAAAATGCCTAACTGGGGTTTTCTTACCAATCCGGAGCATGCATGCATGAGACATATCTGCAATATAATTACCGTATTTAATGTAATATGCACCCAGGGCGCTCTCAAAATTAGAAATAGGGGACTCTTATTAGAATATTATTTTGGTGAAAAAAATGAGTTGAAAGATAAATTTCGTGGTTAATGCTGACAGTCTGAAATGTTTATATACAACAGATATATTTTTCCAGAATTTAGTTGCCCATAATTAAGGGTGCATATAACACATGAGTGCGTATTATACGCGAATAAATAAGTCTTTTGTACATTGATCAATCAGAAGGGGTGCTAATTGGGATTGTTCACTAGCCAATATAGTAGCAAATATCGCTATGGGCGCTTATTAGAGCGGGACGCTTATTACGTGGAATACGGTAGGTGTTCGGTATGATCTATGATCTGCAACTTCTGTTCTGCAAGCAGGGAGAGTTCTGTGACAAGGCCCCTGTGTGGAGACAGTAATACTGAGATATAGGACAGCAAATAGAATGCATGCAATCACAAATGTACAACACGGTGCCAATAAATACTCACATTTGGAGACTACTGTCACTCAAAAATAACCATCACAAAATAAAATCTATCATATCCCCAACCTCTGGTGAAAATAACCACATTAAACGAAGAATTAAATTATCCAGCGAATATTTCACATTTGTTCAGATCAACGGAATTAAATAACCGATGTCAGTTGCTAGGGTACATGTAACACAACTTGTTATACATAGTATCAAGTATATCAGGATGGTTTTAGATGAGATCAGAGAATAGCTGTCACAAGGATAGTGAGGCATGCAAGGCCAGGCTTTATTTTAAACTAGGTTTACAAATCTGCCAAATCCCCAAAATTGAAATTTGAAAGAAGAAAAAATGAAAAGCAGTGTTTTTTATTTCGTCAGCCATAAATAAGTACAATGTTAAAACTTAAGTCATTTACAGTCGCTATCAAGAAAACAAGTTATTCAAAAGACTATGATTAAAACCAATTGACAATTTATCTTAAAAACTTAAAAACACAAAGAATAATGACGAATCGTGGCAGGAAAGAAAAAAATATGTATATTATAAACATAAATATTCTACCTACCACCCTAAATTTTGGGGCCCAAAAAATCTGTAACCCTCCAAAAAATAAATCTGGCTTAAGCATGCTGATATTAATGCATGAAATAAAATTACCGTTTGATAGCAAGAATGGAGAATCAAGGCCCAAATTATTCCCAGTACAATTGTTTAATTCAATAAAACATTTAACATGGAAATGATAACTTGAGCAGGTGATTCCCTTGATAAAAAGTTATCCGGTATCTGTACATGTTATTTTACAATATTCATCACTACAATGATCATGTTCATATTCATTCTCTCCGGACCGAGTCAAATATACATCCAGCTTAAAACCAACAAGTAAAGACAAAGGATTTTCACTCAAACTTTGGTATGAATATTGCTATTTCTGTTTCTACCTGAAAAGATACTTCATGTTAAGCATGAGGTAGGATTTCTGTAAAACTGTGCAACAGATCGGAAACTAAAACAGATGATGAGCTAAAAATATTGTTTTCATACTTTACAATGTGTATAAAAATGATATCAGGAAGATAACACATATCTGAAACCTGTTATCAAAGTTACTGAAGAAACACTGATACCAGTCTCTAGCAAGATAACAAACACAACTTCAACCAAGGTATGTCATATTTCAATTTCAATATTAAATCAAAACTTGGAACTTGCTATCAAAACAAACCAGGCTCAAAATATTTCAATGGTCAGTTTCTTTAAACACGACTTTTTTGCCTTCAATTATTGTACCCTTGGTTGTTCGAGATGTCATATCTCCAGCAGACTTCCCTGTGAAATCAGGCAGGGTTGAGTCTGTCTATCTGTGTCTATAGAAGTATCCCACACTGTCAGTTTATACAGATGTGATGCCATGTGCCGCCGCTAGGCACCGCCGTTGTAGGCGTAGTCCGCTTTATTGTGCATGATCAGCTTCTCCTCCACGAAGTAGAAACTGTCGGAGCGAGTCTCATAAGGGTGGTCAATCATGTCTTGAACTGAAACGGAAAATGGGATGTTTTGAAAAAGAATTGCCAATCTAGGCGGGTCGGTCCTCTGACCTTGAGGTCTTAGGGTATTTGAATTAAGAGACAGTGTCAACTTGACATGAAATTAATAACGGCCCAGTCACTGCATCCAGGAGACCCACACACATCACGCAGCTAACATCGAGGTAAATCTTTTGGTATGAGTAAACTGACGAAGAACCCGCAACTTTCTTGCCTAAGTTTGACTCCTGCACACATATTTAAAATAGTTTAACATTTACCCTGTAGTGTGTTAGTTTGTTTGTTTCTTTGTTGTTGTTTAATCCACACTCAGCAATATTCCAGCTATATGACACAATCTGTCAATAATCGGGCCTGGACCAGACAATCCAGTGATTGACATCATGAGCATCGATCCACGCAATTTGAATGCGATGACATGCATCAACCAAGTCAGCGAGCCTGATGACCTGATCCTGTTAGTCGCCTCTTACAACAAACATAGTCGCCTCTTACGACAAGCATAGTCGCCTCTTACGACAAGCATAGTCGCCTCTTACGGCAAGCATGGGTTGCTGAAGACTTATTCTAACCTGGATCTTAACTGGTCTCCCCTGCAGTGAGTGAGAAGGGTTTAATACCATGTATAGTGAGAAATGATGCACCATTTGGCACTACTTCAGCAATATTCCATGTTGTAACCAAGTGGAAAATTGAACCCAGGTCGAGTGTAAGCTTTTACCACAAGGCTACGCAACTACACAACTTTAGAAAGTAGATGAACTGTATCACAAATAAGTTCACTTACTGCATGTGCTTGTGATTTCTCTGACTTAAGCCATGTCATGGTTGATGTATAGTTTCTCAATAATTTGTTAAATACTTTCAAAATGTCAGATGAATTCCTGGCTCCGAATCAAGTGCAACAACAATGCCATCATTTCGACTTAATCATGTTAATACCAGATAAACAATCAGAGAAAAAGATTTTAACCTTATTTTACATATTTAAGTTAATTCATCTGTTCTACTAAAGGCAAACTAACTTTCTTCTTGGTTGAGAAGGGGGAATTCATATATATGTTCCACCGTGTTCCGGCTGTGTGGGATGCAGAAGCCAAACTCAAAGTCGAAACATTTGAGCATCTTCTCTCTGAAGTAGTGCTTCTCAATCATGCGGAACTTGTTGACTGGCTTGTCTCCAACTACAAACTCCACACTGAAACACAAGAAAACAAACTGTAACCTGACCAAGTCTTGTCATTACACTGATTGTGATGATGTGATTTGAATGAGGAAACACGTAAAAAATCAATGTCAAGATCGATGAACAAGCAACCTGCATGTACGTGTGTCTGCTTGTACTAATGCTGGGTTTATAGTGCTAGTCCACTGAGATACCATGCTATGGTTTAACATGGATACCCCTCTAAGACAGTATATTGACTCTGAACAAACCAGTTTTTTGTTTTAACTCCTTAATGCAGAGCACCAGGCAGGATTAGAAGAAGCACCACCTTTTAACATCTGAAGGTATGACACAGCCGGGGATCAAACCACAGACCTTCCACTCTTCGAGCAGACACATTATCCACTAGACAACAGAGCAGACCAGTTTTGGGTTGTTTTTTATCTCCATAACGCCAAGAGCAAAGCAGGGTAATAAGTGCCACCTTTTATCATCTTAAGATATGACGCAGCCAGGAATCAAACCACAGACGTTCCACACTCCAAGCAGACACACGATCCGCTAGACCATGGAGCCGACCATTTTTTTTGTTCCATCCCCTTAAAGCCTAGTGCCAGGTAGGGTAACAACAAGTGCCACCTTTTAACGTCTTAAGATATCATACAGCCGGGGATCAAACCACCGAATTTCTGCTCTCTGAGCAGACACACTATCCACTAGACCACAGAGGCGGTCCTCGAAACAAATCTATCTAAATGGAGAGTTGACATGGTTACTATTCATGCTATGTACACTCATGTCTTCCCTCCAGCTGATCTAGCTATATCTGCAAGTCAGAATGACCTTGCATGAACTCTGACCGACCAATGGAATGACTGAAAAGAAGTGCACATTAGCAAATCAGAGGGAAGCTTTTTCGTGCTTTATGGCACTAATTTCAAATTGGTGACTACACTTCGAAACATATTTTGACAAATTCTCAATTAAAAATTTGAAACCTGAACAAAAGAACATTCTTGAATGGCTAATAGATGGTCTAGATTATATAGATTCAGTCGTTAAGCCCGTGACTATCGTTCGGAATACCTGTTAAAGTTTTTGAAGTTGCATGATTAGAAACCACATTCCGACTGTCACTTTTATGATCTGGTAAGCGACGCTCTGATTGGTCGGATGAAAGGTCGTTCTGCCATGACCCCTAATGGGATGTCCTCAGATCTTTGTTTAGCCAGAACTAAAATCTGATTTCACTGAGATTGGCAAGTTGTAGGAAGGGCAATGTCACTGAAATTAACCTTAAGGGGTGGGTCAGTGGTTGAGTGCATTTTACAAAGGAGTTAAATTCTGAAATAATATAAAATCTTCCACAGAATAATGAGACAAACAAGGAATAAAGTACATATGACACAAGAGATGGTGCAAAACTTTATCAGGGTCCCTCTTTAAACTTCAGACATTCTCAGTGCACAGTCAGTGGCATCTGTCAACACGAATCATTGCATTTTGCTGTGGGCCCCCTGTTTAAGTCTCCCCACATGTTAACAATCAGCACGTGAAGGTGAGGTGAGAGACAGTAGACTACATACGTGGCTCCGACTGTCCTCAGCTTGAGGAACTGTGGTGTAAACTGGTATCTGACAAAGCGGCCAGCGTTAGGATCACTGTCTTCAAGGTCAAGGTCAGCATCTTCCCCATCTTCTGAAGCAAATAGCATCATGATCAACAGTTATTGAGAACATTTTGAATAATCATCTTTGGCATATCTGATAGCAGGGCTGTAGTCTTTCAGTGAATAAGTGAGTGATTGATATTTTACACCAGCCAGCTGCCTGTCCTTGCAGACAAACAAGTGGCTGACAGAATGAGCAACATTTCACACCATCAGGAAGGCCATACAACATGACCACCTAATCCTCATCAGTTGGCTTTAAAACAAAGCATGAAGTACTGTAGACCCATTCTCTCCTACACAAGTTTGCTTGTCATTGTACCTGGCGGCGTGGGTACTTGCTCAAAGACCGGTGAAGATCCGTGGAAGAATAGGTCTTCAGCAACTCATGTTTGCCATAAAAGGCGACTTTGTGGTAAGAGGCGACTAACGGGATTGGGGGGGTCAGTCTCGCTGACTTGGTTGAGTGAGTGAGTGAGTGAGTGAGTGAGTGAGTGAGTGAGTAGGGTTTTACGCCGCTTTTAGCAATATTCCAGCAATATCACGGCAGGGGACACCAGAAATGGGCTTCACACATTGTACCCATGTCGAGAATCGAACCCGGGGCTTCAGTGTGATCACTAGGCTACCCGACCGCCCCTCCCCCCCTACACAAGAATATCAGTTGAAACAGTCGGGTTCTGACAGTTACAATAAATGTTAAGAGTTCAACAGGTACAGTGTTGGAAACTGCTTCTTGTCCTTTATTCCATGGCTAATGTAGTAAAAGAATCGACAGGATTTGCATAAATTTTCAAAATGTAGAAGGTTTACACATAAGGAATAGTAACTGAAACGGGTTAGTTCTAAAGCAGGGAAAATAATATGTATTATAGCTAAAATGGATAGAATTATCATTAAATTGCCCGCATGATATCAGATAACTTGATAGTGCCCTCATATTATTTGACAACAGGCCATTATCATGCCCGTTGTTAGGTGACGTCATAGGATAGGGATAGGTGACGTCATGTTCAATAGTGACGTCATCTGGTTTGTTCTATGACGTTTCCATATTTGTAAAAGTTGGTCAGTGACATTGGGGTCGATTGTAATAAATGTTTCAAAGCGGATAGTGTTGTTTCTTTTTATTTGATAACAAATTCCATCCATTTTGGCTATAATAACGGTAACGTTATTTTTCAGGGCATTATCATTTGTAGAAACCCTCGGTCTTTTCAACTGCTTTCCTACGGCAGGCAGTTAATTGAAGACCTCGGGCTTCTGCAAATGATAATGCCCTGAAAAATAGTGTTACCCTTATAATAGTTAGAAAAGAACTGCAACAACTTATGTAGTCAAGTTCCAATGGCATGAATAGCTGGACACCAACATCAGGATTACCAAGGCTAAAAAAATAATTTCTCAAAATGTTAATGCATCACAACACTTTCAGTAGCGACAGAAACTAACAGTTTTCGTCCACTAGTCCTTATAATGATAACATAGCAAAACCCTTAAAAATGGCAATTTTCTACTAGTCCTTATGATACCTTTACCATTGGGCAGTTTGGCAAGGACTACAGGACTAGTGCCAATTTCTAACCCTGTTTCAGCCAAACCATAGGTTCTGAACCCTAACAAGGCCATAACAATAGTATAAGAGGGCAAACGTTCACCGACGCGAAACATAATATAACTTCCGTGCTACAAGTGCTGTATAGCATTTGTAGTGTTTCTTTGCTTGTTGTTAAAAGCCACACTCAACAATATTCCAGCTATATGACGGCCTGTAATTAATCCTGTCTGGACAAAATATCCATTGACTGACATCAATCTATGCAATTACAATGACAGTGAGCCTGATCAACTAATCCCATTAGTTTGTTGTTTAACGCCGCACCAAGCAATATTCCACCTACATGACAGCAGTCTGTAATTAATCACGCAATTGGGATACGATAGCATGCATCAACCAAGTAAGCGAGTCTGACCACCTGATCCCGTTGGTCGCCCCTTACGGCAAGCATGGGTTGCTGAAGACCAATTCTAACCCTGATCTTGTCTTCATGGGGTACATTCTTAGTTGCTCATGGACGATACTCCTTTATCTGGGATACAGTAGTGGGATCTAACTTCCTCACTCATACCTAACACAGAAACTTTGAGGGCTGACCACTTCATATTCTAGGTGTATGGGAGTTAGAAATTGTACATCTTTAAACAATGACAGAGAAACTTTCTTTGAAGGAAGACTTAAAAAAACTAAAACGTTTAGAAATTTCCATGTCATCCAGTAAATCCTTTAAAAAGTAACAATTACTTTTATCAAAGAGTGAGTAGACCGCCCCTTTTATCAAAAAATAGGAAAATAAAACAATATTTTTAGAATAAAATTCCCCAAACCCACCACTGAGACAAAGTGTATTGTAGACTAAGATACACACAGGGAGCATGCAGAATTGGGATGGGAAAAGGTCTTGAAACTTACCAGGCGGGGGAGGTTTAGCTACTTCAAACAGCACTGTGCCGGACTCCATATCCCGCAGCTTGAAGCGAGTGAAGTCAATTCCATACACATTGGCCTCTGGTGGGCACAGGTACTCTGAAACAAAACATGGTACATTAACTTTGACACAAGTCTTATGTCAGACGAAACAGATCTTCCAATATCATAACTATCACAAGGCAACAAATCTTTTCATTGTACAGTTTGCAGGTTTTTATTCTTCCAAAAAATTAGCTTGTACAAAATAAAAATTCTTATTGTCATCGGACAGTGTTGGAGTACTGATGGTTTTTTCCACCAGTCATTGACTCATTGACACACTGGCACTGGCCTCAGAGCTCCGGATAACTTTTTGAACAATTGAGTTTGTACTCGACTGTTTCTATTTTAATTGGTTTATTACATTTTTCATTGGGTAACCAATATTATTTCACTCATCTATTCATCACTCTTCTGGGTTTTCCCTAAACTGAGTAAACATTTTGAGATTTAAAAAGAATGAAATAATGTTTTAGATGTATATAACGGTTCTAAATATAGGCTTGACTCGGAAAGTAAATTAGCTCGTAATTGTATTTCGAAAATTAGCTCCGTTGTATGCATGCTGAAAAAGGTTCATTTGGTATTCATGCGTGATGTTTTTATACATTTGAGTTTTTCATTTAATGCATGCGTTTCTGTACGCAAGTTAATTTAAAGTAATTGGGCCTTGGAATATTTAGGGGCGTATTTTCCGCAAATACGCAGCACATCTGTAGCTCTGAGCCTACTAGTCAAGTAAAAGGTATCCTCAGCGCTAGTATAATTTCAGGTGTTATTAAGGCTGTCCTTATATCATGTTATATGTTATAACAAATTCAGGTAAAGTTGCATCCCAAAAATCGTTGTTTAACGCTGCACCAAGCAATATTCCACCTACATGACAGCAGTCTGTAATTAATCGTGTCTGGTCCAGACAATCAAGTGATTGACATCATGAGCATCAATCCACACAATTGGGATACGATAGCATGCATCAACGAAGTAAGCAAGTCTGACCACCCGATCCCGTTAGTCGCCTCTTACGGCAAGCATGGGTTGCTAAAGACCAATTCTAACCCTGATCTTATCTTCATGGGGTACATTCTTAGTATTTGTAGCTCTGAGCCTACTAGTCAAGTAAAAGGTATCCTCAGGGCTAGTATAATTTCAGGTGTTATTAGGGCTGTCCTTATATCATGTTATATGTTATAACAAATTGAGGTAAAGTTGCATCCCGAAAATCATGACAAGTTAGTGTTAGTAGGGGGGACTCTGGGATCTTTGAGAATTCACATAAAGATTACATACTGACATGCTTGATATTAATGAATAACATTGGATTTAAGACATGAAATCCTTTACCACTGTTCAAACTAAAATCGGAAAAAAAATTTCACTAATTGTTGATAGGTATCTGTACCCCCTCAATCTGCCACCTATAATAACACCAATGAGAGGCCTGATAGCCGTAAAATTACTTAAGCAAGTCTAAAATTTCTATAAACATGATTAACATAAAACCTATTACAATTCTCCAGAGTATTGTAAATAACCTATGACAGATGGTTGTTGTCTGGCCACAAAGCGATCTACCATGTAAAGTGAATATCACACGAACTAATATTTCTGTGATCGGCCTCTACAGTAGCAAACAAAATGCCAAATCACCAAGCTAAAATATCAGTTGCTCCCGAGTTCCTCGTGACCAGGAAGTGAGGTGGTATACGACAATCCTTCAGGGAAGTGTGGATACTACTCATGCAGATTATTTCCTGTTGCCATGGAAACGATGCATCAAACAACAACAAATCCATAAAAGTGTCATCCGCAATGCTGTTTATACCATGAATGGTGACAATGTGCTCTATCATGCTCTATCATTATAATTGATCTGTGATTACACTCAACCCATAAACAGTGCTATGTTGCTTATGGTTAGAGGACTACTTTAATAACCAATACCATACACAGGACTTAACTATTCGTGTATAATATGCACTAGTGTGTTATATGCACCCTTAAATATGGGCAATTAAATTCTGGAAATATATATATCTGTAGCATATAAACATTTCAGGCTATCAGCATTAACCACTAAATTAACGTTCTTTCAACTCTAATAATTTTCTAATAAGAGCCCCCTATTCCAATTTTGAGAGCGCCCTGGGCGCTTATAACGTCAAATATGATATTCACCATATCAGTGCCTTCACAAAGAAATCTAGAAAAAGATAACCCATAAATCATGCATATTCAACAATAAATATGCATTTAATAGAACATTTGTATTAGTATGTCTAAATAAAATGCCCAGCAACCATTCCACAAATGATAGGGGCTGTAAGGTGATCGCAACTCCAATGCTTTAACATAGACCTAAGACTATCGTTGCTCTACCATTGCTTTGTGGGGGCCAGGACCCACACAATAAATTATGTGTTTACATGATTGTGTAGCCTGGTGTAAACTATTCAAAGTATTGGTTTATCATGAGGAAGTCACATTTTGACTACACACATAGGTACGCAATATGCAAAGCCCATTCTTGGCACCCCGTGCCATGATATTGCAGGAATATTGCTTAAGTTGGCATAAATTACTCATTAACCAGCAATGAGACAGAGTGCTCATGATATTAATCACTGGATTGTCTGGTCCAGTTAGAATATTCATGAATGTGGTTTCAAAAACAAACAGATCACAAGACCTAAAATGTCTGTTCAAATGGCCGGCCATCCAGACCTCGAACAGAGAGACACATACTGTATTCCACGTAATAAGCTCCCCGCTCTAATAAGAGCCCACGGCGATATTTGCTAATATATTGGCTAGTGAACAATCCCAATTAGCACCCCTTCCGATTGATCAATGTACACAAGACTTACTTATTCGCGTATAATACCCACTCGTGTGTTATATGCACCTCAAATATGGGCAATTAAATTCTGGAAAAATATATCTGTCGTATATAAACATTTCAGGCTGTCAGCATAAACAATGAAATTTATCTTTCAACTCTGTTTTTTTTTCACCAAAATAATATTCTAATGAGACCCCCCTATATTTCTAATTTTGAAAACACCCTGGGTGCTTATTACGTCAAATACGGTATTCAGAAATGCATGAACTATCTCCCACGACATGAACATGGTTTACCCAAGCCTCCAGCATGTGATTACAAGGTCTTAATCAGTCTGAAATAGTGATAATAATAATTGTCCATTTGTATGGTGTGTTTCCGATGCTGAACATCATGCGAACTATTGCCCCAGTAAATGCACTCAAATATCATTCTCAGCTCCCTGGGGAGTACACAACCTAAGCTGACTGAGGCGCTGGAAGGTTAACAGCCAAGATCCTAAAGGTTCCCATTCACAGCTGAGAGAACAGAGGTATATTTCAAAGTCATTTTCCCAAGGAGACACCACCTGTGTTGCAGGCTTCGATGTGGGGCAGGACCAATCGTCCAGAAACTCTCAGAAGCCAAGCTGCCCAAAAAGGACACCCATCAAAGGACTCCCTGCTTAACTTTACCTGATTTGTGGCACGTGCGCTGTGCACAGGACCACGTGTCACTTGTTTTGTACATGCTGGTGTAGATAATCATTATCATTTTTCTCAGATGTTCTGTGCTCAGATGTAGCTTTTGCTCCCCTGGGCTCCGTTCAACAATGCGATCTTAGCGCTACGATGAACGTAAGTCTATGTTAAAGTATGGGAGTTAAGATCACCGTAGTGCTAGGATCACTTTGAGGAAAAGGGAGCCCTGAATCAATGTGTGATTTAATACAGTCAGTGTCAGCAGAAAGAAATAGACATTTGGGCAGTTTAGAATAAATTACGTCTTTCCCGACATAAATGTTACAAGCCACAAGATACCGAACAGGCAGCTATTTCCAGGGTTTTACCTTGACTTACAAAAGTTGAGGTCCAAGGACCTCAATAAGTAATTTTAAGGTTCCTTGCAGGCAATATGAGGGACCTACATGTAAAGTAATGAAATGGTGTTGTGTGCTGTACAGTTTGATAATTTCTTTAGAACTTGGAATGAATCAAAGATCATGAGGACAGTGGCCATGATTAATGTATGAAATGACAGACACCCATAACTGTTCTTGATATGGTGTAGGTCCAGTGACTATTGTTGTGCATCCCTAGAGACGCAGTGTATTTTTTTCTGTGTCATTCTCTACATCTGAGCGTACTGGACTCACATTTGTGCATCGCCTAAAACCCTGTATTTCGTACACTGGTCTTAATATGCGGGCCCTACAATGTGCATGATGTAGGTGTCGCCCTGGTCGTGCTCCTACCACGCTATCTGTCTATCATCGTGACAATTACTGTTGTTGATGGCCAGGTAAAGCCCAATTAGCCGTGGCAAGGCCAGGCATTGATCAGCCTGAGACTAAAGCAGAGTATTGATTGGCTGATGATGATGCTGCTGTTGCTGCACTGTCAGCTGACTGTCATCCTCGTCACGATGACCTTCACCTTTCGCTCTACATGTTGGGATGAGAAATCCATGTCCGTTCAAGACATAATTCATTCATGATCTAAATGACTTTGCTGTTTTCCAACACTTCCAATATTGGGGATTCAAACTACTTGGGAAAAAGAAACAACACACAAAAAGCTCTTCGTTGGACATGTCATGACAACACAAATGCCATCCCATCTTGTCAAGCTTTTGACCAGTCAGAGAATTTCATATCTGGTGTGATGCTAGGAAAATTTCTCTTCTCATTGATTAAGTGAATGAGTTTGGTTAACTTCACATTCAACAGACGTCCTATTGTGGGGGGAAAGCCCAGAGTAATTCAGGTCTCAGATGTTAATCATTCAACAGATGTCCTTTGTGGGAGGAGGAAAGGCCAGAGTAATTCAGATCTCAGATGTTAATCATTCAACAGATGTCCTATTGTGGGAGGAAAGCCCAGAGTAATTCAGGTCTCAGATGTTAATCATTCAACAGATGTCCTTTGTGGGAGGAAAGGCCAGAGTAATTCAAGTGTTAGATGTTAATCATTCAACAGATGTCCTATTGTGGGGGGAAAGCCCAGAGTAAGTCAGGTGTTAGATGTTAATCATTCAACAGACATCCTATTGTGGGGGGAAAGCCCAGAGTAATTCAGGTCTCAGATGTTAATCATTCAACAGACATCCTATTGTGGGAGGAAAGCCCAGAGTAATTCAAGTGTTAGATGTCAATCATTCAACAGATGTCCTATTGTGGGGGGAAAGCCCAGAGTAAGTCAGGTGTTAGATGTTAATCATTCAACAGACATCCTGTTTTGTGGGGGGAAAGTCCAGAGTAATTCAGGTCTCAGATGTCAATCATTCAACAGACATCCTATTGTGGGGGAAAAGTCCAGAGTAATACAGGTCTTAGATGTAACTCATTCAACAGACGTCCAATTGTAGGAGGAAAGCCTAGAGTAATTCAGGTGTTAGATATCAATCATTCAACAGACATCCTATTGTGAGAGAAAAGCCCGGAGTAATTCAGGTGTTAGATGTCAATCATTCAACAGACGGCCGATTGTGGGGGACAAGTCCAGAGTAATTCAAGTGTTAGATGTCAATCATTCAACAGACATGCGATTGTAGGGGACAAGCCCAGAGTAATTCAAGTGTTAGATGTCAATCATTCAACAGACATGCGATTGTAGGGGACAAGCCCAGAGTAATTCAAGCGTTAGATGTTAACCATTTTGGTGAAACCCATAATCATGGGCATGGAGGTGACAATTTAAGAGTCCCGATCAGGAAAAATCTGGCATTCAAAACTAAGACCATAGGATTCTAAGGGACATAACTCACGCCACCCGTGGGTGATAGAAACTAACATTTTTAATCCTTGAGTCCTTATAATGATAACATATAGCAAAACCCTAAACTAGGGGAAATTTGGGCATTTTGGCAAGGACTACAGGACTAGTGCCAATTTCTAACGCATCAGCGTAAACTATTGATATTATATCACACCATGATTTCTTTAAATATAAGAAACATAGAAATAACAAAAAACAACAACTAACTGCTTACATCTCTTGCAAAAGAATGTAATGTATAAATATTGTCCATAATACCTAACTGTGAAACCCGTTACAACAATGACCCATTCAGCAAGTATTAAGATACATTTTGCAGAGTCAGTATTTTGCAAAACATAGGTTGCTGGGGACAAGTCGAACCCGGAATGTCCACGTTAAAGAGTGTTTTATGGAAGAAATCTAGTAGTTGTTTTGTCAAAACCAGGATTTTAAGAAGCAAAATAATTCACAATGCAAGTCCTGCGGGAAGCAAAAAAGCATGGTAGTTTGAATAATTAAATCTATCAAATGATCAGGTTGCATGTTAAAATAGTGCAGAGGTGTCAGCATCTTCAGACTCCTGAGTATAAGGGATGACATCAGTAAAGTCTATCAAAATATTACATTGCATGTTACCATGGTTACATAAACCTTGCATTTCTGTCCTGAAGAGAAAAGTTCGTGGAGCCAGTGGTTGATTTTCTTCAATCAAAGCGAACATTGAAATCCCAATCCATAATAGGTGTGGAGTATTTCAGTACTGGGCCTCTACTCCTCGACTCCTTGATTGTGTTGATTTTGCCATCAAAAGGGATAAATAATTCAAATCATCATCTATCAAGGATCCTTTTAATAGTATTAATTCTCATTTAATTATTGGTTTTTTTAAGAATTGAAATGGTTGAAACATTCTGATTAATATGTATTGAAAATATCTATATGTATCCACCTGAAAGAATATGTATCATTCAAAGTACATTTAGGTCTACCCCATTTTTAATTGTAGTATATTTGTTAGTTTTAATTGATTGCTACATTTGACCATAGTTTGACCACAATCTCCGGCGGCTGAAGGAATGGTGTAAATCCTGCTGGGGAACCATGCAGGAAGCAGAAATATTGTAGGTCCCCACGGTCCCTAGTAACTTTGGCATAACTTTGGTTGCTGGTGATCTCTAACTCGTTTTTGTCATGTTTTGTTACCGTATGTATGGTAATATCGTTTTATCGTTCCATACAATGTCTGTGATACTCAAGTTATTATCCTGTCCTCTGCTTACAGGTATTTTAGAAAGTCTACACAAATTTTGTATGCATGTTTAAATTGTTGTAGTCACAATAGTGAATGAGTATGGTTTTACGCCGCTTTTAGCAATATCACGGCTTCACACATTGTACCCATGTGGGGAATCGAACCCGGGTCTTCGGCGTGATGAGCAAACGCTTTAACCACTAGGCTACCCCACCACCCCTGTAGTCACAATATGGCTGAAATACTGCTGATGTGACTACAAACATGATAATTCTTAACTCACTCACCCAATACGGAGCCATAGTTTCCATATATCTTACAAAATCACATCAAAAATCTATAAGCACCTTTTCACTCTTGCCACGTCTGTATATTTTAATAACATCCTCTCCACAAAATAACTTTAAACATAAAGGAAGAACTTTTCTTACCCTTTTGGTTTATCAGCTGGACTAACTGACATGTTGTAAACTAAGGGTGTCCACAAAACATGTCAACCCTTCTTCTCCCCTTTGGTATATGTAACAAGCTCCTTTGGTATATGTAACAAGCTCCTTTGGTATATGTAACAAGCTCCTTTGGTATATGTAACAAGCTCCTTAAGCTCCTTTGGTATATGTAACAAGCTCCTTTGGAATATGTAACAAGCTCCTTTGGTATATGTAACAAGCTCCTTTGGTATATGTAACAAGCTCCTTTGGTATATGTAACAAGCTCCTATGGTATATGTAACAAGCTCCTCCGTATATGTAACAAGCTCCTCCGTATATGTAACAAGCTCTTTTGGAATATGTAACAAGTTACTGTACATATAAATTATAATGAGAAGGTTGCATATCTAATGACCAGAACAGCTTTAACTGAGCCTTTCTATACACTTTTATTATACATGTTATAAGATGCCAGTGTCCCACGTTTGTGGCCCAGTATTATATAGTGTGGAGGTGTAAGCATGTTCAGGACACTGAGTATGTGAGATGACATCAGTGATGTCCAGGAAAATCATTAGAGGTGTAATGGTATGATGGGGCCGCAATCCAATACTTATCCCAATACAGTGCTTTGCAGGTGGCTCAAAACCCTGAATTATTTGTTTCAAAGTTCGAAGATGGGATATCATAGGGCAGAAACACAGGCTGGAGGGCTCTGTGAATGTTATGCTATTTATAGCCAACAGGGAAATACTAGAAAATCTGCGCAAGCTGGTTGTTGTACAGTTTTTGTTAATATTCACATGTTTTTACAGCAATATAACTTGTATTGAATGTATCGCAATACAGGGGTGTAAATCGATGTATTGATTTGTGGGCCTCGTATTACGATCCAATACAGTATTGTCATATTGCATGTATTGTTACACCACTAAAATTTATGGTTCGTGCCTCTGTCCCTCACCCAAATTGATTGCTGAGAGTCCTCTAGACTCAAGTGTAGATAGACCTAGATCAGTCCCTGCATATACGAGAAAAGACAACTGACAAAAGCAATCACTATTCATAAATCTATGAAATACTGTTTCAATTCCACACAGCCAAAAGAGTGTGCTGCGTGTGTGTCATGTTGTCTAAAACAGCACTCAGTAATATTCCAGCAGGGGACACCAGAAATGGGCTTTGCACATTGTACCCATGGTAATCGAACTTAGGTCTTCAGCGTGACAAGCAAACTACTAGGCTACCCCTCCGCCCTATATTCATAAAGATACTGCCTCTATGAGCTGTACATCGAGCTGTACATCGAGCTGCTCCATACAACCTGTGCTTCAGGTGTGTCAGCTCAACCCCATCCACATCCAGTCCCGTTGATTTTAATCAAGTTTGCGGGCAATTCAATATTCAACCCATGCTTGTCGTAAAAAGCGACTATGCTTGTCGTAAAAGGCGACAAACGGGATCGGGTGGTCAGGCTCGCTGACTTGGTTGATGCATGTCATCGGTCCCAATTGCATGGATGCTCATGATATTTATCACTGGATTGTCTGTATTTACAGACCGCCGTCATAAAGCTGGAATATTGCTCAGTGTGGCGTTAAACAAAAAACAAACCAACCAACCATTTGTTAATGACTGGGCATACTAGGAAATAAACTTAGAAACAAAAGAATTCAAAGCCAGACTCCTAACATAAGAAATGATCTAACATCAGAAACACATTAGCACATGATGAGTTTCCATGCGCCAAGAACATGACACATTAATAACAGAGCCAGTTGTTAACAAGATATATTCAACAAGCACATTCACCGTTTCTTCAATGTAATCTAGGAGAAGCCTACAAACTACTGCACAGTCCATCAGGTGAAGCCTCAACAACACTTGGCTATTTATCCCGATTAAAAATATTTATTTTCAAAAGAATAAGAAACGATTTGTCATCAGGAATCAAGGGAAAGGAGACTTAATTGGGAATCACTGGCACATTATTTAACCACGTAGAAGTAATTCACTGCGACACTCTTTAACCATTTACACTTCAAGGCACAGCTGTTTCGACAGTGAACACAAATACACACATCAGGGTCTTCATGAAACACTTTTCAGCACACAGATAGCCCATAATTTCACCTGACTCCAACAAAATTAAGTCAAAATTTCAGGAAAGTTACATAGTGTACAAATTCAAATTAACTGAATTAAAAATACTGAAACACTTTGAAAACGCATTTTGACTCTTGATCAATAACAAGTGACTGGAAGCTTATATCCTGGTATGACAAGGCGAAGGAGGATTCAAACTCAGACAACATTATCGCAATATGTTGCATGCCTTCAGCCTTCAGCCTTCAGCCTTCAGCCTTCAGCCTTCAGGCCTCACACTGACATACCAATTTCTTTGTTTTCTGTCAGCGAAAAATTATTTCCAAAATTCCACGACGTTTTCATACTGTCTTAGTATATGTTTGCTTTCTCTTATCATGCTAACTGATGAACCGAAATTTGAATTCTGAGCCTCTATACAACACACAATAACTGCTCCTGTTTGCTCGGATCGCATCATAGCGGCATGGCAAAGACAATTGTCAATGATTGTATCACAGCCAAGTGTTGATATTCTTGAGAGTTTGTCAGATTACACAGCTGATAATCTTATCACTTCGTTTATATTTCTGATAATGGCAGCTATGCAAGTATCAGGGGCAGATCCAGGATTTTGAAAAAACAAGGAACACACGACCCCAGTTACAAATTAATCAAAAACACACCAAGAGACTGACATAGTAAGGTGATATTGCTCAAGTAGTTTGTAATTGTATTATTCATAAAGTGAATGGTGAGTTGTATTTTTTACCGCTTTAGCAATACATGTAATATTCCAGCAATATCACGGAAACCACGGATATCAGGGACACCAGAAATAGGCTTCACACATTGTACCAATAAGGGTTATCAGACCTGGGTCTTTGATACGACAAGAGAACACATGAACTACCAGGCTGCCCCTTAGCCCCTTATTCATGAAGATACCTGCCTCAATGAGTGAGTGAGGGAGTATTGTTTTATGCCGTTTTTAGTAATATTCCAGCAATACCACTGTGGGGAACACCAGAAAAGGGCTTTACACATTGCACCCATGTGGGAAACGGAACCCGGGTCTTCAGCATGACAAGGGAACGCTTTAACCACTAGGCTACCACTCTGCCCCACTGCTCCATAAGCTTAACATTGCTCTGCACCATACAACCTGTCATTCAGGTGTGTCAGCTCAACCCCATCCACATTTACCCGGCATCTATTGTACGATAAACAAGTTGTTCTAGAATCAATACAGCCAACCAGTTGTTTACCTAGGTGATTACAAAAGCACCTCCAGTCCTTCAGACAAAGCAGAGCGAGCCCAGCCACTAACATACTGGCAAGTGATATGTGCAATAAGTGGAGATAGACCCTCACACAATACCAGTATTGATCAACGCTTTGCTTACATTAGATACAGACAAATGTCCCAGTGACGTTCCAAACAGCTTTCCATTGGACAAAAAGGACCTGCTGTCACTGGCAACCAGTGCGTATTCACCGCTTTGTCATTAGTGTTGGCGCCAATGGACATGGCAATAATGGTGGATGCTAAATTGTGTGATGATAATTAATGTGAAAATCCATCACTAAGGTCATCATAAGCTTGCTGGAATGTACAGAAAGGACTGAACAGTCAGAAATCAATGTGTAGCTTTCATACTAATTCAGTTTAGCTGTGTAATCATATTTTGCCAAAAAAAACTTCAAGCGAGTCAGGCAATATACCAGCAGATTATGGATCAGCTCCTTGTGGAAAGTTTCTGATATGAATTATTCATAAGATGAAGTGTCAAGAAATCAGAAAAAGGCATGTGGAAGATGTTGACTTGCAGTTGGTACAATCACGCTGCCATCACATAGCAATCAGGTCTTCGGTAACACAGCATTAATCATGTATTGCCACAACTGAGCATCAAACTTATTATTTATGAGGATGCTTCACACGGATGAAGAGTCAGAGCTATGAACTATTAGGTGCGTTGTCATGTCAGCAAAGAGGAGAATTGGTATTATGTACAGAGTTTTTACAAAAAAGTATTTCAAGGTCACAAATTAAGTGAAAATATTGAGGTGTAATGATGCAATGAGTTGTTTCAATTGTAAGACCTGTTTGCATGGTTTGGGGGTCTTACCTTTGAATTGTATGACATAAACAGTGTTTTAATATGCACATGTTGATTTTTGACTGGTTAAAAGTCACAATGTTTTCACATAAAATTCCATGACATCAATCAAACCTGCAACCTCACATATCATGTTTAGTGTAGTCCTGCACCATGACTGTGGAACATATTTATTTTATGGAAAAAAATATCTAGAAAGGGCGACGCATACAAAAGTAAGTCTAGCCAGCTCTAGCTAGCTCTATTCCATATGAAATCAGCATGAAATTATTTTTTTTTAATTTTTAGAGTCAAGAAGGATATTGTGTAATATAAGATTTCAGAGACTAAATGTAAGTCTATGTTTAGTGTTGTGACCCATCATTTTCCCACTGACCCACTAGGGCAGGTGATGAAAGGGTATACAATCTTACATGTCTTTGGTTGTCTGCATGCGGTCATTCTCAAGGCTGCAGTTATTGAATTTGTTTTATACCACGACTATTGTATTGTTTCACTATAAGGTATCCCAGTGTTTTCTTTCTCTTTCAGGAATCTCTTGCATTTAGACGCCTCATTAGTTAATTAAAGCACTCCTCCTCAGTTTCGGTTGAAAATGTAAAACCTCAAGCTCAACTAAATCCCCCAAACTTAATCATGCCAATTTCCCCTTTGTTCTCTACTATAAACCTAAACATTGATTGGCAGAAACATTGTGCAGCTAACCTCCACTTATGATACACCGCTAAGTCGATATCTCCAACAATAAAGGACATAGGTTGACAATTTCAACTGTCCAAAGCCCATGGAATGTATAATTCGGTGGTTGGAGAGTGGTGGCCCAGCCAAAGTAATGTTTGTGTGTTTGTAGTTAATGCTGCATCAATCAAAATTCCAGCTATGTGACAGGGTCCTGTAAATAATCAAGCCTGGACCAGACAATCCAATGATTGATATTATGAGCCATGATCAATGCCATCAGTTTTAGTTTTTTGACTGAAATGCAAAATTTGGGGAAATAAATGCGACTTCTCTTCTAACAAAATTTCATCCCTGAGATTTGGTGAATTTTTCGATGATATTTTGTTTTGGACTGAAATGCAAAATTTGGAAAGAAAACTGATTTCTCTTGCGAAACATTTCATCCCTTAGATTTAATTATTTTTTTTGATAATTTTTTGACTGAAATGCAAAATTTGGATGAGAAATGTGATTCTTCTCGTCAAAAATGTCGTCCCTATGATTTGGTGACTTTTTCCACAATTTTTGACTGAAATGCAAAATTTGGAAAGAAAATGTTATTTTCCTTGTGACAGATTTCATCCCAAGGATTTGGTGAATATTTCAATGATAATTTGTTTTGGACTGAAATGCAAAATTGCTTTACACAGCCAACATAAGTTGTTCGGGGCTTGTTCTAAGCCAGAATCCATACAGGGTAACAAAATCACGTTGTTTCTTCAATAAATGTTCTATTCTCTTAAAGAAATATTCCCACAACCTTAATTTTAGAGGAGAAGTAAACAACATGTCCGGAGAAGTTTCAAGTGCCACTTGTTCTGTGGCAAGTAGATGAGATTATTTTGGATTTGCCAACAGCTCCACTGTGGCATCACATGCTGTGCTTGCCAGAAATACAACTGCTTACAAAATGAAAGGATGACAAAGTTGGTGGAATATTGAATGAGATGGCTACTGTATCTTATACAGCAGTCCAATACACTACAGCAGTATCATCTAGTGGTGCTTGTTGTTTCTCACAATATCAGAGGCAGGATGTTCATAGATTGGTTGGTTGGTACGTTGTTTAACGCCGCACTCGGCAATATTCTAGAGCTAGACCAAGTCAGCGAGTCTGACCACCCGATCCTGTTAGTCGCCTTTTACGACAAGCATAGTCACCTTTTACGGCAAACATGGGTTGCTGTCATATAGTTCTTAAATTTGGACTATTGCCTTTCTGTCCAAGAACGTTATTTCCAGGCCATGACTTAATTTTACTTCCTAAGATACACCATTTACCCATCCTGAGGATTCAAGTAAAGTGAGTGAGTGAGTTGGTTTAACGCCGCTTTTAACAGTATTCCAGTTATATCACACCGTGTCAGCTTAATTTGGGAGGAAAGCCCCAAGTGATGCAGGTCTCAGACGTTTACCACTTCGGTGAAACCTACAAGCACGGGTATGATGCTGACAAACCTAGAAACATAATCGGGGTGAACCGGGACTCAAACCCACAATCATAGGTTTCTGGCGTGCCCAAGGTTACCTCAACATGCATATCCAGACCCGTGAAGATTTGGGGTAGAATAGGTCTTCAGCAACACATGCTTGCTGTAAAAGGCGACTATGCTTGTCGTAAAAGGCGACTTACAGGATCGTGTGGTCAGTTTCGCGGACTTGGTTGATGCATGTCATCAGTCTCAATTGCGTGGATCAATGCTCATGATTTTAATCACTGGATTGTCTGGTCCAGACTCGATTATTTACAGACACTCATCGTATAGCTGGAATATTGCTGAGTGCAGCATTAAACAACAAACCAAACCAACCAACTTACATATCCAACCACATGAAATGTTGATATATTGTCTGTCAAAGGTTAAGGTCATCTTTGAGGTTATTGTGAAACATGACTGTAGCATTCAGAATACACACAATCATAACGTTTCATACATGAAGAGGCTACCTTAACTCAGAAACTGACAATGAACAGGTAGAACTCAAACGCTGTACTTTCCCGATAAGGAAGTAATTCCCTCGCCATGTTAAAACAATGACAACTTTTTGGAATTTGTACTAGCCCGCAGGAATTTGTACTAGCCGCATGCAAACAGGTATTAGTTCTAACAATGCAATAATAACTATACAAAAACTGAATGGTGACCTTGACCTTATCTAATACAAGTTGAATGACAAATACATGTACATGTATTAATACTTATTCTGGATTTTGTTCAATCATGTCTTTGACCTTTTCATGGCATGTCCCAAATGAATTCAACAGGTCATTTGGAAGAAGTCAGTGAAAGAATAGTCTTTATACAGTAGACATTAGAAAACTCATTGACTGTGATGTCCAACTTACAACGAAATCGTAAAGGAATCTCGTTTCACAGGGATCCCAACTGATCAACCCTGGAATCTCAACAGAGCTCTTTGAACAACGACACAATCAGCTAGTCAACAACCCGATCCTTATAAGCTGTCAAACAAGTTATACTGATTCAATTTCATGCTGAGAATCATCACTAGGAATAGCAGTTGAAAAGACCTCATGTAAATAAGTCATTAACAATCTAAAGGACTGGCAGTTGCACAATATATGGGCAATATTTGATGTTATGATAATGGGCATACACTAGTGCTGGGACGAGTCCAAATTTACTACCCGGGTACCCACCCCCCTATTACCCGACCCTACCCGGGTACCCACTGTAGGTCTCAGGAGATGTCTTGTGGGTGCCCGGGTCCTACTCAGTACCCACCCGACCCGGGTACCCGAGTTACCTGTCCCAGCCCTAGCATACACATATTGTGATAAAACAGCCCTACTGTGATACTTGGTATAATACAATACATGACAACACTCTGTGGTTCTGTCCAGACAAAATGGGGAAATTATGCGAAGCTAATCAAAAGATTATTCCATAAATATGTCTGATTTCTCCACACTAGCCCTGCAGGGTTCATGACACACATGAATAAAATATGAAGGAAGTACAGTTCTTCCTTGATGAAACTGGCCATGTCTGCACAGATATAGACTCTCATTATTGTAGCACAGTACTCGTCCAACCGAATTGGACGAAGAGCTTGCCACGCAGGACACTGTTTCCTGAAGTGTCCAACAACCAGTCTCAGTTTTACTGTAGTCGGTCGTTACCGAGGACATCATGACACCATCCATTACTTCTACGTAAATCAATACCACATGACAACAGCTTCGAATTAACACAGCAAATCGCAAATAGCATTTGAAGTATAAGCACATCTTCAGAAAGCAAAGACTGGAGCGAGCATAAGAGGGTGAGGTGAAATGGGCTTTAACGTCGCGTCCAAGATTATTGCACTTATACAGCGACGTGCATGTACGTCTTGACTGATGCCAATTTATAGTGCTAGCTCACTGAGATACCATGCCGCAGTTTAACACAAATACCCCACTCAGACACAGTATACTGACTCCGAGCTGACCAGTCCTTGTTTTAGCCCCTTAATGCCGAGCGCCAGACAGGGTAACAACAAGTACCATATTTTAACGTCTTTGGGTATGAAGCGGCCGGGGATCGAACCCCGGACCTTCCACTCTCCGGGCGGATGCTCTACCGCAAGACCACGGAGGCGGTCGAGCATAAGAGGGACCATTTCAACATTTATGCAGGATTGCTTAGGGCCCTTACAAGTGATAGAACTGATGCATTGATATAATTGTGGCCTCGAGATTATGCCAATATAAGTCCTATGCAAGAATTGATATTGTTTTTCTTATCTTTCCATGACACACCAAGCTTATTCTCATAACGTCAAGTGTATATATTTAAATCGAAAGAAACTTCTGATTATTCCCATCAAAAGTTGAGAAGAATATCATTAAGGCATTAAAAGACGTTAAAAGGTGCTGTGTGAATTAACTTTTGGATCTCAGCAAATGCTTTTAGATTAGCCAGCAGAAATTACAACTGAAAACAATAAGAAAATGATATCTCATAAATACAACAATGCATAATTAGCAGCGATAGAAATTATTCGCCCGCTAGCCTGGAACAGTTTCACAAATGAGGTATCCTAAGGGCTAGTAGAATTTTAAACAGTTTGCTATATATTATCCCCATTTGGCCTAGTCGACTTCCTTGGTTTATTTCTATTCCTGATTAGAATCAGTCAATCTTAGAGAAGATAACCGTGGGGGCGACATTTTGCACATGTTTATACACTTTCCTTCATGTAATAATGGGCAATTTATAGAATGAGTGAGTGAGTTGGGTTTAACGCAGCTAAGAACAGTATTCCAGTTAGATCACTGAGTGTCAGCTTGATGTGTGAAGAAAACCCGAGGTGAGGTGAGGTGAAATGGGGTTAAGCGTCGCGTCCAAGATTATTGCACTTATATAGCAATGTGCATGTACGTGTGTGTGTGTTTGTGTGGCTGCTTGTACTAGTCCAGACTGATGCCGATTGATAGTGCTAGCTCACTGAGATACCATGCCGCAGTTTTACATGAATACCCCACTCAGACACAGTATACTGACTCCGAGCCGACCAGTCCTTGTTTTAGCCCCTTTATGCCGAGCACCAGACAGGGTTACAACAAGTACCATCTTTAAACGTCTTTTGACGCGGCCGGGGATCAAACTCCGGACCTTCCGCTCTCCAAGCGGACGCTCTACCACAAGACCACGGAGACGGTCAGAAAACCCGAGCGATGCAGGACATGGACCACTTTGGTGAAACCTACTACCAGTGCATAGAATTTTTGTCTGTTGTCCTTCATAAAGATCAAGTCTTCCTTTAAAGTAAGTGAATGAGTACAATTTAACACCGCCTTAAACAGTAATTCGGTCACATCACACATCGGTTTTACAAGCCGAATCTAAGACTGAATAGTCATGTTAATACATGACTGTATGAACTTCTTCTCTTTCAAAGATCAATTCAATTTACGTTTTAATTCATTGTTGGTCAAACAAGCAAGATCTTAAGCTGAGTATGGACAACTTATCACAGATGAAAGAGGTAACATTCATGTTTAGCCGTGCATCACTTTCTGAGCATGGGACTGTAGGCACGTTGGGAAGACAGTGAGGCAGGTTCAGGTCAGGATTCTCAAAGAGTGTTTTTTTATCCATAATACCCAGTAACTAATGAACCAGTAAGTAATGCAGAACTCCTGGGCCCACTTGCACAAAGGGATCTTAGTATTAAGATGATCGTAATTCCCATACTTTAACATAGTTTTTTGGGGGGCCCGTGAAGATTCCGGGATAGAATAGGTCTTCAGCAACCCATGCTTGCCGTAAAAGGCGACTATGCTTGTCGTAAAAGGCGACTAACGGGTTCGGGTGGTCAGGCTCCCTGACTTGGTTGATGCATGTCATCAATCCCAATTGCGTGGATCGATGGTCATGATATCAACCACTGGATTGTCTGGTTCAGACTCAATTATTTACAGACCGCCCTCATATAGCTGGAATATTGCTGAGTGCGGCGTAACATGTAACTTAGGCTTACAATAGTTGTAGTGCTAAGATCGCTTTCTGCAAGTGGGCCCTGATAAAAATATGCTTGAAAGATGCAGGTGGTTTGGTATTTTACACAAGAGTCTGAAAACATGGAATATCCTTGTGAAAGCCAAGCCTTTCACCTGAGTGACATCTTCAATTACAACCCACTGTAGCCATGTTTGACATCAATAATGCCCTTTCTATACTAATTACATCTAAAACTACACAATCAGTAGCCTGAAATACTGCTCTATTCTGCCATGATGAAAACATGGGTTAAGAGAGATTACCATGGCAACTTAAATGTGTCTATCATGAACTGCCTAAACACAATACTTATGACATCTTGTTGATCAATATTGATACAGTTGCCATCTCTACTGTGTTGCTCATCTTACTGTAAACTAAAAATATAAAGAACTAGGGACGTCACAATTCACCAATATTTCCAAGCATCGATAATACTGAGATGTTATGTTACGCAATGCACATTTATTTGCCTCGATTCATATTTGAATCGACCGCCTCCAAGGTCTAGTGGTAGAGTGTCTTACCAAAGGACGATAAAAGATGGTACTTGATGTTATCCTGCCTGGCGCTCCACATTTAGGGGCTAAAACAAGGACTGGTCGGCTTGGAGTCAGTACACTGTGTCTGAGTGGGGTATTCATATTAACCTGCAGCATGGTGTCTCAGTGGGCCAGCACTATAAAAATCGGCATCGGTCGAGACTAGTACAAGAAGCCACACACACACACATGCTTGCACATTGCTATATAAGTGCAATAATCTTGGACACAACACTATTTCACCTTTCACCTTTTACCTCGCCCACCTCATATTTGAATCATTTATGAATTCATTTATCAATTCATTTATCAATTCAATTATTTATCCTGTATCGTTTTACACATGGAACAAGTAAAACAACCATTGAATGACTTCGGGCAAAATGGATCACACCTATATTTTGATTAACAATATTAGCATTATTAATTTAGGTTACCATATTCGACGTAATAAGCGCCCAGGGCACTCTCAAAATTAGAAATAGGGGGCTCTTATTAGAATATTATTTTGTTAAGAAAAAAAAACAGAGTTGAAAGACAAATTTTGAGGTTTACGCTGACAGTATTAACTGTATTAAACAACATGCATATATACAATAAAAAGCTTTTACAATTTGGTAATTATCAACTGGTCCTTTGAAATTAAACTATTCTGAAGTTTGGTTAGGATGATAATACCAGTGCCAGTGGCTGCCAGTGTCTGTATATATATACAGGAATTCTTCCAGAGACAATGACATTAGGACATTTTCGTAAATTTATGAGCTTTTGATAGGGCATTCTTCCACACCATTACCAAATACAGATAAAATATTCAGGACAATTTGGGTGACAATCAGTGCTAATGCACTAAGAAATGAACTGATCTGAAACCTGACATATGATCGACCACACGTCATGACAAGACACGGTGTGAGAAGGTATATCAGTCAATGTGATCATCTGTGGATAAGCTTGCATGCGCACCAATAATCCATCAATAACTGTGGTCAAGAGATTACTAACAACACTCCAGCTAGGCCCAGACAGTGATGTATCTATTGATCACTTCATCAATGTCCTGGAGATGTCCGCCCCCTTGTTGTACACACTGGCTGTCTACGGGTTCTACAACATCAATATACCACTAGTCTGAAGCCTGAGTCAAGCAAAATCTACCTTATTCCACAAAATTTCTTCTTGTTTATCATGTTTATCCTAAACTGTAACCGTGTGCATCTAACATAAGAATTTTATTGACTTTCCCATCACATAAATTATATATACTGTTTTACTGTAAAATCTGCAGATGACACTGCAATGTTTAATCAAAGAATTAGAACTCATATAGAGTAATGAAATTTCTAATTTTAGATCCTGATGTAAGGATGACTGTCTATATTAAATGCCCAGATTGGTTGGTTGGTTTGTTGTTTAACGCTGCACTCAGCAATATTCCAGCTATATGACAGTGGTCTATAAATAACCGAGTCTGGACCAGACAATCCAGTGATTGATATCATGAGCATCAATCCACACAAATGGGATCAATGACATGCATCAACCAAGTCAGAGATCCTGTTAGTCACCTCTTACGACGAGCATAGTTGCCTTTTGCGACAAGCATGGGTTGCTGAAGACCTATTCTACCCCGGATCTTTACGGGTCTAAATACCCAGAAGACAAATGAAGTGGTCATAGATTTTAGGACAGATAACTTTTAATTCCAATTGTAATTGATCATGAGACAATAGTTGCAGACAAGTATAAATATCTGGGCACCGTCACTGATTCAAAACTCACATAGGATGCAAATACAATATATATATATATATAAAAAAGGGTCAACAGAGATTGTTTTTTCTTCATTGTCTAAGACATTTTCAAATTCACCCCACCATCATCTCCATGTTTATAAAACATTGCTTTAAAGTATTCTAACTTTGATACCACAACCTCTCTGTTTGCAACAAAAACAAACCCTTCAAAATCTGAAACATGGTGAATAAAATCATTGGAACGTTTCTTCAGGACATTGGCGGTATTCATAAGCAGCAAATATTTAATTCAGCAAATAAATAATTAATTGATATCTTGTATGTTTTACATTAAGAGTATCCACTTCTTTCTTCTTGCCACCAACTACTATTGCCAATGTTGTCCCTGAATTCATTCCTACCAGCTAGTAGCATGTTATATATTGTTTTGTGAGAAATAATTGTTGAGCATTATTTGTTCGTGCCAGATCAGATGTTAATTACGGTTGTGAACTTGTGATGTTCTTATTTATATCTATATTTGTTCATAAAAAAGCTTAGACCTTGTGCTGATGTAACCTAAATGTCCTTCGGGGATAATAAAGTGTTATCTTATCTTAAATAGGAAGTACTGGTCTGACTCTAAGGCCAGATTTAGAACATAGACATTACATGCCTACTGTATGTCAAAAAGCAAATAAATTTCAGAATCAATGTTAACATAACCCAGTGTTGTCGTTTACCGGTAATTACAAGTTTTTTATCGGTACAATTAGGCTTGGACCGGTGATTCATGTTACTGCCAGACCCCATGGACCGGCAAATAAAATACCTTATAAATCTTTGATGTTGAACAAAACATTGGTGATATTCAGATAAGTATATTTTTCGAACAAAGTCAGCTTGTCTGTTACCATCAGGGTTTCCTGTTGTCTATTTTTTGTGCAAGGAAATAACATTTCACTTTGCTTTGAGGTTAAATAAATATCTGTAGTGACAAAATACTAAAAAAGGCGAGAAAATGTTGACTGAACTTTGTGTGAACGACGTGCAGATCTAACTAAGATACTTCAGAGATGACGTCATTGCATTTATTTGTTGAAAGTTGGGACTGACAAAAATTAGAGGGCACTGGTAATTTTTAAAGTTGCCAGTACACCAGGACCGACAGTTTCAAAACCCAACAGGAACACTGATAACCCAAACAAAAGATTGAGAAAACTGACACCATTCAGCATTATGTGGTTTAAAACAAATGTAAAATATACCCGAAATAAAGACAAACGCAGTTCCAGTGCCATAATGATTTAGGGTGGGCTAAGACATAGAATTTACTTTGATTCTAAGGCACTTGTAACATAAGCAAATATACTCTAGGCTTTAATTTAAGACCCAAGCAATGCTCTATGTGCTTTATTTCTTGACCTGAGAAGTGGCCAGCTAAAGTGGATTTATACCCTAGACATAAACCATGGAGAGGAGCAATGCTGCACACTTTATTGTGAGTGAGGGAGTATAGTTTTACGCCGCTTTTAGCAATATCCCAGCAATATCCCGGCAATATCATGGCGGGGGACACCAGAAATGGGCTTCACACATTGTACCCATGTCGGGAATCAAACCTGGGTCTTCGGCGTGACGAGCGAACGCTTTAACCACTAGGCTACTCGACCGCCCCACACTTTATTGTGTGATACATTCCTTCATAATACTTGGGAATGCCTTAATCCTATCCAAAGCTCCAAATAACTTTTTGAGCAATTGAGTTTTTACTCGAAGGTATTTTAATTGGGTTATAATATTTTTCCCTTCATCACTCTATTGGGTTTTTCCCAAAATGAGGACACATTTGGGGATTTAAAAAATAAATAAAAATATTTTACATGTATATAACAGTTTTAAATAAAGGCTTGACTCGGAAATTAATTTAGCTCATAATGTTTCAGAAATTAGCTCTGATGTATGCATGCTGAAAACGTTCATTGGGTATTCAAGCGTGCTGTTTTTATTCATTTGAGTTTTTCATTAAATGCATGCGTTTCTGTACGCAAGTTAATAGGGTTTTGAATATTTGAGGTGGGTATTTTACGCAAATACGCAGTTTTATCTGTAGCTCTACCTATCCAAGATGTTCTAGCATCAATTCAAAAGTAACCCTCCTGAAATTGATGCAATATCTAATTGAACACAATTACTTGCAAAATAATGTACACAAATTGTGTCTCACTACAGGATTAAACATGAAGCAAACACAACCAACAGTCATGTATGTATGTACTGCTCTACTGATTCATCTGTGCCTTGGATGATAATTAATTACAGTCGTGCCTCGTTTATACAGACACTTGCATCATTTCACAATTCGTCCGTATAAACGAATTTCCATATAACTGAAACCAGCTTCTTACTGGAAGAGTTACTTCCCTTCAAATTGTCCAGATCGCCTGTGTTCTCGTAATATGTAATCAAGGTCTCTATACAAGCACAAGCTTCCTTGTGAGTGACTGTGACCAATCTAGTGCCATAATGCTTACTAATGGTTTCCAAACTTGCTGACGGGTGTTTTTCCTTAAACAGACAAATTTCCCTTTTTTTGCGTGCTGTAACTGCGTGTCACTTACGTTTCACTGGTTTACAGGCCATACTCACAGTTTGAAGTCACAACTTTGACCTCTGACCTCCACAGACACCATTTTTATCGAATGGGATTACATGTACAATAACAAGTTCGTCTCAAACGTAACTCAGTGTCACTTGGTTAATTGACTTCTCACGAATCAAAGGATTACCACCAGCGGAAGTGTATTGTCCGGGTAAGTGAGACAATTTTGTGTGCATTTCAGTGTTTTGTGTATGAAAATGACCATTCGGTTCCGGAAACTGAATTTCCGTATATACGGGTAAATTTATATAGTAATTATTTCGTTTTGAATGAAAATTGTCCGGGAACCGAGGTTTCCGGATATCTGAAGTCTGTATATAAGCGGGGCATGACTGTAGTATTCGCAAACCATGCTAACATGCCATATTAAAATTGAAATCGACATTTAACCACTAACCTTTCCTTGATGATATTTAGTAATTAAGAATGTTTTGCAATATCATAAAATATGAAAATCACTGCATTATTGATCATGTACATGATCCATAACTCTTAAAGGAGTGAGCGAGTTTGGCTTAATGATGCTTTGAAAAGTATTTCATATATATCAGTGCCAGCTTCATTTGAAAGTTTGGTTTGGTTTCTTGTTTTACGCCGCACTCAGCAATATTCAAGCTATATGACGACGGTCTGTAAATAATCGAGTCTAGACCAGACAACCCAGTGATAGGCATCGTGAGCATCGATCCACGCAATTGAGATCGATGACATGCAGTCTGATCACTTGACAATATTTGGGGGACTTACGAGTGAGTGAGTATAGTTTTACATCAGAAATGGGCTTCACACATTGTACCCATGTCAGGAATCGAACCCGGGTCTTCTGTGTGACGAGTGAACGCTTTAACCACTAGGCTACCCGACCGTCCTTGGGGACTTACAAGAATTATCATGTCTTGTGATAGACAGTATCATCTCTCATACAAACTACTTCACGATAAAACATTGTTCTATCAGGACGTCATTTCTGGAGATTTGAATATGAGCTCGCAGCTTGATGATGTCATATATCATGATATATTAGACGTCATTTTTTAGAGGGAAGTGTCCAGTGAGTTGTTCCCCTAGGATGTAGTGGGGCAACATAGATAAACACAATGGCCGAACGATTCCGTCAAAAAAGTGGCAGAGATTTGACAATCAGTGTTGGGGGAAAGGTACAGATAATCAACGTGAGGATCAAAAGAATACGTTGGAAATACCAAACTTAACCCACCTGTTCATAAAATGAATTTGTCCGACATTGCCAAGGCTTAATTCTATTCAGGGAGTCAAATTGGGGTAAATATTAATCAAGCTTGCATGTTTTATCAACACCCTTAAAGAAGCTGTCAGCAGGGGTAGAAACTAACAGTTTTAGTCCACTAGTCCTTACAATGATAGCATATAGAAAAACCCTTAAAATTGGCAAATTTCTACTAGTCCTTATGATACCTTAACTATTGGACAAATTGGTAAGGACTATAAGACTAGTGCTAATTTCTAACGCTGGGCTGTACATAATGTTGATATCTCACATATAAGAAATAAATGACTCGTGGTCATTGTTTATCGTACAATAAAACACAGCAGGGACAATAAACCATGCACGTACGTCCCAATTACTGGGCTATTTACAATACACTAGACATTGTGTATCAGAAATGATCAGTACAGGTGTGTGATTTTCGTATATAAAACCTTGTAATGTCTGTTAGCTCCTGGTGAATCAGTGAAACATAAAAAAACCTCAAATGATATGATTTCAGGAGAAATAAAATCTGATATTGGTATTTTACCGAGAAGAATATGTTAGATTCCCTGTCGTATCAGCCCTAGAACACATGTGTGAAAAACAAACTACTGACTAAATATCATCAAACTAGCAAACAAGTATGACTTATCATGAGTCAATTCATGTCACTTATGATTCACACTGACTACTAAGGTTCGTTCCAAGGTACATATAGAGGTAACATGATAATGGTTGCTTTAAATAATGTAGAGTTGGAGCAACCTGCCAAAATAAAGGTTAACAGAAATGAAGAAAATGTTGGATAAATAAATAAAATGGATTAAACACGTAAAGATGGAAAAGCACTGAACACTTTTATAACCAGACAATATAGTAAGAGGACAAACTGGCATACTTCTGTACACATTTGTTGACATGCCAGGTGAGGTAAAATGGGGTTTAACGTCGCGTCCAAGATTATTGCACTTAGATAGTGACTGATGCCGATTTATAGTGCTAGCACACTGAGATACCATGTCTCAGTTTAACATGAATACCACACTAAGATACAGTATATTGACTCCGAGCTGACCAGTCCTTGTTTTAGCCCCTTAATCCCGAGTGGCAGACAGCGTAACAACAAGTACCATCTTTTAATGTCTTTTGGTATGATGCGGCTGGGGATTGAACCCCAGACCTTCCGCTCTCCAGGCTGATGCTTCAGGGAATGAAAACAATATGTCTGTATGTATAAGATGTGCACACATCCCAACACGGCTGTAGTTTTTTTTAGAAAATAGGATTCACTATACACATGCTTCTTGTCTTGTTTTACTTGATGTATATATGACTTAATGTATCATGTTGAAAAACAGAAACCAAGTTCAAGAGTTTATATAATACAGGGGGGCTTTTCCAATTCTGATAGGAAATGAGGACTTTCTCTTCAGCACTAATCTTCCACTTCTGAACTGAAACTCCCCTTATCCAGCAAAATTCCAGACAGGACTGAAAAGGAGATTATCAGTCGCTCCATAACCACTTATTTTGTTTTGTTACTCATTGACCACAAAACTTGCTTTACTTATGTACAATAATGACTTGCCAAGAAAAGTAAGTCCATGACTTACAGACACTGCAAGAGCTATTGCATCCTTCCAACCAGACTCAATACGAAGCTATGGTAGTGTATTGGTCCAGGTTATATATGAAGCAGGGTTTTACGCGTCACATAAATGTTACATATTATATGTTAGACTTCAAACTACTGTCACAATTTATTAAAGACTGTAAGTGTAACAGATGCTTGGTAATTATTTCCTTAAGGAAATGGTGTGGGAACTGTGTATACCAATGTATACTCCTGCAGTTACTAAACTAGAGAGTTACACACTTACATTCATGAAAGATATAAAAATAACTAATAAGGTGCATCCTCTTAATCTTATGCGTCTTCATATTGCTCACATTCTATTGCAACATAATTGAACAGTTGCATTATCATGATTATAATAGCTACTTCCCCTTAAGCTAAACTAATCGCTGACAAAGTAAATTGGGACATCAATCCACATTATTTCAACTTGTCAAAGGACATTCACTAATGGCAAAACAGCTGACAGATTTCATTGATTTTTAGTTCTCATGAGCACACAGTATTGTAATTATTAACCATTTAGTAGGGTTAGTTATCGTGTATTGCTTATGTTCTGTGTTTTCAAGACATGTCACTGTTATCAATCAGAATTAGGATAAGTTTGTCTACATCATGAACATCGCATAAATTAAGGAGGAAAATGCGCTATCAAAAGGATCATGGCAATGCCCAGATGATCAGGATATAGATTCAGATGGTCGAATTGAATATTCCTACACCCTTTTCACAATGAAGTGTATTTGGTATTGACATAACAAACTGCCACATACGAGTAAGCACTTTGTCAAAGATCCAGTGACAGATCTTGACAATTTGCAACAATATTATCCAGTCCGTTCTCAGCTACCAATACATAATGAAACAGTTGTCAAAGATAACTTTCACATATTAACTGATATTCCGTGAAAGATTGTGATATAACAATCACGGGAATTCAAGCATCCAACCTTTTCCCTAGCATTATACAATCAGTTGGATGTTTTGACCTATTCATATCAACAATACAGGGAAATATTTCTTTGTTTACATCAATATCCATAGAGAAATTAGGTCAAGAAATTGTTTACCAAATTGCACACTGAAAGCAAATCAATTGTTAAACCAAATAATAATCCAAACACTTACTCTCTGTGGTTTTACTAAGTCGTAATACATCATCAGGCGTCACAACGTCCCTCTTCAAAAGTTCTTCCTCTGTTAAATATTCAGTCTGTGATTTCGCTTTCGCCTGACGCGATAAAAATCCACCACCTTTCTTCTTCCCAGAATTAGCAGTCCTTGTGTCTGTACTCATTGTCGTGATAGAAGGCACATACACATTTGAAAGTTCTACACAAAAGTCATATGTCACTGTTGTTTTGGACGATTTTCTTTGTTACCTTTGTGATACCTGTTGGCGTCGTTGCTTTCAGTCGAGAAATATGGCGGCGCTGGCAACAGGAACTTTGGGATCGATATACTTCCGGGGAGGTAACTCACCTGATTTACAACTGTGAACAATAAATCAGAACTGACTGAAGTACTGCCGCTTTTTGCAGGATCGTCGTGGAATTGTTTAATTATTTTTATTTAGTATTATGATGCACTCAAAAATAAGACAACTGTCTCTGTACAATATTTGAGAAAAGAAACAACATTTTTTATCTTGAATACACCAGATCACTTTGAAATATATTACATTTGGAAACGTTTTCGTCATAGATTAAATGCATTTAACATACAAACTATCATAATGCGGATATGAGGATGTATACGTAAATGTTTTCTAAACAACTAATTATAATTATAATATATAATATGGTGAAACGAACTGTTTAACACTCCACTAAGAAAACGGGTGAGGCGAAATGGGGTTTAACGTCGCGTTCAAGATTATTGCACTTATAAAGCGATCGACGTGCATGCACGTGTGTGTGGCTGCTTGTACAAGTACAAGTACCAACTTTTCCTCGACAGCTTTGTTAGAACCTCTTAGTGAGGAACAGAATTTATGGATGTCATCCTCTTTGTTATGAGGAACACAACGTTTGATGAAGGAGTAAGTATATACTCCGAAACGTTGTGTTCCTCATAATAAAGAAGTTGACATTCATAAATTCTCTTCCTTATAGGTATCACTTCTAAATGCCTTTCAAGACTTGATACCACTAAGTGGTTATTACTGTTTATGTATTATCAGGGAGTCTTCTGTGTTGTCATATAATACCTGGCATTCATAAAACAGTTCCATCCATATGTCCGTTACACTCACTCCAAACCTCCGTCCCCTGCTCACTGCTTCCTGCGTATTAATTGTGTTGGGATGAAAGGTCCCAGTATAGAAGTGGTAACTTGTTGCACCTGCCTGTGTGAAATGCTAATTAGGTCTCGCTGACACCTATACACAATAGGATTGTAATAACCTGCTAAACACGCCGAGTTGCGTACTGCCACCTCACTTTCTTTATTACAGACAAAGGGGCCAATAAACCCTCAAATTAGAGTCAAAGAGTCGACCTAATTTTGCCCGACATCTACCCAGGCGAGTTAAACATAATTAAACTCTTTGTTCTGCTTGGGGGTTGGATTGGATCAGTGATTGTTGGGGGGGGGGGGGTATACATGTTGTAACGTGGGGGAATTCCTCCTTAGAATTGGTCCTCGGCAACAAAATGGATATCTCCACTCCACTGTAACCACACCCCTCATTAATATCTATTCCACTGTATACACTGGGAAAACCTAACTTAACGTTTATTATAAGAGGAAATTGGTATATATATAAAGAAAGCATTAAACACCCTATATATATATATATAGAGAGAGAGAGAGAGAGAGAGAGAGAGAGAGAGAGAGAGAGAGAGAGAGAGAGAGAGAGAGAGAGAGAGGAAATTGGTATATATAAAAAGAAAGCATTAAACACCCTATATATATATAGGGTGTTTAATGCTTTCTTTCTCTGTGCGTAATCCCTTCAGGTTGATGGAATCAGGTCACTCAATCAGTTCATGCATTCTATGTCAAAAAAGATCAGATTTGGTTAGAATCGTGTTCATCTGCGACAGCTTCCAGCTGGTGACATTAAAGAAAACTTGAGAAGTGATGATGAATATTTTAGCATTCGTATTATTATTGTTTGGAAATAAAACTTATTCTATGTGGGGAGTGAGAAAATGTGGGAAAATGTCCGAGTGGAGAATTGTACCAGTAGGGTATGGTCCGATTGAGGAATCGTCCGAGCGGGGAATAGTCCGAGTAGGGAATTGTCCGAGAAGGAAATTTTCCGCGTGGGGAATTGTCCGAATGGGAAAATGTCCGAGTAGGGAATTGTCCGAGTTGGGGAATTGTCAAGTGGGAATATGTCCGAGTAGGGGAATTGTCCCCGTGGGGACATAATCCTATGCTCTCACCGCCATCACAAAGCGCGGAGTATTGAGTGTGGCTTTAGTGTAACAAATATGTATAATATATAATATAATGTCATTTTGCGACCCTGATTTGAGTTAAGTGCGAAATCGATTCCCTTGGATGACTTTTAAATTTCCAACACCATCATCAGCATCTATCTTTTTTATGTTTGTCCAAATGATTTAAACATAGTTATTTTCACAAAAAATATATGAAAATGGATTGGTAAACAAGCGATCGCTTGTGTTAATTCCACTCCATGACACATAATACAGTTGATACATAAGTGAAGGTGGAATGTAACCAATGGATTGTACATGAGAAACTAGACGTGTATATATATATGATAAATATATTTGCATTTTATACATTTATCACTTCCTTCACTTAACTGAAAACCTGCTAGTTTTTAAAAAGAAGTTAGAATAGAATCTGATATTTGGATTTGATCTTCCTTACTCAAATACGAATTTCCGTAAAGCACTGTTTGTAAAGAGTAACCATGTTGGTAAAAATACATTTCACTTGGAACAATAAAGTGATTTGTACACATAAAAAAGCAAAGCATACGCATCTTCAGTATGACAATAGGGACAAATTTTAGTATCCAAAATATGTCTATTATACTTACATATGGAATGGCACATCGCCACTCCAGACTTTAACCCTACGTCGATGTTAGAATGAAAGCATTGACAACAGGCATGTTTTTTTATTTTATTAATAAAACACATAAAACATGGATCCGCTGAAGCCAATATGGCATATTAAAACCTTTTACTGCAGCTTCAAACAACCTCTGCTGGTGTTTTGTTTGTTTGTTTGTTTGTTGTTTATCGCCACACTCAGCAATATTCCAGCTATATGATGGCCGTCTGTACAAAATCGAGTATGGACCAGACAATCCAGTGATTGACATCATGAGGATACGATGGCATGCATCAACCAAGTCAGCGAGCCTCTTTCGACGAGCATAGTTGCCTTTTCCGGCATGCATGGACAAGTAGTATATGTATATATGAGTCCATGGAATAAGTTTTGTATAAGGTTAATTACAAATAATTTTATTAAGGAATACTCTAGTATTAAGGTGAGTGAGTGAGTTGGGTTTAACGCCGCTTTTATTCCAGTATTCCAGTTATATCAGGGCGTGTCAGCTTAATATGGGAGGAAAGCCCGAAGTCATGCAGGTCTCAGACGTTTACCGCTAAGGTGAAACCCACGAGCACGGGTATGGTGCTGACAAACCTAGAAACATAATCGGGACGAACCGGGATTCAAACCCACAATCACAGGTTTCTGGCGTGCCCAAGGGACGCAACTCTGCACAGCGAATCGTAGCGCCTTAGACTACTGGGCCACCCGTGCCGCCCTCTAGTATTAAGAACACCGAGAATGCGACGAGCATTGGCTGATAGAGACGAGAATGGAATTAGGGTGGAATGGGGGAGATTGTTTCATATGCTCGTTCATAAAGTTCGTACAACATGGCGGCCTATTTAAAAAATTTTTTAGCTGGTTGATAGAAATTAGGTATATTATTAGTGATGGTATCTTTAGTTGCTGTATACGGTGTCATATAAGGTTAGTAGAAAAATATTGGGCGAGGCGTCAACGAATTTATTATGTCATGTCAAAATGAAAACTTGACACTTACAACCCTTGAAAGTCAAAGGGAACTACATTTCAAACCTTAGAGGTCAAACCTTGTTGAAAATTTGAACTATAATCTTTATCAATAAAGTCATATGGGATTAGCAGTTCTGCTCTCTGATTGGTCAATCTCATTTTGAGGTATGATAACATTTGATATGCAGCAGGGCCACGACTGCCGCCAGCGTGTGTTGTGTAATGTGATAGTCACGTGAACTAATGAAACTATTGAATTCAGTTGCAATATGGATCCCTTTGAATGTTGCCAGAGGTGAGTAGAATGAGGTGAGCCGGGGGATTGAAATACTGCAGGACGTAAAGCGTCATACTGATAATAGCTTCGGATTTGTTTTTAAAAATAGATATTGTTCAAGAAAATATTTGTTTTCTTAAAATAGATATTGTTTGCCTTTGATTTCACAAACAAATGATTTTCGCTGGACATGTATGCCCTGAAAAAAATGTTTTAAAATATAAATCGGGTGGTCAGGTTGGCTGACTTAGTTGATGCATGTAATCGTATCCCAATTGCGGTGATCCAATGCTCAATTACTGGATTGTCTGGTCCAGACTCGATTATTTATAGACCACCGTTATATAGCTGGGATATTGCTGAGTGCGGCGTTAAACAACAACAACATAACAAACAAAACTCTAATACGACATGCTGAACGGGCATACTGTTTGAAGCGGCGTTAAACTCAACTAGCGCACTCACCACCAAATAACACCAACGGTTACTTATCGACTGAATGTATCCACATGGGGATTTCTGATGGTTCAGTGACTCTACAACATATCTTCATCCCCTCAAACTGAAATCACAATTTTGAATGAAATTTTGCCCTACTCTAGGATGAATAAGGCCAATCAACTTTAATCAGTGGTAAAAGGAGTATGCTCATTCACATCTTCCCGAAGCAAGAGTGTTAACTGACTTTAAGGCCAGGTTCACACAGTGCCGATTATGGCAAACCAGACAGCGCTAAGACACGAAAAGTGTAAAAGTCGGATTTCTATCCACAAAGAACTAGAAGGTCCTATCATTGTCTAACGCAGTCGTATACTTTGGTAACAGAGTCCTACGGATCGGGATAGGTCCAGAGAGGTCGGCCAAGCACTCCCGACAGTAAGGTGCGTCCCGTAACATTCGGGAAACTCAGCCGATTTTGTCTAGTCGGATTACAATCGTGACTATGTCATGACAGATTCTTCTGTATCGGATCAAAATCGTAACAATGTCCTGTGTTGTCTCGACGGTGTCCTGTGGATCGGGACGCTGTCGTGATGAATGGGCATGAATTGTTCATTCTGGTTTCTTGTCGATTGAGTCCAGATTGCGTCCAGATCTTACCGAATGCGAACCGTCTTTGTCGGTTCACTGTCTGATCTCTGTCGGATCGCATTCGGGAGAATCGGAAAGCTGTCGGGACAGATTCGGTCGTTTTGTACCATGCGGATGATACAAATCGGATCAGATTCGGAGTGAGAACGGGAGAATAGGGACGAATTCGGCTGAATCGGGACGCTTCCTGAACAATATCTGACTGTTTGTGAATTTCCCTTCACGAACCACAGGATCTGGATCAGACTTTTGACAAATTGTAATCGGGAATGGTCCTATCGTCCTGGAATCCCTGGGCTCGATCGAAGAGCTACCAGTGGCTATTACGAGTTATGCCCCTTCTATGCCTCTCCATGGACTAATCAGATTCCACCTCTCGTATCAGTTGTATTTGCTTCTAACAAAATGGCGGCGCCCAGTCAAGACGATATGATCGATAATTAAGATCTACATTGTGATAAAACGGGTCATACATCGCGGAGAGCATCAAATCACGTGAGTACCTTGATTAAAAACATGAAAAGATTTGGAAAATATCTGTTGACAACGAGTTGGCAGTGCACATGCTTTGCAATTCCTGCAATCGCCCGAAATCTGCACGACAGTGAACGAAGAGGACTTCGATTTCGTTGCGCGATTTTGATTGGACTATGCATAGACGCGTTAGTCCAGCCAAAATGTAACTCCATAATACCAGCAAAGTTCAACAAGGGTGGAAACTGGACTTTTAAAGTCAGTTAACTCTCTTGCCTGGGGAAGATGAAGGCGACTATGCTTGTCGTAAGAGGCGACTAACGGGATTGGGTGGTCAAGCTCGCTGACTTGGTTGATGCATGTCATCGATCCCAATAGCGTCATAATGTCAATCACTGGATTGTCTGGTCAAGACTCGATTATTTACAGACCGCCGTCACATAGCTGGAATATTGCTGAGTCGGAATGGTTTTCTGAAGATCTATTCTAACCCGAATCTTCACGGATCTAATGTTTGTTGTAAATGTTACTGTTGTGTATTGCTACTTTGGTCTTTCTGCATATTTGAGAAGGAAAGGATCGTGTAAGGTTTTGGAGTTTTTTCCCGATCATATTAAATATCAAAAGAATATACTTGAATCGAATAGACAGGGCGTTGGCTATATAACAAAGAAGAAACACAATCGTCTATGGTGATAATGTATGTCAGAGGATTACTTTGGGAATACGTTAATACAGTCAGCGGACCTCAACATCACAGCATCCTGTACATAGAACATAAACAACTTTATAGATGTCAGAATAACAATACAATTTAAAACAATTGTATAATACAATATGCAGGAAGATCACCCACACAATGTAGTACGAACATTTTGTATAGATCAATAATGGCACTTTTTCAATTTCCTAACTCGCACTGGTGTAAAGTCCAAAAATAGCACAAATTTATAGTACTATAGATGAGAGCACGGCAGTGAATGTCTACAGGCTCATCCACCCTTCACGTTCATGGCGACGGTTTGGGCGGAAGAAATGGCGCACGTCGCAGAACAGCCTGGCGAGTTTTGACGTCTTTTTTGTCTTTCCACTTCTACTGATCACACTGGTATTTGGCGTGCTGGAAGTGTTACAGAGTCCAAACTGTGTCAGACTTGAAGAACCCATTCCTACGAATGACACATTGTTGGCAACTGGAGTCTGGGAAGTATCCCCCGCGGCAGACAAATCTGCGGCCGTTTTGAAATCATTGAAGGTATGTTCCCGATGGGCGAGATATCTACCGTCCACCGACTTGGTAATGTGGGAGGGTGTGTCAGGTAGCGTGGTCTGCAGGCGACTTGTCTTGGTACTCCTGGACAGGACTGGGTGAAGTTTCGACTGAATCACACGTCCCTTCAAGAAGAAAAACAGGATCTTGTGGTACAACTTAATTACACGATAGCATCGTTATTTATTAAATACGTTTTTATCACAAACAGCTTTTGTTTGGTGGTTTGTTTTTTTTATAAACGCTCTGCTTACAGTTTATAATTTGCGCCTGTTAACCATTATACACACCTTAATTTCTCGTATAGCCAGATCAGGATCATCATCGTACATCAGGCGAGCATTCCGTAAATCAAACTCCTGCCCTTCTGAAAATGAGATTGCTACAATCATGACATTGTTCCACGTTTTCGGTGCGTAAGTAAGTAAGCTAATTACAGAGTAGAAAGTTATTAGAAGTAGGAAAGGGGAAAGGTCACACAACCTACTTTGTCACGATTCTTCACAAATATTATCAGTAGATTCAACACAGTTATCAATTAGAAGATAAATACTATGTGTGTGTCTATTTCCGGGATTTTATCGAGTATTTGCATCTTGGAAATTCATCTAGAGACCCGAAAGCGTTAGCTTGAGGGGCTCGAATGAAAATTTCCAAAAAAAACCATGCGCACTCTTTAACACCCCGTACTTACTCACCCTTTGCTTTCGCTTCCTTCGGGGAATGCAAATCATATTTTCACCCTTTGACATTTGGTCATGTGACCCAAATTAGCCAATCACAACACAGAACACACTTTCTATAGGTTTACAATTATCATTAGAATAATGTTATGAATGTCAGACCCGTAAAGATGTGGGTAAGAATAGGTCTTCAGTAACCAATGCTTCCCGTAAAAGGAGACAATATTTGTCGCAAGAGGCGACACACGGGATCGGGTGGTCAGGCTCGCTGACTTGGTTGAAGCATGTCATCGTATCCCAATTGCGTGGATTGATGTTCATTGTGTCAATCAGTGGATTGTCTGGTCCAGACTCGATTATTTAGAGACCGCCGTCATATAGTTGGAGGCACTAGGAATATTGCTGAGTGCGGCGTTGGACCAAACAAACATATATGAATGTCAATTGCAAACACAACTAATAGGTCGCCATGTTCCACATACCTTCTCCTCTCAGTCTTTGGACCATGGCTGCAGATGACCAGAGAAGTATTTGTGTGGTAACAATGGTGTGACGCAACAAGCGATGTGACGTCTATGTTACTTGTAGCTGCATTCGTCAACACTCGCGCCTTTCCGTAACCTGCAATAATCGTCCCGGAATAACACGAAGTGGTCACGAATGTTATAGCTGATGCAGGAGAGCAATGACATCACGCCGAGTTGCTGCGACGTTTATACACAAAACGCGGACGTTCGTGGATACACCTAGTAACTGTTGCTATGGATGCCGGCATCCTGACAAGGGCAGATAACCCAGTTTCACTCGCGTAACTAAACGCGTGCATTAAACGGTATTATTAATTTGTCACATTACTGTCGCCAAGGTCCGAAACATGGCTTATCACTGGAAACTATCAATAAATTCACCGAATTCTCGCTATTAACTCGAATTTCGGATTATACGTAGTTCGAGAGTTAATGGGAAGTAAGACCCTCAATAAGGACATTTGGAGTGAGTGTGTGAAGTTTTACGCTGCTTTTAACAATATTCCAGTAATATCACGGCGGGGGACACCAGACCAGAAATGGGCTCCACACATTGTACCCATCTCGGGAATCGAACCCGGGTCTTCGGCGTGACGTGCGAACGCTTTAACCACTAGGCTACCCGACCGCCCCTACCTGTGACGATTATGAATGAATCTGCTTACCTCTACAAGACAATTTACACTTGAAGCTTAAGATTGTGGAAACATAATGCACAGTATGTATACAGTGCTGATGTAAGGGATATGTACAATGTGCTGGAAAGTGAGAAAAGCGTGCACGCGCAAATATTATACAGTTTAGTGTTTAGATATAGATTTGACAATATTAATGATTACCAATTTAGAAACAATAATATTATGCGAGCGACTGAATCTGTTAGTCGTTTCTATATATTTGTGTACAGACAAGAACATATTTGTATTCAGTAAAACGTATAGGTTTGAGTCACCAACAAAATACTGTGTAGCGTTTTTTGGCCTCTAAGATTATCAACAGCTGAAAATAATGTCTTCCTAAAGTCATCATATAAAATGCATTCAAAAAAGAAATGGAATGAATTTTTTACAAGGGGCTCTGCATTTACAGGAAAAAGAATCAGATGAATCAACATGAAACAGGTTGAAATCTAATGTGATACAGTTGTATCCCAGTCTTGTGCGCAGTATGCTTGTATATCCCCTACCGCAATTATGGTATATATGTGGTGAGGGGGACTGCTCCAGTGCGACAGCTTTAAAAGAAGATAATGACGAACTATCCCTTACTTCTAATGGTAGATTATTCAATTGGCCCAATGTATCTATAACATAGGGCCTTTTAATCGTAGATGTCCGTGCAAACGGTACTACAAAATCTTGGCGGTTTCTGAGATTGTATTTGTAATTGACGTTCTGAGATAGATGGCGGTGTAAGATCAGTTCTATATGAAGGGCATTGCTGATTAATTATTTTATAAAGTTTGTTGACGTTTCTTCTATACGTTAATGGCTGCCATCCAGTTTCTTGATATAGGCTGAGACTGTTATTGTTCTTGCTGCTTCAAGACAACTGTGGCATATTTTTATGTCGGTCTGATAAAACACTATAGATATATATTTTATCAAGTTTGATCAGCTTTACCGATATTTAGCTTTTCGCATGGATGAAATCATTTTTTTGTAACACCAAGGTGCTTGTGGCAGTCTACCCTTCCTTATACATGTGTTATTGAACTATTGATGGTATTTCATCTGGGATTTGATGTATAAATGGTTTGGTAGGTTTGCATTGTATCAACGATGTTTGTGCCCAATAACATAATTGGAATAGGTCTTTATTCGTGGAGTTGTCAATGTGCTTAATAACAGGAGATTAATATTTATATGCCAATATTGGTATCATCTGCGAACAAACGTGTTAAATTTCTCATTTCTTACCATATGCCATTAGTGGAAATAAATAATAATGCCACGAGGACTGGTCCCTGAGGGACACCAGCGAGTATAGTATTTGTTCACTGGTGAGACAACGCTTAACATCTTTGCCGTTTGTTAGCGAGAGAGCTATGAAACCATTTAACCTGATTATCACTAATACCATATTGTTTCAACTTGTGTCATAAACCCTTATGCCAGTCTCTGTCAAAAGCTTTAGACATATCAGAAAAAAACATGCTAAAATATTCGTGCTGGTATAAATTGACTTAAATATTTGATAGAACATTTCTTGCAGTTGAAATGTTGTTGAGTGTCCTGGTATAAATCCTGATTGATATTTACACAGCAAGTTATGATCTTTTTCATGCTTATACAATCTCGTGAAAACGATTCACCCAAAAACCTTACAGATACACGACAGTAGTGTTTGGTTGTTGCTTAACGCCACACTCAGCAATATTCCAGCTGTATGGCGGCAGTCTTTTAATTAATCCAGTCTGGACAAGACAATCCAGTGACTGACATCATGAGCATCGATCCACGCAATTGGGATCGACGACATGCACTAACCAAGTCAGCGATCCTGACCACCCGATCCCGCTTGTCGCCTCTTACAAGCATAGTCGCCTTTTATGGCAAGCATGGGTTGCTGATTAACTATTGTAACATGGATCTTTATGGATCATGATAGTAGTGGAACAGGTCTATAATTGGAAGGTAAATGTTTATCCCCTTTCTTTTATAGAGAAATGGCATGTGTCAATTTCCACGGATGAGGAAGTTCTTGCTTAAGTGAAGGCAAATAAAACACTAAATACAACGGAGTGTCTATAGAATGGACAATATGTTCCAATAAGCTATGATTAATGTTATCTGGACCACTAGCCTTGTTTACTGGAAGTTACTTCATCAAATCAATTATTGCATCAAGTCCACTATCACACGTTATAGGTATCAGGTAACACATGGTTAGATCATATATGAGATTGAACTAAAATATATATTCCAGTCAAAGTCAAAGATGTTTATTGTATCAAAGGCCATCGGCCCATATACAAGTTCAGATAAATACAGTGGGTGAGAATTTACAGATTGGGAGATACAACAAAAATGATAAAAACATAACATTCATTTAACAATCGGTGATAATCATGAGGACTTTCTAGGGTAAGGTTATTAAAATTCTGAATTTCCACTCAACATATTATTTCGTAGTTCCATCCCATGTTTTACAAATAAAGACAGTTTAAACATTACGTCGGCATCATTCGATGACAAAATAGAAACAAACGCTATTCTACTCGTCTTAGATAAGAAACATTCTGGTATATATTTAGTACGTAGTTCTGCATAATAAGGACATTCAAAGGTAAAATGTATTTCGTCTTCTATAGCAGAGTTGTATTCTTTCAAGTGATATATTCCGTCCATAATTAATCATAAGTTTTAACAAGCCAAGTCTGTATTTAATATAAACATTTCTTAGGTGACTATTTGTTAAACTGATAGATATTTTTCTGGCTCTAATAAAGTCTTAAATGTTCTGTACAAATCATAACGTGAACTGTTTTCCAAGTTGCATTGCCACCCTTGATAGAACATATTTATTGCTATTTTACGAAAATCATTTAGAAATAAATGTTGATCACCAACAGATTGGTTAAGCCATATATACCCATATCCATGTGAGAATAATAGTCATAATATGCGATACCCATGTAACCTTACCGATACTATCTAAATGAAAGAGCATGTTATAAGCTTTTTTCGGAAGCCGATGTTCTGGCATACGGATGATATTATTTTATAACCAATTATAACCAATATTTTAAACACTTTATTTGCGAATTAATGTAAAGTGGGTATCTTCCACATTCTCCATATATCATATTATTTGGTGTTGCTATTCCAACGCGAAGAAACTTTTACATGCCCAGTAGGTGAATTCTTTCTAAACATTCATATCTTCGGTAACCCCACACTTCAGATCCATACAATAGAATTGGCTGTATTTGAGTATCAAATGTAAGACCCGTTTTATCACAATATTATAGATTTTGATTATCGATCAGATCGTCCTAACCGGGTGTCACCATTTTGTGTGAAACAGATGCAAGTGATACGTGAGTTGGAATCTGATTGGTCCATAGGAGAGGCTTAGAAGGGACATAACTTTTACAGTCAGTTAACTCCCTTGCCTCGGGAAGATAGCTACGTCTGAAGGATTACAGTAACACAAAAGATATTTGAACAATTTTATTGAAAGAAAAGACATCAAGAATATAAATCACGAAAAAATTATATCATAGACAAATTTTAATAGGAACAGGACATATGATTCAGGATGATCCTGAATGATACATCCCATGCTTGTGTGCTTGCCTGGAACTTGATAACTTCAATTCACCAGTGACCTGCTTTGTAACAGAGGACAACTGGAGAAGATAATAATATGCCTCTCAAAAATGTACTTCCATCACAATAATATAGTCATCTTGAAAAATAATTCAAACATTCCCTGATTTCCTTTTTAATTTTTTTTCTAAATCAATGTGCCCCGACCTAGTGCCATGATAGGGGACATATACTTTTAAAGATATCAAAGTGAGACTTGTGGTCTGAAAAACATCTCTTGAAATGGAAGCTGTAACAAAATTTAAAACAGAAATATGCACAACATTAAACATTAATTCTTATGTCATTTTATTGATTATTTTACAAAATGTAGGGTGTACTTTCCATAATAAAATAAAATATATTATTCTGGCCACTTCTTGAAATTATTGTTCCTGGTCATAAACACTGGACAACATGAAATGCAAGGTGATATTTTTCTGCCTGTCTGGGAAGCATGGTAATGTTTGAGTAGGTACTGTCTGTAAAGCCTCTTCAGTATCACTCTGTTGAAAACAAAATCTTTTATAGAATTAACCAGAAATCCTTTGATAACATAAAAAAAAGTGCCAAGGCACTGTAGCTCACCTGATACTGTAGTCAACATTTACAACTGCAACAAACAGAGCCTCTTTATAAAAATTGCTGTCAGCATTGCTATTCAAATATTTTCAGTATAAATATCGAGGACAAAATTATCAACAAACAAAAAACTAAATTTTCGAAATGTTTCTAAGTCTGCAAGATGGAACATATTAACGCAGAACATTGCTGCAATACACAACCGCTAATTTTATTTTACACCTAGTTTCAACTCTGAACCTTATATACGTTCAAAAAAGAATTGGTTGCAGGTGCTGTTATTGAAATCAGATTTGAACCTCTTAAACATATTCAGATATCATCATTTGTGAGAACAAGCATGTCAAGTGTTAGATTCATTGGCCCACTGAGGGGATGATGTTTATGATGAATGACTCACTTTTGTATTTTCCAATATGGCCACTGGCAGCCATATTTGATTTCAAAGTTTAATTCCTTAAACAAACTTGAATCACCTTATCTTAACAAACATCAACACAAAATGTCAGCTGAATCGATCTATCCATTTCAGAGAAGAAGTCCATGTACAAGTAAAAGTTTATGGAAGATGACGGATGACTTGCCCAGGTCAGCCCTAAATACTAACAAACCAACAAGCTACAGATTTCATTTCTTTTCTCTATTAAAAATCAAAACAAACTTCCTGATCAATAGATAGCACTATCTGAAAAATAAATAGCTCAATTCAATGTTTACATTGACACCAACAAAACAAATGGCATGAGGGACTGTTTCAAAAGTTTGTACATGATTTACTTATGTAAATCTTTCACTGTGGTAGCACAATCTTTAATTCTCCACCAACGAGACAAGATTTAAACATGCCTCATTTCATCCAACAAACCTACATGATCTCCCTGCAACTAAAACAGTAATAAACAAACAAGATTATGAAAGAGACAGTTTGATGAATCGTCAATAGATATCAATCATATTACATTTGACTGAAAATTCATAGACAATCAAAATAATTTCTCAATACCAGTTTGATATCAATAAGTTCATTTTTGTTTGATTTCACAAAAAAGGTTTCGTTATACCATACCCAAGAACATATTTCTCTATTCATATTCTCCATTCTAGCAGAATTTCCCATATTATTGCAAATGTAGCACCAGTAAATTTCTCTGGTCTGAAATATGACAACTGCACACAAAATGAAGAACTCCCATCAGGCAACATTTCTTATATTACATGGTTTACAGATGCGCCGCTCTTTCAAAGTCCAAATGTTGAAAAAATACAAAAATACAAATCACTCCTTTTTTTATTACCGCAGATCTTTACTTAAAAAAATACATAAAAAGAAAAGATTTCATTTGCAACGCGAGTGTAAACCAAGGGGAAGTCTCACTGGGATCCATCAAAGCTCGTCAACGCAAAGCGCATTGGTGACCAGTTATATTGTACAAGCTTAGTGCCAGGGATATAATCAAATGTTCTTGAAAAATTGAGTTATTTTACTTTTGTTTCTCCAGAATATTTTTTTTCATACCTACCTAACTTTTTAGGTCAAAATTCAAGTAAAACAAATCACTAGAAGGCTTTTTTTTCTGAATTGGCCTACCTCACTTTTGAAATGAGTTTGAAATCCATAAACCAAGAAATAAAAAAAAGTGTCGCCTAAGAGAAACATCATCAATACATGAAACTATGAACTCAATAGCCCATTCATGACATTTAACACAAACTTTAACTCACCATAGCCAATAGAATACAGAGTGTGCTTCTTGTTCAACACACTCAGCAATACACCAGCTACATGACGGTGGTCTGTAAATAATCCGATCTGGGCCAGATAATCTAGGGGGTCAAACCACAGTTAAACAATGGAGAATTGACATGGGAAACTGGTGGTTGATAGCATGAGGACGTGCTGGGGCACAGTGGCAGACAATGTGCCAGGTCACCCGATTCTCATTTTATTGTACATTTTATTTGTAATTTTTACAAAGAGCTTCAGTTTTCCGACAATTGAAAGTTTATATTTTAAGGCAGGCAGGTTACTCAGCTTAAAGCAGCTGTGGGTTTAACTTTCAGGCCGGGTAGATGACAATCCCGCCAGCATCTCACTCCCGGGTGACCTCGTAGATGTCGAGAGGCAAGTCTGTGCGAGATGGATACACCACCTTCAACCCCCCTTCATGATCAATGACCCGGACCTGTTCGACAACCAGTTTCTGAATGGCGTCAGCATCTCCTTCTCCACCGTCAGCAGCAGCCTCCGCAGCCTCCTCTACGGGGGTCCCCACCCCCATCACCAGCATCTCCCGCAGCAGCTCATCAGCCACCTTCTTACACACATCCAGGGAGGAGGAACTCGTCACCTCTACCAGAATGTCAGTCGTGTCCTGGGAGATCTGAAAAACATCAGAGTGAGTGAGGGGCTTTAACCAGTAGACTCCACTGGTCAATCCAACTAGCCCACAGCACATTTCGGACAAGTGGTTATGTAAAAGAACTAGATTTTGGATAAACAACTAGTCCTTCTAGATTGTTACTTGCCTCGGACTAACAGACCAGTGCTTATCCCTGTTTTGAACAATATTTCAGTTGGAACACAGCATGTCACAAAGCGATGTGTGTGGTCAGGTAGCCTAGTGATTATAAAGCGTTCACTCATCACGCTGAAGACCCAGGTTCAATTCCATACATGGGTACAAGGTGTAAAGCCCATTTTTCTGGTGTCCCCCACCGTGATATTGCTAGAATATTGCTAAAAGCGGCGAAAAACTATACTCACTCACTCACAAAGCAATGCAAGCCTTAGACTTTTAACACTTTGGTGCAACCCTCGAGCAAGACTAGGATCAGATCACAGGTTTCTGGCAAGCCTAAGGGACAACTCTGCACAAACTTGAGAGACTTATTAACATGATTAACACCTTACGATTTCAGAGAGTGAAGGGGTTTACTGCTACTGTCAACAATATACACTAAGACAGCTTACAACACAGTGCCACGCATTAAGAAAAAAAAGCTAAATTAAAGTTAAATGGTTTGACTATACATTCTTCTTTTTGTTGAAACTTCCCTAACACGACTAGACTTACTTTTGTCTTGTCACTGTTAGTGATTGGTGGAAATGAGATCACATGACCATCTCCATCAAGCAAGCACGGGTAATGCGCTTTATCCTTCAACAGATCCAGGTATCTAGAAAAGATAAATTAATAAACCACAAATTTTACCAATTCGTAATCAAGTTGCTGAGAACGTACAAATGATTATCGTAACAATATTTTCAACTAAATATTACTATTCATAAGTTGAACTAGTTAAAAGGAAAACCAAAATGTCTTCATCATCATTTGATATTGTTAAGGGCATCAGAAAACAACATCCACTTGGGAGCCAACCATTTGATATTGTTTTCGGGCATCAGAAAACAACATCCACTTGGGGGCCCACCATTTGATATTGTTCGGGCATCAGGAACCAACATTCACTTGGGGGCCCACCATTTGATATTGTTCGGGCATCAGAAAACAACATCCACTTGGGGGCCCACCATTTGATATTGTTCGGGCATCAGAAAACAACATCCACTTGGGGGCCCACCATTTGATATTGTTCGGGCATCAGAAAACAACATTCACTTAGGGGCCCACCATTTGATATTGTTCGGGCATCAGAAAACAACATCCACTTGGGGGCCCACCATTTGATATTGTTCGGGCATCAGAAAACAACATCCACTTGGGGGCCCACCATTTGATATTGTTCGGGCATCAGAAAACAACATCCACTTGGGGGCCCACCATTTCATATTCAGGGTAGGGTAGGGTAGGGTAGTGTGTACGTGCGTGCGTTGCGAGGGTTGGGGGGGGGGGGATTCTGTATTGAGACTAGATATTTTTTTAAGCAACATCTGCAAAACCAGATGTTTTTTAATTACAACTACGAGCCTAAATATTTATTCATTTTAAAAGCATCTTGCAACAATGTATTTTTGTGTCAAGCAAATTCTTTCTTTTTTTTCAACAGTCTGAAAGGTAATTTTAATTTTCAAGCATTCTCTGGGCCAATTTATTTTTTTGGGATAAAATCCCAGGTGCCCTCAGCAACATTCAGAAATATTCCATCTGTTTGACGACAATGACAATGAACGAACCAAGTCATCTGATCCATAGAGTTGCCTCTTACAACCAGCACAGATTAATGGGGACTAATTCTAACCCAGAACCCCGATGGGTTTGTGGGAAGGAAGTTAAGGGTACCAACTTGTGAATGCCACTGAACGTGTTCCGTTTCTTCTCCTTCCTGACTTCATCGGCCTCTTTACGCAGATCAGAAACCAACTTTGCAGCTGTGACCTCGGATGACTTGAACAAGGGCACAACCTGGAAGAACATGTTGATTATATTTGGGTGGGTTTTTTTTGGTTTAACTCCACAACACAGCAATATTCCAGATAGGCTGTATATACTTGAATCCAGATCACAAAACCAGTGAATGATATTGTGGGCACCATCAGGGTAGTCATCAGGATTATGTTGCCAGGTTTTTTATTTACAGATTTATTTACATATCATGAGAATGAGGTGAAATGGGGTTTAACGTCGCGTCCAAGATTATTGCACTTATATAGCGACGTGCATGTATGTGTGTGTGTTTGTGTGGCTGCTTGTTCTAGTCCGGACTGATGCCGATTTATAGTGCTAGCTCACTGAGATACCATGCCGCAGTTTAACATGAATACCCAACTCAGACACAGTATACTGACTCCGAGCAGACCAGTCCTTGTTTTAGCCCCCTAATGCCGAGCGCCAGACAGGGTAACAACAAGTACCATCTTTTAACGTCTTTTGGTAATACGCTGCCAGGGATCGAACCCCGGACCTTCCGCTCTCTGGTCAGACACTCTTCCACCAGACCAGAGAGGCCTCTGGTAATCTTTATGCCTGTGCTACTTACCCTAATGGCCTGTGGGGAGCGGGCATCATACACAAGCTCTGGCTTCACAAGTTTGAGGTCATGTGTAGCAATGGTTGCAGTTTGTCTCTTTTCGCAGATTGTGTCGTGTAGTCTCGTCTGAGAAATACACAACAAATATAGTCAGCCTGTGTACACATAAACTGAGAAAATTTTAGCAATTTAACAGCAGTCTGTAAATAATCTAGTTTGTACCAGAAAAATAAGTAATATATATAATAAACAACATTCCACGTCATCAAGACACAATGACACACAATTAACAAAGTTCAGGAGTGTGACCACCCATCGACATCAAGCATCTCTTTTTGTGATCATCATGAGAAGTGTGCTGTTGTCTTGATGATGTTTGAGTGAGTTGGGTTTAACACAGCTTTTAACATTATTCCAGTCATATCATGGCGTGTCAGCTTAATGTGGGAGGAAAGCCAGAAGTGATGCAGGTCTCAGACGTTTACCACTTTGGTGAAACCCACGAGCACGGGTATGGTGCTGACAAACCTAGAAACATAATTGGGGCGAACCGGGATTCGAACCCACAATCATAGGTTTCTGGCGTGCCCAAGGGATGCAACTGTGCACAGCGAATCGCGGCGCCTTAGACGACTGGGCCACCCGTGCCCCCGTAAAAACCATGATCATGAACATGATGAATATGGTGCTGACAAACCTAGAAACATGATCAGAGCAAACCTGGATTGAAACCCACAATTACAAATTTCTGGCACACCCAGGGGACACAACTCTGTGCATACATGTTAACACAAAATTGTGTATTTTGTACATAAGAATAGGACACAATTTACATGACAAAAAAGCTTAGTACTTTTGTTTAACATGCAATCAATAACAAAAAGTAAGTAATTTGTATTACCTGAAGTGTGATGAACCTCTTGAACATGTTAAGAGACTTCTTGAAATTCAGTTTTCGGACAATACAACAGACAAAATATGGACGAACAGAAAGAACGGCAGGTTTTACTTGAACAATAATTCCAGTTTCTGATGGGAAATGGAGAACATCAATGATATCTTTAGCCAGTTCTTCGACTTCATCTTTTGACCCTCCTTTCTTCTTTTTCTTTTTCTTATCTTTTCCTCCCTTTTTACCCATCTCACTTGCCTGTTCTTTCTGCAGTTGAACGCCAAGGAAGTTCAGCACCGACTTTCCATGACTCTGTTCCACCAGTTTGGTTAACTTCCTATCTTTGAATTTATTTCCCTTAACATTAAATTCTTTCAACTTTTGACATTCACTTAGTTGGGAGGGAAGTTCAGTAATTTTGTTAAAAGACAAATCAAGGGTATGCAAACGAACTAGGTTGGCCAAGTCATCTGGAACCTGGGTGATGGCGTTGTTATCAGCGAGGATTTGTGCCAGATACTCCAACTTGTCGTCTCCGATCCCGTCCGGTAGTGCTTGTAACTCATTATGCGAGAGATTGAGGATGTGTAGATTCGTGAGGGTTGAAACACCTGGGAATGCCGATAACTGGTTACCACTGGCATTAATAGACTGCAGCTCAGTTAGGCCGTCAAGATTTGGAAAAGATTCTATTTTATTGGAAGATACGTCCAACAATTTCAATTTCTTCAAATCACCTACCGATTCCGGTAGTGTCGTTAGCCTGTTGTTGTGCAATATCAGCGTGTTTAGGTTGACCAACTTCGAAACAGAAACAGATAATTCCGTCATACATGTTTTCCGTACGTCTAGATAATTCAAACCAACCAGATCGAACACATGCTTATCAAACCCTCTTTTCTCAATCCTTTCACTTATTTCTGGACCGTGGAGATTGAGTTCTCGTCTGTTTTCTTCTTTCGCAGTTGCCACCTCTGGCCACATATCCGCCATGCTGTTTTAGATGTTGTAGTTGTCAAAAACAATCTACAGCATACCAATTTGATTATCGTTCACAAAGAAAATTTATTATACCTGTCAATGACCGGCATATTAAAATGAGTCTAATTATTGCATCTGTAATTTTATAAATTTCACAATTAAGCCTTGTAAATGTTTAACATTCAATAGCTACTAATAATTGAAGTAGTCATCGGTAAATATCTTTTCAAGGGAGGTAATCAGGGGAGATAATTGCAGGGGCCCTGTTGTGGTGTTCTGCTTTTGTTTTAAAGATGTTATTGGCGCTAAAATTAATATTTTATGTTAGATATATATGTCAAAATACATATTTGTCTATCACTGCGGAACTGCTGTATGTTTGTATTTACAACATCACTTCTCATTCAATCAGATCAAGGATTTCAGAATGGTGGCATATGGTCCTGCACAGCCCACACGTCACAAATCAGGCGAAATTGGTCCCGGACAGTCAGCAGCTTGGCTCCTGGGAGTTACTAGGGATTTGGTCCTGCCCCACATTGATGCACAAGTAGCATATGTGATGTCTCCTTGGGCAAGTGGCTTTGTTCATATTATGCCTGTTCTCTCATCAGTGAATGGGTACCTGGTAGGATGAGTTTGTAATGACTGGTAACGTCTCACAGGCAGCTTGGGTTTTATTATTCCCAGGGAGTTGAGAATAAAAAATTGAGTGCACACTGATCCTTTGACAGGGGTAATAATAATGCAGCACTTTAAGCATACATTGTGTACAGAATTGTGGGCAGACTAAAATTATTGTTGTTGCCCTTGTCAGCCAGCATTGGGAGGAGTCCACTAGTTTCACTAGTTCATCTGACTTCACTTTACACAATCACACTGGAGTCTTGACCCATACGTGGATGTTGCTTGCTATTTTATAGACTAAGCAGCCTAATTATGCAGTTACTTCATCATGGTCACAATCCCGTGAAGATTTCGGGTAAAATAGGTCTTCAGGAACCCATGCTTGTCATAAAAAGCGACTATGCTTGTCGTAAAAGGCGACTCACGGGATCGGGTGGTCAGGCTCGCTGACTTGGTTGATGCATGTCATCGATCCCAATAGCGTGGATCGATCAATGCTCATGATATTAATCACTGGATTGTCTGGTCCAGACTCGATTATTTACAGACCGCCGTCATATAGCTGGAATATTGCTGAGTGCGGCGTTAAACAACAAACCAACCAACCAACCAACCAACCAAATCATCATGGTCACATGGTACTATTGAATCAAGCTTTTAAAGATTTGTAACCTTCGAAAAAGAATTTATATAAAAAACAAATATACACACACCCCTCCCAAGAAAGTCAATTTAAGAAAATAATAGGAGAAATAATATTTCATTAACTTGCCTTATCTTTCTATTTTAAGCAGGCCTCACAATAAATATTACCGTATTCGACATAATAAGCGCCCAGGGCGCTCTCAAAATTAGAAAGGGGGCTCTTATTAGAATATATATTTTTGAGTTCAAAGAGCGTAAATTTCGTGGTTTATGCTGAAATGTTTATAAACGACAGATATATTTTTCCAGAATTTAATTGCCCATAATTAAGGATGCATATGACAAACGTATTATGCACGAATAAATAGCCTTGTGTACATTTATCAATCGGAAGGGGTGCTAATTAGGATTGTTCACTAGCCAGTATATTAACAAATATCGCCGTGGGCGCTTATTAGAGCGGGGCGCTTATTACGTCGAATACGGTAATCATAAATAGTATGTTATTGATATTTCTTTTATATTTATCGCTGTCATGAACCCCTGTATCCTCCAATTGTGCATCCATCAAAAACGTATTCAGCTGTAAATTTTCGCAAACATAAGAATTCTTGAAGTTGAAACACTGTAGCTTTGTTCTGCTCCCTCCAGTGAGTGAAAGTTATTTTAAGGAGCATTATCCCAGGACTCTACAGCACTATACTCCAATTATATCACCACAGCATGTTAATAATCAAATTTGGTCTTGACCAACCAGTGGTAGATGTTATGAGTATAGTTCTGCCCACATGGTCTGGGTATGAAGACAAGAACCCATCACAGCCTGACCATATGATCCATTTACATCCGGTCACCATCTACAGTGAACTACGGTTATAACAAACTAAAAGGTACCACTAATTTTAATTTATGACCGCAGTTCGTTATAAGCATATATACAGTATATATGCAACAAATAGACAGGACCAAAAACAGTTCATTATATCTGTCAGGTCATTATATGGGTGTTCGTTGTAACATAGTTTACTGTAGCATAAGTTACTGAGAACCTATTCAAAGATGAAATCCCAACAGGGCTCCTTCTCTCCAAGTTCAGGCAAGAATGCCATGGTATATATGACCACTATAATAATTGCACCTAAACCCGGCTCCCACCAAGTTTCATCTTCCTGATGCAAGGGCATTAACTGACTTTTAAAGTCCAGTTTCCACCCTTGCCGAATTAGGCTGGAATTTCCAGGCTCGATCATAGCACCACCAGTGGCTGTTACGAGATATTCCCTTCTATGTCCCTCCTATTGACCAATCAGATTCCACCTCTCGTATCACTTGCAATTGCCTCAAACAAAATGGCCGTGCCCAGTCAAGACCATCTGACCGATAGTCAAGATCTATACTGTAATAAAACAGTTCTTAACTTGCAAAGTGAATCAAATCACTTGAGATTTGCAAACTATCTGTCTATGCCCAGTTCAGTCGACAGAGATCTGCACATTGAAATCTATATTGTTTATGAACCTGATGTATAGTTCGTTTTGCGATTTTGATTGGACTGTGCATAGACTCGTTAGTCCAGCCAAAATGTAACTCTGGAATATCAGCCTTGTTCGGCAAGGGTTGAAACTGGACTTTTACAATCAGTAAATGCTCTTGCCTCAGGAAGATGTACAAGTTTAGGCAAAACCACTATCATGGTTTTATTTAAAGTGGTATTCTTGCATATAATTTAACCTTTTCATGCGAGTAAATACTCAAAGACTCAAAACTACAACACCAAGTTTATGGAAATATGTTTTTATTTATTTTCCAATAAACATTAATAAACAAAAAAATGAAGACATTAACTAAAGCGTAACTCAATTTGTTTGAAATCTAGGTTATGTGTGAAACTAGGGACATCCCATGACATGAGTTTACAGAACGAAAAATAGACAGTTATGCTGAAAGACATTATGACTTTGTCTAGAACACAGGAAACATGTAAAGCAAATATGTTTTTATTTAACAGAGTGAGAAGGTATGGTATTCCACAGCTTTGGGAAATATTCTAGCAAAATCTCTGCAGGGGACACAAGAAATGGGCTCACACATTGGACCCCATCTTCCAGAGGCTTGAGTTGTCACTAGCCTCTATAGAAAATACCACCCTTGCCTCAGGAAGATGAGTGTACCTATGCTGGGAATCAAACCTGGGCCTTTGGTGATGTTTTGATTTCTAGGCTACCCATCTCTCCACTTAACATAGAACTGACTGTATGAGTGAGTGATTGGGTTTTATGCCGCTTATAACAGTATTCCAGTTATGTCATGGCATGTCAGCTTGATGTGGGAGGAAAGCCCGAAGTGATGCAGGTCTCAGACGTTTACTACTTCGGTGAAACCCACGAGCACGGGTATGGTGCTGACAAACCTAGAACATAATCAGGGAGATCCAGGATTCGAACCCATGATTATAGGTTTCGGGCATGCCCAAGGGACGCATCTTTGCACAGAAAAAAGCATGTCTTAGATGACTGGGCCACTGGTGTCCCTGACAGTACGATACTTTATAAGCATATACACATGATATTTAAGTGTATTTTTGCAGATTTCTTATACACATATGAATGAAATGGCCAGACTTATCTCTGTATGGTCGTACTAATGAGCCTTTTTCCCAAATATTACTGAAGACAAATATAGGATAAAGATGCTGTAAACACTTCTTCCTGATTTTGTTGAGAAAGACACTAAAACTTGATAGGTTTGGCCTGTGGTTATACACAATGTAAATTTGTACACTTTCATTTCGCTAGACACCAATAGTCTGCTTGCAAAGCACATTACTCCATATGCAATGTACATGCGTGCTCAAAGTGCTGCATTATTATTATCCCGGTTAACGTATGAGTGCACTCGATTTTTGATTCTCAGCTCCCTGAGGAGTATACATCCCTAGCTGCCTGTGAGATGGATGGTTAGCAGTCACATCACCATCTCATCCTACATACACCTGTTTCTGGTTTATTCTTCTTACAGGCATACTGAACAAAACTAGCCGAGAGCTACCAAACTATGGCAAATATACACCCTTTAAATACCCATGCTTGTCAAAGAGGAAACGGGATCGGGTGGTCAGGCTCGCTGACTTGGTTGATGCATGTCATCTTATCCCAATTGTGTGGATGTGCTCATGATGTCAATCACTGGATTGTCTGGTCCAGACTTTATAATTTACAGACCGCCGTCATATTGCCGAGTGTGGCATTAAAAAACAAAGAAACGAACAAAACACACATTAATTACAAATAATCACACAAATTATAAAGACACAATCCCAATGAATGTGGCGTTTTTTAAAGTGATTTATCACATAATTTAAAAAGGTACTCGCGGGCGCTCTGTTTGTTGCAGTCTGCGTGACTTCCTGTGTTTGTTTTTGTTAAAACTGTAAAAGGTTCTTCTCATTTATCTTCCCGAGGCAAGAGAGTTAGTTGACTAGGAAAGTCCAGTTTCCACCCTTGCCGAACTAGGCTGGTATTATGGAGTTACATTTTGGCTTGACCAACAAGTCTATGCATAGTTCAATCAAAATCACGCACCGAAATTGAAATCTGGTTCGTAAACTGTCGTGCAGATTTCGGTGGATTGCAGGGTTTGCAAAGCATGTGCACCGCCAACTCATTAGCAGATATTTTCCAAATCTTTCCATGTTTTTAATCACGGTGCTCACGTGATTTGATGCATTTCGCCATGTAAGACCCGTTTTATCACAATATAGATTTTCATTCTCGATCAGATCGTCCTGACTGGGTGCCACAATTTTGTGTGAAACAAATGCATGTGATACGTGAGGTGGAATCTGATTTGTCCATAGGAATGGCTTAGAAGGGACATAACTGGTAATAACCACTGGTGGCGCTACGATCGAACCCAGTAATTCCAGCCTAGTTCAGCAAGGGTGGAAACTGGACTTTTAAAGTCAGTTAACTCTCTTGCCTCGGGAAGATGCTTATCATTACAATCAAATTTTATGGGGATTGTGTCTTTGTTTGCAGTTTGTGTGGCTATTTCTGTTTAAAGGGTGTACATATTCCATAGTTTGGTAGCTCTCTGCTGTTTTTCTTTTGTAGACCCGAACATATGTCTTTAACAAACTGCAGTTCAACAGGTCCCCTGAAACATGAGGCAATACTATTAGAGAAAATCAGCTTACTGCCTCCAAAACCCTTAAAAAATTAGGAATAATCTCTTAAGAATTAAAAATGTATTCTATGTGTAGGAATATATTTTTCTACAATTAATTTGCCCAACATGGATACATAGTTATACACTAGAGCACATACAAGGCAATCATTAACAATAATATGTTACACATTATCATAAAAACGTTTTTTTGCGATACATTTTATATTCAACTTTGGTTTGTAGTTGGGGTGAAAAAATGAACAGACAATTCAGAATATTTTTCCATAACTGAATGAATGTTACCATGGTTACCAAGTGTCCAGTGTTAGTTAAATTCTTGAAGTTTAACCTTCATGTATGCACAATTTTTGTAAGGTGAACAAGTAACATTGCATTTGCAGAACTAAATATAGAATTTATTTGAACAGAAAGTTGTATTTACATTTGACAAGTTTGATTCCAAGACTGCACATTTTAAAGCCAGCTCAATATTTAGCAAAAGGGCTTAAGAACAGAAAATTAAAACACTTTTAAGCACATGGGCTTAAATCAAGTTGAAAAATCGACTGATCTCCCTTACCGCAAGTGCTTCAACGTGTGTTGTAGCACGCTTCTATATGGCCAATATTGCACCTTAAGTGCCGTCAGCGTTTCCACATTTACAAGCCACATTGGACCCCTAATGTAGGTGATATTTTGGACATGCAGTGTGACAATTTAAACACATATGACAGACACTCACAGCTGCAATATACGTTTGTTGTGTTACTTTTTAGACAGCTGTTGTTTCAATTTTGAACATGTTCTTGACTCATAATTTTCAACTTGCAAAAAAAATCTTAATTTAAAATATTGATCTTTCATTCCATTTGTGAGTATTGTTTCATTAAACTTGGGATATACATTCTTCCTATCATGTTTTTGTCCTTTTTTGTTTTTAAGTCCTGGGCTTGATTTTTTATGAAATGTCATTCATTTAAAAAAAAGGCAAAATCTGTAATTAAGCCCAGGGCTTAAAAACGTGCAGTTCCAGTTGCATTTAACAAATTAATAGCATGGAGATGAGTTGGATGAAAGACAATAGGTAAATATGTACCTCTTGGAAAATATATACATACAAATACATTTTCTTGTTATGTTAATACATGTACCACGAGATGATTTGTAGAAAATTATGACAATTGGTATGAAAGTTTCACCTGTTATCATGGTTTATGTGAAGAATAAAACTCATCTCTGAGATTTAAGAGATATAAAACCCAGAGCTGGGGGATAAAACCCAGCATCATCAGCCCGTAGGGCTGCAACGATACAGGAAGGTCACGATACGATATGTATCTCGATATTCTGGTCACGATACGATACGTATCTCGATACGCAACAATAAAAAAGTGTACTCCAGTACACCAGCATATATTAAATTTCAAGGCTTCAAACATGTCAGGATTGGACCTTTCATGATTTTGGAACAGTCAAAATTATTTTATAATAACAAAGACTACTTGTCAAGCTTCTAAATGGAACTTTCTCTCACCCTCCGTCAAAACATGCCAAATTTCAAAACAGCAGGAAACTTCAAAGTTCAAACACCAGAAAATAATCAATGCACTTCGCAGTGTGAATAGTTCAACTTCAGGTTCTTTTTCAGAAAAATTAAAATGTCAACATTTTCAGGGACAGTGATATCCTCTCTTAACGGAGGTGGAGTCGTAGGGGGTAAGATGACCAACACAACAGTACATACTCTGCCTACCTAACACGATCTACGATGTATGCTTCAGAGTTTGAAAAAGGATTAGAATATTGTAAAAAACATATTTATCGAGTGTTATGCGCTTTTGAAAAATACACATTGTATCCCTTCAGCGAATTCAGGTGAATAAACAGGCATTACAAACCTAGTCAATAAAAATATGAAATTTTATATAAAACATCACCAGACACGATGATTTACCATTATCATTCTATTTCCTGCTCTCCAAGGCATTGTTTTATATGCAGAGATTAAGATTGTTGTGTGTACTGCCTCGTAAACTAAGCCGGAAATAGCAACCAGCTGTACACAGGTTTTCTCCCAATCTACCGGTGATTCAGTTAAAACATACCCAGTGATATAACTTCAAAGAATTTGGATGCAATGGTCTGAAGAAATTGTATCTGAAATTATTGTTTTATCAGGAATAACATATTTCAATATCGTGTTGCAATCTGACCATGGTTGCTGTAAATAACGGTGAGTTGTGCAAACTACTGATCACTTCACAAACGATTTTGCCAAAATTAATGTACCGGTAAACAATATTGAATGAAATTTTGAATAAAATTAATAAAATTTATTACAAACATTAGTTCAGATATACAATGAACACGTTTTTATAACCAGATCGTATATTAATAGGATTGAATTGCGTACTTGAGTTTGGATTTATTGACTGGTATTTCCTGTGTTCCCTGCTCGCGCTGATGGTTTTTTGTGATTGGGAGAAACATCCTGTCAGTGAAGAAACTTGAGCTTATTAAAATGTATGTAAGTTTTGGAAGCCATGTGTTTCCACGCTCTATAACAGAGTTGGCGCTATATTGAAAGGCGCAATAGCCAGGGAACATTTTAGTAAGATGCGCATTCCATATCGTGGCGTATCGATAAATAGACCCACGTGTATCGTGTATCGTATCGTTGGTCAAGTATCGCGATGCATCAGAATATTGGTGTATCGTTTCACCCTTATCAGCCCGGTGGTTTTATTCCAAGGAAGAGGGTTTTATTCTTACAAAACCTCCAGGGAAAGTGTTTAACTGACTGTTGCACTTGAAAATACTTTAAATTGATGAATATCTATGTACACATTTTTATCCTCTTCCAGAGGCAAGGGAGTTAACTGACTGTAAAAGTCCAGTTTCCACCCATGCCGCACTAGGCTCCAATTTCTGGACTCATTCATAGCGCCACCAGTGGCTATTACAAGTTATGTCCCTTCTTTGACCCTCCCACCTTCCCGGGGCAAGGGAGTTAACTGACTATAAAAGTCCAGTTTCCACCCTTGCCGAACTAGGCTGGAATTCCAGGGTTACATTTTGCATAGTCCAATCAAAATCGCATTACGAAATAATATTTCAACATGCAGATTTCGGTTGACTGCAGGCTTTGAAAAGCATGTGTACTGCCAGCTTGCCTTCGACAGATAGTTTGCAAATCTTTTTATGTTTTTAATAAAGGTGCTTAAATGATTTGATGCACTTTGTGGGGTAAGACACGTTTTATTACAATATAGATCTCGATTAATGATCAGATGGTCTTGACTGGACTGACATTTTGTTTCAAGCAAATGCAAGCGATATGAGTGAAGGAATCTGATTGGTCAATAGGAGGGACATAGAAGGGACATAACTCGTAATGACCACTGGTGGCGCTAGGATCGAGCAAGGGTGGAAACTTGACTTTGTTAAGTCAGTTAACGCCCTTGCCTCGGGAAGACGTGTCCCTCCTCTTGACCAATCAGATATCACCTCTCATATCGCATTTGCTTAAAAAAAAATGTCAGTGCCCAGTCAAGACGATCTGATTAATAATGAAATCTTTATTATAATAAGACATGTCTTACTTAGCGAAGTGCATCAAATCACCTGAGCACCTTGATTAAAAACATGAAAATATTTGGGATATATATGTTGATGCTAATTTGACAGAACACATTTTTTGTAAATCTGCAATTGACCAAAATCTGCACTGCAGTTTATGAACCAGATGTCAATTTCGTTACACGATTTCGATTGGACTATGCATAGACTCATTAGTTCAGCCAAAATATAACACCATAATTCCAGCCTAGTTTGGCAAGGGGGGAAACTGGATTTATATTGTCAGTTAACTCCCTTGCCTCAGGAAGATGATTTTCATAAACAAAAAACACTTGCACAAATACAATGCACGAGCTGCAAGCACTGGTCGAGAGTTCAGTTCTTTGTCCTCTATTCAGAATTGAACTTGATCAGCACCATGTCAATTTTTCACATGCAACACAACTTTCCCCTGACAACATTCTCTCAACTATTGGCTTTAGACGACAAGGTGTCTCTGTTCCTTTATATCACACACTGCCAATAATAAGTTATAACACTCAAATGTATGACTTCAAAAATATTTTCCCACAGTTTGCAACACCCCAGTGACTGAAGTGGTAGTAGTTTGAGAATCATTATCGAAATGTCATGCGACGTGTAGGGGTTCAAAGTTCAAACCTCAGCAAAGCAAAATATTTTTTAAGGACAGTGAGTGAGTGAGTTGGGTTTAACTCTGCTTTTAACATGATTACAGTTATATCACAGCGTGTCAGCTTAATGTGGGAGGAAAGCCCGAAGTGCTGTAGGTCTCAGACGTTTACCACTTTTGGTGAAACCCACAAGCATGGGTATGGTGCTGACAAACCTAGAAACATAATCGGAGCGAACCGGGATTCCAACCCACAATCATAGGTTTCTGGCACGCCCAAGAGATGCACAGCGAATCGCGGCGCCTTAGACAACTGGGCCACCCGTGCCCACCCCGTTCTGATGTGATCTTCTTTGGAGGGGGGGCACGGGTGGCCCAGTCGTCTAAGGCGGCGCGATTCACTGTGCAGAGTTGCGTCCCTTGGGCACGCCAGAAACCTATGATTGTGGGTTCGAATCCCGGTTCGCCCCTATTATGTTTCTAGGTTTGTCAGCACCATACCCGTGCTCGTGGGTTTCACTGAAGTGGTAAACGTCTAAGACCTGCATCACTTCGGGCTTTACTCCCACATTAAGCTGACACGCCGTGATATAACTGGAATACTGTTAAAAGCGGCGTTAAACCCAACTCACTCACTCTTTGGAGGTGTCTTCACAACTTCACACAGCGAGGAATCACATCGGAGTAAGTGATCTGATTTGAATGAGATTGGACATATAAAAACACATGAACAACTTTCGGGAAGACCTCAGGAAATTCACTACAGAACAGAGAGCTTTGTCGTTGCCAATCACAGTATAATATCCAACTAATTATAAATTCAACTCCAAAAAGTTGAATGTCACCTTTCTCAAACGTAATACAGTATTCTCACACAATCCAAAGTCCAGACTTCCCAGCTTCTGATCCTGGACCCCCTTGCACAAAGCGATCTTATTCCGAAGATGATGGTAACTCCCATACTTTAACATAGGCTTACAATAGTCACTGAAGATGTTGTTGAACTGGGCCCACTTGTACAAAGCGATCTTAGCGCTACGACTATTGTAAGCCTATGTTAAAGTGTGGGAGTTACCATCATCTTAGGGCTAAGATCGCTTTGTGCAAGTGGGCCCAGTTCAACAACATCTTCAACCAGTCAGCCTGCACACACCAATCACACATTAAAGATCTTCCACTCCACCCACCCTGTCCAGATCGACTCAATGCTAAGATGACAAGTTAGACGTCGTTCTCTGTATAGAATGACGCCCATCTTTAGCATCAGTCATCTTTGCTTCAGGTGGGAACGGCTCTGAGGAACCCACTTGCAATCTCTGTTGGGTCTCTACACCCAATTTAAACACTTTCGCAACAACAATGAATAAAATAAGTCCGACTAGCTCCACCCCAGCCAGCAGGTAAAAGTAATAGTCGAGGTGACAAGCTTGATTCCTAACGTCCCCTTTGGGTTCCTCTTCGCAAGCCAGACGGCAGTTGATGTCACCAAAATCAGAGGAGTGGAACCATGTGTTGGTGCTGTAGAAGCCGGAGATGAAAGCTGTTCCCAGGAAGCTGCCGATCCCGGAGGAGAAGTAGAACAGCCCCATGATAATGCCCTTCATTGACTTCGGTGCCATGGAGTAGGCAAACTGGAGGCCTGGAACAGATGGGGAAACCCTCACTCCACCTGCACAAGGATTCATATTTAGCAACAACAAGTTCAGGATATCATGCATATATACACAATCCTCCGCCAATAGGACATGTCCGGGCATTAGCCCTCCAGAAAGGAGCATTACCGCCATTTTCAGTCTGAGTCAAAGTCGTTGCCATGGAAACTCGAAACTTTTCAAAAATCACAAACTACCAGTTCAAATTAACGAATGTCATATGAAAGAATCAGGTGATCATAACTTTCTTTGAGGGGACCTACAAGGGGACCTACCTGCCACAATGGTGAACACCTCACTGGTGCCTATCAGGGCATACCGGGGGACATACCAGGCATGTGGTGAACACCTCACTGGGGGACCTACCTGCCACGCTAGTGAACACCTCACTGGTGCCTATCAGGGCATACTGAGGGACCTACCTGCCACGCTGGTGAACACTTCACTGGGGGACCTACCTGCCACACTGGTGAACAATTCACTGGTGCCTATCAGGGCATACCGGGGGACCTACCAGGCATGTGGTGAACACCTCACTGGGGGACCTACATGCCACGCTGGTGAACACCTCACTGGTGCCTATCAGGGCATACCGGGGGACCTACCTGCAACGCTGGTGAACACCTCACTGGTGCCTATCAGGGCATACCAGGGGACCTACCTGCCACGCTGGTTAACACTTCACTGGGGGACCTACATGCCACACTTGTGAACAATTCACTGGTGCCTATCAGGGCATACCGGGGACCTACCTGCCACGCTGGTGAACACTTCACTGGTGCCTATCAGGGCATACCGGGGACCTACCTGCCACGTGGTGAACACCTCACTGGTGCCTATCAGGGCATACTGAGGGACCTACCTGCCACGCTGGTGAACACCTCACTGGGGGACCTACCTGCCACGTGGTGAACACCTCACTGGTGCCTATCAGGGCATACCAGGGGACCTACCTTCCACGCTGGTGAACACCTCACTGGGGGACCTACCTGCCACGTGGTGAACACCTCACTGGTGCCTATCAGGGCATACCGGGTGACCTACCAGGCATGTGGTGAACACCTCACTGGGGGACCTACCTGCCACGCTGGTGAACACCTCACTGGTGCCTATCAGGGCATACCGGGGGACCTACCTGCCACGCTGGTGAACACCTCACTGGTGCCTATCAGGGCATACCAGGGGACCTACCTGCCACGCTGGTGAACACCTCACTGGTGCCTATCAGGGCATACCAACCTACCTGCCACGCTGGTGAACACCTCACTGGTGCCTATCAGGGCATACCGGGGACCTACCTGCCACGCTGGTGAACACCTCACTGGTGCCTATCAGGGCATACCGGGGACCTACCAGGCACATGGTGATCACCTCACTGGGGGACCTACCTGCCACACTGGTGAACACCTCACTGGTGCCTATCAGGGCATACCGGGGGACCTACCTGCCACGTGGTGAACACCTCACTGAGGGACCTACCTGCCATGCTGGTGAACACCTCACTGAGGGACCTACCTGCCATGCTGGTGAACACCTCACTGGGGGACCTACCTGCCACGTGGTGAACACCTCACTGAGGGACCTACCTGCCACGTGGTGAACACCTCACTGGGGGACCTACCTGCCACAATGGTGAACACCTCACTGGTGCCTATCAGGGCATACCGGGGACCTACCAGGCACATGGTGAACACCTCACTGGTGCCTATCAGGGCATACCGGGGGACCTACCATGCATGTGGTGAACACCTCACTGGGGGACCTACCTGCCATGCTGGTGAACACCTCACTGGTGCCTATCAGGGCATAACGGGGACCTACCTGCCACGCTGGTGAACACCTCACTAGTGGACCTACCTGCCACAATGGTGAACACCTCACTGGTGCCTATCAGGGCATACCGGGGGACCTACCAGGCACGTGGTGAACACCTCACTGAGGGACCTACCTGCCACACTGGTGAACAATTCACTGGTGCCTATCAGGGCATACCGGGGGACCTACCTGCCACGCTGGTGAACACCTCACTGGTGCCTATCAGGGCATACCGGGGGACCTACCAGGCATGTGGTGAACACCTCACTGGGGGACCTACCTGCCATGCTGGTGAACACCTCACTGGTGCCTATCAGGGCATACCAAGGGACCTACCTGCCACGCTGGTGAACACTTCACTGGTGCCTATCAGGGCATGCCGGGGACCTACCTGCCACGCTGGTGAACACCTCACTGGTGCCTATCAGGGCATGCCGGGGACCTACCTGCCACGCTGGTGAACACTTCACTGGTGCCTATCAGGGCATACCGGGGACCTACCTGCCACGCTGGTGAACACTTCACTGGGGGACCTACATGCCACGCTGGTGAACACTTCACTGGTGCCTATCAGGGCATACTGAGGGACCTACCTGCCACGCTGGTGAATACCTCACTGGTGCCTATCAGGGCATACTGAGGGACCTACCTGCCACGCTGGTGAACACTTCACTGGTGCCTATCAGGGCATACTGAGGGACCTACCTGCCACGCTGGTGAACACCTCACTGGGGGACCTACCTGCCACGCTGGTGAACACCTCACTGGTGCCTATCAGGGCATACTGAGGGACCTACCTGCCACGCTGGTGAACACCTCACTGGTGCCTATCAGGGCATACCGGGGACCTACCTGCCACGCTTGTTAACACCTCACTGGTGCCTATCAGGGCATACCGGGGACCTACCTGCCATGCTGGTGAACACTTCACTGGTGCCTATCAGGGCATACCGAGGGACCTACCTGCCACGCTGGTGAACACTTCACTGGTGCCTATCAGGGCATACTGAGGGATCTGCCACAGGATGCTGAAGTCTGCTGCTTGGTACGTTGTATTTCCTGGAAACAATCATACCGGGGTTACAAATGATAAAATGTGTTCAAGGTGCCTGAAATAATAGCCTATTTCTAAAAATACCTTTTGACATTCATAAATGGTTCAGAAACATCATAATGACTGCCCTGTGGCACACTTGAAACAAAATACATTTCTATTCCTGCAGGAATATAGACAAGTCAGACAAGCTACATCACTTGATTCTTAATTATGCCTCAAAGTGAGTTTGACCATTCAGAGAGCAGAAGTACTAACCCCATATGAGCCTGTATACCATCAGTAAAAATCCAAGATGGTTGTTACTGACCTTATATGAGACCTTATACCGTCAGTTACAGCCATTTTGGATTTTCCAACACCCACCTCACATATATTTCACATGAAAATTCTGGTACAGAAATTTGTTATTCAACAGTGTTTTGTGTTTTAATATCATTAATTTTGATGTGCAAGGACGTTAATGTCTCTTTGGATCACTTTTCGTGACTTTGATAAAGATTATGTGAGGTTAAAACTATCAACAAGGTTTGGCCTCTGAGGAAGAGTAGTCTCCCTTTGACCCTTAACGTCTTAGGTTGCAAGTGTTAAGTTTCGACATGACATGTCCGACAAAGTTACCAAATAGTGTAAACTTTTCGGCATAAATATTTGCTATGGTGGCTTTAGTTGCTGTATACGGAGTCATATTAGGGGAGCAGAAAACTATTGGGCAAGGCAAACCTAATATGGCACTGTATATGGCAACTAAAGTTGGTTGGTTGGTTTGTTAATCAATGCCGCACTCAGCAATATTCCAGCTATATGACGGCAGTCTGGACCAGACAATCCAGTGATTGAAATCATGAGCATTGATCCATGTGATCTTACGACAAGCATAGTCGCCTTTTATGGCAAGAATGGGTTGCTGAAGACCTATTCTACCCACAGGAACGAACTCGTTATTGGTCAGTAAATAAAAATATATACCCCCTATATGTAAGTAGAAAAAAGGAGCGTCACTCGCCATCTTGCGGGTTTGTTTACATTCGATATCCAAGGTGATTTTTTTATTATACGCTCATTGACAAGCGCATTTCTGGCCGTAGATTGATCGATAACACATTTTTACACATGTACAAGTCATCTACATTCGATCAATGTCCCTTACTTACCAAAATATCGACAGTTTATTGCGCTAGCTTAGAAAATGTTACCAACCCCGAGCCGAAGTAGATGTCAAACGCGGGCAGAATCGAGAATGTGATTCTACCCCTGATCTTCACGGCAACTAAAGACACCATAACAAATAATATACTGTAAATTATGAAATTAATGTGTCTATGTGGTGAGCAGTGTTTGATCAACTTGATCAGCTTGTGTTAACCAAATGACCACACTTGATGTGAAACTTGGTGACAAGCACTGTTTAAATCAAGCCATGTCCAGTGTGAGCTTTGTTATACATGGCATTGTCTCCGCCCATGTGCTGTGAACCTGCCTTGACATTATACTCCATTATTACTCATTGGGTTAGAAATAACAAAGTTCATAAAAATTTTATGTACACTAGTGCGGATATCACTTCTCGCGCATCAGTTTATTGTTTCCGCAATCTGGAAGGCATTGTTGACATCATTCGAATCTCATTGTGACGTAACGTTGGAATGACGTCACACTACAAGCATGGGTTGCAGAGAGGTATGTATACTGCGAGAGTCAACAATCTCAATTTAATGATACTGTATCAAAATCTAACACTGACTTACCGATTTTCTGGTTTATGGAATGGTTCGTGCATGTACTGTTAGGATATGGCCAGAAGGCCTCCAATCGGTAGTGCTCCACCACTCCAGCCACTATCATAGCCGCCATTGCAAATACCATTCCTACAATGATACGCTTAGTCATTCCGAAGGGGCGTCCAGCCTTGGCCAGACGAGGGTAGATGACCCGGTCAAACAGCGGCAGCAGCAGGATGAGGAAGACAACATCGAACAGGGAGAACCAAGCCACCACCAACTGAAAACATGAGTGAGTGAGTGAGGTTTTACACCGTTTTTAGCAATATTCCAGCAATATCATGTCAGGGGACACCAGAAAGAGGCTTCGAACATTGTACCCATGTTGGGAATCAAAACCGGGTCTTCAGCATGAAGAGCAAACCCTTAACCACTAGGCTACCCCGCCACGCCCTGAAAACATGAAGATTGATGAAAGAAATATTTAAGGATCGGCAGTCACTTTTTAGGGCCCATGTTGTTTTTTAAGAAAAACTTAGCAACATTCCAGCCTTATGACAGTCCTGAAAATAATCATGTTTGGACCAGACAAACCAGTGATTGATATCATGAACAACGTCCCAAAACAACACAATCAACTAAATTACTACCCAATGAATCCATAAAGTCGCCTCTTCTCCTATTCTAATCTGGAATCCATCCATGTGCCTAAAAAATGTGTATATCAGATGTGCTTATGTTAAAGGATGTAAATGATTCAGTTTTATCCGCTTGTATGTTTTCAGTTTATCATTACACCCAGTACAAATGGGCTATGTGTTTTCAGGAGGAACTGAACATTTGAACAAGATAACATAGTCAAAGATAAATTCAGCTAGGGATTCAGCAATTTTTTTAATTCTACTTGCACCTTTGTAACTATAGTAGGGTCCCCTAAAAAGCATACCTAAAAAATCTCAAACATGTCATGTAAACTATGATTAATTTTGCGTTAAGAACCAACTCCACATGTTATCATGTAAGGCAATGTGCATACAAAATGTCACCCGAACGCCTCCTCTGGATACACCACTGATGATCATATAAAACTTGAACCATCAAATGTAAGGCCGGTTCACTATGTGATTGACACATCCAGCATGTCCAGAAATTCATTAATCCAGACGATTCCTTTAAAAATGAAAGTGTCTGGAAAAGTGGGGTTGCCCTGTATTCCACATCACATAGCTTTACCATGACATCACATAACTTTACCATGACATCACATCGCTTTACCATGACATCACATAGCTTTACCATGACATCACATTACTTGACCATGACATCACATAGCCTTACCATGACATCACATTATATTACCATGACATCACATTACTTTACCATGACATCACATTACTTTACCATGACATCACATAGCCTTACCATGACATCACATAGCTTTACCATGACATCACATTACTTTACCATGACATCACATTATACATTACTTTACCATGACATCACCTTACTTTACCATGACATCACCTTACTTTACCATGACATCACACTGCTTTACCATGACATCACATTACTTTACCATGACATCACATTGCTTTATGACATCACATTATGTTACCATGACATCACATTGCTTTACCATGACATCACATTGCTTTACCATGACATCACATTACTTTACCATGACATCACATAACTTTACCATGACATCACATTACTTTACCATTATATCACATTGCTTTACCATGATATCACATTTCTTTACTATGACATCATATTACTTTACCGTGACATCACATAACCTTACCATGACATCACATAGCTTTACCATGACATCAAATTACTTTACCATGACATCACATTGCTTTATGATGACATCACATTACTTTACCATGACATCACATAGCTTTACCATGACATCAAATTGCTTTATGATGACATCACATAACTTTACCATAACATCACAACTGAAGCAATCTGGCAAATTTGTGCCCAAACTGTTCAGTCTACTATTTGTTTTATTAGACTCAGGCTTTGGGACTTGTGACTAAATTCGCAGATTGGAATGGAAATGTCTAGCCTTGCACTCAGTAACTAAAATGAATACAACTATGATTCTAAGTAAAGGTAGTATAACATAGATTCATGAGTTAGATTCAAACACTTAAACCTGAAGCCATTGCTTATACTAGTCAGCCTATGGGTGGTCAGGAAAGCAGTATCTCCAAGTAGATATCATGTGATACCACATAACAGGAACCAGGATTGGATTAACAAATCGATCTCGGACTGACCTGTGGATGTGGTGGATCATCGTTCGACTCGTTCAGGTGGAACATGAGTTTCATATGTAGGCCCTGAACCAGAAACGTAGTCTGCATCTGAAAAAAAGACCAAATATATATGTCACCATTATTTACTTGGTGATATTATGACTCATCCATAAATGCATCAGACAGGCATCAATAATATGTGTTACCTGTCTCCCACCACTACTCCCCTATGTTACCTGTCTCCCACCACTACTCCCCTGTGTTACCTGTCTCCCCACTACTCCCCTGTGTTACCTGTCTCAGTCCACTACTCCCCTGTGTTACCTGTCTCCACCACTACTCCCCTGTGTTACCTGTCTCCCCACTACTCCCCTGTGTTACCTGTCTCAGTCCACTACTCCCCTGTGTTACCTGTCTCCACCACTACTCCCCTATGTTACCTGTCTCCCCACTACTCCCCTGTGTTACCTGTCTCCCACCACTGCTCCCCTGTGTTACCTGTCTCCAACCACTGCTCCCCTGTGTTACCTGTCTTCACCCTCACTACTCCCCTGTGTTACCTGTCTCCACCCCCACTACTCCCGTGTTACCTGTCTCCACCCCCACTACTCCCCTGTGTTACCTGTCTCCGATCTGCTCCCCTGTGTTACCTGTCTTCACCCTCACTACTCCCCTGTGTTACCTGTCTCCAACCCCACTTCTCCCCTGTGTTACCTGTCTCCCCACTGCTCCCCTGTGTTACCTGTCTCCCCACTACTCCCCTGTGTTACCTGTCTCCCACCACTGCTCCCCTGTGTTACCTGTCTCCCACCACTGCTCCCCTGTGTTACCTGTCTTCACCACTACTCCCCTGTGTTACCTGTCTCCACCCCCACTACTCCCCTGTGTTACCTGTCTCCCCACTGCTCCCCTGTGTTACCTGTCTCCCCACTACTCCCCTGTGTTACCTGTCTCCCCACTACTACCCTGTGTTACCCATCTCCCTGACTACTCCCCGGTGTTACCTGTCTCCACCCCCACTACTCCCCTGTGTTACTTGTCTTCACCCTCACTACTCCCCTGTGTCACCTGTCTGCACCCCCACTACTCCCCTGTGTTACCTGTCTCCCCACTACTCCCCTGTGTTACCTGTCTCCCACCACTGCTCCCCTGTGTTACCTGTCTCCCACCACTGCTCCCCTGTGTTACCTGTCTCCCCACTACTCCCCTGTGTTACCTGTCTCCTCACTACTCCCCTGTGTTACCTGTCTCCACCCCCACTACTCCCCTGTGTTACCTGTCTCCCACCACTGCTCCCCTGTGTTACCTGTCCCCCCACTACTCCCCTGTGTTACCTGTCTCCCCACTACTCTCCTGTGTTACCTGTCTCCAACCCCCACTACTCCCCTGTGTTACCTGTCTCCACCCACTGCTCCCCTGTGTTACCTGTCTCCACCCCCACTACTCCCTGTGTTACCTGTCTCCAACCCCCACTACTCCCCTGTGTTACCTGTCTCCCACCACTGCTCCCCTGTGTTACCTGTCTCCCACCACTGCTCCCCTGTGTTACCTGTCTTCACCACTACTCCCCTGTGTTACCTGTCTCCACCCCCACTACTCCCCTGTGTTACCTGTCTCCCCACTGCTCCCCTGTGTTACCTGTCTCCCCACTACTCCCCTGTGTTACCTGTCTCCCCACTACTACCCTGTGTTACCCATCTCCCTGACTACTCCCCGGTGTTACCTGTCTCCACCCCCACTACTCCCCTGTGTTACTTGTCTTCACCCTCACTACTCCCCTGTGTCACCTGTCTGCACCCCCACTACTCCCCTGTGTTACCTGTCTCCACCCACTGCTCCCCTGTGTTACCTGTCTCCCACCACTACTCCCCTGTGTTACCTGTCTCCCACCACTACTCCCCTGTGTTACCTGTCTCCACCCCCACTACTCCCCTGTGTTACCTGTCTCCACCATTACTCCCCTGTGTTACCTGTCTCCCACCACTACTCTCCTGTGTTACCTGTCTCCCACCACTACTCTCCTGTGTTACCTGTCTCCCACCACTACTCCCCTGTGTCACCTGTCTCCCACCACTACTCCCCTGTGTTACCTGTCTCCCACCACTACTCTCCTGTGTTACCTGTCTCCCACCACTACTCCCCTGTGTTACCTGTCTCCCACCACTGCTCCCCTGTGTTACCTGTCTCCCACCACTACTCTCCTGTGTTACCTGTCTCCCACCACTACTCCCCTGTGTTACCTGTCTCCCACCACTGCTCCCCTGTGTTACCTGTCTCCCCACAACTACTCCCTGTGTTACCTGGAAGTACACCATCCAGTAGGGGATGAGGACAGCAAAGACACACAGGACCTTCTTCAGCTCCTTCACATCCTCCACCAGGGAGTCATGGAACACTCCACCATGGCGATGTTTGGCATAGTCCAAGAAACTCAGCCTCTCATGGAGTGGCTCAGCCTCATCCACCATCCTGGAGGTAGAAACAGCACTGTCAAGTGACAACAGCAACCTCTGACTCACACCTGGCGTGTGTTGTATAATGCCACACTCAGTAACATTCAAGCGGTCAGTAAATGAGTCTAGACCAGACAATCCAGAGAAGGATATTGTGAACAATGAGCCACACCGCTGACATGCAATCAACCAAGTCACCATGACCACCCAATCCATTACGTCGCCTCTTATGACCGGCATAGATTGCTGGGGACTAATTCTTACCCAGAATCCCCTGAGGTTATAGCATCCTGACAGAAGATGCTAATCACCAACATCGTATTTGCAGTGACATAAATCTATATCATAAGTTGCAGCAGTTTCACAAGGGGTAACCGTGGTTTCATGTGTCCCTTGTTGGGCTTATTACCACAAAGAGGGATGCTTAAAACCACATAAACACCAACTGATGCCGCTACAATGAATTATCTTGCCAACATGTTTCAATCTGCCTTTATAAAAGGGTTAAAACAAATTCAAAACTGATAGAAAACAGCTGTTTGATTGAGCTGAAGTTAACTTGTGCTGCGTCTTGGACTTTCATTGACTCATAAACAACATGCAGCTTTTTTGCTTCGCAACAAGAGATTTAATCTCCCGCTCAGAAATGTATTTCCCTCCAAGGCAGGATAAGTCATATTTCATCAAGATTAAATGAGTGAGTGAGTGAGTTAGTGAGTTGGGTTTAACGCTGCTTTTAACAGTATTCCAGTTATATCACGGCGTGTCAGCTTAATGTGGGAGGAAAGCCCGAAGTGATGCAGGTCTCAGACGTTTACCACTTTGGTGAAACCCACGGGCACGGGTATGGTGCTGACAAACCTAGAAACATAATCGGGGCGAACTGGGAACAGGGATTCGAACACAATCATAGGTTTCTGGTGTGCCCAGGGAAGCAACTCTGCACAGCGAATCGCGGCGCCTTAGACGACTGGGCCACCCGTGCCCCCCTTCAAGATAACATGAACCAATCAGATCTCAACACTCTGAATGGAGGAAACATAGAAATCTTTGACTGTCTCATCCTCCCTAGAGGTGTAACGATATGGGAGGGTCGCGATACGATACGTATTGCGATACAGGGGTCGCGATACGATACGTATCACGATACAGTGTTAACTGGTACAAGCTAAGCCAAGTTGATGTCTTTCTGCTCTCTAAAAGATGTGACAAGTACAGTTGAAGAAGATATAAGGTGTTTATTTACTGTTATAGCAAATTGTCAGCAATACTGTATGTTTTACTGAAACAACAAACTGGCTTTGAAACTGTTAAACGTGTTTCATGTTTAAAAGTAAACTGTGTTATGAAAATATGGTATGTATCGCTATACATGCTTTCCAAATCGATGCATCGTATCGTGGGCTGTGCATCAGGATACAATACTGTATCGCCATACCGTTACACCACTAATCCTCCCAAACAAGTGACAGGTCATAAGCATCTTAGTGACTTTCCAAAATTGATTTAATCGAATCCAAGATCAATTCTTCAAAGTGAAATTATGGAGCCATGAACATAAACCTCCTCCTCCTCCTCCCCATCCTCTTTGTCTCCAGGGCTGGCATTTCGGTAAACCTACATTAACCTCTTGATCTAGTCCCATGGTTCTCGTGATCTCTAATTACCCGCCCTTGATATTCATTGACTTTATACCAACCAATCAAACGTCGAGATAATGAAATACGAAATCGGTAATGTTGGAGGACATGAACACATCCTTTCCATCAAAAATATGTTTAAGGGTTTTCTTTTGCATGTCAGTCAGTTTTTCAATGTTGAGTTTCTTGTAAACTCTATCGTAATCAGAGGGACTGGCTACAATGTTGTTGATATTGCCACACCAACATTGAGTCTGGTTTCTGACTCACAATTCTGATTGGTCTGTGAGTAGTGCAGCAAGTTAAATTGGCCAATGAATATCAATTTGAGTTCGCGAGAACCATGGGAATGCATCCAGGTGTTAGTATAGGTTTACCGAACTAGTGAGTGAGTTTTACGCCGCTTTTAGCAATATTCCAGCAATATCATGGCGGGGGACACCAGAAATGAGCTTCACACATTGTACCCATTTGGGGAATCAAACCAAGGTCTTCAACGTGATGAGCAAACGCTTTAACCATGAGGCTACCCCGATGCCCTCTTACCGAAATATATATAGAAGATGCCACATTCCAAAATTTAAAAACAATATGCCCTACAGAGAAAGAGTTTGCTGTGATCGACTTGAAGTACTTACTTTCCACCAGTTATTGACTTTGTGCGATAGTCCCGGCGTCTTCGACGTCGCATCCGAAAAGCTTCACGGATGATTCGGAAAATGTTTGTCAGTATACTTCCAGCAGCTGGTCGTCGTACATAACAACAGCCACCTGAACAACACAAAACAACCTAATACAACAAATTACATCTGAACAACATCCTCATTTACGTCGAAACAACATCCTCAAATATGTCTAAACGACATCCTCAATTACGTCGTAACAACATCCTCAGTTACGTCTTAACAACATACTCAATTATGTCTTAAAAACATCCTCAATTCCGTTGAAACATCCTAAATTACGTTAAAACATCATCCATTACGTCGAAACAACATCCTCAATTACGTCGAAACAACATCCTCAATTACGTCTAAACAGCGTTCTCAATTCTGTCAAAACATCCTCAATTATATCAAAACAACCTCCTCAATTACGTCTAAACAACATCCTCAATTACATCTTAACAACATCCTCAATTACTTCAAAACAACGTCCTCAATTACGTCGAAACAACATCCTCAATTACCTTTAAACAACATCCTCAATTACGTCTAAACAACATCCTCACTTACGTCCATGAATGTGATGTGATATTATGTAAGGTTATGATCTTTCACATATTTTGACTCATCACACCTTGTGTTTTTATGTTGTAATCTATTTGTCTTTACTTGACCTCTATCCAGACACGCAACACATATTTCTTTTAAGATCACCTATTAGGGGAGGACGGTCGTGTTACTTGTCAATGAGGATTTTTACTTTTCTCTCAGCACAAAATTGTCTCCGCGAAGAGGAATAGCGTGAATTTCGAAGGCTGAACAGATGGACTCATACCAGTACTTTCTGACTGTCTGCCGCATTTGTGTAACACCACACTCAGCAGCATTCCAACTATAGGATGGCAGTCTGTAAATAATCAAGTCTGGACCACACAATCCAGTGATTGACATGTTGTTATTGTTGTTTGCTGTTTAAACCCACACTGAGCAATATTTCAGCTATATGATGGCAGTCTGTACATAATTGAGTCTGGAGCATGAGCATGAGCATCGATCTACGCAACTGGGATGGGATGACTTGCATCAACCAAGTCAGTGAGCATGGTGAGCCTGACCACCCAACTCTGTTAGTTGCCGCTTATGACAAGCATGGCTTGCTGAAGGCCTATTCTAACCCAGGGCCCACTCGCACAAAGCAATCTTAGCACTACAACTATTGTAATCCCCTATGTTAAAGTATGGGAGTTATGATCATCTTAGTGCTAAGATCCCTTTGCGCAAGTGGGACCAGATCTTTACAGGTGATTGACATCATAAGAATCAATCCATGCAACTGGGAAATCAATGACATGCAATCTACCAAGTCACCAAGCCTTACCGCCTGATCGACTGAGTTGCCCTTACAAACACAGACGGCTGTGGAACAGTACTGTAAACCTTGAAATTAACGCGACCGTGAATTATATGCGAAAAATGCGAGAGTGGTCTTTGCTCGCTTTTTTAAACATCGCATTTATATCAACAATAAGACTTGACTGAGGACATTTTCTTTAGATAGAAATCCACTCATGCTTGAGAGGAGGTGGTGTCGCATTCATATTGAGTCGCATTTTTGGCTAGGGTCCAGTGGTCGCATTCTTTTGGAGACGCATTAATTTCACAATTGACAGTATTCTTCCCCTCAATCCTCCTGTCTACCTACCCAGTATAAAGATGATGGCCCCCACAGACAGACACACACAGGCTGACAGGTAGCCGTAGAAGAAGCTCTTCATCTGCTCCACCCAGGTGATGGCGAGCAGCCCGATGAAGGCGCCCAGGTTCACACACCAGTAGAACCAGTTGAAGAAACCGAGTGTCACCTGTTGACCCTCCTGATTCACCTGCATCAAACAGACATGGACACTTCATACTTACAGAAGTTACCAATGACTTTCCATTCTGAGATAAAGCAGTCACATAAAATATAGACAGAAACACACACACACACACACCCCCACCGCCAACCCCATCTTCACGAGGTAAGAGAGTTAACTGACTATCAAAGTCCAGTTTCCACCTTTGCCAAACTAGGCTGGTATTATGGAGTTACATTTTGCCTGGACTAACGAGTCTATGCATAGTCCAATCAATATCGCGCCCCGAAAACGAAATCCGGTTGGTAAACTGGCATGCAGATTTCGGTCGATTGCAGGATTTGCAAAGCATTTGCACCGCCAACCTGTTGTCAGCATATATTTTCCAAATTTTTTCATGTTTTTAATCAAGGTGCTCAGGTGATTTGATGCATTTCGCTATGTAAGTCCCGTTTTATCACAATATAGATCTTGATTATCGATTATCGGCGCCACCATTTTGTGTGAAGCAAACACAAGTGATGAGAGAGGTGGAATCTGATTGGTCCATAGGAGAGGCTTAAAAGGGACATAACTGGTAATAGCCACTGGTGGCCAAGTAATGCCAGCCAAGTTCGGCAAGGGTGGAAACTGGACTTTTAAAGTCAGTTAACACCCTTGCCTCGGGAAGATGCCCCAACCCTTTCCTAGCCTGATTGTTGTTACCCTGGAGCTCGGCATTAAGGGGATAAAACAATGACTGGTCTGTTCGGAGTCTGTACACTGTGTCTGAGTGGGGTATTCATGTTAAAACTGTGGCATCTCAGCACTATAAAAAACGACATTAGTCGGGTTAGACTAGCACAATCGTGCATGCACTATAAGTTTTTGGCAAAGTTTTTGCAAGACCTGATCATATAAACCATAGTTATGATAATAAGTGTTTAGTTGTTTGTTTGTTGTTTAACGCCGCACTCAGCAATATTCAAGCTAAATGATGGTGGTCTGTAAGTAATCGATTCTGAACCAGAGAATCCAGTGATTGACATCATGAGCATCGATCCATGCAACTTGGACATGAAGACATGTATCAACCAAGTCAGTGAGCCTGACCACCTAATCCTGTGAGTCGCCTCATGACAAGCCTAGTCGCCTTTTACGGCAAGCATGGGTTGCTGAGGACCTATTCTACCCCGGATCTTCACGGGCCTAGTTGTTTGTAAACGTATGTCTGCTAAGCATGCTTATGAATGTGCACCAGTTCAACCTACTATTGAAAAATGCAACCTAATATTTTCGGCTGCATGAGCCAAGTCAAAATCTTTCAAATTTATGTCTAACCCTTACATGTCCTCACTACATCGGTCTTTGAACACACTCAATACCTCTAAGCTATGTTAACCACATTACATCACTAGTATCAGTGTCATGCAGAATTTGTCATGATTTTGGGGGCTTGACGTCAAACTGTGGGTACTTCAAGATTAAGTGAGTGAGTGAGTTGGGTTTAATGCCGCTTTTAACAGTATTCCAGTTATATTGCGGCGTGTCAGCTTTATGTGGGAAGAAAGCCCGAAGTGATGCAGGTCTTAGACGTTTACCACTTTGGTGAAACCCACGAGCACGGGTATGGATGCTGACAAACCTAGAACATAATCAGGGCGATCCAGGATTCGAACCCATGATTATAGGTTTCGGGCATGCCCAAGGGACGCATCTTTGCACAGCTGACTGAACTGACTGTATGAGTGAGTGAGTGAATCAGGTTTTTTGCCGCTTTTAACAGTATTCCAGTTATGTCATGGCATGTCAGCTTTATGTGGGAAGAAAGCCCGAAGTGATGCAGGTCTCTGACGTTTACCACTTCGGTGAAACCCACGAGCACGGGTATGGTGCTGACAAACCTAGAAACATAATTGGGCGAACCAGGATTCGAACCCACAATCATAGGTTTCTGGCGTGCCCAAGGGATGCAACTCTGCACAGCGAATCACGGCGCCTTCGACGACTGTGCCACCCGTGCCCCCTCAAGATTAAGTGCATGTTTCAGCTTGATACATTTATAGAACCGGGTCCATTCTGGTTTTGAATGGTGCAGCTAGGATTTCATGTCCACAAGCAACTGGTGTAAGTTATATTCAAGTTATATTCAAGTTCCTCTGATAAGGTCTCAAAATAAGCATTGGGTATTTTGTGCCAAGCCTGCCCAAGAATCCCCACAGGTGTTCATTATGATTATGCTGATAGATAATGGTATCTCCTTTAAATCACAGTATGATGAGTGACCGTGGTTTTACACCGCTTTTTAGCAATATTCCAACAATATCTGGGCTGGCGATACCAGAAATGGGCTTCACACATTGTACCCATGTCGGGAATCGAACCTGGGTCTTCGGCGTGATGAGCAAACGTTTTAACCATTGGGCTACCCAAACGCCCCCCGAAACATGATGAACCGACTTGTTTTACTGTAAAATTAACTTCTATATGGCTCAAATCTTTATAAAATGTTTAAAAAATGACTTCTCTTGTGCCATGCTGAACATGTTTAATGACAAAATCCCATGAGTAAAACTGATACTCCTTGACTGGTTTCAGGTTCCTGCTAAGGGCAAGAGCATGAAGACAGCAGCATTCTACCATGAATTTGGTAATAACTTGTTTCTGATTGTCTCAATCAGAGGCTATTAAATCACAATAAACCCCCTCTGATTGAAACAGCCGGTTTTCAATGTAGAGCTAGGTGACCTGTAGATTTAACAGCGCTAAATTGAATTTGGAATCGAACAAGCTTATTTGGAACCGAACACGCTTATCTCCTAATTAAACAGTATTTCAGTTATATCAAATGTATGCAGGTGATGTATGTCCTATACGTTTACCATTTTGTGAAATCCATAAGCATGGATATGGTGCTGACAAACCTAGAAAATAAATTGTAGCACTCTGTCACGCCATACCAAAAAGACATGAAAAGATGGTACATGCTGTTAATCTGCCTGGCGCTAGGTATTAAAATGATGAAGGAGATAAATCAAGTCAGTACACTGTTTCTGAGTGGGGTATCCATATTAAACTGCAGCATGGTATCTCAGTGGGCCAGTACCATAAACATGGCGTTAGTCCGGATAATCACAAGCAGCCACACACATGCCTGTCGCTATATAAGCGCAATACTCTTGAACGTAACGTAAATCTCAATTAGATGGTAACAGGTCATTTCGTATCTTTCTTTCATTTCACAGTTTGGCCCCTTTAGTAGGTTTCGTATCTTGGCAGTTTCGTATCACTTCAGGGCTGTTGAATTCAATGACTATGTGGTTGTTAACTGGGTTGACGAAGGAGCACGATTCCTGATGCGATTGTGGAACCATCACTCAACGATAGGTCCAAGAACAAATAACAGATCGACTATGGTAGGAGTAGAAAACGAGTAGAAAACGAGTAGAAAACGAGTCTACCGAGAGGTAGAAAATCGCTTGTGCCGATTAAAAGAAAATTTCGCCCAGGGATCAAAAACACCCATCCAATACATGGATGCTGTTGGTCATCTTTTGAAACTTGGCTAGTGACTTATTGTGATTATCATCTGACTGATTAGTAAAACAAAATGTATATAAATATTCTTGGGGTTATTCCATTTAAATGACAAAGGCAACAGGCAGGGGATTAGGTATGCATTCAACTGTGAACTTTGTTGTTATAAGCAGTAGGCTTTTGGGAGGACACTGAAATCTGTTTGTGAGGGTAACAGTAATGTACAAATCCAATAATTTTAATATTAATATCTTCTTGTAATTAGCATAAGCTGCATTTCCAAACAACACAGTTTGATATTAAAGCCATTGATATAAAAATAACAAGTTGATCTGATATCAAAATAATTCAAAGAAGGGAATAAATAATGAAAATCTGTAAAACCTGTGTTCGAATCAAAGAACAACCCCCTATGGTGAGTGCTGGGTAATGCTAACAGCTCCTTAATACACTTGTTTTTATATTGCTTTTACTTCTGTTTGAACAAGTTTATATGTTATATGTATCATGTGTCCATTGTTTTTAAAATAAATGTTTGAAGTTTGTATATCTAGTAACTAACACAGCATTATTGCTCAACAAAACACACACACACACACACACACACACACACACACACACTGTTTATATGAAACTGTCTAGATACGAAACAAACTATAGGCATGAACACACACACACACACACTGTTTATATGAAACTGTCTAGATACGAAACAAACTATAGATGGCGAAACTGTCGAGATACGAAACAAACTCTAGATGGCGAAACTGTCGAGATACAAAACAAACTGTAGGTGGCGATACTGTCGAGATACGCTTAAACTATAGGAAGTGAAACTGTCGAGAAACGAAAGAAACTGTAAGTGGCGAAACTGTCGAGATATGAATATACCGTTATACGGAATGACACTAAACCATTAGATGTCACCTCTACTCACCTATTAGTGGAAAATTAAAGTGACATCCACAGTTACAGTACTCACCTGATCTGCTCCAAATGGAGCAATATTTGCTTTGAATGAGCCATTTCCTACAGCAATGACTGTCAGGACAATGAAGATGAGCCAGGCACATTTTTCATCAAATGGATTCTTGTCATTTGAGTCACTGAGATCAAAGTCATGCGTGTGAATTCTATGAGATATCGGTGTGACGTTGTGGATTCGGCAGACGTCTGGCAAATAAAGGGACTTGCTGTCGTCCTTTGGTGACAATAGAGGCATAAAGGCATACCCAACTATATAAATTACTAGCGCTACTATGATAGCCTTGAATCTTCCAAACACTGAATCGGCCAACCATCCTCCAAATAATGAAGTCACAAACGAGAGACCTAGAAAATAAAAGGAAGCGTTCATCGCATGATAAGACTCCCATGTGAACGGTTGGCTGTTGAGAAATAACACTAAATTTCCAGCAAGCGCATAGAATGCCAGTCTTTCCAAAACGACTGACAACAGGATCGCCCCACAGGCAGATCGAACAGACCACAAACTATTTCGAGTCCTGGTTGGGCCCAGAGAAAGTTCTTCATTTCTACGAGGGAGCAGGGCACGGCGTTCGTCTGACATGGCGGCGAATATGAAATTTGTGTATTGCTGCTGTCCAAGTTGTACTTGTCACTGGTTAAATCGTATCATCACGTTAACAAACTTTCTCAAGGCGCGACGAACTTTGTTGTTGTACAACGCCATCTTTCCTTACAATGTCATGTGATCAAAGGTCATGTGATCTACAGCAAGTTATGGTATGAACCAATCAAATTTATGATGACGTCATGAAGAAGACATGAAAAAGGATTACCCAAGGTAAACCCTCGGATGATCTCGGACAGCTTCATACAACCAGAGACCATAATATATATATATATATATATATATATATATATATATATATATATATATATATATATATTTATATAATCTATTATATGGACTTCCTTATGAACTACTGTGTGTGATATAATCAGAGTACTTTTGATTTTTGCGTCCATCTTGCTCGAGAAATATTTTTCCATCACTAACGTCATCTATTTGGCTATCAGTGATGTCATCCATTTGAATGTCCACTAGATCTAGGTCACCAATAGCATATATTTGACAGTCATCTATTCAGTAGTTTCTAATAGTTTCTAGTTTCTAATGTCAACGAATAAAGGCCCAACGACCAAACAATAAGAAATTTAGTTTATTATGATATTGTGGTCACAATTATAGAATACTATCCAATTTTTATTGAAGAGTCTACCGTATAAACTACACATTATTATTGTCTCGTGAACATCCGGGTTATTAGTGGTCACTGGATTATTTACAGACCGTCGTCATAGAAGTGGACTATAGCCCTGTGCAGCGTTAAACAAACAAACACATCATTTGTCCACTTCGAAGTCTACCTGCATTTGATAATCAGCACGTTTGCTATGAGATGTATCTGTTGGATATATATGTAAAGATATATCGGAATATATTGACAAGAGACCCGTGAAGATCCGGGGTAGAATAGGTCTTCAGCAACTCTTTCTTGTCGTAAAAGGCGACTAACGGGATCGGGTGGTCAGGCTCGCTGACTTGGTTGATGCATGTCATCGATCCCAATTGCGTGGATCGATGCTCATAATGTCAACCACTGGATTGTCTGGTCCAGACTCGATTATTTACAAACAAACACACATTGACAAGATTTAGATGTTCCCCTCTTGCGCTATTCATCGAGAGTGGACGCTGTACTGTGGTTCCAAAATCAGAAACATTATGTTATTTTGTAACATCCAAGCTACCACGGACGAACTCCACGTCTTCGTAGTGAGTATTTTAAGTCAATGTGTAAAATATGATTCACTTAGGCAATTTACAAAATGCCTAAATATTTCTATCATTTCACAAATTGACTGAAAGATCTGTCAATTCGTTTGACAAATTGACTAAAATTATAAAGTTCAAAAGGGCCTCAAAAGCACAATATACTAATTATGTTATGATTAGACGCCAAAAATCGGAAAATATACATCGACTTTCATTTTGCTTTTAATCTTATCGATTTCAGTTACTGGGTGCTAAAATTAAACATAAAGATGTTTGAACTTAATAATCATCCGATAATAAAATATATAATGACAGATTTTTCAGCTAAATTGTAAAATAGCTGAAATATTTAGGAGTTTTGCAAATTGATATTTGAAAAGTTGAGTCATTTTACACAATGAGTGTGACATGCGCACGTTGCTCCACAATGAATGAGTGAATAAGTTGTGTTTAACGCCGCTTTTAACAGTATACCAGTTATATCACGGCTGTCAGCTTAATGTTGGAAGAAAGCACAGATTTCTGGCACACACAGGCGACAGCGAATCGTGGTGCCTAAGAAAACAGGGCCATCAATGACCCCTGCAATATGAAGATATTAATACTTTGATATAAACATATACACGTTACCACAAAATAGTGTATTTTGTACATAAGAATAAGACACAATTTACAAGGGACGCAACTCTGCACAGCGAATCGCGGCACCTTAGACGACTGGGCCATCCGTGCCCCCCCCCCCCCCCATGAAGAAAAAGTTATCCCCGTGTACAACATGAAGGGCCAAATGTGTTATGCATTCATTGCCATTCAAGTATCTATATCAAATGCTATTAATATAAGTTAATCATACATGACTACTTACCACGCAGTATGTTTCACAGTCCCTGAACTCCATTATTCCCAACTCTTACTTCAATGAAAAAGCTCTAAATGAAGCAAGTCTAGATTTCCCATATAGGTTCAGTGTATGAATCTCCGATCTCGTTGGGGCTCCTTTTCAGCTTATATGGAGTTATATAAAAAATACAAGTATATATATTTTTTTAAAGAGACAAAGTGTTGCCTCATTTACCACGCATTGTTGTAATTTTTTGTTGTTGATAAACCCATTACGTGTACGTACGAGCAACACCTCTGTTCTATATTCATAGATGTGGCTTTAATTTAGTGCCCGAATAAAGGTTGATACAACCACACATATCATCGCTTTTTCGAAGCAGATAAAGACTCACACTACGAAACGTAATTAATTAATTATGCTAGTACATAGATCGAGGTTGGAGACAAAGGTGGCCCCAAACAAATATTTGTTTGTAAACCACACCCCTTCTAATGCAGGGCATCTTATGAAACGGTCGGACCAACACAAGGAAACTTCTGTATAACGATAACCAAAGTTCTACTTGTCGAACAAACCTATTCTACACACACCGCCGCCCCTATCAAATTATTCTCTGGCGTCTGGAAGAATGATCATCTTTAAGACCTGTGAGTACATTTAATCAAAATCTGCAGCTTAAAACAGCACTCACTCTTCTTTGTAATTCGGCTGTTCTCACTCACTCACTCACTCACTCACTCACTCACTCGACTGTGCTCCATCAGGTACTATTGGTTGGTTGGTTGGTTTGTTGTTTAACGCCGCACCCGAACCCGTTAGTGGCCTTTTACGACAAGCATAGTAGCCTTTTACGGCAAGCATGGGTTGCTGAAGACCTATTCTACCCCGAAATCTTCACGGGTCGTCATGCTAAGGAAAAGTATTACAGTGGGTGAATCGCGATAAGCTGCACCCACTGACCTACGTTGGGTTCAAAACCCGGGTTTTCATCATAAAGATCGTTCTGCAACCACCCATCATGTACTAGAAGTTATTTAAACATAGCAAGTTTAGTGTAAAATTATATTTGTATTGAAGCTATTTGGGCCCAGAGTGACTACCTGATATTGATTCTGTGTTTATTACATTTCCTCATATGTCTAGAACACGTGACACGAGCACGGTATACGCAATGCTAGACACAAAGACAATGCTAGTGCAACAATGTCATGTGAACGCTTTGACACGTCCGTTGCATAACTGAAAATAATTTCCATTAACAATCAATACTTCCGGATAGAAAGCCAGTTGACAATTGCTAAAGAACTATATGCATTCGGAGGAAGTCCGTTATTAGGCTTTTGAAAGGAACGGTGTCATTGTGACGACCCATAACGGTCCTGTCCACACTACCATTAAGGCCTTTAATGTCGTAAGAGGCGACTAACGGGATCAGGTGGTCAGTGAGTGAGTGAGTGAGTCTGATTTTACGCCGCTTTTAGCAATATTCCAACAACATCACGGCGGGGGACACCAGATATGGGCTTCACACATTGTACCCATGTCGGGAATCGAAGCCGGGTCTTCGGCGTGACGAGCGAACGCTTTAACCACTAGGCTACCCGACCGCCCGATCAGGTGGTCAGGCTCGCTGACTTGGTTGATGCATGTCATCGTATCCCATTGTAGTGAGGACATGTAAGGGTTAGATAAAAATTTTAAAGATTTTGACCGAAAATATTAGGTTGCATTTTTCAATAGTAGGTTGAACTGTTGCACGTCCATAAGCATGCTTAGCAGACAAACGTTTACAAACAACTAGGCCCTTGAAGATCCGGGGTAGAATAGGTCTTCAGCAACCCATGCTTGCCGTAAAAGGCGACTATGCTTGTCATAAAAGGCGACTAACGGGATCGGGTGGTCAGGCTCGCTGACTTGGTTGATGCATGTCATCGTATCCCGTTGGCGTGGATCGATGCTCATGATGTCAATCACTGGATTGTCTGGTCCAGACTCGATTATGTACAGACCGCCGTCATATAGCTGGAATATTGATGAGTGCGGTGTTAAACAACAACCAAACAAATATAAATTACTATTTACATAATTAATTGGTTTATGGTATTTTTACAGGACCATAGGTCCGATAGTAGAAAATACAATAAATATTGAGATACACACGATTCTTTCAAGTGATACCTTAAATGTAGACAAACCAAAGGGTTTCTGAACAACGCTGTTTTTCCATTAATAAAGCTTGTTGAGGCACAAAGAAAAAAATAGGCTGTTATAAAAGATAATTTTTATGTACATTTATAAAATGTTTGTCCAACGGGTGTGTACTCCAATTAATTAGAGCTGAACCACATTACCTTTCCATTCAGTAAAAGCTGTTCTAAGTGTGGTGAATCAGATGCACTGCATTCATACCGTATTGTAATGCCCTATTATGGAAACGCCGGAGGGATTCCGAGCTTATTCGACGAACCGGCAGTAAAATCCATGTCTGGTCTAAGGGACATAACTCTTGATAGCATGTACGTCAGGTATATTCGGGCCAATAACTTCTCCACTAATATGAACATTAAAAATATAGTTGAGCCTGTTTGTGAGCAACTTTAAGTTTTGGGCTGGTAGAAAAGCTATTTTCATACAAATATCCATTCCTCTGACATGACTGACAAATACATCGTTATATTTTTATTTGATGATGACTTTTGCATATTTTGTAATAAAAAATCATAATGCGCCAAATCAACACCCTAGAATATGCCCAAGGGCTACATTATTACCCCGGTCAATGGTTCCTTGGGAGTATGGAACCCAAGCTGGGTGTGAGGCGCTAGAAGGTTAACAGTCCCGTTACCATCTTATTCCACCGGGTACCCATTCACTGCTGGGTAAACAGGAGCACAATAAGAACAGAAAGGGGGCACGGGTGGCCCAGTCGTCTAAGGCGCCGCGATTCGCTGTGCAGAGTTGCCTCCCTTGGGCATGCCAGAAACCTATGGTTTGGGGTTCGAATCCCGGTTCGCCCCGATTATGTTTCTAGTTTGGCAGCACCATACCCGTGCTCGTGGGTTTCACCGAAGTGGCAAACATCCGAGATCTGCAGGTGGGTTTCACTCACTCACTCACTCACTCGCTCACTCGAACAGAGACGCCCCAGAAACACCCAAGTCAAGTCGTCAAACACAGTCACCCATCCAACTACTCGCCATGACCAACGTTGCTTATCTTGGGCCTGTGCTCTGTGCGCTGTGCACATTGACATTGTTAGAACTCTTTCTAAGGATGTGTCTTAGAGACGGAACATTTACAATTCTTGGATGGGGTGGGAGCGGTATACTTTATTGGCCACATCATACATTTTTCTTCTCTGAAAAGGAGAGCCGGACACCTATCACAAAACATTTTTCGGGACATTTATATTTTTGCTACCAATTTTGCCAGAGCAATTTTGAAGCAAATCCCAAAGTATATCAGGTTGTAGGTTTAAAAAATACAGGGTATAGTGTGTATTCGAACCGTTCACAAAAAGCGATTTATAAAAGGCATTTATATAAAAAAAATTAAACACCTTGAATAGATAACAAACTGCAGATGGCAAGGTTAAACAACGCTGTTGGTATACACCAAGGTGTGACGTAGGTGACGTTGACGTTGACGTTGACGTTGACGAGGTGTCATGTTTATGTAGGAGAAGGGCTCCAATATAGTTTCCCACTCTGGTGAAACCCCATCTTCCCGAAGCAAGAGGTGAGGTGAAATTGGGTTTAACGTCGCGTCCAAGATTATTACACTTATATAGCGACGTGCATGCACGTGTGTGTATGTGTGTGTGTGGCTGCTTGTACTAGATCGGACTGATGCCGATTTTATAGTGCTAGCTCACTGAGATACCATGCCGCAGTTTAACATGAATACCCCACTCAGACACAGTATACTGACTCCGAGCCGACCAGTCCTTGTTTTAGCCCCTTAATGCCGAGCGCCAGACAGGGTAACAACAAGTACCATCTTTTATCGTCTTTTGGTATGACGCGGCCGGGGATCGAACCCCGCACCTTCCGCACCTTCCGCAAGGTCGTCCACGGGCCTTTTTATCAAAAGTCAATAGAAACTAGGCTATGATATAGGCTGGTGGCATGGTTGCCTCGGGAAGATGGTGAAACCCACGATCACGGTATAGGGTGTTGACCATCCAATGGCACTAATCAGGAAGAGGCTTGAATTCGATCCCATTAAAAACGGCGTGGTATGTTATTCATGATATCAATCACCGGCTTGTCAGGTGGGGAATCGATTATTGACAGGTCGATGTTAAATATACCTGGAATATTACTCAAACAATAAACAAACAATGCCGCCAGAAGTGACATTTCGTAATTTCTGTACAGCCCCATACAGATTGTAACAGTTTACTACCTTATCACTGAAAGGGGCGGTCAGGTAGCCTGGTGGTTAAAGCGTTCGCTCGTCACGCCGAAGACCAGGGTTCGATTCCCGACATGGGTACAATTTCTTGTGTCCCCCGCCGTGATATTGCTGGAATATTGCTAAAAGCGGCGTAAAACCATACTCACTCACTCACTCACTCACTCACTTATCACTGAAATATGTTGTCACTACAGTAGCATACCAGGACTTTTGGAAGTATATAAATAGTTGTTATAGCCACGCCCAAGACTCTCTCTCTGTCTCTCTGTCTCTCTCTCTCTCTCTGAGCTAACAGCTGACCCAAAGAAATCACCAACTGTGAGAAATAAACCACACCATTCTACATATACTAGTATATAAAGTATTCCAAAATAGTCCATTCACAGTGACTACATATACAAACCAACCGTGTAGCGTTCAACTGAATAACTCACACGCATTTGTAAAAGTAATATATACACCATGTTGTTACATCAGAACATCCGGCGCAGCAGATGCAGTCATATCCTGATAAGCACCTGCACATGCATGTTGTAAATACGTGTTAACACGTTTATCCTTCTTAAATACACAAAGAAGATAAAGCCGCACATTGTTTTATTTGACAGTTAACGGATCTTTGGTAAACCAATATGCATAGGTACAGGTCGCAATAAAAAAAATCCGTGCAGCTGAATTCTTTTTTATTTTGCGTAGTGGCTGTAGGTTTAATGGTAATAAAATACATGCTAATTTTGTTTCAAGTGCAAAATCGTTTACATTAATGTCAGCGAGTGAGTTCATTTTTAACGTCATTTTTAACGTCGCGTCGGCAATATTTCTGCCGGAAGGGTAAGAACTATATAGTCATATGCTTTCCTCAAAAACATAACGGGAAAACGGCAAGGTAACTTCACCGAGTCAGTATAAAACAGTTAACATTAAAAAACAGGAAACATTAAAAGACAATATTTAAACTTTGATATACATGATAAAAGCGTGTTATTTCAAAATATATGCACTGTTTGCAACGACAAAAACAGAGACGATACATAAAATGTATATAAACATTCATATTTAACTAGTTAACAGCTGCTATCTTCGTTTGATTTTTGTTTACCTGTATCTTTATATTTGAGTAAACTATCGATTTATTTGATGGAGCCGTACAGCAAATATAGTACTATAATTAAGCTTGTGTAATTAGTTTCTGAGTAATTGGACTCCATCGAATAGCTAAAACCGTAAAAAAAACATCGTCTAAACGGTTGGTTGGTTGGTTGGTTTGTTGTTTAACGCCGCACTCAGCAATATTCCAGCTATATGACGGCGGTCTGTAAATAATCGAGCCTGGACCAGACAATCCAGTGATTAATATCATGAGCATCGATCCACGCAATTGGGATCGATGACATGCATCAACCAAGTCAGCGAGCCTGACCACCCGATCCCGTTAGTCGCCTTTTTACGACAAGCATAGTCACCTTTTACGGCAAGCATGGGTTGCTGAAGACCTATTCTACCCCGGAATCTTCACGGGTCTCGTCTAAACGGATGTGGGGCTACCAACCCCTTTTGGTAAGCGGATTCGGGGTGTATTTAGAGGGTATTCGGAACTCATCAGTCAGAGTGTGGTACGCGGCACGCAAATAAAATCATATCTGGTATTCAGATTCAACATTTTATACAAATATATTGGTGTACGTGAAAGTGTTCATTATATATTATATATTTTCGATATTTTTCAGTAATTTAACTTCAAATTCAGAGGTAAGCAATGAGACTCGATGTGAAATGTGAGATGGTATACGGGATACAGGGAATGGGGAGATTGGCACCCTCGGATCATCAATTCCCTACCCCTCCTACCCACCTCTTGTTCAAGACCATGCACGTCGTCGGCTGACTGCTGTATACGGTGGAGCGCGAGTCATATTGGACGGGTGGCCACCTGGGAAGCCAGTCAGTTTGGACCTGACGGTAACGGGTAGATATGTCAGCTGTGTCCCAGTCACCATACGGTATCAACCCGAATTTCGTGGTGGAGGGTGGGGTGGGGTGGGTTTTGGGTGGTTAACGATTGTTTGGATTGACGAGATTTCTCAACATGTTAAAGAACTCGTTAAAACCTTCATTGTAAGGAATACACCTCCAATAATATGTTTGTTGTTTAACGCCGCGCTCGGCAATATTCCAGCTATATGACGGCGGTCTGTGATAATCGAATGTGGGACAGAAAATCCAGTGATCGATTTTGTTGGCAACAATCCAAGCCGTCGGGGTGCGATGACACGCTGTCAACCAAGTCACCGAGCCATTCGTGACCAACTCGTGTTATTCCGGGACAAGCCGAATGCAGGTTACGGAAAGGGGCGAGTGGTGACGAGTGTCACCGAGCCTGACCACCCGATCCGTCAAGTCCAGCATATAGGTTCCTGGGGACATTCTTACCCAGAAACCCGTGTGCGGATAATCGAGGGCGTTTTAAACAGCATTCATATTTGTGCCATGTTGTTTTCAGGACGAACTATTAGTTTCCTGATGTCTTAGGACTCAAGCATCCATTCATCACGTTCCTCCTATACACTGTTCATCGTGTTTTCTGCAAGACTTACACATATACGTACTTGACTGAACTTTGATGTTTATGCATGAGCATCCTTGTCATCACGTGATGAGTGATTGACGTGAGGCTTACCTCCACTCTGTAACACCATTGCCTGTCATCGCCTGAACGTGGCGGGAGCTGAACCTTGGCGTCGTGTTGAATTTATTAATAAGTGAGTCAGTAAGCTGGCTTAACGCCGCTTTTAACCATATTCCAGTTATATCACTACGTGTCAGCTTGATGTGGAGGAAAGCCCGAAGTGATGCAGGTCTCAGATGTTAACCACTTTGGTGAAACCCAGGTATGGTGCTGACAAACCTAGAAACGTAATCAGGGCGAACCGGGATTCAAACCCACAATCATAGGTCCCTGGCATACCTAAGGGACGCAACTCTGCACAGCGAATTGCGAGCCACCTGTGTTCCCAAATGTATTAATAAAGCTATGGAGACTATATTTCGGAAGGAAAATGTTCACCTGTCATGCTATGTTGGTTGGTTTGTTGTTTAACGCCGCACTCTGCAATATTCCAGCTACATGACGGCGGTCTTTAAATAATCGAGTCAGGACAAGACAATCCAGTGATTAATATCATGAGCATCAATCCACGCAATTTGGATTGAGGACATGCATCAACCAAGTCAGCGAGCCTGACCACCCGATCCCGTTAGTCGCCTTTTACGACAAGCATAGTCACCTTTTACGGCAAGCATGGGTTGCTGAAGACCTATTCTACCCCGAAATCTTCACGGGTCAAGGACAAGTATTACAGTGGGTGAATCGCGATAAGCTGCACCCACTGACCTATGTTGGGTTCAAAACCCGGGTTTTCATCATAAAGATCGTTCTGCAACCACTGGCCCACATGAAAACTATTACACACCATATACTGTAAACCTTTACCGTATTTCTTACGGTAAATTATCGTCATCTGTGCTGCCAGCTTTTTACAGTACTAATCACGGTTTGCAGTTAAACTAACATTATTACGTAACTACATAAACCGTTTATATCATAACGATTACCGCAAAAAGTCAAGCTGTTTTTTACCCAAAGTAGAAGATGGTTTGTCAAATACGCTTTGCACCTTAGAATATTTTAATTCATGTAGCCAAGTGTCTGACTCAAATATCATTTTTTATTCAGAAATGAATGTGATCATGTACGGCATCTATACTTGAATCGGAGTATGAATGGTAAAAAATATATGAAGTATTATTTTTAACGTACACCCCTCTCAATCCCACACGGGGCGGCCGGGTTGCCTAGTGGTTAAAGCGTTCGCTCGTCACGCCGAAGACCCGGGTTCGATTCCCGACATGGGTACAATATGTGAAGCCCATTTCTGGTGTTCCCCGCCGTGATATTGCTGGAATATTGCTAAATGCGGCGTAAAACCATACTCAATCACTCACTCAATCCCACACCAAACACACACGCGCGTATGTGGTGCCCTTGAACCTACAATGGGCACAACACGCGTACGCATGCACGGCGCGAATGCTCAGATAAGTCGTCGAGACCCATTTTCTCATCGACAAACAAAAAAGAAATAAGATTTTAATAGAAAAAAGAATATGTCTCAAACAGTGGTTCCTCACACATCAAACCCGCGTTAAACCAAACTCACTCACTCAAATAATGGCGGCAATCCACTACCGCAATGCATGCTTCTATTTCCGGTGAAAACCCTAATATTGCAGACCACGAAAGAACACAATTACAATTTACCGTTAGTCTGATAGTACGCTACAGTATAGATACAACCGAAGCGCTGTAAGTGTTAACAGTAAACTACAGCATGTCTTACGGTAAAGATTTACAGTGCATGTACACAAACTGTTGTTTACAAGAGGAAAGTAACATGCAGTTCGTTGGTTTCTTTAACGTCGCACACCCCACTCGAAATATTCGGCCTGTAAATAGTCGAGTCTTGACCAAACAATCCAATGATTGACACCGAGAGCCGATGATCGATCCACGGAATTAGGATACGATGATCTGTAATCAACCAAGTCATGCACCGTGTCTGACCATTTAGTTGCCACTTAAGACAAACATGGGTTCCCGGGGACCTATAAACTTACCCGGAATCCCACGGGTGACCGGCAGAGTGTATGAAGTGCAAAATGTGATATTTACACGTCTTTTTAGTAAGAAAGTGTAAATATCCCTTGTTTCGCTATATATCTAATGATGGGGAAAATATTCTGGAACATGTAACAACTCAGAGGGTTGAAAGGGTTTGGGTGAGGAGACATGACATATTTAATTACCATCAAACATTAAGGGGTGACAGCTGTAGGGTGATAACGCCCCACCCACCACACGTCTAGCCTCACATTAAATTTTGAGGAAGTGAAATAAAAAATAATTAAAGAAAAGTCTCCAATGAAAAAGCTCGCATGGTATACTAAATAAAAGGGTATGCAAAGGTCCAAGTATTGTTTGAATGGAAAAGCAATTAACACGGCCATCGGGTGCCCCCAAGGATACTGGATACCCGCTGGTCTAGTAGAATATCACAATATCACCACAACGAGCCACTGTTTGCACGCCGTCCTTTGAAACCGATCTCATTCCCCGCTCGAGCGCACGAGACCAATAATTAGATCACATGACCTCGCTTGAATATATTAGCAGCCGACATCAACTTCGGGCCAAGAAAATAGTCCCTGCAATTGGGTCGAAGACGTTGAAAGTTTCAATCACTCGGTATTAATATATTATGTTTTGATGAATATTGATCACACGGAACGTAGTTTGTTGCTTATGATAGAGAATCTTCGGACGTGACATATAGGTCTTCGCGGATGTGATTATATGACAGGGCGGATTAATACATCGACGGATCCGAGCGATTCAGCATGGAAGAACTGACCGCAAGCGAGGGTGAACTATGAATGTCAACCCTTCAACGGAATATCGGGTGTTTTTACGGGTGATATTGTGTCGGAGTGGCATTGCCTACCTCACTAAACTGATGTAGAAACACGCTGGATTTATACTTTGCCAAGACGATGGCGAAGACAGCCGACTTGTGGACATATTTCTGTGTTGTCACTGTGTTTGGTAAGACACTTTTCTTGTCTATTTCAGTCTTTATTTGACACTAGCTTCATCACATCGTGTCGTTTTCACGTAACCGGCACGAAATGCGCGTGCTTCACACCTCTTGTCTAACTTGATTCCTTAATCCTGTCAATCATTTGCGCAGAGCCCGTGCTACGGACGGTGCATTACCGTTGTTATTGCCTTGTGTATTGCAACTCAGTATCGCGATGTATTACAATGTATGTATATTGGAAGCCGCTACTTTCTCAATGGATGCTGCGATTCCTGAGTACCAAGTAACATTGACATACATTGTAGAACCCTATCGCAACGTTTTATGCTTATTCTATAAAATACATCATCATATCACACATCTATTTCACGCAAGTTCAATGAATGGGTATATTGTTTCGGGAACGGGCGTTAGTTAGGTACCATTTATGTTGAAAACATCTGTTTTTCACGTTACCATTTTGAAATTCCTGTAGCACGTTCGCTTAAGTTTCGGAACTCGATCGTTCATTCTCTGTGTGTGTCTTATGTCCCTGAAGCCAGAAAACTGTAACTTTTGGAGATCTGTTTGTTTGCAATATATCTCGACTTGTTTGTGGGTCAGGGCTCGTGTTGCCCGTCCAGCTAGGGGTGATGTTGGGGTCATCTAGCCAGTTTGGTGTGTAGGTATGTGTAGAGGTGGCTGTGCCAGGAAGTCGTGTTCATGAAGTGTTGTTCTGATTTAGGATACAATCAGCTGACTCACATACACTCATCATGTATATACACTCACCGAAGATGCCCAATGTCGTGCCAAGTGTAAGGTTCTAGAACTTAGGAAAGTGACACTGATGTGATGTTTTCGCATCTTCCTGCTATTCATAGTTTTGTTAATCATGTTGACTGAATGAGTCACAATGCCGAATGTTATTTTGTGTGATCAAATTTAGAAAAAAAGACAGTTTTACATACTGATACGTACCAAATATAAATATAACAATGATATCTCACCATATTGTTATTGTCTGTTCATGTTTATCATTTCGAAATAAGATTTTTGTTCTTTTTACGTTGACATATGAATTGATATTTACCATACTGTTGGCTATACATAGAAAAAAGGGAAATAGTAGAAAAACGAAAAAAAAATTTTAAAAAATATTTAAAACCAGATTAACCATTCTTGTTTCCTTTTCATTCCTGGTATTGTAGTGTAGTGAATGTATTTTTCACAAGAAAAGAAGATCTGATGCGTAATTTCCCTTCTCAGTAAGCCTGGTCATGAGACATGCCCTTGTTCTTGTCTGCTGTCAATACATGGATTTGTAAGTAGTTGGGTCTGTCACCACCCTCACAACCACAACTCTGGCGGAGACAAACATATTGAATAATTGATCAGTGTGGGGGGAAATACGACTTCATGCTCTGTTTATTCAGCAAGCGAGTCAATATTTTTTTTACCTCATCAGCAGCATTCAAGCTCTATCAGTGTGTGCTGTACTTTCTGTGGTGAGTTTAATGCTATCTTCCCCCGTTTCAAGTATATGATAGCTAACAGGTGTTGGTGCTAAGACCCAGACGGGAGCTTTGAGACAAGATTCCGTTCCAGAAAACGCTGGGTTCGGTTTCATCAAGCTTTAATTACTTTCATTCAGTTGTCTTCATTAAAGTTACAGGATGAAACCACATGTCAGAACCTGCCACTTGAGTTGTGAAGTCGTTATTGATTCGCATGTTCTGGTGAAATGAGAGTTCAGCTGCATCGATTTGGATACCACAGGAACTGTTGTGACTGTTGAAAATGTGGTATATTGTGTGTGTTAAAACTGTTGGCCTCAGTAAAGCTTCTCAAAAGCTTTTATGGTAGACATATGGAGGACATTTCCAAATTTGACGCATCAGTGACAAAAATTATGTCCGATGCAGTTCCCTATTCTGACTTGTACCATTTGGTCCCATTTTCTTTTTCAGGCGAAAAATTGACTTGGCTTTGCATGTGTTGGTGACGTGTCACCAATGGGGCAGGATAAGCTCACCTTTTCGCAAACACCTGGTGTCATCACTATTTGTTAGTGATTCATAAACACATGCTTATGATATAGTCGGAATCATACAATCGACTCTTGCTTTATGCAGATATTTCTACTGGATATGGAAAGGTTTTTGTCGCTTTATTATTAAAACTGTTGAAATGATTGTGTTTGTTAGTATTGTTGAAACTACTGTGTATGTTAATACTGTTGAACTGAGGAGGGTGTTAATACTGTTGAACTGAGACATGAAGACTTGAAATGTTTGTGGATAACAACTTCTTTATTGTTTTTATGAACATTTCAGGGCTACTTCTTGGTGAATGCTTCATCAGGGGAATGGTGTGTAGGCATAGACCCGTGAAGATCCGGGTTAGAATAGGTCTTCAGCAGCCCTGCTTGCTGTAAGAGGCGACTATGCTTGTCGTAAGAGGTGACAAACGGGATCGGGTGGTCAGGCTCACAGACTTGGTTGATACATGTCATCATATCCCAATTGTGTAGATCAATGCTCATGATGTCAATCACTGGATTGTCTGGTCCAGACTTGATAGTTTACAGACCGCCGTCATATAGCTAGAATATTGCTGAGTGCGGTGATTAACAAACAAGCTTGGTGAGCATAATGAGTAAATATATACTACTCAAAAGAAGTTAAGGATCACCTGATTCATTCATATTAAAATAGTTAACCTTTCATGCCATGACAGATTAACATTACCAATATGAAAGAATCGGGTGATCCTTAACTTCTTTTGAGTAGTATATATACATGCTGATATGTTTACACAATATAGGATTAATGTAAAAAGATAACAATTTAACAAGGAAAGTTTAATATTTTGAAAGCTCCATTTCACGATTAATCCCTTTTTGTTTAATTTGGATGCTGAACTTATATCATTTATTTGGTGATAAGTAGTTTCCACATGTTGGACCATGTGCTGTGTTGGTGAACACCTGGTGCATGCTGGGAGGGGAAGTTGGCCCAGCTGTTACTGCGGGTAATTAGATTAATCAGCAGTAATCATGAGTAATCCAATTATAGACTCCCACAGTAATAACTTGACCAAGCCTCTTACACTAATAACTCTATATTGCCAACACAGAGCACCAGATTACGCTTTGAGCCGTTGCGTTTTTCTCGTTATCATACATATTGGGCATTGATAGTTTTTCAGTGTTCAATATATTTTTACTCCCTTGAGTCTATTGGGTATTTTGATATTGCAATAAGTAGACATTTTTTAAAATATTAGTTCTGCTCAAACTGTTATTTCAGGCGATTTCTTATTAGTATCTGTTCGTGTGCTGACCCAAGTGTGTGCATGTCACGAAGACTCACAACAGTGATATACGTGTCTAACTAAAAATAGGCAAGATGTAGTGTTCTTATGCAATATCACTGCAGTAGAGTTCGTGTATCGGTGATTTCTGTTTTCAATCATTAAAATACAAGTAACCAAGTTGAAAAGGATGCTTTGGGTAATTACTCAGAGTGTTGTTATGCTATTGAATTTAAAAAAAAAATTCATGCATATTTGAATGCAAACAACATTAAAATTAATTGGGTAATGGCGATTTCTTTTTGCTTATTTGGAGCTCTGCCTACACAATAGCTATTGTTTGTTTGTTGTTCAACACTGCATCCAGCAATGTCCCATCTAAATCATGTATATGACGACAGACTGTAAATAATCAAGTCTGTACCAGACAATCCAGTGATTGACATCATGAGCATCTATCTTTCAGTTGGGATACAATGACATGAATCAACCAAGTCAGCAGGTCTGAAGAACAGATCCTCATTTGATGCCCTTTATGACATGCTTGGGTTGCTGAAAATCAATTCTAACCCAGATCTTCATGGGATATGTACGAGTACCTGTCTAAGTCAGGGATAAGAACATACATAATAGGGTAGCCACATGTTAAGTTGTTCTGTATTCATTTAAGGACCCGTGAAGATCCAGGGTAGAATAGGTCTTCAGCAACCCATGCTTGCCGTAAAAGGCGACTATGCTTGTCGTAAAAGGCGACTAATGGGATTGGGTGGTCAGGTTCGCTGACTTGGTTGATGCATGTCATTGGTCCCAATTGCGTGGATCGGTGCTTATGATGTCAATAACTGGATTGTCTGGTCCAGACTCGATTATTTACAGACCGCCGTCATATAGCTGGAATATTGCTGAGTGCGGAGTTTAACAACAAACCAACCAACCAATCATTTAAGTATTCCTTGAAAGTGTTTACTGAAGTAATGGTAGATATAACAAGTCACATGAAGTATATTGTCTTTGGTAGACACATGCTAGACATTGTATTCCACTTTTACCAATAGTTTAAAATATCACATTGAAAATGAATTAATGAAGTAACTGTGGACATGAGGGGTCAAAATAGACACTGGTTGATTTTTTGTGGACCAACATTTAATCTGTGATATGAATATATTTGGTTAAAATCTATTTAATATATACTACTCAAAAGAAGTTAAGGATCACCTGATTCTTTCATGATGGTAAAGTAAATCTGTCATGACATGAGAGATTAACTATAGTAATATGAAAGAATCAGGTGATCCTTAACTTCTTTTGAGTAGTATATAATAAAAAGACGCTTGAGATTCTAGACTTGCCAAAGTTATGTAAACTTGCTTGGGAGTTCTCAGATATACTACTCAAAAGATGTTTAGGATCACTGTATTCTTTCAAATTACAATAGTTAGTGGGTCGTGCTGTGAGAGATTAACTGTAGTAATATGAAAGAATTGGGTGGTCCTTAGCCTCTTTTGAGTAGATTTGTTTAGGGTCTGGAGTGAGTGAGTATGGTTTAACGCCGCTTTTAGCAATATTCCAGCAATATCACGGCGGGGGACACCAGAAATGGGCTTCACACATTGTTCCCATGTCGGGAATCGAACCAGGTCTGCGGCGTGAGGAGCGAACGCTTTAACCACTAGGCTACCCCACCACCCCTTTTAGGGTCTGGATGTGGGACCAGTTGATAACACATGTATTGGCGTAGACGTGTTATTGTTTTCACATTTAGACGTTATAAATGGTTATGAATGCAGGACATTGCATTAACTGAGGCCTTGTAATTCCTCTTGATATGAGACGAGAGGAAGAATAAGGGGTTTAATATGCTTCTCTGGGCACTCTGATTAATTCTGTGAGTTATGAGGACTGAATCTTTATGAGATATTACTATCATCAGTTAAGACTATTTCGGTAATCTTAAATCTGATTTTACAAGGTTTAAAATGAACTTTGCTGTCATTAATATTCCTACGAGAATGATTAATGGGAAGTTGGATCGTTTCATGTTCTTAGAGGAATCGCTGTTATAGAAATGTTTGATTAAGGTTCATTTCTGTGGGGTAGTTTAACGATCAGCATCATTACAAGTTTCAAATCAAACGTTTTCCCATGCGGCATACACATGTTACATGGATATTGCTGTCTTAAAAATCCTTTGAAGTTTTTTTTGTAATCAAAATTTGAACAATAAAATTGGTTTTGATCACATGGATTTGAAAATCAAAAGTCACTTGGTTGCAATCTGTGACTCAAAAGTGCCATACATCACTAGACTGAAGCTCAAGTCAAATAATAATCTGTATGGTCTATGTTAAAGTTAGATGCTTCAGTCCCTATTAATGATATGAAAGTGATAAAACCTCCCTGTTTGTGATATATAAGGGGCAAATTCTCGATATACATGATGGGACGTTTAGGTAGCCTAGTGGTTAAAGCATTCGCTTGTCATGCCGAAGACCTGGGTTGATTCCCAACATGGGTACAATGTATGAAGCCCATTTCTGGTCTCCCCACCCTGATATTGTGGGAATATTGCTAAAAGCGGCGTAAAACCATACTCACTCACTCACTGATATGTAAGTGGCAATATCTGCCGGAAGGCAGGTTCGATTTTGTTAATTGTGCATAGTCACTTATTGCTGTTTTGTGTTTATGGTATGTAAAATACAGAGAAAAGTTGTACTTATCATTCTTACCATAAAAACGGTTTCCTTAAATTTCCTATCACTTAATCTTTATTTATGTATCTGTAAATTAAATTATCACACAGCAGCATCCCATAACCATTGACCAATGGCAAACTCAACCAATGACTAGCTCTATATACCTTCGACCAATGGCAGCAGTGAGATCATTATCACATGCACATGCAGTGAGTGGTATATTTTGAAAGTAAATAGTTGAGCATGTGGCTATATCATCTGCCTGCCACTTTCATCTCTGGGCAAGGCGGATATCGGTATTCAAGACAAGTAGAGAACCAGCCTGTTGAGATAGGGGATGGGTTGGTTTCGGCAACGGGAGATGTGTATAGGGAACCTGCATTCTGAATAATAACTGATGAGAGAAAAGGTCATCCCCAGGGACTGGTCATGTGTTACAGGCTGGGAGGAAATGACATTTTCATTTTTAAGGAATATGAATTTGAACATTATTTAGGAACTGGTTGATTATTATAGGGTGGGGGGTCATGAAAAATGTTGAATATAATTGGGCCCAACTACCAAAAATTTCAGTCCCGCCCCTAACCTATAATAAATGACAGTCCCTCAGATTTTGGAACTTTGGGGTTGTATATATTTTGCCCCCGTTTTGTTTGGTCTTTGATTCATCAAGAGAATGTTAATTGTTGAAACTTCAGTGAACAGTTCAATGAATGATAATAAGAGCTTTTATGTTTTTATTTATTTTTTTGCTCTAAAAGTTCTGAATGAATGATCTGCTCACAGTGATATCAGTCTGTTTGATGCAATATGTGATAGTCTTCATATGCTATGTATGCATGATTCATGCGCACATGATGCAGTGTTTTACAGGTTTATTGCAATAAATGTGCATATATTAAGCTATAAACTGGTATTGAATGACATGAAGTCATTATTCTGCCTGAACATTGCTCTAGTACTCCTTCTTTAAGTCAATATTAGAGTGGCTGAAAATTGTATTTTCAGATATCTATACTGATCCAAAACAATTAGGGATCATGAATTTATATATATTTTGTAGTGAAGACTGAGCACTCAACATGCTCAATGTCATAAAATATCCCAAAATATATTCATGATGCTTAATTTTTGTTCAGAATTTAAGTACTGTAACATAAGGCTAAAAATATAATAGTCTTGGTTCTCAGGCACTGCCCACATCATCATAAATTTCATTGCACGTTTCGTTTTTGTTTCCATTTTCAATTTTTTTTGCGCATTGTGTTTAAGTATTATGAATTTTATATTTTGTTAAAACCGGAAATAAAAAGAAAACATGCGGCTGACTTTATGATGATGCAGGTGGTGCCTGAGAACCAAGACTATTATTTTTTTTAGCCTATGTGTCTAAAGGAAGATGTTGCTGGATAGATGGGGGTCCAGATTACCTAGGTTTCACTGTACCACATCCACACCAACAGACTTAGTTAAACATGCACACAGGCTTCCATAATGTTCCTGGTTTTTAAGAGCCCACCTAACATTTTTTGAATCCCACATCCAGAATAGGATACCACTGATAGAGCATTGGCCACCACACAGATGCATGTTCAAGGTGCATGGCATATTACCCTCTAGTCAAGAGACCAGTATACATTCATATTGCATGCTTCCCTCCCCGGGGGATATAGAGCCAGCGCTGGCTGTTATCATGGTCATAGACTGGGTGTGTATTCTCATTACCATCTCATCATGGGACTCGGCTTGTTGGAGCTATTTGAAGACCCATGGATCATGGGCTCATGATTGTTTTAAAGCAGCTAGAATTTTTATTTTTAATTCAGTGGATTTGACCTATGACATCTTCCAAGGGGGGGGAGAGTTAACTGACTTTAAAAGTCCTGTTTCCACCCTTGCCGAACTAGGCTGGAATTCCTGGGCTCGATCGTAGCGCCACCAGTGGTTATTAAGGGTTATATCCCTTCTAAGCTTGCATTTGTTTCAAACAAAATGGTGGCACCCAGTCAAGACGATCTGATAGATCATCAAGATCTATATTGTGATAAAATGGGTCTTACATCGCGAAGTACATCAAATCACGCGAGCACCTTGATTAAAAACATGAAAAGGTTTGGAAAATATCAGTTGACGGTGTACATGCTTTGCAAATCCTGCAATCGGCCGAAATCTGCACAACAGTTTACGAACCGGAATTCAATTTCGTTGCATGATTTTGATTTAACTATGCATAGACTCGTTAGTCCAGCCAAAATGTAACTCCATAATACCAGCCTAGTTTGGCAAGGGCGGAAACTGGACTTTGATAGTCGGTTAACTCCCTTGCCTTGGGAAGATGGGCCCATGAGAGCCAAAGGCCGCAATCAGAATGAAATTAAATAAGTATCAGGGCTTGATTTAGCTTTGTTAAACAGTGCAAACTATTATTTATGTCTACATGCACCAAGTGCTTGTCAAAATCTTGCAAATTTGTGGCAAACCCTTACATGTCCACACAACACCTTGATTTTTTTTAACACATTCAATACCTCAAAGCTTATTTACTAAATAATATCTACAATCCCTGTGTTGTGTGTAATTTGTCATGCTTTTTGGCATTTGTCATCAAACTGTGGCATCTTCAAGATTAAGAGCACATGTTTCAACTGTGATAAATTTATGGGACCCAAGTGCAACCTGGTTGTGTCGTGGACAGCTTGGTTTCCAGCCTGCACCTGGCGGAAGTTATATCCAATTCCTTACCATAGCCCTGAGTATGCTTATGTTTCCTGATGACCACTCTACCTTCGATCGATTAGATCTATTAAAAGATAAAACACGTAAAAAAAGTCACTGTTTTAATAACTGAAAATAAAAGATAAAATAAACAATGAACAAGAAGGAAATGGTAAGGCCTCAGGCAAGTGTAAACACTTAAATATCAATTAATTACCATAACTATAAATCCAGCCAAAAACGTAGTATTTATCACTTGAGTAATGTGAACTAAATGGTTTGATATCTGAGTAGATAGTGGTTTCTATTCATTACTTTACTGTATGATCTACTGTTAATGTATCCAGTAGAATGTAGCTTCCACAAGCGCTTTGGCACGGATGTTTCAAGTGGACACCAGCGCCATATTAATGTCTTGTTATTATTACATGGTTATCGTGTTCAGTACACATGAAGGGGCGGTCGGGTAGCCTAGTGGTTAAAGTGTTCGCTCGTCACGTCAAAGACCTGGGTTTGATTCCCAACATGGGTACAATGTGTGAAGCCCATTTCTGGTGTCCCCCGTCGTGATATTGCAGGAATATTGCTAAAAGTGGCTTAAAACTATACTCACAAAACACACAGTACACATGCAACATTTGTATCGATACATTAGCTTGGAGACCGTACTGGTATCCTTGCATAACATGTTGCAATGCACTGTTGCAAAAGGGTATTTTATACTAGAATCAGGCTTCACATGGTTGAACATGGAAAGTTGCTGTTTATGTGACGAATAAATACATTTTCTACCATGAACCAGTAATGAATTCCTTTTGTACGTTTTTGGACAATGCAGTGTATGTGATCACCATGTACAGAACTAAACCTGGAGGAACGAGTGTTGTCTAATACACATCATTTGCTGAGCAGAGTTGTGTCCCTTTGGGGTGCCAGAAACCTATGATTGTGGGTTCAAATACCGATCGACCTGATGGTTTGTAGGCATCATACCCGCGTTCGTGGGACTCGCCAAAGTGGTAAATGTCTAAGATTGGCATTTGTTCCACATCAAGCTGACGCTGTGATATAACTGAAATACTGCTCAAAGTGGCATTAAAGCTCGCTCACTCACTCACTCACTCACTCACTCACTGAAAATAGACCTTGACATGATATCTACACTGCAATGTCATCAATGGAGAGTGTGGTAGTAAAAGAATTCAGTATATACTCCTCAATATCTGTCACTGAGGAGAATATGATTTTTGTGTAATTAGAAGAGTCAAGCCGTGAGCTTCACGTTCTACCAAGTGATCACTTGACCTGATACAACTGACAGCAATGTGACCTGAAGACATTAGATACAGTCAATTATATGTGATTTCCTTGTCGTCACTGTCTCCTTCAACATGACTTGCGTTATTGTGGTTGTAAAGAAACGGTTGACATTGCCAGCTGCAATACCTGTGTTGTCAGCTCCACCTACATTCATACACTGCCCGATCTCACGTCCCCCAATCTCTGCTTGGCCTTTTATAGCGGGGCGTGCGATGTTTTTCTCAGATCACACGCGATAGTTTACGAGGCAATAAAAAGAAAATTACAAATTGATAGGAGTTTTTGTGATAGGTAGAGACTTCAGTGTATTGACTTATAAAATCTCAACAACTTTGTTCAGAATGTTGGGTGCTTTTGATGTCAATAATCTGAAGATTTTAATTATGTTGGTGGTTTCTATGGAAACAGGGTAGAAGAACAGTGGGGGTTTATTATCTGTGGAAATCCAGTGTGGTATGAATGTCTGATGTAGTACTTTTGATAGAAGTTGGATTAAAGATCTGTATCAGAGATAACTTAAGTAGAGAAAGGTTTTCAAATGTAGTCGATTTAAAAATATTTTTATTAAATGCTCGGCTGCAAACGTGTTTCAGGTACAAAAAATAGACATCACACAATTCTGTAGAACAGCATGAATGGCGTTTTTTGTTAATGCTGTAAATTGGGTACTTTGATGTTAATAGTTTTGTTCTTACTGAAAGGCTCTTAAGACTTTTAAGTGGGAAGCATATTAAATTGTCGAGAATCAAAGGATTTTTTTAGATCCAATGTAGGCATGGTGAGGGGCCCGGTTTTTGTTTGATAATCAAATAGTTTTTAGGGCTACTTTTCTGAAGGTGAGAGATTCTGTTCATTTTTAAAAACATGTAACATTTAAAGGCCTATTTTTCTGCAAACAAGAATACACCTGTAGGTGGCTAATATGTGAGTCTTCATGGAGACTATCCTCTACCACGTCTACAGGATGATGCCCTTTTCTTATAATTTTTAGACTTGTAATTTGTGTCATGTGTGAAATTGAGACTTTGTCTCCATGTATTATGTAAAGGATATGCATGTGGTAGGGGACGGTCAGGTAGCCTGGTGGTTAAAGCGTTCGCTCGTCACACCGAAGACCCGGGTTCGATTCCCGACATGGGTACAATGTGTGAAGCCCATTTCTGGTGTCCCCCGCCGTGATATTGCTGGAATATTGCTAAAAGCGGCGTAAAACCATACTCACTCACTCACTCACTCACTCACTCACTCACTCACTCACTCGCATGTGGTAGTTTTGTCTCACAGTGATTCCTTGAACCATATTATTTCCCCTTCTGCACAGCCCTTATGTAATGCTATGGCCTCAAAGAAGCAAGTCTAGATTTTCCACAGATTCAGGTTCTGAATCTGTCTCACTGGGGCTCCTGTCAATTTAAAATGGAGCTGTTCGTTTCTATCAAAACTATGTATTTTCAGAGACTGGGCGTTAGTCTAGGCATGTGGGAACACCAGGAATAGATTTTGTCATTCATGCCTTGCTGGTGGATGTATTTGAGTTGAATGTCCATTTTAATTCCATGGAGCAGTTGAACACCATGCTTGACTTGAGTTCATTTGTGTAATGAGTTTGTATATGTGGGATGCATTGTCTATGTGTGCGACCATTTTTGTCAATACAGAAGACTTTAGAAATCTTTTCGGATTTGAAGTCGAGCAAGTGTCCTGAGTGTATTCCTGTTGCAACTATAAGTGCTCTGAGGTTTTCAGGGATTTTCACCCCTTAATGATGGTGTCCATGTTTCTACTTTTGTGGCACCGAATCGTGGAGTTTTGTTTTTGTTTGTTTGTTGTTTAACGTCGCACTCAGCAATATTCCAACTATATGATGGCTGTCTGTAAATAATCGAGTCTGGACCAGACAATCCAGTGATTGACATCATGAGCATCCATCCACACAATTGTGATACGATGACATGCATCAACCAAGTCAGTGAGCCTGACCACCCGATCCCGTTAGTCGCCTTTTACGGCAAGCATGGGTTGCTGAAGACCTATTCTACCCCGGATCTTCACGGGTCACTTATTGGAGTGGGCTTGATTTGGACCACTGTTGATGTGCTGTCAATACTTGTGAACGAGGTAGATGGCGTAACTGAAGCCGATATCTTTGAAACTTTGCAGGCTTTGTGTCTACTTTGTCATCCGTCAACTTCTAAGTAATGCCTGTCAAACAATTTGCAGACTGATGGCAGAAATTTAAGGTTAAAATGGTGCTAAGTGTCATGAATAATTCCCTTCAGCCTTACAAAAGTTAGGGGGAGTTATTCCCGAAGCTTAGCCTCATTCTAACTTTAAATGTCTTGTGTATTAAGGTGAACCATGACAGTTTGGTTGATGTCCCCCATGAAACATCTCAATCTTGCCAATGTACTGATTATCAAATACAGGTTGACTTCCAGGTAGAAGAATGATGTCTTTGTTTGTTGTTTAACCCCCACTCAGCAGTATTCCGGCTATATGACATCATTCTGTAAATAATCCAGGCTGGACCAGGCAATTCAGTGATTGAAATCATGAGCATTGATCTATGCATTTGGGATTCGATGATATGCATCAACCAAGTCAGCGAGCCTGACCACTACCCCAGATCTTCATGTTCATGGGTCCAATTATTTACAGACCGCCGTCGTATAGTTGGAACATTGCTGAGTGCGGCGTTAAACAACAAACAAACAAACAAACATAAGGAAACAAGGAGTTGTGTTGAGAGGGGCATTGGGCAGTTGAAACAGCGGTTTCATGTATTACACGGGGAAATCAGATCCCCTTAGTCACCTTTTATGACAAGTATGGTTTGCTGAAGACCAAATCTACCTGGATGTTCACGTGTGAATAGGTTATATTATGTATTCCTGAAGACTTAAATGAATCAAACTTCTATGTGAGTGTTCAGTGATAAAACGTTCGAAGCACAACAAACTTGCTGTAAAAATGTAAATGCAGTCTGTATACAGGGATTAATTTGGACGGTTCTGTTCCCAGCAAAATGGTACTGACAATATATTTCTGTTTTTCATGCTCTCGGTGACTTAAATCAACTGAGCTGGGACTGCCAGTGAGCCCCGGCCTGGTCCCCCTTTAACAGGCCGTGAAATCAGCGAGTGGAATCAGTGTTGACATAAGCAATCACAGTGTTCCCGGCCACCTGGAAACCTTGAGGCTGTGTAGCCTTCATGATAAGAGATGGTTGTACGGGGACATGGTAGGAGACTGAGTGCTTAGAGTTAAACACAGCTTCAGTCACTTGCCATGTTGGGGGAGGAGGCGGGGGGGGGGGGGGCAACAAATACAGGTATTAGTTTTACCGTAGTTGTTGTACACTTCAAGGGGTAGCCTTGTGGTTAAAGTGTTCACTCATAACAGTGAAGGCTGGGTTTGATTCCCATATGGGTACAATTAGTCTAACACTTAGTATACAGTACATGAAAACATTTCTTTAAAACAGTTGTAATCGTTTTTCTTCAAAAGAGCCTTTGTGGAATCAAGGAAACTAGACTTGCCTAGGCTCTTAGTTAAAAAAAAAAATCTCTCTGTCTCTCTCCCTGTCTCTGTCTGTCTGTCAAATCACCCAGTCAGGGCACAGGACTAGGGTACAATGTGAAGCTCCATTCTTGTGATCCCCACTGATATTGCTGGAATACTGCTTAGCATGAGATACATTGTAAGACAAAACAACTGATTGTAGAACAATGTTCAGAAGAAACAGACCATAAAAAAAGAATATAGCAACCATAAAGGTTATCAAGTCTATCCAAGACCAAGAGTTTGTATATTTGAGAAGTATTTGATGTTGAGAGTATAAGGGCAATTAATCCCCTCAAGTAGGAGTGTGCTAATACTATAGCACTGCTGACTCTCAAGTCGGGCTGAAGGAGAAACTGAAGGAGGTCACAAGCGGGTGTCCCAGTATTTGTTTTTGAAAGCTCAGTCTCGGCTGCTGTCAGACCGCTAGGTCTACAGCCCCAACATTTCATGTGAATAAGAATGACTGAACAACTACCTTTGTATTAAAGTTACGTAAGAGAGTGTCGAATTGCCCCCCATTTCCTAGGTTAAGATGAATAATTGTATTAGTCTCATAACATGTTTAGTTTTCTTCTGTTTGCTCTGTTTTTTGTCAATTTTCATCAGGATTAAATTACATTGGTTTGAGTTATTGCCCTGTCCACAGTTTGGTAATATTTTTGAAGATGAATTAATATTTAGCACTTGTATTTTATTATGAAGTTCCCTGGTGGTTACTTCATGTTAAAGTCTTGTTACCATGGTTACCCTGCCTGGCATTCGGCATTAAGGGAATAAAGGGTCAGTTTGGAGTTGGTAACTGTGCCTGAGTTGGGTATTCAGTGGGCTGGCACTATAAGATCGGCATTAGTCTGGACTAGTACACACAGCGGCATGCACGCAATATTCGTAATACTCTCACCTCATGTTAAAGCTCTTGTTGACAACAGTTCAATTGGATACAGACCCCAGTTCTGATTCATCTTATGCTCAAGAAATAACGTACAATGTTTGACAAGGGAATTTGGCCCATTTCATGAATATGCAAAATGATAAAATGTGGCCAATTTACTGGTATGTAAAACATGAGAATTATACAGTCTGTGGTAATTTGTTATGTAAATGATCTTTTTTTTCTTATACATTTTTACCGTGGTTACTGGTTTTGTTAATCATTGAGAAATTGCTGTCTGTTGTTTTTCATTCCAACCTTGGTTAGGCCTGAATATGTGAAACATCCACTTTGGTGAAAACCAAAACATTTGTGCTGAATATTTCAAACATCCTCTTTAGTACTACCAAAGAAAACCATCCCATTTTCCTTTATTTTCCCCTGTTTGTAACAGGTTAATATCAACAAAATTTGTGAACTTGAGCCAAGAAAAGTAAATTGCAATATATTGACTACGTGTTTACATGTTGGGGCTGTGGACAGACCGTGTTGAATCAGATTGTAACAGATACCAAACCTGGGGCCTGGTGAAGGTCTGTGTGTGTCGAGACTGCAGATCGGCTCTAAGTCGGAGCCACTGGAGTCTCACGTCGGAGCCATGGTCCCTCTGTGTAATCACTTCCCAGTGTCGCATGCTGCTGTGCCTATTCACAGCTCTTTGATGGATAAGCCCGGTTTAATATTGATACATGCAAGGAGGTTTATTTATTAGCATAGACTTGTGAAAGTTTGATATTGCGATTGAAGGCTTGGTCATATTACTCGCCAGCAGTTGAGGGGCTTGTGTTGAGAGGGATATATTCTTATTTGAAAAGAAGGTTGTAAAAAGATTTATTTTTTTGACTGAGTGTAGGGTGCACAGGTCACGCTCATTGAATGACTGGTAGATTTCGTTTTGTGGGCTACAACAAAAGCTTCAGACTGTTGAACTGTGTAAATGGGAAAATTAATCAAGTTAGTTTATGTTCGTTCTCAAGAGTGCTTGTGGTGTGACTGTTTTGTTTCGGTGTCAACAAGTTGCGAAAAGGATGAAAAAATGAGGACGTAAAAGTGTGTAATATTTTTTCTCATCTTTTGGAAAAGCTGTTTCATGTTGTTTATGGCTCAAGCTGCAGATGTTAATTTATTAAAACTCTCACAGGTTGGTTAAGAGTTTCAAAACACAAAGTGAACAGCTATTTTTTTCATTTATAAAAGAGCAGACAGATTTTGTTAAACATTTTGCTTTAGATGTGGCCTGCTCAGCAAGCACCTGTTTAAACTTTGAATGGGTGTCTCCATGTAGGCTCACGTTGAGTGTGCTGGGGTGTAAGTTATTGCTCGGAACATAATAAATGTCCCGACTCCTTGGTCGGGTGTTATCTGTAATTTTGTAAATGGTCTCGGTTATTTTGTTATTGCTGTGTCTTCATTCAGTTTGTTTAAAAACACTGAAAGGATAAGTGATGGGGGAGAAGGTATTTATTTGTGTATTTTCTGCCTATCATGGTGATCATGGGGAACTGTGTGCTTGGAGGTGAGACCAAAGTTATAGTGTCCCAGTATGCTGTCGGGAAAACTTCTAAAGGTGTAGTAATAAAAATAACAATGATAGTTATGACAATGTTATAGAAGAAAATATAGTAGTAAGGGTGAAGATATGATAAGGGTGTGTACGGGTCATGAAATCATGGAAATATCATGGTATTTGTGTTTTACTTTCCCAGGCCTGGAATAGTTTTGGAAAATAGAAAATTGTTATATCATCATCATCATCATCATCATCATCATCACTTTTTTATTAGGAAATAACCCGAACTGATACAGATAGAACAGTGAACGTTGCAGACAATAGTTACTCAGTCTGAGTTTGAATCCAAACATGGGGCACAGGGAAGCCTTTTTGTAGTGTCCCTGTCTGCTTAAGTAATTGTTGCCTCCTTAGTATCTCCTACATAACGGGGCTCCCATGTGTGTTCCAGATTTCAATATAAACCTATGCTTATCTTGCAGGGTGGCTAATGAATCAGGATCAGGGACTTGGTTGATGGGATGGTGCTCATAATATCAATCACTGGTTTTGTCTGTCCCACACTCAATTATTTACAGGCCAACATCATATTACAGGAATATTGTACAGCATTAAAAAAACACAGTTTGGCAAAGGGTCATTGAAAGTATGATTTGACTATCTCCAGAGTTGAATTGAGCGGGTGTGTCTGTGGAGGTGGGTGTGTCTGTGAATTATTCCACCTGCTAACATGTATCAGTCTTCCTGACGGACTCCCTGTGTCAACTCAGTCATCCTTTCGTAGTTCGGCTGTTGTATCATGGGTTAATCAGCCTCTCTTTTATCTGCCATGGTTGCCAAGGAGGTTGCTAGGCCTGTGGAGAAGGGAGATAGTTAATCTGGCTGCAATACCTCTCTTTCCAAGGATATAACATATTTTCAAACATTAAATGACTCTTGTGTGTTGAAGGTAGAAAAAGTGATGGGTTGATGAGATAGTTGTCGTTATCAACAAGTTCATTAGATAAAGTTGCAGAAGATGATTCCAATTCCACTGCTGCCGAAGCGACTGGTGAGTGCAGTGTTTGACATAGCAAGCACCTGCCAGGGGCGGGGGCCTTCTCTCACAGCCCCTGAACTATGTTTTCTCCTCCACCCAACTCTTACTGTAATAGCCCAAAATGAAGCAAGTCTACATTTTCCACTGGTTCTGAAGCTCCCATCTCACTTGGGGCTCCTTTTCAATTTAAATGGAACTGGGTTTTTTTAATCAAAATTATATAGTTTCTGAGACTAAGTGTTAGTTAAGGGGGAACCTGTACCCTGACTGTAGAGGCATGTATGTGGAATGACTGTGGAATATATGAATTTATTTTGAACGAAACTAATACAGACAAAAATTAGGGAAGTATGAAATCCGTTTGAGAAAATTAGTTTTGAAGATGATGCTGTGTACTAAAGAATTTCATTGACTATGTTTTAGTGTAATAGGGGACCTGACTTTGCTTCCAATGGGGTAGGGGGAGGGGTGTGGGTGTGGCTTATGAGAATTGGGTTCAGTTACTGGAACCATGGTAGGTTATGTAAAAAAGTTGGTTGGTTGGTTGGTTTGTTGTTTAACGTCGCACTCAGGAATATTCCAGCTATATGACGGCGGTCTGTAAATAATCGAGTCTGGACCAGACAATCCAGTGATTAATATCATGAGCATCAATCCGCGCTATTGGGATTGATGACATGCATCAACCAAGTCAGCGAGCCTGACCACCCAATCCTGTTAGTCGCCTTTTATGACAAGCATTGGTTGCTGAAGACTTATTCTACCCCGGAACATTTTTGAGAGAATCATGATTTAATATAATATTATAAAATTTGTGTAATTTTCATGCTGAATAACCACTCTGATGTAAAGTTAATTGGTTTGATTATTGGCTAACAACATCTGGATAAAAAAGATAATTATTAAATAAATATATATTAAATATTTGACTAATTGAATATTTACATATATTATGCTGGATTATTGGGTTTAATGCACTTACATTTAACATGTTTAAGAGCATGTGTACATGTGCAGCATCGCTTATGTTAACGTGAATGGGATGTAAGTCATCTGTCATTAAGTCATCAAGTCATCAAGCTTCAGGTCACATGATTCAATCCAATTAAGCCAGTGCCATTAAATAACTGATTATTTCAAGTGTGTATTACAGCAGATTGTATCATGGCCCTGTGGAATTACTGGGAGTTATGGCCCCTGGGTGTATTAACCAGGTATTGTGTAATCAGCCAGGTAGACACAGGTGCGACCCAATCAGGACAGGTATTGTGCAGGTGAAATATAGTGTAATACATCAACACCTACTGTGAAAGCCGACATCAAAGACTGGCCAGTTTGAACAATATGCTTGGAATGATCTGTCTCATGTTGCCATTACTACCTTTGTGTGATGTAATAGAGGCCCAGTCTGGCTTGTAGAAAAGGAAATCTTTACTGTTTAATCCTTTATTATGCAAACTTTATGCTGAAATGTTTTTCGTTTTGTTCTAGTTTACGTTCATTCAGACTTGAAAGATCTTGATTTCTAGGCATCTCATGTCTTTGAATGACATTTAGAAGTGATACACATAAGGAATAGAGTTTATGGATGTCAACTTCTTTATTATGACGAAACACAACGTTTCGGAGTATATGCTTCCCCATCACCTGATGAAGGAGGAAGCATATACTCTGAAAAGTTGTGTTTCATCATAATAAAGAAGTTGACATCCATAAATTCTTTTACTTAGGCATCTCATGCTCTAAACTTTAGAAGTTACTTTGAAAATACCCTCTGCAGGGATTCTGGGACAGACTTTGACCCCAGCATCCACCCTGGTCCTAAGAAAGATTATATTCTGAATGGTTGTGATTGCACAGCAAGTGAGTTGGCTTGTAATCTGCCTTTAGCAATATTCCAGCCATCCATGGACGGTGCATCAATAGTGGGCTTCACACACCGTACCCACGTGGAGAATCAAACCAGGGTCTGTGGTGTGACAAGTTAACACTTTCACCTCGTGGCTATTGCCCCATTGACATTGATCATTGATACCGGGGAGCATGAGGATTTGAAGCTATTTAAGTATTAAATTCAAGAAGTTTTCTTATTGCAAAGAGATGTGAAAGATGAGATATTTTTCGTTTATCTTTCCAATTTTCACGTTTATTTCATATTAAGGTGTGTAAATAATCATTCTCAGAATTTTTAATTTTACCCCTGACCTAAAAGGGCAGGGGTATATAGTTATACCAAGGAATTCCGTCTGCCCTTTCGAGGACATTTTTGTACAACCTATAACTTTAAAAAAACTACTGCATAGATCTTTTCCAACTGTTCAAACACTTTCTTTACCAATAGAAGAGGTGCAGTGCAAAGTTTGATTTCAATATTTGTTTTTTCTGAAGAAGTACAGCTATTTTTCTTTTTTTGACTTAGAATGTTTTTTACTGCAACATTTGTTCGATCTCTAACTTGAGCAAATGTTGAGAACCACTCAACAATGATTCTTTTCAAATTTAAGGAACACTTAAAAACTTATACGAGAGGTGCAGTTCCTAGTTTGATTTTAATATTTGTATTTTCTGATGTGATATGATTTTTTCCCTGTTTTGTACTTCAATGTTTTTTTACTTCAACATTTGTGTGACCTATTGCTTGAAAACTTCTTTATGGATTCTCTTCCTATACCAATAGGAGAGGTGCAGTGCAGAGTTTGATTTTGACAAGTGTTTTTTGTGAGAAAATATTGCTGTTTTCATGTTTTTAACTTAGAAATATGTTCGAGTCGTGGTTGGGGATATTAGCATGTGATTAGTGAGCCCTGCTCAATTTTTTCCTTGTTCAGATTCATTGACATTGCATGTTTGAATTAACATCAGGATAAAGGGTTTCAGAGCTCATTCATTAGTACCTATGTAAATTTAAGTCTAACTTTCTCAAGTTTTTAGTGCTGTTGGAAAATAGTCTTCCAATTTTTGAGTACTATGGAACTTATAATACTATCAGGGATGTATGGAAATTACTAGAGAGCCAAGAATTCACATTTTTATACATAATATTAATCATCAGCTAATACAGGGGAAGGGGCGTCGGGTAGCCTAGTGGTTAAAGCTTGTCATGCCAAGACCCGGGTTGATATTCTCTAGCTCTTTTTTTTAAAAGTGGTCATTGAAATATTTTGTGAGCAGTTTGTATTGTTTTCCCTTTCTTACTGTGATATGTTGATTGGATGGGCAAGAAAACACCATTGTATGTTTTTGGTTGGCACTAGTGTGTAAAGCAGGGATATGACCACTTTAGAATGATGAAAGCGCCTCAAACCCCTTACCTCAGTTTAAACAGGACAAGGCTCACAAGCTTGTGTAACCTTTGGTTTGACACAGCTAAACCTGCACTGAAAAACCTTTGATCTCTACCGACCATCCTCATTATAGTGCATTGTCCCTGTATGTCCTTATAATGAAATTATATGTTCATCAGTAGCTGTATTAATTATGATATAAAAGGTTTTATCCAATTTTTTTTATGATAGGTGTTTTTGTTTGAAATTTTGTAGATATAATGTGTTTTTACAATGAGGGAATACTGTACTTGGGAACACCTCGTACCCTCTGCCAGGCAGTATTGATGCCATTGTGAGCTCTCTGGCCTCATTCAGTCCCCTTTGTCTAAATAAAACTTCTATTCTAACAAAGTTCTCAATAGGTTTGTTTAGACGCTCGTACCTCACAGAAGGTGTCGAGACGCCCATTTTGGAGGGGACATTCCTATGATAGAATCTCAGACATGTTAGAGTAACTATTGTTTTTAGGCGATATAAACATGAGTAAATTCATTTTCTAAAAGTGCAAGTGCACTAATGAAAAATTAGGTGAATTGAAGCTATTTCTTGGCAAGTAAGGTAGAAATTATGTTTTGAAATTGCGCTAATATATACTGCACAAGAGAATTTGCACAAAAGAATATATTACAAAAGATAATCTGTCATGGCATGAGTGTCAAAACATGACAGATTAACTATAGTAATATGAAAGAAATGGGGTGGTCCTTAACTTCTTTTGAGTAGTATAATACCAGTTACATGGTGAAAACTACAGTAGTAACAATAGTCAAATTGACATGGTAAAAATCTTGACTTGATATGAATTGGAACAAATATGTTAATAATTTTTTTTATCTCAGTACAATTTTTTTTTTTTAAATGCGTCCCCCTAAAGTGCTTCCAGTGGGTTAAAGGACATGGGGGACCCAGTTATCTAAATTGTTGCAATTTGCTGTGTAGAGGTGCATACCCCGAAACTATGATTGTGTGTTGGATTCCCAGATTTGAGGTGATTATGTTTCTTGGTTTGTCAGCACCATTGTAGGTTTCATCGAAGCGTCTAAGACCTGCATCATATCAGACGTTTCTCCCACTTAGATGACACACTGGTATTCAGCCATATTCAAGACCAGACCAGATCAGACAATCCAGTGACTGACATCATGATCATTGATCCATGCAATTAGGATACAATGATATGCATGAACCAAGTCACCAAGTCTGACCACCTGATCCATCTCGTCACCTCATACGACATGCCTAGGTTGCTGGGGACCTATATTTTTGCCTGTAATCCTCACAGGTCAATTCAATGGAGACCCATGAAGATCTGGGTTAGAATAGGTCTTCAGCAACCCATGCTTGCCGTAAAAGACACTATGCTTGTCGTAAAAGGCGACTAACAGGATCGGGTGGTCAGGCTCGCTGACTTGGTTGATGCATGTCATCGATCCAAATTGTGTGGATAGATACTCATGATGTCAACCACTGTGGTGATTCACTTGTGGTTATATAGAATGATTAGATTTTAGGATAAAACAACTAGTCCGCCTAGATTTTTACTAGTCTCACTATCCAACGCTGGATGGTCTGGTTCAGACTCGATTATTTACACGACATCATCCTATGACTCAAATATTGCGGAGTGTGGCATTAAACAACAAACAAGCGAACTTGTATGCATGTTTACAAAACAGCATTAACCGTAACCCTTGATTCGTTAATCTGGAAATTTTCAATCCATGTGATTTTAATGGGAAAGAATGAAATTGCTTTGATGATAAAGGTTCCATCAGACACCTGCATGCTTCATGACGACATGGAACAATATCTGATTGTGTAGCAGACACAAGGCCAGCTCGAGGGCCATCAAGTCAACACCATTAGATGTAGTTGTTGCAATACCCTGAATATCCACACATCAACTGCCCTCTCAGTATTGGCAAATCATTTCTGGATCAATGAACTCCGTGGCTCATGAGTCACTTAATTACAAAGCCATCTTGTTAATCCATATACAGTGTTCGTAAGTGTTGGTGTGTGGCATTACTGTCAGTTAATCTGTCCGTTGCATTCATCGTATCAGCATCCGATCACAGTGGTACGGTCACTGGACCCCCATCAATCAGTCTTCATCAGATGCTCCGAGCCAGACCGCCACTATTGGCCATAATGTAGTGATGGAACTGGCATGGGATACGGATCGATATTCACCAGCCACTATTCCAACAGTAACAAATTCCTCTGTTCAATATGGCCGCTGCTGCTATGGAGGCCATGTTGATTGTGTTGTGAGGTAGAAAGATGAATCATGGGACGGTTCCATCAGCACTGGGCTTAGTAACACTCTGTTGACTATCTGGCTGATCTGGCGGAGGCCACTTGTAGAATGTTCGATCACATGTAGGAAAACATAAAGGTCCCAGCTGACACCAGCATCCCTTTATTATTCGATCTTTGCAGAAGTGAATAGAGGGGTGATAACAGCGTGTAAAATGATATAGACTTCCCATTTATTCCATTGTCTAATTACATCCTGATGTACAGTTTTGTCATTTTTCCGCATTTGATATGAAAATGTTTATTGAGCTGTCAGATGGGGGTATTTTACTTTGAAATATCTCCTAGTTTATTTGTTGAAAGTAATGACACGTTTGATTAATTTTGCTTGTAATTAAGGGGCACGGGTGGCACAGTCATCTAAGACACTGCAATTCGCTGCACAGAGTGGTGTGCCTTGGGCATGCCAGAAATCTGTGATTGTGGGTTTGAATCCTTGTTTGCCTCAAATATGTTTCTAGGTTTGTCAGCACCATACTTGTGATAATTGGTTTTACCAAATTGGTAAACGTCTTAGACCTGCATTACTTCTGGCTTTCCTCCCACACACCATGACACAACTGGAGTGAGTGAGTATGGTTTTACGCCGTTTTTAACAATATTCCAGCAATATCACGGCGGGGGACACCAGAAATGGGCTTCACACATTGTACCCATGTCGGGAATCGCACCCGTGACGAGCGAACGCTTTAACCACACCGTGACACAACTGGAATACTGTTAAAAGCAGCATTCAACCAAACGCACTCACCCTGCTTGTAATTATGTTGATTGTCCATTAGTGATGTTAAACCACAATGAATAACTATAAATAAAGAAATTTTATTGTTTGGAAGAAAAATGTGAAATCTGTACATGATTTTATAACATGTACAATCAAAGCCAATGCAGATGCTAAAAACTACAATATTGACCATGGTATAATTTTTCAACACTGTATGTGCGTAATACATATTAATTAGTTTAAAAACCAAACACGTACAATATACCCCAATAAAAATAGTGGCCCAGAAAGTAGCATCTGGTGTCTCATTGTTTACACATCCCAGCACTCCCAAAACCTTTTCAATGCTGGCATTGTTTTGCAGAATAAAGGAGATGCTTCCTCCGAAAACCAGACCATTTCTGCCCAGGATTAAGGCCTGTTTTTAACAATGAAAGCGACTGAGCCATTATGAGTATTACTCAGGCTATGAGTTATGTCCCTTTATGATAGACGATTTTCAAACCATTTCCTGACCATCTGCCCTAAGGCTGTCTGAAACGTGCATTGTTCTTTGTCTATGGGTATTTCCTGTGTCAGTTGGATCAATAAGTATAGAGTTATGAGACCATGGATTAACATTTGTAGCCTGAAACATTATGATCCACATGGTCATGATCAATAATAGATGTTCCTCGCACCGGCAGACACGAGATAAGATGGTCATCTGAGCAGGAATTGAAGAGTGTGAGTGTAGGGATTTGTTTTTGCTGGGTGTCAGTGACCAAGTGAGTCATGGTGTAGGCTATGTTTATAAATTTCGCAACGCTTCAGTCATATCGGAAATCAAACCTAGAATTTCTGCATGATAAGCAAGCACACTAACCACTAGGCTACCCAACCATGGCTTTAGATAAGGAAATGAAAATGTGATATCCATACTTTCTATACAGATAATTTCTGTTTAACAAATTTGTGAAGGCATGGTATGGTATGGTATATGGTATGACATTGTGTATGGTATTTATAGTGTTTGGTACTTGTGGTATGATGAAGTATGTGCGTTAAGAAGATGTTTCCATTGTGTACCAATTAATGACAAAACTAACAATCAGTCAAGTGTTACCACAGAGTGACTTTATTCTTATCGCGATATGCTGCACATGATTTCCAAACTTTACCCGCTAATCCCGCACGAGACAAATAGTGCATCTCGAGTCATGGATCTATGACATCACATTCATGAGCCCCGGGTTCACTAAACATACCAGTATGTTCGTTTGTGCATAGAACCAATAATAACTCTTGAATATGAGTAAGTCTTCATATATTAACCAACATGTATGGTATTTGCGTTTCTTTTGGTGGTGAGTATATATTGTTAATGGTATGGTATGATATGATATATATTGTGTATGGTATGATATATATTGTGTATGATATGGTGTGGTATGTGTTTTATACGGAAGGTATTTGGAAGTAAGTTCCTCTCTGCGTGTACTTCACACATACACATTCTATGAATAAGACACATTATCACATGAGGTGTAGCCCTAATGTTCCTCCATTAAGCTATTATTTATCTAGATCAGGGAGGACTATATGGGTCATGACATTTTGGCAAGGTTCGTTACCATGGAATACCCAGAAACAGATAATATTGTATGTTAATTCAAGTGTTTGCCGGGGGCAGGCGGCAGGCTCGGCAATCTCTACATCAGCGTTGGTGGTGTTCATGAGCCCAGGGATTATTGGGGATTACGGTTAATATCTTACACATTATAGATGGTGATTATCTACAGGTATTTGCCAGCAACTCCATGGGCGGGCGGTGAACATTGACCAGCTGAACAGGAGGTTCATATTGTTTACCGATAATGTGGATGTGAATGAGGTGATGTGTTGTCATTCCAGTTGAACATCCCGGGTGCTCACAATCCCCTGCAACTTTTGCCCTGTGTTGTGGGGAGAAGTGCTGTCATGAAGGTGTTTAGGTAGAGCATTACATAGTTCTGCACAACATTTGATGATTTTATCTTTAGTAGTAACAAGATGGAAGAATTATTACATGAGGGTTCTGAGGGCAGGCGTTAGTATTTCTTGGTTGTTGAACATCAATATTTAGTGTGCACCTTTGATAATGTCTTTTGAGTCGTGTTAGGCCTGTCAGCAAAATCCATCAGGAGCTTTTTATATGTATGAGTTGAGTTGTTGGATGGTGTGTTTGTGCTCTATGGATGTGGGTGGTGTATTGTGTGGATGGTGTGTGAGGTGTGGATGTGTGTTTGTGTTGTATGGATGTGTGTGGTGGGTTGCGCATCCTCATGTGTTGTGATTGTTGTGTTGTGTGTGGTGTATTGTGTGGATGGTGTGTGAGGTGTGGATGTGCGTTTGTGTTGTATGGATGTGTGTTTGTGTTGTATGGATGTGTGTGGTGGGTTGCGCATCCTCATGTGTTGTGTGATTGTTGTGTTGTGTGTGGTGTATTGTGTGGATGGTGTGTGAGGTGTGGATGTGTGTTTGTGTTGTATGGATGTGTGTGGTGGGTTGCGCATCCTCATGTGTTGTGTGATTGTTGTGTTGTGTGTGGTGTATTGTGTGGATGGTGTGTGAGGTGTGGATGTGTGTTTGTGTTGTATGGATGTGTGTGGTGGGTTGCGCATCCTCATGTGTTGTGTGATTGTTGTGTTGTGTGTGGTGTATTGTGTGGATGGTGTGTGAGGTGTGGATGTGCGTTTGTGTTGTATGGATGTGTGTGGTGGGTTGTGCATCCTCATGTGTTGTGTGATTGTTGTGTTGTGTGTGGTGTATTGTGTGGATGGTGTGTGATGTGCGGATGTGCGTTTGGATGATGTGTGTGTGGTTTGGTGTGTTTGTGTGTTATGTAGTGTTTTTGTGTGGTGTGTTTGGATGTGTGTTGTGTGTTCCATTGTGTGTTGTGTGTTCCATTGTGTGGTGAAGGTGTGGATTTGTGTTGTGATATTGGTTGTGTGTGTGAATGTGTTAGGTAATTGGATGAGTCTTAGTGTGGTATGCAGCTAACAAGTTGAGCAGTTTGACAGCAAGGTAGAATAGCTTGTGTCTCCCCATGGTAAGATTATACCTGCCTTTGCATCTCTAAGTAGGCAATAGGCAACTCAACACAATGAATATTGCTCTGGAATAGTGAAAGCACAGTCGGTTTATTTTGAATTGAATTTACAATGAGATATCAGTGGTACATTTTTCAGAAACATCAAAGTTTACAGATCAAGAATTTTCACAGGGCAATCAACATTATGACAAATGATTTTGTGTGCGCACAAAACGTTAGATGAGGCACAGCTTGTCAATAGCCAATCAAGACTGTCACTGATGCAGCAATGTGGAACTGGGGCTATTAATCTGTGCTGGTCTGTAATTTAGACTGACAGCATGTCATCAACAGGGTTCGAGAATGTGAGGCATGTCTTGTGGGGGATAAGTGTCCCGTGTCCCAGTTACCTGCTACTTTGGGGGGGAGGGGGAGGGGGGGGGGGGGGGGGGGGGGGGAATTGAAGAGATAAAATCAGGAGGAATACCATGGAATAACCAAATGAGACAAAATCATGAAATGTCGATGGGGCAGATGGTAGCTGCAAGGGGGGTATGGAGAGATTGAGGGGTATGGAGGGATTTAGGGGCTCAAATGGTTGACAAGACAAAACAGTTTAAATTGACAAAGCAACATATGGAGTCTGTTAGAAAACTTGGATATTACAGAAGCAGATGTGATTCTGAACGAATCTGGTCCTACCAGTTCAGTCAGCTCATGAACTCAGTTCAGCGACTCGGTAACAGGAGGGCGACTTGGTATCAGTTCAGTGGCTCGGTTACAGGAGGGCGACTTGGTATCAGTTCAGCGACTCGGTAACAGGAGGGTGACTTGGTATCAGTTCAGTGACTTGGTTACAAGAGGGCGACTTGGTATCAGTTCAGCGACTAGGTTACATGAGGGCGACTTGGTATCAGTTCAGTGGCTCGGTTACAGGTCTCCGACTTGGTATCAGTTCAGTGACTTGGTATCAGCTCAATGACTGTATCAGTTCAGTGGCTCGGTTACAGGATGGTGACTTGGTATCAGTTCAGTGGCTGGGTAACAGGACGGCGACTTGGTATCAGTTCTGTGACTCGGTTACAGGAGGGCGACTTGTTATCAGTTCAGCGACTAGGTTACATGAGGGTGACTTGGTATCAGTTCAGTGACTCAGTAACAGGACGGCGACTTGGTACCAGTTCAGTGACTTGGTATCAGCTCAATGACTGTATCAGTTCAGTGGCTTGGTTACAGGAGGGCGACTTGGTATCAGTTCAGTGACTCGGTTACAGGAGGGTGACTTGGTATCAGTTCAGTGGCTCGGTAACAGGGCGGCGATTTGGTATCAGTTCAGCGACTCGGTAACAGGGCGGCGACTTGGTATCAGTTCAGTGGCTCGGTTACAGGAGGGCGACTTGGTATCAGTTCAGTGGCTCGGTAACAGGGCGGCGACTTGGTATCAGTTCAGCGACTCGGTAACAGGGCGGCGACTTGGTATCAGTTCAGTGACTCGGTTACAGGAGGGCGACTTGGTATCAGTTCAGTGACTCTGTTACAGGAGGGCGACTTGGTATCAGTTCAGTGGCTCGGTTACAGGAGGGCGACTTGGTATCAGTTCTGTGGCTCGGTTACAGGAGGGGGACTTGGTATCAGTTCAGTGGCTCGGTTACAGGAGGGCGACTTGGTATCAGTTCAGTGGCTCGGTAACAGGGCGGCGATTTGGTATCAGTTCAGCGACTCGGTAACAGGGCGGCGACTTGGTATCAGTTCAGTGGCTCGGTTACAGGAGGGCGACTTGGTATCAGTTCAGTGGCTCGGTAACAGGGCGGCGACTTGGTATCAGTTCAGCGACTCGGTAACAGGGCGGCGACTTGGTATCAGTTCAGTGACTCGGTTACAGGAGGGCGACTTGGTATCAGTTCAGTGACTCTGTTACAGGAGGGCGACTTGGTATCAGTTCAGTGGCTCGGTTACAGGAGGGCGACTTGGTATCAGTTCTGTGGCTCGGTTACAGGAGGGGGACTTGGTATCAGTTCAGTGGCTCGGTTACAGGAGGGCGACTTGGTATCAGTTCAGTGGCTCGGTTACAGGAGGGGGACTTGGTAAACATGTTGACTTCCGATGCCCTGGATACTAAACTACATGTCATCTCATCTGGTGTAGCCTCTAACATACATACTGCATTCCTCACAACTGGTTAGCTTAATTATATACTGACTGATGACAACTGCTGATAGTGCAGATGCAACTTTGATATTTGAAGATAAGGCTTGGTTGTAGCTTAAAGATGGCAAATTTAAGGGATTGGGCTTCTATTTGGGAACTTGTAAATACTTGTGAAATTCTTTATGTCCATGGGAAATGCCAAGTAAATAATGAAGAAATACTTGTGCCTTTTCTTATCAAAAGTGTTGATAAAATAATTACAGTATCTCGCTCACCACTGTATATCAGCAGGTATTTAAAGCTTCCTGAAGTTTGCCGTGTCTGATTTCAAATTGGCAGACATGTTAGTGCAGGTTGAGGAAATGTGGCATTCTTTCAAGGACTTTTGGCACTAGAGTTAATGATCTGTTTTGGAAGTTTGAAATAGCTGGTGTTTATTTATGTTATAGCGATACAACATCTGGTAAAAAACCCACAGAATTATCCTATAGTGTAGTGCAACTCCAGTATAGTATGGAGCAGAGTACAGCGCATTTGAAAATATTGTTCTGTTGTTAGTGTATGAGATATGGTCATGTTTTGACTCTATGGCTGTAGAAAAATACTTGTGAGAATACCTGAAGTTGCAAGGCAGCTTTGGTCGTTATCCCAAAGAAGAGCCAATCTTCTTGTAGTGTAGGGATTCCAAACTAGGCCCCCAATAAGCCATGCTTGTCTCCATGTAGGGATTAATTCTCAGAATAGGCCCCCAGTACCTCCTGTTGGGTTTCCAAGAAAGTACAGTTCCCAGTATCCCATGCTTGTCCCCATGTTGAGATTCAGGGCAGAATAGGCCCCGAATACCCCATGCTTGTCTCCATGTGGGGATTCCAGGGCAGAATAGGTCCCCAGTACCTTATGCTTGTCTCTATGTGGGGATTCCAGGGCAGAATAGGCCCCCAGTACCCCATGCTTGTCTCCATGATGCCATTCCAGGGCAGAATAGGCCCCCAGTGCCCCATGCTTGTCTCCATGTTGCCATTCCAGGGCAGAATAGGCCCCAAGTACCTCCTGTTGGGATTCCAAGACAGTACAGGTCACTTGTATCCAATGCTTCTCTTCAGAGTAATATCAGCAGTGTTAACTGCAATTATGTATTGTTTGTATCTGTGGAAGATAGTGAAGTCTTGAAGTTCTTGGGACCTCTAGGGACCAGTATATAACTGTATTGCTGATATGAAGGGCTCTAAAGGGTCATGTGGGCGATAGGGTAGCCCAGTGGGTAAAGTGTTCACTCATCATGCCAAATGTCTGTGTTTGGTTCCCCACTAGGGTACAATGAGTGAAGAGAAATTCTGGTGTTCTCCTCTGTGACATTGCTGGAATATTGCCCAAACTGTCATAGGACCATACTCCTTTACTTTCTAACTGAAGGGTATAACTGAAGGGTGTAACTGAAGGGTATAATGACTGAAGGGTATAACTGAAGGGTGTAACTGAAGGGTATAACTGAAGGGTGTAACTGAAGGGTATAACTGAAGGGTGTAACTGAAGGGTATAACTGAAGGGTGTAACTGAAGGGTATAACTGAAGGGTGTAACTGAAGGGTGTAACTGAAGGGTGTAACTGAAGGGTATAACTGAAGGGTATAACTGAAGGGTATAAAGTAACATCTTAGGATGATGCTGGTCTGGATTTATCTTTTTCAGAGTATTTAACTCTTCTTAAGATAGGTATTTGAAGATTTTACTTATTTTTCCTATTCAAATTTCAGGTATAGTCCGGGGCGTGGACATATCTTTCAATGACCCGAAAGATGGCTTCTTCCTCAAGTCAACGTATCAGAAGCTCCGGACGAAGGATCCGCGGGTGACGGAAAAGGAGGCGTTTATCGTGACTCATCCTTCAGAGCTATACAAGCTCCGGGTCCACCATGGACCATTCGAGGTGTACCAGTCTGTACCGGACGCACTGCTGGAAGAAGCCCGGAGCGAGGGCGAGAACCTCAACCTCATGCACAGACAGATCTTGTACAACACTGACATGAGTGCACATATTGTCACAGACAGACTCACACCCAAATGGTCACTTTTACAGGTACTGGTGCATGCACAGCCTTTTGGTAGTCGGAAAGCTGACGGAATGTACAATGTTTATGGGTATGATCAGCAATGGTGTGGTCAGATGTTTGTGGAGCATCAGCACCAACAGCTGTCAGCAGTGTGCGTTCTCAGTGAGAGGGACAGTGTGTGTGTGATGGGCATTGAGCTTCCGTCGGATTGGTGGCACCATAATGACACTGATGTGTCTGTGTATTACCACGTCTCCCGAGTCGGCGCCAACCATGAATGTGCCAGTGCATCCAACTCCATCGTACCAGGACGCTCCATGTCGGGCAATACCGATCAGAAAAAGACCTTCATTGCAACGATTCGTTTGGCAGAAAAGGAATACAACTACGAAATACGAAAGGATCAGAATCTTATATTTCACGTACCAACACAGGATTTCTTTCCAGCGGCCAAGTTTGATGTTCCCGTGTACCTGGATACCGGCTCAAAACTTCAAGTGATTGTCATCAAGTAAGTAAAACAAGGGTTCCCCTTCACAAGGCTGGCTATCAACGCCCTGAAGATCTGGGCTATGATTGGTCTGTAGCAACCAATGCTTGTCTTTTAAGAGGCGACTATGGGATCACAAGGCTATCAACGCCCTGAAGATCTGGGCTATGATTGGTCTGTAGCAACCAATGCTTGTCTTTTAAGAGGCGACTATGGGATCACAAGGCTATCAACGCCCTGAAGATCTGGGCTATGATTGGTCTGTAGCAACCAATGCTTGTCTTTTAAGAGGCGACTATGGGATCACAAGGCTATCAACGCCCTGAAGATCTGGGCTATGACTGGTCTGTAGCAACCAATGCTTGTCTTTTATGAGGCGACTATGGGATCAGTCAATCAGGCTCGCTGACTTGGTCGATGCATGTCATTGTGACCCAATTGCGGAGATCGATGCTCATGATGTCAATCACTGGATTGTCTGGTCCAGATTAAGTTATTTACAGACTGACGTCGTATAGCTGGAATATTGCTGCCATTATTTCCATATGACTATTTTAATGACTTTAGAACATATGACATATCTGCATAGATTAGAAAAAAATCTCTAAGAAGACTTATCAATGAATAAGTTTATTAAGGAAATTTGCTAATTTCAGTGGAATAGTTGCAGCAAAAGTGAAGCAATCGCCATGAAAATCAAATATGCTACTCAACATACTATGTTTTGCTCTGGTTTGGGTCTTTGCCTATGCTTTCAGTGTTAGATAGTGTTTTCTCATTCACACTTTTGTAAGTGATTGTAAGTAAGTGTGAGAGTCAAGGGGTAATCTTTAAAGGTAAGAATTTTGAGGATCTCTACATTCAAATACTATAGGAGCACACCTCAAAGATCCCACCTTAAGTTGGAACACTGCTTGTGAAGGAATTCATTGTTATGGCATGTGTGTGTCTTGGCATTACGGGGTAGACATCATTGGTCATATCCAACTAGTGGTTACCGTATTCGACGTAATAAGCGCCCAGGGCGCTCTCAAAATTAGCAATAGGGGGCTCTTATTAGAATATTATTTTGGTGGAAAAAACAGAGTTGAAAGATAAATTTTGTGGTTTAAGCTGACAACCTGAAATGTTTATGTACGACAGATATATTTTTCCAGAATTATATTGCCCATAATTAAGGGTGCATATAACACACGAGTGTGTATCATACGCGAATAAATAAGTCTTGTGTACATTGATCAGTTGGAAGGGGTGCTAATTGGGATTGTTCACTTGCCAATATATTAGCAAATATTGCCCTGGGAGCTTATTACGTTGAATACGGTATGTCAAATATCTAGAGTTCAGGATGAAACAACTAGTCTTGAACAAATGGGCTAGTGGCTGTGTCTATCTCTGTATCATTGCATCATTGTATCACGATGTCACTCTCGACCAAAGATGTGGCGAAAGAAGGTACATGATACTGACCGTTAATTCAAACATAATTCAAAGCCTTTAAGAAAGTCCCTGTGTCAGGAAATAAGAACCTTCTTAAAAAGTTAATTTGTATGTTATCGCGTGATGAAAACATGCTTTTGAAATTACATTTAAATGTCTATTTTCAGTGCAGTCATTAACTCCATGATGAGATCTTATCTTACAGAAGTGGCTCAATGTAATTGAAAAGTCAGCAGTTTGTGCTCAGTATTCAATAGCAGTGTTGTGAAAGTGGGCTTGTCAAGATGGTTGACATGAAAATTGAAGCAGTTATCTTTGATGGTTATGCTGTAAGATAAATGAGGGGCAAATTGACCATGTTCGTGTGGGATAATAATGATTGGTTGTAATTGAGCCAATTTCAGTATGTCTGCAGTGTATTGGCGGAGACCTTTTTGTTAGGCCATTCTTCTAGAAAGTGATCCAGTGTTGGAGATAAGCCTGGGAAAGGTTATGCAAACCAAGTTGTTCTGTGAATATGGAGGCATGTGTTTATCAAACGATTTCCCATCTCACTTCAAACACGGCCAGTGCTATCAACAACCGTCTCCCCGCAATACTGTCAAAAAAACAAACCAATTTACAAACCGTATAAAAAAATACCCAGTCTCGCAAACCTTAGAAATATAACTCCTAGTTGGACAATACCGGCTGTACCTGAGACTTGAGGTATATGAGGTCTTATACCCCGGGCTTTGAAGACAAACTACAATTACTGACGGCAAGCTTTTGGGCAAATCCTGTAGGTTTAGAGCACTGGGAAGAGTGGGGCCTACAATGGCTGGGGTTAGCTGTTGTTTACTGTATGTGATCTCCGTCTGATAGGTAAGACAAGCGAACCCTCGAAGCAGACGACTGGAGTTAGTTAATGGCTGTTCCATGCTGAAGTTCAGTTGGGTAGGATAAACCACGAGCGGAGTGTAAACAGCTATCTTTTGATTGGGACAGTTTCTTGTATGGTTCCATTTGAGCCAGTTATTCATGTTTGTCAGATGCTGGTGTTGAATAACACCGCAGTAGGACATACCGAAATATTGCTATCAATCAATAATTCATAACCATGTGTCACGGCACTGTGTGACATTCTTGTGGGTTTTCAAGCAGACAGATTTTATCTCTGTGGTGAAAAAACTCATTTATTATTGTGAGTGAGTGAGTGAGTGAGTATGATTCTACACACCCTTGACTACCTGAAACATCAACAGGGAAAATAAGTACATCTTGAAATGCCGATCTTTGAAAAACATAAATACAGTAAGCTACAGTCATATCAAACTCAAAGGGAACCGAGCCAAGTCTTATGTTAATGTGTGGGAGTTACAGTAATCTTGGCGCTATGATCGCTTTGTTGAATGGGGCCCAGGCCATCTCCATCTTCACTTTATTTTGGTAACTTTGTTAGCTAGTTTATTACTTAATATTATTCGTTATTAGCTAGTTTATTACTTAATATTATTCGTTATTAGCTAGTTTATTACTTAATATTATTCATTATTAGCTATGTTTATTACAGTGAATTAGATGCCGCTTTTCATCATCTACTGATGTGCATGTTGAGCAGAGTCTTAACATGACAATGTCATAGAGGTGAAATGAGATATCGGTGCAATGGAAGTTTTCATGCGATGATACGATACATGATAGGTTTTTTTCGGTATCAATACAAGACAAGACACTTGCTAAAATACATTACTACTCATTTAATGACCCCTAAGCGTTTTTGAACCTGTCCTGAAATATTTATGGTCAAGAAATATCCACGCGATTTGCATAACATGATACGTATCGTATCATGACCTATCTAAGTGATACGTATCGTATCATGACCTTGCTGTATCGTTTCACCCCCTAAAATGTATGGGTAGAGTGTGTGTGGTAGGCATACATCAGTAGGGTTACAATGAGCCACCAGTAGTTCAGTGTGTGGTATGGGGTACTGTCATATCCCCCAGTTTGACTAAATGCCATGTGACATTTTGGAGAGGGATATGAAACAGATATGTGTAAACCCCTCAACCCTCCTGTCACTACACCTCACAATCGAGTAGTACATTCAAAAAACAATTACCGCTTTATTGACTCATGTGAAAAAAGAAAGAAACCAAGAATGTTTGGTGAGGAAAAAAATTGAAAATGATGATATAATATTTCCTGCTTTAGTGCCAGTGGATTGCATGTATAGACAGGTATATGCGTCGGGGACGGTGTGAGGGTAGCATATCACTGGTGTAGTACCAGCTCTGCGGGACTACTTGATAGTGTTGAAGTAGCACCCGGACTGTCCTGGTAGTGAGGGCTTTGTTGACTCGTGAGTATAGGATGACAGTTTCGGAAAGTGCTGGGCAGGGCATGGTGTGAAGTGGAGTAGGAGGATTTGTGAGAGCTCTGGCGGGAGGGATCCAAGCTTATTGTGATGGTTCTTAAACCTTTCAGAATCTTAAAAAGAACATAGCTGTTCTGGGGTTTGTTTGTAGGACTGGGAGTTTGGGAACTTGTTATAATGGTTCTTAAATCTTTCAGAATCTTAAAAAGAATATGGTTGTTCTGGGGTATGTTTGTAGGACTCGAAGCTGTGGGAGCATGTTCTAATGGTTCCTTAAACCTTTCTGAATCCTAAAAAGAATATGGTCATTCTGGGGTATGTTTGTAGGACTCGGAGCTGTGGGAGCTTGTTATAATAGTTCCCTAAATCTTTCAGAATCTTAGAAAGATTATGGTCATTCTGGGGTATGTTTGTAGGACTCGGAGCTGTAGGAGCTTGTTATAATAGTTCCCTAAATCTTTCAGAACCTTAAAAAGAATATGGTTGGCCTGGGGTATGTTTGTAGGACTTGGAGTTGTGGGAGCATGTTCTAATGGTTCCTTAAACCTTTCAGAATCCTAAAAAGAATATGGTTGATCTGGAGTATGTTTGTAGGACTCAAAGCTATGGGAGCTTGTTGTAATAGTTCCTTAAATCTTTCAGAATCCTAAAAAGAATATGGTTGTTCTGGGGTATGTTTGTAGGACTGGGAGCTATGGGAGCTTGTTGTAATAGTTCCTTAAATCTTTCAGAATCCGAAAAAGAACATGGTTGTTCTGGGGTATGTTTCTGGGACTCAATGGGAAGCTTTTTGTTATGGTTCCTGCAGCCTTTCAGAATCTTAATAAGGCTTTTTGGCTTGTCAGCACCATACCTGTACCCATAGACCCTGCATCAACCACTGGTTCATAGCATGAGCAACAATTTGTCACAACATTAGACCAAGTCTCTCATTGTAACTGCCCTTTTCACGTTTTGGTTGGTTTTATCCTGAACTTTGGATTTGAGGGATATTCTTGAAGTACCTGAGAATAATAACAGAGTTTGTATGTGAGAATCATAAAGGAGTCTATTACCATATTCCCTTATACCACCCCGACTCTCCAAACTTGCCAGATCAGATCAGTCTTTAAGTAATCTTAATAAGCTCCCATGTATAAAACCAAACAATTAACTTGATAATACAACATTTTAAGCAGATATTACACTTATTTTCACACAAATCAGCAATGCAAAAGGGATGTATAATAGCCTTGTAACTGTTATTGACAAGGTTATAATCACCTGGACAGAGCCATAACATTAGTTATTACTACATGACATGAATGGGGAATTTGTAATTCCAATTGGGGAGGGGCGGTTGGGTAGCCTAGTGGTTTAAGCGTTTGCTCGTCACGCTGAAGACCCGGGTTCGATTCCCTACATGGGTACAATGTGTGAAGCCCATTTCTGGTGTCCCCCGCTGTAATATTGCAGGAATATTGCTAAAAGCGGCGTAAAACCATACTCACTCACTCACTCACTCCAATTTACTGACACTTGCTGCAGACTTGGTGCCGAAATATCCCGCCTTGGAGCCGTTTTAGATAACCCCTGAGGGTGGATGGCAAAGTTTTTATATATTATTACATACATTTTAGTTGGAAAAGACAGTTGAAGCTGTGCTTGTCATGTAAGTTATATTAATGACAATAAAATGTCAGGGTCACAACAAAGATAGAGTGTTGGTCAAACAAGTTTCCTTGTATGGGAGTATTAGCATGACAGGGGTTGTAATTTACACCGCACCCATGACCTGAGTGAAAGATACAGTAGTGTTTCGCCATTATTCAGGTTGCTAGAGGTAACCTCATCCACTCTTGAAGGATTGTCTGTCAAGGGAGCACGAAAAAATATGACAGGGTTAATGCAGCTACGTGTAACAATATAGCTGAACACCATCTTTTTTGAATCTAGGTCACCATACTCTTGAATTCACACTGAATCAACGTGAATTTAACGCTCAACATCTCCCATGAGGCAATCAAATTCTGAAACTTTAGAAAATTCTGTCATTTCATTTTGTACTTTATCAACACAAGTGCAAATTTGTAGTCTGTAGAGATACGTTTGGTGCGAACAACAGCCTATGTGCCACCTCACTGACCACTGTGTTCATCCATCTGTGAAAGCAAGACCGCTGGCAAAGTAGTTCCACAGCATGATTTATTCCAAACTCGTGGGTATTTTGTCCCGGAGGCAAATGGGAAGATTTTATCGCTGGCAAAAATTGTGGGCATAAAGAATGTTGTCCTATCACATGTTGTTTAGTGTTGGAAGTCTGGAGTGGTGAAATTGGAATGATAATATGTTCGACTTGACTTCCATTAGAGCTATACACCATCTGATGGTTATTAAACAGAGAAATCCTCTTAAGGACTCAAACTTAAACTGTTGCCATGGAAACTTCATATTTACACTTTCACAAATGACTTAATCAAATCATCCTCATGTTGCTTGATCCCTGGGCAGGCTGGAAAGTTGAGATGGTAACATTTGGGATGTTTGTAAACACTAAAGGGACTAGGCTGGGAGTATGCCGTCCAATTTCCATCTAGGTCCTCACATTACCTTGTGTGACAGGAGACATTGTCCTATTTCCATCTAGATCCTGACATTACCTTGTGTGACAGGAGACATCGTCCAATTTCCATCTAGGTCCTGACATTACCTTGTGTGACAGGAGACATCGTCCTATTTCCATCTAGATCCTGACATTACCTTGTGTGATAGGAGACATCGTCCTATTTCCATCTAGATCCTGACATTACCTTGTGTGATAGGAGACATCGTCCTTTTTCCATCTAGGTCCTCACATTACCTTGTGTGACAGGAGACATCGTCCTATTTCCATCTAGGTCCTGACATTACCTTGTGTGACAGGAGACATCGTCCAATTTCCATCTAGGTCCTGACATTACCTTGTGTGATAGGAGACATCGTCCTATTTCCATCTAGGTCCTGACATTACCTTGTGTGACAGTAGACATCGTCCAATTTCCATCTAGGTCCTGACATTACCTTGTGTGACAGGAGACATCGTCCTATTTCCATCTAGGTCCTGACATTACCTTGTGTGACAGGAGACATCGTCCAATTTCCATCTAGGTCCTGACATTACCTTGTGTGACAGGAGACATCGTCCGATTTCCATCTAGGTCCTGACATTACCTTGTGTGACAGGAGAGATCCTCCTATTTCCATCTAGGTCCTGACATTACCTTGTGTGACAGGAGACATCGTCCAATTTCCATCTAGATCCTGACATTACCTTGTGTGACAGGAGACATCGTCCAATTTCCATCTAGGTCTTGACATTACCTTGTGTGACTGGAGACATCATTTTTGTGTAATTTGGGTAAACAATTCTGTTGATTAGCATACAAATACTGTGGGACCCGTGAAGATCTGGGTTAGAATAGGTCCTCAGCAAGCCATGCTTGCCGTAAGAGGCATCTATGCTTGTCTTAAGAGGTGACTAACGGGATCTGGTGGTCAGGCTTGCTGACTTGGTTAATGCATGTCATCGTATTCCATTTGCATGGATCGATGCTCATTATGTCGATCACTGGATTGTCAGGTCAAAACTCAATTATTTACGGACCGCCATCATGGGCGTTAATCAACAGGCAAACAAATAAACAAAAAACAAATACAGTGGTGTTTGAACCACATGAATCAAACTTGCTGGGAGTTAAGCCACCCTTAGCAATAGTCCTTGATGAATGTTTAACCTTGGAGAACAACTATAGAGTGAGTGAGTGGGCTTATGTCACGGCGTGTCAGTTTGTTTTGGGAGGAAAGCCTGAAGTGATGCAGGTCTTAGATGTTTACCACTTTGGTGAAACCAACGGGCCTGGGTATAGTGCTGAGAAGCCTAGAAACATAATCAGGGTGAATAGTACATGACCCCCCCACAAGCTTCACCTCTATGTCTCTGGTGCCCGTTTCAGTCAAGGTCAAGTTGTAAGTGAGTGAGTGAGTGAGTTGGGGTTAATGCCGCTTTTAACATTATTCCAGTTATATCACGGTGTGTCAGCTTAATGTGGGAGGAAAGCTCGAAGTAATGCACGTCTCAGACGTTTACCACTTCGGTGAAACCCACGAACAGGGGTATGGTGCTGACAAACCTAGAAACATAATCAGGGCGAACCGGGATTCGAACCCACAATCATAGGTTTCTGGCGTGCCCAAGGGACGCAACTCTGCACAGCGAATTGCGGCGCCTTAGACGACTGGGCCACCCGTACCCTCGGTCAAGTTGTAATTTGTGCCATCTGTTACATGAGACTTGGTCAAGGCCAAACCAAACCTCCATGACTTCATTTCTTGTGTTGTTCCTGTTTCTCGAAGTAAGTGTTAACCTATTGTTTTCAGGGTGAAGGTGCGTAATGGGCTTCTGATTCGAGATGCAGTGGTGAGTGAGAACAGCCCATGGAGTATATATGTCGAGATCAGTGACAGACAGCGATCTGCCACAGTTACAGCCTTCGTCAAGGACACTGAAAAGCTCAGCCAGAGGTCAAGGTAAGACAAATATATTCATGCCACTTTGGTCACCTCTCTTCCAGTCCACGTTGCTGAAAGTTCAATGTTTCCTGCAGAGACATTGAGTAGTCTTGTGGTCCATGCAAAGGCTAGCCATGTAGAAGGGGTGGAGTAGCCTTGTGGTCCAAGCAAAGGCTAGCCATGTAGAAGGGGTGGAGTAGCCTTGTGGTCCGAGCAATGACTAGCCATGTAGAAAGGGTGGAGTAGCCTTGTGGTCCAAGCAATGACTAGCCATGTAGAAGGGGTGGAGTAGCCTTGTGGCCAAACAACAGCTAGCCATGTAGAAGGGGTGGAGTAGCCTTGTGGTCCGAGCAATGGCTAGCCATGTAGAAGGGGTGGAGTAGCCTTGTGGTCCGAGCAATGACTAGCCATGTAGAAGGGGTGGAGTAGCCTTGTGGTCCGAGCAATGACTAGCCATGTAGAAGGGGTGGAGTAGCCTTGTGGTCCGAGCAATGACTAGCCATGTAGAAGGGGTGGAGTAGCCTTGTGGTCCGAGCAATGACTAGCCATGTAGAAGGGGTGGAGTAGCCTTGTGGCCAAGCAATGGCTAGCCATGTGGAAGGGGTGGAGTAGCCTTGTGGCCAAGCAATGACTAGCCATGTAGAAGGGGTGGAGTAGCCTTGTGGCCAAGCAATGGCTAGCCATGTAGAAGGGATGGAGTAGCCTTGTGGCCAAGCAACGGCTAGCCATGTGGAAGGGGTGGAGTAGCCTTGTGGCCAAGCAACGGCTAGCCATGTGGAAGGGGTGGAGTAGCCTTGTGGCCAAGCAATGACTAGCCATGTGGAAGGGGTGGAGTAGCCTTGTGGCCAAGCAACGGCTAGCCATGTGGAAGGGGTGGAGTAGCCTTGTGGCCAAGCAACGGCTAGCCATGTAGAAGGGGTGGAGTAGCCTTGTGGCCAAGCAACGGCTAGCCATGTGGAAGGGGTGGAGTAGCCTTGTGGCCAAGCAACGGCTAGCCATGTGGAAGGGGTGGAGTAGCCTTGTGGTCCGAGCAACGGCTAGCCATGTAGAAGGGGTGGAGTAGCCTTGTGGTCCGAGCAATGACTAGCCATGTAGAAGGGGTGGAGTAGCCTTGTGGTCCGAGCAATGACTAGCCATGTAGAAGGGGTGGAGTAGCCTTGTGGCCAAGCAATGACTAGCCATGTAGAAGGGGTGGAGTAGCCTTGTGGTCCAAGCAACGGCTAGCCATGTAGAAGGTGGAGTAGCCTTGTGGCCAAGCAATGACTAGCCATGTAGAAGGGGTGGAGTAGCCTTGTGGTCCGAGCAATGGCTAGCCATGTAGAAGGGGTGGAGTAGCCTTGTGGTCCGAGCAATGACTAGCCATGTAGAAGGGGTGGAGTAGCCTTGTGGTCCAAGCAATGACTAGCCATGTAGAAGGGGTGGAGTAGCCTTGTGGTCCAAGCAACGGCTAGCCATGTAGAAGGTGGAGTAGCCTTGTGGCCAAGCAATGGCTAGTCATGTAGAAGGTGGAGTAGCCTTGTGGTCCAAGCAATGACTTGCCATGTAGAAGGGGTGGAGTAGCCTTGTGGTCCGAGCAATGACTAGCCATGTAGAAGGGGTGGAGTAGCTTTGTGGTCCGAGCAATGACTAGCCATGTAGAAGGGGTGGAGTAGCCTTGTGGCCAAGCAACGGCTAGCCATGTAGAAGGTGGAGTAGCCTTGTGGCCAAGCAATGGCTAGCCATGTAGAAGGGTTGGAATAGCCTTGTGGCCAAGCAACGGCTAGCCATGTAGAAGGTGGAGTAGCCTTGTGGCCAAGCAATGACTTGCCATGTAGAAGGGGTGGAGCAGCCTTGTGGTCCGAGCAACGGCTAGCCATGTAGAAGGGGTGGAGTAGCCTTGTGGTCCGAGCAACGGCTAGCCATGTAGAAGGTGGAGTAGCCTTGTGGCCAAGCAATGACTTGCCATGTAGAAGGGGTGGAGCAGCCTTGTGGCCAAGCAATGGCTAGCCATGTAGAAGGGGTGGAGTAGCCTTGTGGCCAAGCAATGACTTGCCATGTAGAAGGGGTGGAGTAGCCTTGTGGCCAAGCAATGGCTAGCCATGTAGAAGGTGTGGAGTAGCTTTGTGGCCAAGCAATGGCTAGCCATGTAGAAGGGGTGGAGTAGCCTTGTGGCCAAGCAATGGCTAGCCATGTAGAAGGGGTGGAGTAGCCTTGTGGCCAAGCAATGGCTAGCCATGTAGAAGGGGTGGAGTAGCCTTGTGGCCAAGCAATGACTAGCCATGTAGAAGGGGTGGAGTAGCCTTGTGGCCAAGCAATGGCTGTGCTAGGTTTGATACCCCAAATATAATGTATAAAGCCCATTCTTGGTGTTGCCGCTGTTACATGAAGGGAACAGCATCAGTGGATGTGGAAAATGCACTCATTTGTTTCTTGCAGACCAGACTGCATCCTGTTCATTGTTGCATTGTACGAGGCTGCGAAACAGGGAGTTGCATGGAAGCATAACACCCAACTCTCTCACTCATGAAAGTCTGTGACTAGAATAGGTTATGATACTGAGCCAGATGTTAGATTCTCCAGATGAGAAGCTCAAGAACAACACCGCATGTACAGCCTTTCAAGGAAGCAAAAACATGGATAATGACCAACACTCATTCTATACATGTAGAATTCCTTTATCAAATCTTAGCAAAATACAACTGATGCTTAACACATGGACAGACAATTCCTTCATTTCTGACCAAAACCTGTCTTGGATCTGCAAGGAAATGTAAACATGGCAGAATTTTCGTTTTCTGATGCTTTACTAATGTACACATTCCATCAGAACACTGGCAACCAGCTGTTTTACTGGCGGACATATTGGCTGCCATCTTTCTTACCATCTTCCTTACCATCTCAAAGACATGTTTTCAATCACAACCCGGGGGAACTCTCTGTGTGAAGGATAATATGATATCAGGTTAAACTTGATTATGTAGTAAACATGAAACCAATATTTGTCTGGGGCAGGCCTGTTTTGCTTAATGCCACTTTACAGTACAACCTCCATGTGCTGGAAACTGACAGGCCTCACTTTGAAACTTAGCACTTCCTGGTGTAATTTTATCGCCATGGCACACCCATAGTGTCATGCATTTGGTTTGATGAATAGGCCAACTGTTGTTACAATGTCTTATTTTTTGCCAGTATATATTCTTGTTGATTGTGGATGATCCTAATTTATACAATGGAAAATTTTCCATTTGGTTTGATGAATAGACCAACTGTTGTTACAATGTCTTTATTTTTGCCATTATATATTCTTGTTGATTGTGGATGATCCTAAATTATACAATGGAAAATGTGAGTAAAAAGTAAAAAAGTAAAATGGTGTAAATATTATAATTTGCTTGAACATCATTTTGTTTCGATTTATGATAATCCTCTTTTATCAAATACTCTCCTGTACAATTTGATCCTAGAAAGTCATGAATCTTTGAAAGTCACACATCTCATTAAGTATTGTCAAATATTCATTTTTGACGCAGATATGCATTCTTCTAATATATGAAATACTATCTATGCTCTTCAAATCATGATCCGTTGAGGCAATTCATGACACCCATAACAAAAAAATTACCAAACACTATCAAATATACTACTCAAAAGAAGTTAAGGACCACCCGATTCATTCATACTACTATAGTTAATCGGTCATGGCAAAATATTCTTACTCATCAGTGTTTTGTCCAAGTGGCTTCAAACTGGCTCAGTGTTACCTACAGTAATGTGAAAGTTTCGGGTTGTCCTTAACTTGTTTTGAGTAGCATATGTAACCTGTGATGCTGAACTTGCTGACAAGGTAAAATTCAATGTAGATGTCTGGCGATAACTGAGAACACTGACTGGCGCAGTGCAATCGACTGTATCATGTATCGATATAATGCTGCTGCCTTCGCATTCAGTCTTTGATTGATAACATGTTGATTGAATACCTGTGTTTGATTGAAATGCACTGGAGAACAAAGGGGTCCACCTGTACCGTAACGAGTTTTCAGGTGCAACAACAATGGGTTCCAGCAGGCAAGGATTCTTTTCTAGTCGTCCATGTTTCATTGGGGCCATTCAATATGGCCGAAAACGAGATCCATTGTTGCTGCCTAACTTGGGACATGTTGTGATCAGTCAGCGGAATTAGAGACGAAAAAATTAGTAACAGTGTGTGCATTGAGTGAAAATCATTTTTGTATCTTTTCTTTGCCTTTACGAAAAGAATTGTTATTGTCAACATGTATTATTTTCATCATTCAGTTATGAATCCAACAGATTAGTAGTTAAAAGGCAGTGGACCAATTAGCATGAATTACGTCATTATGCAGTGGGTTAACTCTGGTCTGTTTTGTTCGGAAGATGAAGGACCCATAACAGCGTAATATTTGAATCATCTTTGGAGTGAGTGAGTGAGTGAGTTGGATTTAACGCTTTTAACAGTATTACAGTTATATCGCGGCGTGTCAGCTTCATGTGGGAGGAAAGCCCGAAGTGATGCAGATCTCGGACATTTACCACTTCGGTGAAACCCACGAGAACGTGTATCGTGCTGACAAACCTAGAAACATAATCGGGGCGAACCGGGATTCGAACCCACAATGATAGGTTTCAGGCATGCCCAAGGGACGCAATTCTGCACAGCAAATCGCGGCGCCTTAGACGACTGGGCCACCCGTGCCCCCAATCATCTTTGGAGTTTCCTGATGTTGATAAATGAGTGTGTTTTCACACATTGATATTAACTAGTTTTAAAATTGCTTTTTCTTTCTAATAAGACATTTTAAAAATATTTTTGTTGGTGTGCCCGTCGCCTTTGATACTGAAGATATATCTGTTTGTGGTGAAATTACATGAGAACACAAAGTTTTTCTGATTTTGTGATCCGCTACTGTGTATTGCAATTAATCATGAGTTTCATTTAAATCCAAAATGAGAATTCGGGGAAGAAATATTTTATATTAAAAAATATGTAAAAAATTTGCGAGGAATGTACCAGACAATTTTCTGCCTTCCTCGGGCAGGTGATGGAATTTGTGAAGTGATTGTCCCTGATACCGCAAGCATTGCTGGGGCAAGCATAGCAAATATTCTGGCGTATTACTGTGCTGGGAAGCATAGCAAATATTCTGGTGTATTATTGTGCTGGGAAGCATACCCTCCGGACCACTGGCTTCACCAGTACCCCAGCCAGATGCTGTGGACAATGCACACTGCACATTCTTGAAAACAGTCAAGAATTTCTTTCATGTAAAGCATTTTTGTAAAATCTTATTGTCTATGTTGTTTTGTGTTTTAAATGCAAATTGTCAGTTTTCCAACTGAGGGTGGACTTTTGGCAGTTTGATAATGTTCTCCAAATAGAAATGTAGGCTTTTGGGTGAAAATAGATTAACACTTAGTGTCTGAAAATGTATAGTTTTTTAAAGAAACAAGCAGGTACATTTAAATTGAAAAGGAGACCCACTGAGATTTGGGTTGTTGAATCTGTGGAAAAGTCTTGCTTCATTACGAGCTATGGCATAACAGTAAGGTCTGTGCGGAAGGGAAAATAACATGGTTCAGGAACTAAGACAGACTAAGGTGAGAAGAACATGTAAAATTTGTGGTTGATAGAAATGTATATCCCAATGTGTCATCACCATTTTAGAATCTGTGTTATTGCATTAGGATTATGTTCTGATTAAAATTAATTACTCTATTGTTGGTCATGATTTTCTGGTCATGGGCAGATCCAGGATTTTGAAAGGGGTGCATGGGTGCACATAATACCCAAATGACAAAGTGACTTGGCCAAGGGCGCAATTAACATGTTAAGGTGTCTGAACAAAAGGTAGGGGGAGAGCACCCCCTGCAACCAACACCCCCCTCCCCCTTCTCCTCTGGTTCCACCAGTGCCTTGTGTCTTGTGGTAGAGCGTCCGCCCGGAGAGTGGAAGGTCCAGGGTTCGATCCCGGGCCGCGTCATACAAAAAGACGTTAAAAGATTGTACTTGTTGTTACCCTGTCTGGCGCTCGGCATTAAGGGGCTAAAACAAGGACTGGTCGGCTCGGAGTCAGTATACTGTGTCTGAGTGGGGTATTCATGTTAAACTGCGGCATGGTATCTCAGTGAGCTAGCACTATAAATCGGCATCAGTCCGGACTAGTACAAGCAGCCACACACACACATACACGTGCATGCACGTCGCTATATAAGTGCAATAATCTTGGACGCGACGTTAAACCCAATTTCACCTCACCTCACCAGTGCCTTGTACTTACTCAGCAATCCACCAATTCAGGTACAGTTTGTGTTTTTGCTTCTTTACTGTAACTATTTTAGAAAATTAATGTCGATGTAGGTTATCATTTGAGGTGTAAAATAATGGCAAGTTTTGATGAATTCTCTTGTCCATAGCTATTTCCTCATTACAAAGAGGATTATTCATGCGAGTGCACATGTGATTTGAAGCAGTTCATTTGTCTCAAGTATTGATATAGACTCATCAATTTTGCTGTTGCCATGGACACCAGCCTCGCAATCATGTCTCTGTAACCACGGCTACCGTTGCAGTTAAAGAACTATCAAATGTATTGATTGTCTCCGCTTGTGTCGGCCATGAATCGGAATGCAGGCCGGGATGGGGACCCAGGAATTCAAAACAAACCATTTCTCTTTTCAGTGAGAACCAGCAGTTGTGTATTGATATTTCTGGGTCCAGAGTGGAAAGTATGCATGCTTGTTGACTATATGCTGATAACTGTTCAATGGCGCTTGGTTTTGATGCCAGTGCATTTGTCCCACTGCATTCAGTGTCTCGTTTGATGATGCTTTTAACTATGGACAGATCAACGCTAAGTGTGCATGGGTCAGAGATGTGTTGGTTTTACCGAGTCCTTATTGTTACTGGGGTGCAGACTTGGAGATGCATGTTAGAGTTTTAGGAAATAATAACATTTAATTTGTCTGGAGAGGAAGTGGGTTTCGTGCAACTGGTGGTAAAGGCAGATAGATATCTTCACTGACATGATGAATTGATTTGAAGATAGAAACTGTGATGTAGAGGTCCTTTTCAATAATAATCTTGGAATTTTGATGCATAAATTAGAATAATTTGTTTTTCTCATATGTTTTTAGATGCAAGTGGCTTCAAAATGTCTCAGTGTTAACGAGGCAATGTTGAATCTTTAGTAAAAGTAAAACTGTTTTGTTTGTGTACTGAAAGTCTTCTTTCTTAACTGAGTGGTGTGCATGGTACAATATGTATTGGCAACATTTACATCAAGTTGTCTTGCTCAGGTCTGAAATAGGGTATGGTATGTGGGTAGACTAACGCTTAGTCGCTAAAAATGTATGATTTTGATAAAAACAGCTACATTTAAGTTGAAAAGGGGACCCACGGAGGTGGTAGATCCTGAGCCTATGGAAAATCTAGACTTGCTTCATTTAGAGGTATGGCATTACAGTAAGGGCTGGATGGATTGGAAAATTATATGGTTCAGGGAAATGTGAGATTAGTTTTTGAGTTGCATTAGGACTTCAGATAACCTGGTCATAAGGAACATGCAAGATGTTACAAAAGTTGTATTAGTGCTTTAACTGTCACATATGTCAAACTTATATGGTGATATTGCTGGAATATTGCTAAAAGCGGCGTAAAACCATACTCACTCACTCACTAACTAACTTAAAAATGGGAGTTCTGATTGTGTTAGCACCAGGATTCAGTTAGAGGTTGTGTCCCATTTAACATTGCCTTCCTCGTTGAGGAAGATGTCATGTTAGAGAGCTTGGACCCATAAACATGATAAACTCTAGTGGATATAAAGTACCCCTAAACTGCATCCCACATCACCCAGAGCCTAGTCACCCTCATGTCTACAGCCCACCCCACCCCAGTGCTAGACGCATGGTACCCCTTCCCCACCCCTACGTTAACAGCCCACAGGAATGGTGGTTTAGCCTTCAGGCGAAGGCATATGCTTGTCTTGCCAAAGGCCCGAGTTTGAGTCCCCATTTGGGTGGAATGTATAATACACCTTTCTGGTGTCTCCTGCCGTGATGTGGGAATATTGCTAAAAGCAGCATGACACCCAACTCCTTTCCTTGCTCACTCCAAAGCCATCTCAGTCTGTATCCCTAGACACAATGTTCCCCTCCCTGCTTCCATGTTCCATCAGGGGGGCCCAGTCGTCTAAGGCGCCGCAATTCACTGTGCAGAGTTGCGTCCCTTGGGCACGCCAGAAACCTATGATTGTGGGTTCGAATCCCGGTTCGCCCCGATTATGTTTCTAGGTTTGTCAGCACCAAACCCATGCTCGTGGGTTTCACGGAAGTGGTAAACGTCAGAGACCTGCATGACTTCGGGCTTCCCTCCCACATTAAGCTGACACGCTGTGATATAACTGGAATAATGTTAAAAGCGGCGTTAACCCCAACTCACTCACTCACTTACAACTTGACCTTGACTGAAACGGGCACCAGAGACATAGAGGTGAAGCTCACTCACTCACTCACTCACTCACTCACTCACTCACTCACTCCATCAGGACCCACAGCTCCAGACACGAGATGCCCCTCCCACAGCCCTCATCACTGGATCCCTCCCTCCTCTCCCCCCTCTCCCCACCTCCCCCCACCTCCCCCACCTCCCCCAGGTGACTTTCAGCAGAGTTGGCTGTGAGGTACAAGTATTTTCAGGGTTGTTTATTTACAGAGACTCTCATCACTGGCCATAGCCAGCAAAAGCAAGCCTGTCGAGGTAATTGCTGACACTTGCAAGGAAAGATACTGGCTTCTTGTGGGGTCACTGAAAATACGGGTTCCATATGGAATGTGGCTGTAGGTTACATGCAATAACTCTCGATAAAAGAAATCTGTAACATTGAGTTATCTCCCATGATTGGGCTGACCTTGAGGAAGTCCAGGTTCAGCCATCTTGTTGATCATGTGAAGTGCGGAGATTAATGGGATATTGTCGGGTCCAAGAGTCTGCTGATGCATGCTTAGATTTCTGACCACCTCCATGGCCTAGTGAATAGTGCATGTTCCTGGAGAGCGGAAGGTTGGTGGTTCAAACCCCTGGCCAAGTCATACCAAGGGATGTTAAAAGATGGCACATGTTGTTACCCTGCCTGAAACTCAGCATTAATGGGATAAAATAAGGACTGGTGGGCTCGGAGCCAGTATACAAGGTGTGGTATCACTGTTGGCTAACACATAAGACCCAGCACTAGTCCAGACAAGTACATACACATCACAATAATTTCAGTAATGTTGAACATAACGTTAAGCTTCCTTTCACCTGACCTCATCTTAGATTTCTACTTTAGTCACTGATAATAACTACAGCCAGATACGTACTCACAGCTTTAAGACAATTCCTTTTCTACTGTCTGTTACTCATGTCCAGTTTGGGATTAGACTCGCTGTGTCAGTGCAATAATCTTGAACAGGACGTTAAGCCCTATTTCACCTCAGCCAATCTGTGTCCAGAATGTTTCAGATCTCACCCATGCTTTGTTGAAGTGTAGAGTAACAAGACAGTTGCAGGAATTGAAGATGGACACTGAAAAACACATATATTAGTTACTCTTTGATTAATTGACGAAGGCAAGTTATCATTTAAGGTGATTTACATGAGACGCACCTGTGTGTTGGTTTAATTAAAATGATGTGGAACATGATATTTCTAGTTAACCTAGCAACAGTAATATCATATTGTAACCAAAGAAAAAATAAAATTCTGTTTTTCTCACAAAAATGGGATATTTTGTTACTTTGTTTAGCCTGGGGAATGAGCTCATTACAGTGGCCAAGTGAAGTTGATTCAGTGAGTGGTACAAGTAGATTCATGTTAGCGCCCAGAGGACAATTCCTTCATTCGCTGGTTTACATTTCTGCTGACCTTGAAATGTAAGAAAAAAATAAAAAATATATTTTCCAGAAACATCATAATTTTTTGTCACTGAACACAAATTTACTATTTGGAGTGAAAATGAAATAGTTTTGATTACATAGTTTTTTTTACACAGAACTCTTTCTAAAACATTGTTCCGTGTAAGCCCCCTGAATGTGAAATAATTAATCTCTTCAGTGAGTTGTGCATGAACTCGGTTAATTATCACTCAATGATCAAACAAAGATAGTGGCTAAATTTCCTTTGAGAAAGTAATCTGCATGAGTCTTTTCTCATCAAAATATGACTTGATATTATTGTCTTTTAAATGTATTTTTAGTTTTTATTATTTAATTAAGCAGACTTGAATAGTTGCTTAATATTTGTATTTTGGTTTGAAAAGTTTTAATAATTGTTTATTTATTCACAAGATCATCTTCATTAATTTTGTTATTTTTTTACGGTCTCCTCTTTGACTGTAAAAACATCTAATAGAGGCATGTTTTGTTTGAAGCCCATCTCATAATGTTTTGTCAACTTATCTTTAGATTTGGCCCTGAACTTCTTACAGAGGCCCTGAGGCCCTAAACTCTTACAGAGACCTCGTTTAGTTTTTCCCATTTCTTTTTTTTCAAATATCAACAAAGTTAAAGAGAGGTTAATTAGTGGCTTGTTCTTTGTCTCATGTTTTTCAATGGAAATTCCATTAAGTTGTTTGTACAAGTTTCAGTATAGATTGGTCAGTGTTTCGTCTTTTGTTCCGTGGGTGTAGTTAAATGGCTATATTTTCTCTAGAATAAATGTCAGCTAAAGATAGGGGGCGCTTTGATCTATGGTGATGCACTGGAAGCGAGGTGAGCAGGATGGTGTCAAGATTGCTCGGCTACCACGCATTCCCGGAGAGAGAGACGATCCTAGCAGCAATTAGTGTACCTCGACGTCTCACAAGACTCCTTGCCAAACATAGAGGAGTCAATGATAGCTTTTGGATTAGGAAAGTATCTTTGTGATAATGTCTTACCTTGGCACATGCTTTGGGTGGTGTGGCAGCATTGAAGTGAGAAGAGTTGTGTCCCTTAGTCTTGCCAGGAGCCAGTTATAGTGGGTTAGAATTCTATATTTACCCTGATTTTGATCCTTGGCATGTCAACAGCATAATTGTGTTGGTTGGATTTACCCTGTTCCACAATGTGAGCTTAGCGCTACGATGATCGTAAGCCTATGTTAAAGTATGGGAGTTACGATAACCTTAGCGCTAAGATCGCGACGTGGAAACTGGGTGGTAAGTGTCTAGGGTGTGGTCACTTTGGACTTTTCTCACACAATAACTCGATTCAGGCTGCATGCTGTGAGAGAATTAAAATGCTGTTTCAAGTAACATTAAGCCGAACAATCTCACCCATTTACTAGGGTGGTGGGGTAGCCTCACTCACTCACTCACTCACTCACTCACTCACTCACTCACTCACTCACTCACTCACTCACTCACAACATCTTTGAAGACTCTTTGCAAACGAAGAACCAATGACAGCAATTTGATCGTGAGGGTGTATTTGTGATTATATCATACCTTGTCAGTTCATAATGATAGGATAACATAGTATTGTACTGCCATGTTAAATTGTTATTTCACATTGTGCTCTAGATGTCTGCACTGAAATAATGGATACATATCGATCATAATAAGATCATTGCGGAAGGGTAGGTTTTCAAATTAGTTATTCAATCCATGTTTGATTTCTCATTTACCTCTTGATGTCCGTGTACCAAGATAGTTGCAACATGTCTTTGATAATAAGATAAGTGTGGACTGGTAGACACGGCTGAGGCCTGTTTTCATGAACATCTAAGGATACATCTAAGGACACAGAATACAAGCTGGTGGTGGTGATGTGATGAAGAGACTTGGCTGTTTCTCCCAGGTACACACGTGGGCTGGCTGTTCGCAGTCAGGTGCCTCCATCTGGTGGTCATTTCTTGTAAAGGTCAGAGTTCACGTCCACATCATCAAGTCACGGAATATGGGATTGAGGGAGGATGCAGCTGATGCCTGTGCTGAAATAAACTTGATCACAACATATAGGATAGTTTGTCTGTATCAGTGGAAGTAGCGTCATGGGTTTTCTCATTAGATTAGATCATTTATGTGTAGGGGGAATCAGATTGATGGGTGATATACATGTATCAGATGTACTGCAAGCTTTTCTCTGGAGAGGATGAGAGATGGGGTATTGTGTTTTTCTGTGTGGAACAGCTGGGTACATTTGTACTCATTCAGCCTTTTATTTTTTATTAATTGTTCACAAAATAGACTAAAATTCAATGTGGGTGGTCAAAATTATTTTTTTAATGATTTTGACTTCCAGATCTGTACTGCTACTGATGAATGAAGACCCATGAAGATCCGGGGTAGAATAGGTCTTCAGCAACCCATGCTTGTCGTAAGAAGCGACTAATGGGATTGGGTGATCTTGCTCACTGACTTGGTTGATGCATGTCATCGATCCCAATTGCGTGGACCGATGCTCATGATGGCAATCACTGGATTGTCTGGTCCAGACTCGATTATTAACAGACCGCTGTCATATAGCTGGAATATTGCTGAGTGTGCCGTTAAACAACAACAAACAAACTAATGAATGAAAACTTTTTGTATGTATTAGTCACCATTTCTCACGAATGGTGGTGATAAGATCTCATTGGTATTTTATTACACCCATTTGTATAACAGTTGGCCCAATTTGTTTTTTGTCAGTCATTTATTTTCTAATTTAAGTATTTTGTCAATTGGTCTTTAATATGTTGCACTAAGTCTGCAGTGGCCTTAAGGATATCTTTCTTGAACAAGTCCCAGAATTGATGAGTTCCCTGTATATATGGAATACAGTTTCCAATGTGTTGTTTCATGTTGATTAAAGGATCACCAGTTAGTGACTACCCTCATCCTGCTTGATTTTGTCTCAGAATGTTCAAGAGTCTTGGGAACTCTTTTCATGATTAATTCAAAACAATTCACATTTCCTGTGAATCATGTACATGAATTGAGGAGAACATGGTCATGTTTCATCTTGAAAATATCAAATTACGGGATCAAAGGTGTCCCAGATAAACAAGAAACCTTTATGGCTGCGTAAAGCTCCCCACTGCTTGAGGTACTTGTCATGTAAGGAGCTTTGCCTCCCAGCCTTAGCGGCCATCTTGTATGCTTATTTACCAGCTTCCTCCCAACTGGGTGCCACCTGATGTGTGGGACTGATGCAGAATACAGCTTAATTGCGCGTAATTACCCACATTGATTACTCAGGTGCTAGGCATAACACAGACCATCTGCACACTGACACAGGGGGATAGGAATGTCCACTAGTGGAAGTTCCTCTGGTTACTGGGTTATTCCATGTGCACACTGACGCAAGGGGGTAAGATCCGTAAAGATCCGGGTTAGAATAGGTCTTCAGCAACCCATGCTTGCCGTAACAGGCGGCTCTGCACGTCATAAAAGGTAAATCGGATGGTCAGACTCACTGACTTGTTTGATGCATGTCATCGTATCCCATTTGCGTAGATAGATGCTCTCAAAGTGTCTAAACTTTAAAATCTTTTTGGGATCTAGCTTTGCTTGACCAATGCTCCAGTGACATGTGACCGAAATGGTGTCTGATGCTCTTCCCCTTTAGACACATACCTGTTCCTGTGTTTTTTTATGTGAACAATTGACTTGCTGTTGCATGTGTTTCTGATGGTGCCACCAGTGATACCAGTTACACTCACCTATTTACGAACACCTGGTATCATCACTATTTGATAGTGATTCATAAACACATGCTTCTTGAATGGTCGAAATTGTACAATGGAATTTCGTTTTAGCAGATATTTAGTACAATAATGGAAAGGGTTCTGTGGGTTTTATTTCATTTCTTGATAAGGTATTAGGTGGTTGTGGTGTAGCTGCTGTTTGTGCGAGCTTTGCTGACACCTTCCTGGTTGTTTCGGTATTTAGGCGTCATGGTAATTCTTGTGCAGAATAGGCTCCCAGTGTGAGGAGTTGTGTAAGTGAATTGTGGTGGGATCGGAAGCCCCCAGTGGCTGCTGATTGTGGGGAAGAGTCACCATGGGGAATACAATAGTACATCGGAGAGTTTCTCATCTCATTGTGCCCAGTTGTGGATCAATGCTAACACCATCAGCCACTATTTGCCTCAGCCATGCCCGATGACACACACAGCCCCGCTCACCACCTCACCAATTAACTACCATTTATAAAACAAGTGGAAGCAACACATTTACTCTCCTCCAGACCTACTGACATAGTCTGCACGCCCACACACCCATCTCACTACACCCCAACCCCCATGAATATCCGGGTTAGAATTGGTCTTCATCAACCAATGCTTGTCCCCCATGAATATCCGGGTTAGAATTGGTCTTCAGAAAACCATGCTTATGCGCCATGAAGATCCGGGTTAGAATTGGTCTTCAGTAACCCATGCTTGTCCCCATGAAGATCCGGGTTAGAATTGGTCTTCAGCAAACCTTTTGTGTCCTCCATGAAGATCCAGGGTTAGAATTGGTCTTCAGTAACCCATACTTGTCCCCCATGAAGATCCGGGTTAGAATTGGTCTTCAGCAAACCATGCTTTTTGTAAGAGGTGACTGACAGGATCAGGCTTGCTGGCATAGTGGATGCATGTCATTGTATCTCAATTGTATAGATGAGTGCTTGTGAAGTCATATGTCTTGTCTTTTAAAATTGCATCTGTCCCGTACTGGAACGTTTCTGCAATAAATATGATCTTATCTTATCTTATCTAGACCAATGTCATATAGCTGGAATATTGCTGAATATGTCATTTAACAAACTCACACACACACACACACACACACACACACACACACACACACACACCACACCAAACCACACCACACCACACCACACCACACCACACACACAGAGCATGATGAAGTATTTCAGGCATGTATCTGTCTCCTCTGTTGTTAGCATCTCCAGGCCTGGAGGTCAGACCTTATGAAGGGACAGGGCAGGACAGGGCACGATGCCACTATTAGGCTGCGGCGGGGAAGATCCTCCTGAAGAATGTCATCAATACATGGGGGGATCTCAAGCCATTACATGTGTCTGGGTCACACTACACTGTCACGCCACACCTTGTGCTTGTTACATTCTTTTGTCCATATCTTTCTTGAAACTTATCTTGTCTATACTGAGGACTTTTATAAGGCCTTTTTTCATCACTTGGTTTACTGATTTTTTCTCTCAAAATTTGAAGTTGGTGGTCAAAAAAGAAAGGAAAAAAAAAGTACTTTCAATTTATTTTTGTCTTTTGTGTAAACATGGTCGGTAGGTATGAAAACATAATTATTATAATTCAGTGTAATTGTGGCCAAGATCCTGAACAATATTTAAAAATGGTTTTGTGGTGAGTTTAGCATGTTTAGTACCTTGTGTCGGGACATACATGAAACAATTTGTGATAAATTTTGTTGCAAAATGAGTTTTTCAGACTTGGCAGTAACAAAAAATCACCTAATGGAGTATTATGTTGTGTGTGTCCAGGGATGTATAAGGTAGGGTGCATGTTCAGGAGCGTGGTGGATGGGTTGTGTGTCCAGGGATGTATAAGGTAGGGTGCATGTTCAGGAGCGTGGTGGATGGGGTGTGTGTTCAGGGATGTATAAGGTAGGGTGCATGTTCAGGAGCATGGTGGATGGGGTGTGTGTTCAGGGATGTATAAGGTAGGGTGCATGTTCAGGAGCATGGTGGATGGGGTCTGTAGAATGGGGTATGTGTTCAAGGTGGGGTGGGTGTGTGCAAATATGTGTGCGGGTTGTGTGGTGTGGATACGTATGCAGGGGGGTGTGGAATGGGTTGTGTGTGTGGATCTACTTTATAGCTGTGTCAAACTTGATGGATAGAGTCCTCCAAGTCAGTCAATAAGCTAACTTTGATTGAGTTGAGTTCCATGTAACCTTGTTGCATCCTCTGTTATGTTATGCTTTTATGGCCCATGACAGAGAGTATTGGTTGCAGTTCAGGACAGTGCTGCACCTGATGCAGGCTACAAGCATACGCATGTGAACAGCACATCCTTGATAGCCCGTGGTGTCGGAATCCCCGACAATTAGCTGTCTGCATCTCCGACAAAGCCAGCTTGGAGGTAGGCTGGTCCGGTGTGCAGGATATTTCGGATAGCTTACTGTCAAGTATATGAACAAAGTCTGTCTAAAGATAGACCTGGCTGGAGAACACTCCTTCATGAGCATCATCAGCCTGAGGCCTACCAAAGAAAACAACAATGTGTTAAAAAACATTTTGCACACTAAAATATCAACTTGTCAAAATATGAGTCGATTTTGCACACTAAACCTAGTATGAGTTGACTTAGCTTTTGGAATATGGCGAGTAAGCAGCCTTTTCATTACATGTTGTCATGAATCGATTAAGGACTTGTACTCAAGATGGTGCTCAAATCCGCTCATATTTCTGCTAGTTGATATTTTAGTGTGCAAAGTTGACAAATGGCATTCACATTTCTATGTTTTTGAAAAGTGGTTAGTTTTTTTCGTGGGTAGACGTGGTCCAAGGGCAGCCTCCGTATCTAGGAGGATGGGCCGCTTGGAACACCTTGGACCAGACAATGGGATGGGTCATACCCAGTGTCAACAGCAGCAGCAATCAGAAACAATAAACTTAACATTTGTAAGAGCAAGTCCATGACCCCAGATGAAATTTGGACTGTACGTTCCCATTCTCAGTGTCTGGGGTCAAAGTGTCTCGGGTCAAAGACATTCTCATGTTCAAATATTTAAATTCTTCCTGAAAACCAATAAAATCAGCATTTTAGACACATTTCAGCCTTGTTTATGAATTTAATGTTATTGTTAAAAAATTATGTCTAAAACATGCATATATTGAAATGGTCAAAGTGTAGCATTATTTATATGAGTGTGATCGTTTACATTAGCATTTCTGTAAGTTATGCCCATATCTTAAATAATGCAGAACCTGAAGGCCCAAATGGCCCCTTGTCCTACTCTGTCCTTTACTGACAGGTGTTTGTGTTATGTTCAAGGAGATGAGAGTAGGGTTAGTATTAAGTGTGAGTGAGTGTGTGCGTGCATGTGTGTGTGTATGTGTGCGAGATGTGTGGAGGATGGGTGAAGGATGGGGGATGCCCCCCACCGCAATGTATCATCCTGGGAACTGTGATTAAAAGAACAATATGACCACAATTAAAATGTAATGAATTTTGTATTCAGCCATCACACATTTATTAGCATTTGTTAAAGTGGAAATAATAGATAGCTGACATGATTTACATAAAATCATTGTTAAAATTTTGTGTTTTATTGACTCAGATTCTGTTGAGGTGAAAAATCAAATTAGTCTAAATTGCCAGATAGCAATGATAATGAAATAAAGAAACAATAAAATATGTAGAGAGATTACGGTGTCCTTGTTGATAACCTTTCTTCAAGCCGTTTGTTGGCAATGAAGATGAAAATAAGGAAGCGAAAAAATATTATTGAGTTGGTGGATTGTCCTGGCTGGTGTGAGGAGCAAGTCGGTAGACAATCCCTGAGTAGCCCTGCCATGTATTGATTCTGCCTATGAAATATTCATAGACCTGAACACAGTCTTTGTAAGCAATAGAGAGCAGAGATGGAGATGTGTTGCTACTCTCTGAAAACCTCAGTGTGGGGGCAGTGTTCTGGGAGACTCCTGGAGGTAGAGGCCGACCTCTGTTGCATGTTTGTGTAATGGATTACAGCCTTGCGTCAGAGTCAGACGAGTAGCTTTTCACTGGCATGGGGATTTATTCGGAAAATCTACTTTTTGCGCATTGATTATATTCATGAAGAAGTTCTTCTCATGGCTGACTTTGGATGTGGTTGTAACACTAGTGTTAGGACTTGGTGAATTAATTATCAGATTTTCATCGAATTGTAATTTGTAAGTTTTACATAAAATTGACCTTATTTCCAGAGCAAACTATTTTGCGTGTTATCTGAAGAGGCATGTGGGAAGCAAGGATAATCATAGCAAATAAGATTGTGTGGTGGTGGGGTTTCCAGTTCGGCAGTTTGGGTTCAAAATCTTGAAAAAATCTATCCAGGTCTAATGTGTTTTAGGGACATTACTCTCCTCAATACAGACCAGTGTGCAGGACGTGGAATTAGGACCAGGGTCGTTATTTGGCAGGTTTATATGTCCACACGGCTTCACTAGTGGGAAGCTAGTCGGAAACTATTTCACTCTTGGGAATGGTCATCTATTTCCAAATTTATGAAGCTTCTGAGAACTAGGCTTAGGTGAAATTTTGAGTGGCTTTCTGACGTTGCCTTGAATGTTATCATTTTATTTTTCATTGGTGTTTTTAATGGATCAATGATTGTGATATGTTGGTGTTTTTTGTTTTCTTTGATAATCTTTCATGTGTTTCTGTTTTGGGGCTTGATTAGATAAGATGTTATTCCTTGCTGAATATATGGTGTTTTTTTCCAATAAAAATGTATGGTTATGGCTAGTGTTGTTAGGTAAGTATTTTCTACCTTGCCATGTGTAACTAGTTGGCAGGATAGTATTATCACCTTGAAGCAGATGGCCACTTTGAGCTTGTGGAAACTGAAGTAGAACACACAAGGTCCTTTGCCTGCAGAAGCCCTCAAAGAGATGAGGAAATTGGCAGAGATAGTTTTTGCAGAGTTCCTGATTTGATTTTGTTGAAGAGTTTTAGCAGACAAGGTGATAACTCAGTCTTTATTACTCTTACAGATCTTTGAAGACTCTCAATACACCCAATCAGAAAATGACTCATCAAATACAGAACTTTTTTCACCGTATTTTATTTATGGCCGCTGTTGAGTTTGTACCTAATTTACAACCCGGCTTTGTGTTCAGGGAAAAGGAAGTGGGGAAAAGCATAAAGAAAGATTTCTGTATCAAATGTTTCTGGTCGTGAATGTTTCATGCCTACACTTGGTGTCAAAGAAGCTAAGAGTTAGAGTGCAAAGGATGAAAAAATAAATTGCTTTCATGATTTTTGTGAACACACTTTGTTCGTTTGAAGAATTGAGATCTATAGCGTAGTGTGTTGATGTCCATGTGTTTAAATTAGGGGTTAACTCTTCATGGTTTGAAACAAACGTGACAATTTGTTATTGGCCATAAAGAAATGTTTCAGCGATCCATTTTCCATGTCAACAGGTTATCAGATCAAATTTTTGAACATTTTATATCCTTTGTCATCTGAAACATCAATGGAATTATCACAACCAATTCTAGGAAAAAATGGAGCTATGACTTTCTTGTAATGTGTCAGATGAAAGGTTAGAACTTGTTATATTTAAGATAAAGGGTTAGAACAACCGTAAATGATTTTGCTGTCTGTTTCTTTGATAAAGTGGATGAATCATGATTATGATCAATTCTTTGATTTGACACGAGGACGTATGTTAGAAGGCTTATGATATTATCCAGCGGTATTCTGGGAACTCACAACATCAGAGAATTTTGATCAGGAAATTACACCTAAAGTTATGCTTCCAACAATGTCTGGCTTCAAATCCGTCAAGATAGAACCCTAGTACTTTGTGAAATCACTTTGATTTGTCAGAAAGATGGAGGACGGGGAGTCTGGCAGACATCAAATTACATTTTGTGGCATTCCAAGAACGTCCCCCACATTGTGTGAAGGGTGTAGCTCTGAGCAGGGGGAATCATTACTTTGCCCTTACAACCAGATGGACAGCTCGCGGCTCCGATATACCATTTCTGTTTTGAGCCATTGAGTATTTACTCACAAGTTGTCATTCACAATTCACATTGGGTATTGACAGTTTTCTTTGGGTGTTTGGTTTGAAGCCCATTTCTGGTGTCCCCCGTCGTGATATTGCTTGAATATTGCTAAAAGCGGCGTAAAACCATACTCACTCACTCACTCACTCACTCACTCACTTTGGGTATTTGCTATAAATTTACTCCCTTGGATCTAGTCTATTGGATAATAAGTGGACATTAAGACATAATAATTCTGGGTTTCAGATAGTTTTTTGGCCTTTGAGTATTTACTCACACGTTATCATACACATTGGGTATTGACAGTATTTGGGTATTTGATATATATTTACTCCAGTATATTGTTTTTTTTCACACCAATGAGTAGACATTTAAAAAACAAAAACTCTGTTTAAAGTGTTTCAGGTGATTTCTAATTTGTACCTGTTTGTGCACTGCCACGACGTGTGTAACATGTTGCAACAGCAATGTGAACTATTTTTATAACCAGGCAGTGTAATTACATGATTAGTTAGCGTACTTCATTAAGGATTTGTTGACATGGTATTTCCGGTGCTCACAGTTATGTCTGTGTAAGGGGGAAAAACATCAAAACTCTTCAACCCTGTGTATAAGACCCCCCTTGAAAAACCCCTAATTTGAAGTACGAAAGACTTGCCTTTTTGCAGCGATATTCGGTGACAATAGGGCCTTTTGTTTGGTAGAGTTCCTGTGTGGATGATGCCTATATAGATCTGTAAAGAAATACAGTTATGCCAGTTGAATAGGGTACATTGGGTAGTCGCTCTGAGAGTAGTTCCACTATAAGGCATTTGAAGTAGTTCATGCTTATTTGGGGGCGGTCGGGTAGCCTTGTGGTTAAAGCATTCGCTCGTCACGCCGAAGACCCGGGTTTGAATCCCGACATGGGTACAATGTGTGAAGCCCATTTCTGGTGTCCCCCGCCGTGATATTGCTGGAATATTGCTAAAAGCGGCGTAAAACCAAACTCACTCACTCACTCATGCTTATTTGTACACAAACAAGTCAACATTAATTGGGTAATGGTTATGTATTTTGCATATTTTATGCAAATACACAGCTTATCTGGAACTCTGGTCATCTTAGTTTTCAGTGATGGTATTTTGAAACCACTTACTGTGTAATACATGGAATAAAAACACCATGGATTGTCTGGGTTGAGGGATTGGGCAGATGATCACTATTGATTGTGATAAATACAATTCTATGATGGTACCATGGTGTGGTTGCCAATGGTGATGAATTTGACCTGGAAGTAGTGTCCTATGTGGGAGTACCCCGGTCAATGGATCAGTGTGCACTCGATTTTTCGTTCTCAGCTCCCTGGGGAGTATACAACCCAAAGTTGCCTGTGAGGCACAAAAAGGTTAAGTCACATTACCATCTCATCCCACTGGGTACCCATTCACTGCTGGGTGAACAGAGGCATATTTCGAACAAAGTCACTTGCCCACATGGGCGACAGACCCGTGAAGATTCCGGGGTAGAATAGGTCTTCACTAACCCATGCTTGCCTTAAAAGGCAACTATGCTTGTCGTAAAAGGCGACTAACGGGATCGGGTGGTCAGGCTCGCTAATTTGGTTGATACATGTCATCGATCCCCAAATGCGTTGATTGATGCTCATGATATCAATCACTGGATTGTCTGGTCCAGACTCGATTATTTACAGACCGCCGCCATGTAGCTGGAATATTGCTGAGTGCGGCGTTAAACAACAAACAAACCAATATGTGCGACAGGTGCTTTGAAGTGGGGAAGGACTGAAGCTCTAAAAAACACTCAGTAGCCATGCTGCCGGGACAGTCACCCATCTAAGGACTCTCTGCGACCAACATTGCTTAACTTAGCCCGCTATGTAACCTGACCGCGTACCATCGTGGACACATGTTGATAAAAGATCAAACATTTCCTGGTCTCATAAACACCACCAGTCAGTACTGTGGCAAACCATAATCATGAAGATAAAAACCTATTTGTTGATTTGATATTTTATACTATGGAGACCTGTGGGCTAGGTATAGGGGCACTGCTAGGCAATGTTTATCGATTTTGTCCAGGACCAGATATGTACTGAACCCAAAGTGCATCTCTTTCATATTGTGTGCCTCCTTCGATCTTTTATCCTGACAATGCCAGTAGATGAAGAAGGAAAAAAATGAAGTAAAAAAGGAAACTTTTGCCAGACAACAAATCGCTAAACCTGATTGATGACTGTTGATTTGGTGACTTGTTTCTCTCCTTGGGCTGTAATTAATATTTACTCACCGCCAAAAGAAACGCGAACCATAGAAACATATGGAGTAGTATGTGCGTTAAGACGAAATGTTTCCAACGTGTACCAATTAATGACAAAACTAACAATCAGTCAAGTGTTACCACAGAGTGTCTTTACTCTTATAACGATATGCTGCACGTGATTTCCAAACTTTACACGCTAATCCTGCTCAAGGCAAATGGTGCGTCTCGAGTCATGGATGTATGACGTCACATGTGTTCCGTTCATGAGCATCGATTCACCCAACATACCAGAATGTGCATTTGTGCATCAAACCAATCTAATATCTCTTGAATGTGAGTAAGTCTTCATATATTAACCAACATTGGTATTTGTGTTCTTTTTGGCTGTGAGTATAGGTTAAGATTTCATTCCCCCCACCACATGACCAGACACCTCGCCTCACATCGTGTTAATGTCCGCCAGAACCTGCAGACGAAGAACATGGCAAAGTGCATTTCCTGCTGTCTCTACTTGATGAAACACTCCCCACACAAAGTCACACCGAACTATCATGCCCACAAGTAGTGTGCATAGATGCTAAGAAGAAGAAGAAGAATATTTATTGTACATAAACACCCACTATGTAGCTTAATGGCAAGGTCCCACTTAAGAATCCTTCGATCAAGGTAAAAAAAACAGCACTGTGAATATATTGGTCTTCAGCAACGAATGCTTGTCATAAGAGGTGGCTAACAGGGTCTAAGGGTCAGGCTCGCTGACTTGGTTGATGCATGTCATCGTATCCCAATTGCATAGATTGATGATCATGATGTTACTCATTAGATTGTCTGGTCCAGACTTGATTATTTACAGACCTGCGTCATCTAGCTAGAGTAATGCTGAGTGCGGCGTTACACATCAAACAAACATATAAAACTTATGTTGGCCTGAATAGGCTTAAGCCTTGCCACAAGCCAGCCATCCCCTATATATGTAGTGTAAGTATACAGCTTCTCAAGGGCATGGCTGCCCATGGAAAAATATTCCATGGCGACTTTATTACTTTCTGGGCCGAGGAAAGAACACGCATCAAAGGTGTTAAGTTGGGTGGCAAAGGGACAGCTTTATGTGTACATCTTATGAAGAACAAAAAAGGTATTAAAACAAGATTGTATGGGAAATTGATAGCCTAGAGGTTTCTACATATACCCATCACAGTCATGGCCCAGTGGCTTCTAGGGGCTGGAGGCTATTCTCGGTGTTAGGTTGTATACAATGCCATGAATTTGACTTGAACAAGGTGGTTGAATGTGGCTATGAGAGCTGTGAGGACAGAGCCATCACAGGAATAACCCTGGTACGAGCTGAGCTGAGGGTTGGTTGGATCTGTAAATTTCCACCGAAATGATTTGCAATTAAATTCCTCAACTCCCTTGATTCAGTGGCTGAATGGATGTGACAATGCATATGAAAGGGGGGTTAGGAGATTTATGAATGTTTTGACCAGAGTGTTTGGTGACACGAAACATTCATCAGATTGTTGGCTAATTTAAGGGCTTGACTAGAAATTAGTATTTGTCTCATCAGAATGGTTGTGACCGAGTGCCGCCATATTGAAATGCTTGTGAAAGTTAGGAGGCCGTGTTGCGATGGGCACTTAATGGCATTACTTCCCGAATTCTATGTCTCCTCATGCCCGCTAATTAAACATGTCTCCTGACGATGATTGAGACTGATGGACCAACATGGCGGGGAATGTTTTGAATAAGAATTCCAACATCAGCCATGCATAATTTCACCTCTTATGTCACACACTGATGGACGACATGTGAAAAACCTGAATATCATTCTTGCCACTTTTTCCATCCAGATTTTGAAAACAATATTCGAAAAATATTCCTCTTTCGCATGCTTAAATTATTTGCATATTTTTGTATCATGGAAGTGATTGTACATGGGAAAAATAATATGTTAGGATAGTTGCGTATTCAGGAGATAAACGTACTGTGTTTTTTCAGTGTAAAGCTAGGTTATTTGTAGATTTTATTAATTGAATTTGGAACTGAAAACACATCATGAGGTTTCGAATGTTAAGTTTAGGCGTGCTTTATCTACAGGTAACCTATCTCTACATTAAACCAGAGTACGTTTATCTTCATTCTACCATAACAGAATTACATGAGAACTCTTTGGTGTTAGCAAAGATATTGAGGAAGTGGTTGGTTGAGTCTTGCTCTGACTTCAGGAAACACAAAGTATGGTGCTGTATATGATCAAACATTAGGTTTTTACATCGTATACTTTACTCAACTTTGGGGGTTGGTTTTGATGCAGGCGTACACACCTCTCATTCCACACCTTCCATAACAACCTATTTTTGTTTGTTTACGTAACCAAGGTGTTGTGTGAACCCACCTTTCTAAAAATCCTGGCTATGCCTCTGTTTTTTAGAAATTTGTCAATATCATTGTGAGACGAGATCGTGCAGCATCTTTGCACAGGCAAATGGTTATGTCGTTAACTTGTTTACTATACATGAACTTGTAAGAGCCTGTTTAAGAGGATGACTGCCCAGGTCCTCCAGTGAGATATGCTCTGTAGTCATGTGAAAAAACAAAAGCTTGTCTTGAAGGATGTGTGAGAGACAGGTCAGCCATGTAGCTGGTAAGCTGAGGTATGCCAGGCCGGATCAGAACTTGCTAATGCTTGTGTAATGACACAAAGGCGATACAACAGTTGAGATAAATGGACTGCTTGCTTGACAAGGGCAAGTAAAGCAGACGATACGATTGATGTCTAACCAAGCCGACAAAACACTAATGCTAAGAGGGGACAGGCACCGGATTACTACAAAATTAATTTGTCCTTTGACAAAAACAACTGTCGTTCAGCTGTAGTGGGATTACCAAATGTCTATCGGTCCCAGCAGCGTGAACTCTGAGACTGATATGCTTGAGAACATGTTGGAAAATGTTGCCGTCTGCTTCAATGAAGGGAGGATCTTTTCTTGACATCCGCAGCATCCAGACACTTGGCAACCAAAATAGCTGTTTATAGCTTCTTCCATCTTACCTCTGTAGGCTCATAACAGTAGCCATTTTGGAACTGGCAGGGAGCCGTCTGCTTGTTGGAGAGTGAGTAGCAGACGTATGGAGAACACTTTAAAACTGGGAGGATTTTTCTTTGGAATGTTGTTGAATGAATTCTCATTGTTGTGATGGAATGTTGTCTATTTTGGGATGATGTATTGAAATAAACAAATCTGCTTGTTCTCCTGAAACAAGCTGGTCTGGTGTGGGGGTGGGGTTTAAGAAAGACAGAGGTAAACTGGCAGCAGACAAGACGGGTATTAATTTCAATGTAAACAATACCTTAAGATACACACAAAACATGTTCAGCTTAACATCTTCGCTGAAATATTTGAGAAAGAGAATGGGTGATTTTCCTTATGCTTTTCGGTGCAACGGACACTTTAGAATGTCCTCTCTGAATTAATATTTCAGAAGAACTAGTGGTGGGGTCTATTTTTATTCTATGGAGTCTGCTTGTTGTTTATATATCACATTGGGTTTTGGAGTTACTCAGACTTGGATGTAACTCCCCAGGATTCAATATGTCAGGCCTGTTCTAGGTGTCCCTCATCATAATTGTTGGTTGGTTGGTTGGTTTGTTGTTTAACGCCGCACTCAGCAATATTCCACCTATATGATGGCGGTCTGTAAATAATCGAGTCTGGACCAGACAATCCAATGATTAAGATCATGAGCATGGATCCACACAATTGGGATCGATGACATGTATCAACCAAGTTAGCAAGCCTGACCACCCGATCCCGTTAGTCGCCTTTTACAACAAGCATAGTCACCTTTTACGGCAAGTTATAGTTACCTTTTTCACCCCGGAGTCTCACGGGCCTCATCATAATGGTAAAGACACTCATTAAGCAGCCAGATAAAATGAGATTCGGTTTGACAAGGTTACCTTGACAACATCAGGTGCTGCTCGATGCAGTCGGGTAGCCTAGTGGTTAAAGCATTCGCTCGTCACGCCAAAAACCCGGGTTCAATTCCTGACATGGGTACAATGTGTGAAGCCCATTTCTGGTGTCCCAGATATAACTGGAATATTGCTAAAAGCGGCGTAAAACCATACTCACTCACTCAGGTGCTGCTCATGCGAACAACTACAAGTTTGGCTGGCCCATTGCTGAATTTCGCAGTCTTTAGAATTAAATAATCTTCACTCACTCACTAACCCGTTCGTACAGAGAACACTGGTGAACAATCTGTATGCACTAAATATGTTATCCACTCCTCTGAAGGTCACTTAACTCAAGGTATGGTTTATATCTCCATGGGTCATAACACCACAGTGTTTCAGCCTTGAATGTTACAAAATCATTGAATATTAATGCAGACTAATATACCCTGGACAAACCTGATTTACCGTGCGTCCATTACCCAGGGAGGAATTCCCCCATGGGAGGAACCCTTATTTACCTGGCTTCTTGTTTACGAGACCCAGGTTGTACCCTCTGAAAGCTCTCTACGGGGCTTTGTTTGTTGTCTGACACTCGGCTCTGATCTACAGGTAGGCAGCTTAAGGGGGAGATGAGCTCACTTCCATCCAAGCCAACTTTAAACGAAATGGGCTTTCTTAGTACCTATAATGCTGTCAAACTGTCCTGATTTATGGCTGCGGACTGCGATGACGGAATTTAGTTTTGGGAAAGCAAACACATTGTTCATTTAGTGTTCCTCTGTTGTGAAAGGTTAATTTAAGAGATGTGTGGCAGTTGTGATAATGGTGGCCGTCCATTGCTCAGTTGTTTTGCATGCAGACGGCCAATAAGCAGGTGTTGCGTAAAACAGTCTTGGTGATTCTGTGGTCTTTCTACAGTTGTGGTTTATGAGATCATTATATTAACTTGAGATAAGCTTTTGTTGGGGTCTACAAGAGTGGGTCTCCAATATGGCCGAAGTCTATGTGGGTCTTCAGGGAGGGTACTGGGGTCATATTAACTTGAAATGTGTTCAGGGTCCACAGGAGTGGGTCTCAAATACGACCAAATTATACAAGGCTCTAGATGGAGGGTACTTCATGTTGGATGAGGTTACAATATCAGTTTGGGACGAGCTTATGTTTAGGGTCCGAGGCTCTCCACAGCTTTCTTGTGTGATACTCCTCGGAATAGGTCTTATGAGTATGCTTGCCTTTCAGAAGAGCCAACTTATGAGCTTGTTGGCATGTCATTGTACCCTGACTGCGGTGGGAGGGGAGGGGTTTGTTGTGGGATGGGTTCATGATATCAACCTCAGGTTTACATCATTGTTTAAAGGCTGCCATGATATAGCTTGAATATTGCAGGCTGAGGCAACAAACAAAAAAGAAAGCAATGTGAAACATACTTCTCAAATCTTGGCCTGTTTTTAGATGTAATACAGATCACATTTGAAAATAATTTCTTCAAATTCTTCAAACATTATGGGGGGCGGTCGGGTAGCCTAGTGGTTAAAGCGTTTGCTCATCACGCCGAAGACCCGGGTTCGGCTCCCGACATGGGTACAATGTGTGAAGTCCATTTCTGGTGTCCCCCGCCGTGATATTGCTGGAATATTGCTAAATGCGGTGTAAAACCATACTCACTCTCTCACTCGCTCAAGCATTATGGGGGGCACGGGTGTCCCAGTTATCTAAGGCCCTGCAACCAGAAACCTATGGTTGTGGGTTTGAATCCCGGTACGCCCTGATTATGTTTCAAGGTTTGTCAGCACCATACCCGTGCTCGTTGGTTTCACCGACGTGGTAAACATCTGAGACCTCCATCACTTTGGGCTTTCCTCCCACATTAAGCTGACAGGGCGTGATATAACTGGAATAGTGTTAAGAAGGGTGTTAAACCAAACTCACTCACTCACTCATTGAATCATAATGAAGGAGAGTCCTTTCATTTCATACATTCAGTCATACCCTGCAAGCACAACCTGGTAGTGGAAAGAGGTAATATATTTTGTCATCATCATTACCTACAGGGGAGGGGCGGTCAGGTAGCCTATTGGTTAAAGCGTTCGTTCGTCATGCCGAAGACCCGGGTTCGATTCCCGACATAGGTACAATGTGTGAAGCCCATTTCTGGTGTCCCCTGCCATGATATTACTGGAATATTGCTAAAAGCGGCATAAAACCATACTCCCTGCCTCACTCACTCACTCACTCACTCACTCACTCACTCACTCACTCACTCACCTACAGGGGAACATCTTTAATCTTGATGGTTGGGGTTCCAAGGAAAATTGTCAGGATGAATGAAATTTCTGGATTAAGGAAACATGGGCCCAGACTTTTACATGGTGTAAGGACCACATTGTTGATTTCATCTCAGTGGTTTTGTCCTTGGCAAGGCAAATGATGCCAGTGAATCATGTTTGCAGTGATGCAGCTAGCAGGTCTTGTGTCAATATGATCGGAGTAAGGCTGTGATCAATTGTACGGGGGGATGAAACACTAACAAGTGATAGCTCCGAGGACAGACAGTTGTCTTAGCTTAGTTTGTCACAGCTTTTATGCCCTCAAATCCTAATGTTTTACATACAGGGATCACGATTGGTGACTCCGTTGGGAGCCTGGGTTAGAATTGGTCTCCAGCAACCTGTTTTGGCTGTAAGAGGCGCCTGGATCCAGTGGTCGAGCTTGGTCACCTGGATCCAGTGGTCAAGCTTGGTCACCTGGTTGATTGGGTGTCATCTTACCCAGACAGTGTGGATCATTGGCCATAATATCAATCACTGGATTGTCTTGTCCAGACTTGATTATTTACTGACCACCATTGCACAGCTGAAATATTTACAACAGACAACTTGTTAGCTTGTGATAAAAAAGCATCCTTATTTTAAGAACAGCTTTGCCTGTGCTTGCTTTATATGACAACGCAGTATTAATGTATTCTCACTGAGAAAGAGAAATCTTTTTTTATAGTTCATGTTCTTTGCAAATATTCCAAGATGTAGGAGACAAAATAAATAAAAATATTTGTATGGGATAAGTCAAAGTAAATACAAAAAATTAAAATAATCTTATAATTAAGAATGTTATCTGTGAAATATCTGTTCTGAGTAAGGATATTTGTGTTAGTTATTTGAAAAATCATTTTGAAATAAAAGTTAAAAGTGAAAATTTAAAGTTGTTCAAAGTAAGCATGTTATCAACCATAGCATTTTACAATCCTTATGTTATTTAGACAATTTAGGACACATTCAATAATATACAGCCAATTTGACAGGTGTAGAAATTAACATGCGTTTATTGTTGCAGCTCTCTGGAAATCTTCCACTGGCAGTTTGAGGTTGAGGACAGCATCATGAGTCCAGAGAATGGCCGCATCATCTGGACCATCGACTACGAGAAGAACGCTCCGGCCCTCAACTCCTACTACCCGCCTCGCAACTCCCGCGTCACGGCACGCATCAAGATCGCAGGACGCTACCACGAGAGAATTGTCCCTGTTTTCAAGGTCAGTATTTTCTTGACATGACAAGGTGGCAGTGCAGAATTGCATTCCTTTGCCGGAGAAGAAACCTATGATCATGGGTTGGAAAACCTGATTCACACTGATTGCTTCTTAGCTTATCAGCACCATACCCTTGTTACGGTTGATGTGTAATTTCTGTATAATTCTGCACGTTCAGAAAGGCCAGTGACCTCCTGATTCAGAATCAACTGAAATGGTGTGACGTCATCTTAATGGTTGAAATGCTGGAAAACTAATGCTGGTATTCCTAAGGTTTGGACGTTTAAGGCATCGTTAAAAGAAACAAGTAAAATTTGCAGTTTATGTTTAATGAGGGTGTGCCATGCGCTGGCTCCCATCAGTGACAACCTTAGGAGAATGTTACGATGTACTGTACGGAGCTGCCTGCTAAGTGTCTTCACAGCCCAGCTGAACGCCTTCTTCTGGAGCATATGGATCCGTTAATGAGTTCACAGTCTTCAATCCCCTGGCCACATGGTGTAGAGGTCTCGCAAGATATTTATCTGGGGATATTCTGAAGACACAAGTCAAGTTGTGAGAATCTGAGTAAGATCACTGGAAGGGAAGCCACAATCACCAGATCCTGGCAGTACACATAAGGAGTTGTGTCCCCTGAGGCCAATATGGCCGCTGCTGTGTTCCACATATTTTCCAATGGAACACAATGAAGTATACAGCGTTCACCTTCTCTTTGGTGCCCAGACACTTTTGGCACTCATTATTTTGTCACACAGCTCACAAGAGCCAGGACTAAGACAGCAATAACCCCTTGGGGATTCTGGGGTAGAATAGGTCCCCAGCTCACTGTGCGCAACGTTAGAGGCGACCAAATGGATCTGGTGGTCAGGCTTAGTGACTTGGTTTATTGCGTGTCATCGTACCCTGATGGCGTGGGTTGTTGCTCACAATATTTAATGACTTGATTGTCTGGACTTGATTATGTAGATGAGATTTTCCGAATAACTCTCCATTCCTTAAAAGTAATGGAACCAAAGCCCTGAGATACCCTTACAGTTTAAGAACATTCTAGAGATCCATGTACCATGCATTATAGATCATCTGTAACAGCAGAAGATAACACAGTCAAGCCGAATTTTAAGGACCAGAAAAAAGATTCTGTAGAAGTGGGTCGGCTTATGTATGGGTTACACTTTCATCAAACTATTTTTCTGTTGGTAAAATAACTACATCGTATCACTTCAGGTGAATGAACAACGCTTTGTCAATAGAAATGTGAAAATTGCGATTAAACATGACTAGATTGTATTTCTCGTTATACTAGGCATTGTTTTATATGCAGGGATAAAAATTACCATATGTATTGTCTCGTAAACTAAGCCGGAAATAGCAATCAGCTGTACTCACGTGGTCTCCCAAGCTACTGGTGATTACGTTAAAACATACCCAATGATATAACGGATAAGAATTTTCATGCAGTGATTGGAAAAAGTAGTATCTTAAATTACTAGTTTACTACAAATAATATATTCTGATATCGAGTTATTTTAGTTGCTTGTCTTACTATATATCTTCAAAGTTAGGATAACTATAACCAGGGTTATGCGGTGGCACTTTTGTGTATTGTCGGATACTTTTTTCAAATGTAACACTTTGACAATTCACCATTTAAGTTTCATGTGATCTCGCTAATTCCATTGCCACTTCCATATGCTTGTTAAAACAATTTGCTGATATTAGTTTGACACCTGTGTATTGTGTGTACATTCTGCTCCTGGAGGGTATGTAACTGTGTATCAGAACTGTGTGCCCTTCCTGAGAACGCTACAATGGCCCAGTTCTCTAAGGCGCAACGATTCGCTGTGCAGAGTTGCGTCCCTTGGGGACGCCAGAAACCTATGATTGTGGGTTCGAATCCCGGTTCGCCCCGATTATGTTTCTAGGTTTGTCAGCACCATACCCGTGCTCGTGTGTTTCACCGAAGTGGTAAACGTCTGAGACCTGCATCACTTCGGGTTTTCCTCCCTCATTAAGCTGACACGCCGTGATATAACTGGAATAATGTTAAAAGCGGCGTTAAAACCCAACTCACTCACTCACTACAATGGTGCCTTCTGCATGGCCTATTACACAGACTGAATCTTGGTAGTCCTTGCATTGCATCACATTTATGATGTCACAGTCTACTCTTCAATGTATATTTTGCCAACAGCAGTATAGAATTTATTGCCCTTATCACACAGAACTTGGAAGCACAAATTCTGGAAACTTCAGTAAGTTTCTGCTAGACTATAGAGTGAAACTAATTTGAGGTAATTTAAGTTTCTTGAATTATTTGGAAATTGACAGTAATGTTTCTGTGTGTTTTTAAAGTATGTTTTATTTATCGTCTCTTGAATACAAACTGATAGATTATTGAGCTTGGAGACCATGATGGACACTTTGGAAAGTCTCCAAGTTCTGAATATCTACTTTTCGTAATGGTGCATAGTTATGCTGCACAACAATGACATGTTCTGGCTACAAACCAGGCATGATTTCACGCAAATATTCGTTCACAGTCTGTCCTGTTGGTGCCTATCGATGATGAAGGAGTATATTTTCTGTACGGCAAGATGGAAATCTTTATTTTCTCAAAGCAAAATCCAATAATAACCTTTTCAGAAATTCAAAGTGTCAGACTTATTGTTTAAATTTGAATAAGCAGTCAATATAAATTCATGTGAAGAGGATGCTATTCGTCTCAGCCATGACCTTCTAAGACGTGGCTGTGCCGAGATGCTACAGTGACCTTCACTTGAATGTTTGTTATGGCTGGACTTGGCATCCTGGGATTGATTTTCCAGAAGGTTGAAGTGCCAGTATTATTGATGTCACAGGTCACCGTGCCTACTGATTCCGTGCCAGGATCCAAGATTGGTTTTCTGGACTGGCCGAGGTTTTTATCGGGAGAAATTATCCCTCAATTTGACATTGTCTTGATGAGTCTTGTACAACAATGAAACTGATGAGGCGTACTCTGTGATGGTTTAATGGCAAATTGACGTTCCTAAACGCCTGCCCAAAGACGGATATTGGATGAAAGTTGTTGCCGTATAAGAGGTGATGGTGATGTTGATGACGTCCATTGACATCCCTGATTGTCACCACCAACACATATACTGCTATGTCTAGAGGAGATCATTATGGCGGAAGCCCAAACTAGTCATTAACAATGGCTTCACGGGGCTAATAAAGAACTCTCGTCTTTGATGCCTTGATGATGGATGTGTCAGACGTACATTTCAGGACTACATTTCTGATTACTGTCTGACCCTAAATCGATCATGTTTCCTTCTTGGTTTACTCCAACATTGTGCAAGGAATTGGAGTGTGAGCTGCATTCTGATTGGTTGAGAAATGTTACACGGCATTGGATCCTGGAAATCTTTCAGACATTTCACTGTTGTGAACACCTTTGAGAATATTGTTTTGGGTTTTTTTTTTCAGTTAAAAATTGGAAAATAAATGTGTGATATTTTTTTAAAATGGATACCACTATAATTAAATATTAATATGGATCAATATTCATTTGATATCATGGATGTATTGGATGTCATCCATTGTAACATGGTGTCATTGCGTTCCAGAGTGACGTCATGTCTGTCTCACAACTGTCATAATTCAAGTACAGAGATAGTGTAATCTTGGAATGTACAGTGTCGACAAACATGTGTTTTTGAGATGTATGGGTGTTATGGAGTATTCAAAGCCCAGTAATGTTTATCTCCTTTTTGAATCGGGGACACTGGTGGCCCAGTCGTCTAAGGCGCCACGATTCGCTTTGCAGAGTTGTGTCCCTTGGGCACACCAGAAACCTATGATTGTGGGTTCGAATCCCGGTTCGCCCCGATTATGTTTCTAGGTTTGTCAGCACCATACCCGTGCTCGTGGGTTTCACTGAAGTGGTAAATGTCTGCGACCCACATCACTTCAGGCTTTCCTCCCACATTAAGCTGACACACTGTGATATAACTGGAGTACTGTTAAAAGCGGCGTTAAACCCAACTCACTCACTCACTCACTCACTCACTCACTCACTCACTCCCTCACTCACTCCATGTTCCATCAGGACCCACAGCTCCAGACATGAGTTGCACCTTATTGAATCAGGGTACACCAGTGGCTTGTCTGTTTGCTTGTCATGGATGAGGAAGTCTAAAATTAGTTCCAAACATGGGAACCCTGTTGTAGGTGTCCCCACAGTTGTTTATGAGGCAGTCTCCTGTAGGGGTTCCGGGTCAGAACTGGCCTCCAGTACCTCATGCTTGTTGTAGTGAGTTGGGTTTAACGTCTTTTTTAACAGTATTCCAGTTACATCACAGCGTGTCAGCTTAATGTGGGAGGAAAGCCTCAAATGATGCAAGCCTTAAACGTTTACCACTTCGGTGAAACCCAGGAGCACCGGTATGGTGCTGACAAACCTAGAAACATATTTTTGGGCGAACCGGGATTCGAACCCGCAATCATAGGTTTCTGATGTGTTCAAGGGACGCAACTTTGCACATCGCATTGCAGCGCCTTAGATGACTGGGCCACCCGTGCCCCCTGCTTGTTGTTAGCTGAGCCTGTATGATATTAGGTGAGGTGAGGTGAAATGGGGTTTAACGTCGCGTCCAAGATTATTGCACTTATATAGCGACATGGATGTATGTGTGTGTGTGTTTTTTTGGGGCTGCTTGTACTAGTCCGGACTGATGCCGATTTATAGTGCTAGCTCACTGAGATACCATGCCGCAGTTTAACATGAATACCCCACTCAGACACAGTAGACTGACTCCAAACCGACCAGTCCTTGTTTTAGCCCCTTAATGCCGAGCGCCAGACAGCGCAACAACAAGTACCATCTTTTATCGTCTTTTGGTATGACGCGGCCGGGGATCGAACTTCGGACCTTCCGCTCTCCGGGTGGACGCTCTACCACTAGACCACGGAGGCGGTCGTATGATATTAGGATTGAGCAGAAACAATGTAAGACCTGGTTGATTGTATGTAATCGTGTTCCGATGACATGGAGTGTTGGATGTCAACTGCTGGTTTGCCAAACACAGACTGAAATAAAGCTTTATTATAAGCCATATTGTAGCTGGAATATTATTGACTTGAGCATTAAACAATATTCATTTTCTCACTTGTTTGAGGATTTATGGACTTGATTGTTCTTTGGTTAGTATAAAGAAGTAAAAAAGACGACATGAATAAACATACCAGTCAGGTAAATACATATTTTAAAAAGAGGGGTCTGAATAATTAATTTTGAAGCAGATAATTGTTGAAGCAACATTAATTACAAGCAAAGAGTAACCAATATTTATTTTATCATTTTTAAAAAATTCTTTCTCATCTTTATTCACTTCAGTGGTCTTACTGACAGACATATGCCAACATCTTTCTTGTTAATATTTTTGAAAAAGTAACATACTATGAATGTAGATAAAACTTTGCCCACAGTTGACGTCATCTCAAGGTGTGTTTCTACAGTTACCTGAATAAGTTGTGTCCCATATAGCATCCTGGCTGTCCCTAGCCAGACAGAGGGCATACGGCAGACTGTTTGATGTGTGGTTGATCATGAGATGTCCCCTTTGGCAGGTGCTTGCATGCTGCCTCAGAGAATAAGTGACAAAGTCACAAGTGTAGGTGGCGCTAGTGAAATGATGTTATTGGCCACCATCTTGTCAAGATGATGGATGCAGGCCTTTGCAGACAGGAACAGGATTTACTGGTTATAAATTCAAGCACTCTGTCATTTTCAGTCTTGTTATTTGTGGAATGGTTAAGAAGCTGGGGTAATCAATTTATGTGCGTGGGCAGATTTGTCAAATTTAGTCAAAGCCTTGAAAATATCAATAATAAAATCCAGACCTAGTTAAAATCAGAATGCTACTTATTTCATTACAAAGTACTCCTTGTATAAGTAGAAAAGAGTTAATTTAGAAAACTGCAATTTTGTCTGGGAGTAAAAGGGAATGTTTTCCAATTTGCTGAAACGAATGTCAAGGTGGAACGGTATAGGAATGTAATGTACAGGAGTGGTTGAGGATGTAATGCCTGTAGTCAAAGGGGGAGGCAACATGGATGCTTCAATATGTTTCCACATAATAATGGTTATTTTGTTCAGTCTTGGAAAATGCAGATTTTTATTTTTTGTGTAGGTGTGTAATATAATTAAGAATTTACAATTTCATTTTGATTAGGTCCTGATTTAAGTTTAAAAAGACAGAAACTTGTGCATCTTATTCTCACTTCCACAAGGACTGTTGTGATAAATAAAATATATATAAAAAACATCTTCACAACCACCTGATTATATAAATACATATATATTTCCATGCTTATCTCAGTTTTGTGATAAAAGTACATAGGCTATCTTGAATCTTGGACTTTTAGTTTACTGTAGAATTTTGTACCTATTTCTTTAAGTTGACATTTGCCACATTAACAGTTTTGAGAAGCACATACGGTATTCGACGTAAAAAGCGCCCAGGGCGCTCTCAAAATTAGAAATAGGGGGCTCTTATTAGAATGTTATTTTGGTTAAAAAAAACAGAGTTGAAAGATAAATTTCGTGGTTTATGCTGACAGCATGAAATGTTGAGGTACGACAGATATATTTTTCCAGAATTAAATGCCCATAATTAAGGGTGCATATAACACACGAGTGCGTATAATACGCGAATAAATAAGTCTTGTGTACATTGATCAAACGGAAGGGGTGCTAATTGGGATTGTTCACTAGCCAATATCTTAGCAAATGTCGCCGTGGGCGCTTATTACGTGGAATACGGTATATATCTAGTACCTTTCCCCATACATCATAGCTGTAAGAGTACGGTGCCGTTGAAACCTATCTATGATGCTGTTACTTACCTGTCTGGAAGTTCATGCCTTGTTATTTCTGATGTCCAAGATAATGGGTTCCACTGTATTTGATAAAAAACGAACAGTGATGCGCCTTGAGAATCATCCTTTGTGAAGTGGGAGCAAGTTTCTACCACAGACATGAGCAGACAGATGCATTCTTAGACTTGCACAAGTGTCTAAGGGAATAATTATTAGTTTAAATCATCATCCCAAGATGTGATAAATTATATGAACAAGTTGTCCGTATAAAAGACTACAGTCGCTTATCTAGACTTGCTTATTATGAGGATAGAATTACTATACATCCATGACTTATCATTCAGTACAGACTTGGAGCAAGGCTAATGTATGGTGGATGCGGTGTTTCTTGTAGGGATATATATACTGACCAGACAGCCGTACTGACAAGGCCGCAGCCAAATCTGTGGGGTGGCAGTAAAAACTTGGGAATGAAGGGATCATATTGATGAAACTCCTCTATATAGCTTATAGTATTACTGTAGGTTATCTTTTTTGTCCTTGATGGTCGTCTTACAACAGAAATATAAATAATGGTTGGGTATAGTTATGTTTGTTGTCTGTATCAATGCTCTCACATACGCATGCATGCACACACATGCACAAACACGTACATGAGCATGCTCACGCAAATATTGGATGCACCCACACTGGTTGCCTGTATCTGTGTAAATGCACAAACACACACACACATGTACACACTCGCTAATATTGGATGCACGTACACTGCTTGCGTATATCGATGCACAAACTGGTTGCCTGTATATATGCACATGCATGCGCTCACACAAATCTTGGAAAGTGTATGTGCATGTACGCAGGTTGCTTGCATCTAAACACACTGGTTGCACAATTTCAAATCTTTTCTCAACCATGTATTCGTGAAGCAGAATGCTCAAAATGATTATCTTGTTTTTCAGGAGACTGAGATTCTGAACACAGCCATCTTAACAGGAGAGAGACTGTCGTTCCCGCTGAAAGTCTATGCTGTGTCGGACGTTGGGATATTCCGCGATGTGTCGGTTCTCACTGCCTGCCACTCAACAGACAAGGACGTCCTCAAGGTAACTGTTGTCTTGAACATTTCATACATGTTTTGCCTTGTGGGAATTCCAGGTTAGAATTGGTCCCCAACAACCTATGATGGTCGTAGGCGGTGACTTAATGTTGCGGGTGGTCAGGCTCAGTGACTTGGTTAATTGTGTTTCCTTGTACCCAATGACGTGGATTGTTGCTCACAGGATTGTTACTTGATTGTCTGGTCCAGATTTGATTATTTACATGATGGCGTCATATAGCTGGAATATTGCTGATTGGGGCATTAACCAACAAACAAATTATTCATAGGAATTCTAGGGGAGACTGAATTTGAAATTGGTTATAGTGTGTGACCTGGCTGATTGTGTCTTGTGCCCTGATGATGTGCTTTGCCTTGACCAACTTCATTCTTGCCATGATATGGCTGGAATATTGCTGAGTGTTGTAAAATAAGAATCACTCATTCATTTTGTTATTAACGATGTAGTATGAATACCAGTGATGTGTAGAAAGTAACTTCAGTGTGACCAGCAAAAGCTTTAATGACTATAGTGTTTTAGCATTTAAAAAATGGAAGTGTTTCAGTTCTATTTTCAATACTTGTTTCTTGTTCTTGCATTTTGTAATTCATTGCTTATTTTCTTTGTAGGTTGCACCAGATTGCTCAGAAATCTACTTTGAAGGTAATGAAACACGTGGCTCGCACAACGTCACTGTGATCGCCAAGACTGGCCTGTACACGGACAACATGTACATCCGCGTGTGGGTTCCCGAGAGTAGGCTGGACATCCAACTGTCGGACAACAAGCTCGGACAGATTCGGGGCTGGAAGGTGCAGACCAAGGCCCAACGAAGGTCAGCAAACATTTCTTATGTACTAATTGTAGTTCTGTGAGAGCACTTACATGTGTGCCCAGAGTTAAACATATGATATCATTACTTCCATTTCGACTCAACTGTGCTGAATTTATATAACCTTATATTTGAGAAATATTTGGTACTTACTTTTTTTATGACCTTTTTCAAGATATTTGACCTTCATGCCATCATGCAAAAACATTTCTACATTTCCCTGGAAAGCAGTAGTTTCAGTGAACTTGATTTTGTGGCACATTTCCCTGTCCTATTGAGCTGAGTTTTGTGGCAGTGATCCAAGCATAAGTTGTATGAAACAAACATTTCTTTGTGCTTAAGATATAAGTAAACTATACAGCCTGATTATAACCCAAACCTAATCTGTCTCCCAGACCTTAGAGAATAATGTAAAAAAGTGAATCCAATTAAAATCTTGAATGATTTGGCAAGTCTGGATTAGTCTGAAATTGAGCATTGTTCAGGGCTGCATTTGGATTTTATTTCGTAGATATATATTTAAAAGTAAAATTACTTTGTTTCCTGGACTAAATGTTAGTCTTATCCCAGACTGCACTACCAAAATGGCTGACAAAATACATTATTGAAGAAATCACGATCATGGTCCGCTACGCGTTCCCAAAATAGTACGACATGTTTGATATTGAAAACTAAATGAGAAACTGGCAAGTACACAAGCTGATACACGATCGCAAAAGATGAGATTTCTTTCTCCCAGGGGACCACGTTTTACATGGTGGATGGCTTCTGCCTGTTTTACCATCTTGTTTGATTGTATCCTCAAATTAGTCGTTACTTTGAATTCTTTCACAGCGGCTATACCTACCATTACTGTTAACCTATAAATCACAAGGTAATTTGTTAACCAGTGGAAGCTTCCAGTTAACATCCTTTGATTACCTGAACAGGAAAATAAGAGCTTTTCTCCATCAGTACCGCATTAGCCCTGCTCGTTACTGAACTGTAGCTGCAGCTCCGCAGTCGGGCTCGCTAATTATAGAGCATCCATAAACGTGATGCCTTTCACGTTGAAGGACCAGGAACCAGTGCTTAGGAAAATACTTTTAAGTCATCAAGCTTGATTATGGTTAGATTAATAGCATTGCCACTCATCTCTGTTTATGCCTTGTTTGTTAGGTACCACTTGGTAAACAACTAGTTCTCATCATGTTTGGTCGTGAGAATGTAGGGTAAGGATAATGTTGGTGCTATGAAAGGGAAGAGAAAGTCTAAGTTTGACACTGATGTGGAATTGGACGAATGTTGATGTTCTCCTGGTGGCAGGATGGTTACAAAACCACTGTTATGCTAAAAATTAAAACTCTTTATCCTCAGATGATGACTGTGAAAGTTATGGTGTAAAGAAGAGTGCAATTTCACTGTCAAAGTCTTCACCTGATATATTGCCCAATTTGACATTGTCCATGTATTTGAAGTCTTTGATTGGCATTTAGAAATTGTTGAATATCCATAAAATGTATTGTCTCCATCATTGTCTACTATTTAAGAGAAGTTAAAGGAAACCTATTTTTTCATGTGACTATAGCTTATTTGTCGTGGCTGATGGGTATTGCATGACACAGCCTTCCAACTGTAGGTGTTCTTTAACTTGTTAAGAACTGTATATATGAATGTTACATGTTCAAAATGACCCACGGTACAAAGAAGTAGGGTTATAATTTTAAAAAATCGCAAAATTGCCGGGCATGACGACAAACAGGAATACTGTGTATGTAATGAGCAGAATTGTGTCTATCACATTTTTTCTGTGAATACTGACGATAAACCTCCAATTTTCCACAAGTCCATGCTTCTTAGGGAAAGGTCACTGAAGGTGGTCAATGATGGTAATTTTTTATCCAGGGCAGCTTTTCCTTTTGATTGAATTTTGGCCGATTTCCATCTTTGGCCCAGGTCCCATTAACATTATTAAGTCGTACTATCATCCCATAATGATGTGAGTGAGTGAGTATGGTTTTACATCGCCTTTAGCAATATTCCAGTAATATCATGGCGGGGGATACCAGAAATGGGCTTCACACATTGTACCCATGTCAGAAATCGAACCCGGGTCTTTGGCGTGACATGGGTGGTCAGGTAGCCAAGTGGTTAAAGTGTTCGCTCGTCACGCCGAAGACCGGGGTTCGAATCCCCAAATGGGTACAATGTGTGAAGCCCATTTCTAGTGTCCCCTGCCGTGATATTGCTGGTATATTGCTAAAAGCAGCGTAAAACCTCATTCACTCACTCACTCACTCACTCACTCACTCACTCACTCACTCAGAATGGCAGGTTAAAATTCACACATTCACCATTCGTGCCTACAGTGACTGTGGGTAACGCGTCCAGGGGGACCCCATTATTTTAGAGTCCAAACTCACTCACTTTGGCGTGACGAGCGAACACCTTAACCACTAGGCTACCCAACCGCCCCCATAATGATGTGAACCTTGGAGTATGCATATTTGTTCTCAGTGTAGATACATGATGGATACAAATTAAACATCTTGATATGATTATTAATCCTTCCCAAGAGGCAAGGTCATTGCAAAGGACCTTTATTTAAAAATAAAATGTAATTATATCTATAGCTAAATTAGGGTAAAATCTATCTGATGAAGAAATCACAGCTGCAAAACCAAAAGGAAATTGAGTATAGAGACTGAAAATAGCAAGCAAATACATAATTTGTTGTGGCCGAATTGTAACAATATGCTCTGTAACATTGGACCATTTCCATTTTGGCACGGGCATGAATGTATAATATAAATGTTCATGGGACAGGAATTAAACTGTACTGACAAATATCCATTTCCGCACGCTGCTGCTACATTTTGAGGTCACAAGAGGTTAGTTGTCAGGCAAGCAGGATATCCATGGAAGTTTGTTCAGGGAGATAAAAAACCAACACTTGCACTTCACTTCAATATGTTACTAGAAGATAAGAGAGTTATATAGGATGTTTTTGTTCAGGGGCATTCACATGTGCATTTGAAAAAATCAGTCTGGGAGCAAGTTCAGTGCATGTGTTTATGATTCTATGTTCAGGTGGTGTTTGTAGACCATGTTGTAACTCAGAGGACTGGTCAGACGTTTTGGATGCACTAATGTACTGAAAATATTGACCCTCTCCTAATTCTTGTCATATTTTTGGATGACCCTCCTCATGTCCTTGTACATTTTTTCATGGCCCTCCCTGAAAAAGAAAAAATGCAAGAAGCACTTCATTATTATTTTTATTAAATGTCCATTTTTTCATGACCCTCCCCAAATATGTGTTATATTTTTTATAACCCTCCCTGAGAGACCGTCATATTGCATGGTGATCCACCCCAGATTTCCCCTGACTGGCCCCCAAGACAGTGGGCATTATTAATTGGATGTGGTGTACTATTGTTATTGATGCCCATAACAAGTTTCTATGGCAATGAGGACCGCCTCCGTGGTCTAGTGGTAGAGCGTCTGCCCAGAGAGCGGAAGGTCCGGGGTTTGATCCCCGGCCGCGTCATACCAAAAGAAGTTTAAAGATGGTACTTGTTGTTACCCTATCTGGCGCTCGGCATTAAGGTGCTAAAACAAGGACTGGTCGGCTCGGAGTCAGTATACTGTGTCTGAGTGGGGTATTCATGTTAAACTGCTTCATGGTATCCCAGTGGGCTAGCACTATAAATCGGCATCAGTCTGGACTAGTACAAGCAGCCACACACACACGTACATGCACGTCGCTATATAAGTGCAATAATCTTGGACGCGACGTTAAACCCCATTTCACCTCACCTATGGCAATGAGTAGCATTAGAAGACTACCAGCCTAAGAATTGTCTTTTTTAAGACAAGTCCTGGGTCCCGTTCCACAAAGCGATCTTAGTGTTAAGGAATGCGGGTTTAAATCGTTTTAGTGCTTAGATCACATTAAGGAACAGCTCTCAGAGGACAAGTGTAAACTAGTTTCACTCGTCCTTGGAATTTGTAGCGAGTCCTGCTTGAATGAGACAAAAATATTTACTGTGTTTAAAATTTTCTGTCAGGTTTACTTGTTTATAAAGGTGGCACAGGTGGCCTAGTGGTCTAAGGCGCCACGATTCGCTGTGCAGAGTTGCGTCCCTTGGGCATGCCAGAAACTTATGATTGTGGGTTCAAATCCCGGTTCGCCCCGATTATGTTTCTAGGTTTGTCAGCACCATACCCGTGCTCATGGGTTTCACCGAAGTGGTAAACCTTTCAGACATGTATCACATTAAGCTGACACGCCGCGATATAACTGGAATACTGTTAAAAGCAGCGTTAAACCCAACTCACTCATTTGTATTTATAGAATTATGAACCTCAAATGCTTCTAGTCATTGAGGACCACCATCGTTGAAGTTTTACTTTTTCTCTGCACAATTTAGTAGTCTTGGGCAAGAGGACTATTTTGAAGGTCCTCCCACATCAAGCTGACACGCCTTGATATAACTGAAATACTAAACTGTATGACAAAGTTCAGTCCCATCTGTTAAAAGAAATAGATTTCTGTAATAAATGTGCCCCTGTTTCTGTTCCAGCAAACGGAGTGTTGATTTTGGACTGCTGACCCACTCAGGGTTCTATGTTAGTGATCGTAACCAGAAACTGGACCGTCATGGCTGCCAGTTGCGTCTGCAGCAAGCTGAGGTCGAGGTCTTCACCCGCTTCCACATAGAATCTCGGTCTCGTATTGACTACTACCACAACCGAAAGGCCTATCTCAAGGTCACTGACATTGTCTTGAAGAGGATGAGAATGTCGGATCCAAGGATTGCTTCCCTTGAAGGGAACATCATCCAAGGTCTAGGCCAAGGAAGGACTGAAGTCCAGGTACACTTTTAGAAATTAAAATGTCCTTAAGTAATTGTAGGTTTTCATAAAAGACCTGTAGAGCTGATGTCATTTGAGTACTTATTGTACTTATTGTATTCCTATGCAACCCATGCTTGTCGTAAGAGGTGACTTATGGGATCTCCCTGACTTGATCCTTTTATCGTATCCCAATTGCGTGCAGCAATGCTCATGATGTCAATCACTGGATTGTGTGGTCCAGACTGGATTATTTACAGACCGCTGCATATAGCTGGAATAATGCTGAGTGTGGCGTTAAATAATAAACAAACAAAAATCTATGTGCAAGTGAGTGAGAGAGTTTGGTTTAACGCCGCTTTTAACGGTTTTCCAGTTATATCACGGCGTGTCAGCTTAATGTGGGAGGTAAGCCCGAAGTGATGCAGGTCTCAGACGTTTACCTCTTTCGTGAAACCCACGAGCACGGGTATAGTGCTGACAAACCTAGAAACATAATCGTGGCGAACCGGGATTCGAACCTCACAATCATAGGTTTCTGGCATGCCCAAGGGGAGCAACTCTGCACAGCGAATCGCGGCGCCTTAGACGACTGGGCCACCCGTGCCCCCCTATGTGCAAGAGATACCAGGGTGAAAGTACTAACATGTGCCTGTATAATGCAGGTGCTGTCACCGACCGGGCGTGTCATGGCTGCCAGGGAGGTCCGTGTGGGCAAGGAGAAGGTTGTCATAGAGCGTCTGCTCATCCGAGTCATCAGCGGCGTCCGGCTTGATATCGTCAAGGGTTCGCTTCCTGGCACCCTCACCGCCATTGCTCACCTTGAGCACAAGCTGATGTCCAAACACAAGGTATGCTACAGTTAGGAGTTAAGCATTATGTCAGAGGGGTAGACAAAGTACGGACCCGAGAAGATCCGGGGTAGAATAGGTCTTCAGCAACCCACGCTTGCCGTTAAGGTTGACTTTGCTTGTCGTAAGAGGCGACTAACAGGATCGGGTGGTCAGGCTCGCTGACTTGGTTGATCCATGTCATCGATTCCAATTAGGTGGATCGATACTCATGATATTAATCACTGGATTGTCTGGTCCAGACTTGATTATTTACAGACCGCCGTCATATAGCTGGAATATTGCTGAGTGCGGCGTTAAACAACAAACCAACCAACCAACACAAAGTACGTGATCTAGACTACCAGTTGTCAGACTATAATTTTTGCGGGAGCCTCAGTGGCTGAGTGGGTTACTTTGCTGACTTTGTGTGTTGGTGATTAGGTGCCTCACTCTGGCAGTGTAGAGTGTAGGTTCGAGTCCCGGATGGGAGTCAACCCCTCAAAAGTACTAGAATCTGTACTTTACTAAGAAAGTGTTATCCCAAATATAACATTTGTTACATTATGTCGTTTCAGGTTTGTGGGTGTTAAAGTAGACACAATTTATGGATAGCAACTTCTTTATTTTACTGTAATGGCGTTGTTTTGGTATACCATTGTCAAGCAAGGCTAAATAATGAACATGGTACAGAATATATATAGTAGGTGGAGGATTGACAGTAACAACAATCGCATGCATGAGGAAGATTAACAAGACCCCATGCTGGTCGTAAGAGCAACTTGTCCATGCATGGGTTTCCGGGTTTAATATGACAGGACTAGTGAAAATAGAACGCCTGCTGACTTCCACTTTTGACAAAGGACGAGATAGGATAAGGGCCCTTTTTGATCCACAAGCTCTGTTTTATTCAAGTATTGAACACAAGTCTTAGAAATTCGTATGAAAGTTATCAGATGTGTTCAAATGAATGAGAACTAGGTTAAATTGTGTCACCAAGGATTATTTTAGAGGTTTTCAAGGAGCAATATCTAATATTTGAACAGGAGCAAGTTTTTTGCCCAAGCTGATTTTCTTAGGCCTAACAACAGTAGAAACATCTGGAAACAACTCATGTTGGGTAACCGACTTGCGCTTAGTGTTTTTTTTTTTTAAATTTGAATAATCTCAGCCTTTTTCACTCATTTTAGTGATATTTTTGTATATGATCATGTCAGAAGTCCAAAACGTGCACGTTTAAAGAAGAGAAAAGGTTACATGTCAGTCATTTGTACATGTCTGATAATTTTCACGTTTTCCCTATATTTATAATTTGACATTCTTACTGAGCCACAAAGGGCACCTGTCCTACCTTGTCCTTTGGATGAAAGCTGATAATTAATTTGTGGTCTAACAGCTTAGAACAATGTCTCACTCATTCAAGGCTGATAGCTGTTGATGCAGCAAGTCTTCAGACCTGAATCAATTGCTTATTTCCAATTTTCCACGTTGAATGTAGACCTTGTTTGTTGTTGTGTAGGCAGTTCTAGATCCAAACCTGCAGTAACTGGTTTGTCTTGAGTACGTCCCATGGCCGTACGTTTTCATGTAAAAAAATGACTTCATCTCTCTCAACAACTTGATTCACTTTGCTGCAAGGCAGGATGACTTCATAGACCTAATAATGTTCATTAAGAGACATAGCCTTTAGCATCTGACATTTAAATCAAAGAATTTGTTTGAACATTTTGTGTTGCAAGTGGCCAGGTTGAGGTACGATATAGAGATGTTAGCCTGAAGAAATAGTCCGTTTCTTTGGATACGATTGAGCATACATTCTACTGCAGGCAGTAGTCTGTTTGTTTTTATGAAAAAAGACAGAGAAAAAAGTTTGAGAACTGTGCAACTGATTTTAAGCACTGGCAATGTTTTCATGTGATGTACAAGGATTTGTTTGGTTAATTTTATTCAAAGAAATTCGTCATTTCAGGTCACTAAGTTTCTGTTCCTGTAATGATGTCCTTATGACTTTGATGTCAGTATTTTTCTCTTGATACTTTCCCTCGAGCATCTAACCAGTCTACATCAAGTGTTGAGTTTGTGCGTGTTATCTTGTGTGATGTATGGCTTTGAATTGCGTAGAAACATGGCCTTGTAATGTTTTCCTGCTCAGAATCCCCCATGATCACAAGTCCAACCATTTGATATTCTGAGTCTTTGCTAGTTTGATCCAGCAAATCCTTGAATTTTGTGTTTTTTGTCTCAGTTTTTTAGAAAAACATTGTTCACTGAATGTCCTAAAAATATGTTTTTGGTTTCCCCAAAATTGTTTTATGCAAAGAAATAGAGGTCACATAAAATATATTCTGTCTCAAACACAAAATCTCCAGCACTTCTTTGTCTCTTTGTTGTTGCACTGCCTGGTGCTCGGTGTTAAGGAGATAAAACAATGACTGGTTGGCTTAAAGTCAGTATACTCTGTCTGAGTGGGGTATTCATGTTAAACTGCAGCATGCATCTACGCTTTAAAACTGGCATAAGTCGGGACTAGCATTAACACCCCACACCCCCAATTTCACCTCACCCCACCCTTTCTGTTTCTGTGTGTAAGAGGTTTCAAGGCACAGTTTTAGTAATTGATTCAGAGTTATTATTATGTTTTTGCTGGGTTAGCCAAGTGGTTGAGGTGTTTGCTTAACCATGTCAAATACCAAGTTTGATTCCCCTCATGGCTACAATGTGTGAAGCCCATTCTTGGTGTTGTAACCAATGATGTGGTTGTAAGATTGCTAAAACAATATTCACCTCAATCAAGCATGTATCTACCACTATCTACCACTGGTTTGTCATTCATGTGTAGATGGAGGAAATATGAAACAAAAGGTGTATGTTTCCTGTTCCTTTAGGCTATATTACAGCATTAACACAATAGTGGAAACTTTGTACCCATGTGGGGAAACAAAACCTGACTTATTTTAGATAATGAACGAAATCTCTCACTACTTGGCTACACAGGGGTAGGTGGAGTACTGATGAAAGTGCACATGGGTAGAATATGTGAAGCTCAATTTTGTGCCTTTGCTGTGATGCGGTCAGAATAATGGCTAGAATATGGCTAGAAAAATTGTTAGAATATGGTTAGTAGAACGTGGCCGGAATGTGGTTACAATAATTGCTAGAATATGGATTAGAGAGGTGCAAGACCAAACACACTCAAACTAGGCTCCGAAACACCTCTTTGAAGCAGTAGTGAATCAGCCTCTTCATAAATGTCATTGTCTGTAAGATGTCTTTGAAAGCAAAAATGTTTTTTCCATGATTTCAGGAGGCAAGTCTGGATGTGTCCGTGCAGTATTCTGATGGCACAAGCTTCCCTCTAAAGTACATCAATTCTAAGGACTATGACATAAAGATTTCCTCCCTCAACCACCATGTGATCGACATTCTTGACACGGACAACTACGAGATCCGTGCAGTTGGTGAAGGAAGTGATGAATTCGTCAAAGTTGTTTTCAGGCATGGAGACCAATGCCCACGAAAACGTTCCCGCCCACTCTCTACAACCTATGTATATGTGACTGCCGACTTCTCCAAGGAAGGTAGCTACCATGACAGTCTTCAGAGTGACGGCAACTACAACAACCGCGCCAGCGGACGGTGGGAGGATGAAGATGATCACAACCAGAACATCCAGAAAATACATATTGACAATAAAGACAAATACTTTCAACACCAGTCTAAGTCAAAGTTCGATAAGATTTTGAAGAAGGACAAGTCTGATCCTCAAGTGATTCCTGTCGATTTGGCCTTTGGTAATCTCCCCATGTCCAAACCCAAATCTGAAGCTCACCAGCAGCCAATCCGAGAAAACAACCGCCTGTCTCCATTGGAGATTGGCATGTATGTCCTGCTGGCTGTATTCTGCGTGGCCATATTGGTCTTTACTGTTAACTGTGTTGTATTCATGCTCAGATACCGCCGAAAGCGTATTCCAAAAGGTCCTAAGGATACAGTATCTCAGGCACATGACTGGGTATGGATCGGACGCTCAACGCTCGAGCGTAATGGTGCTCATCACACACGCTGCTCACAGACGCTCATGCCAGAGGAGGACTTCAATGGGAACCAGATGATTGTTCGTCCTCAGAGCAGCAGTCACAGCTCTAACAGTTCACAGAACGGTGGAAGCAACCGCAACAGCACCGTGTCGACATACAAAGGCTCGGAATGCAGCATTCGGATCACTGCCAACCCACTCTTGGATGGGGCAGAAGTCCCCAACCCAGAGGATGCCGAATGGGATTATGAAGCAATGGGGATGACATACGATCAACTAATGGAATACTTTGATAATTTGAAAGAGTCAACTGCATAACGCCTTAAGTTTTAATCTTCTTCTGAACTATTTTCAATTTTCTGCTGTATACGAGAGAGCATGAACACTATGAGGAATATGGCACTTTGCTTGCATTTTCGTCCTGTTTCATGTCCAGTGTTGAGGGAACAGTTGGATGCAGTGCGTCTTGCCTTTTGCCAGAATGAACAGGAAAACACAAGTGGAAATCTCTCCCTTACGAAATGGTTGTGCAGAAGACTGGATTAGGGCACGGTGTGGTACTGAGCTGTGGACATGAGTGTTGTTCAGGTATTTAATGGGCCAGGTCCTCGTTGTGATGTGAACCAAGTATTTCTTGAGGACCCACACTCATCTAGCAGTACTAGAGACTTATACCATCATACTGGCACCCTTGTATTGTCTATACTACATGTGTAGGATATACGTGATTATATGCCACACTGATAGTTTGTGATCCTATATTGGAAGTATTCACTGTAAATAATTGTATGCTGCCTGAAGGTCCTATTGAGATGTTCCATGGCAGGAAAAAGGCAGGTGGGACCTGAAATGCATAATGACTAAATTTGAGAGTTTATGTATCAAAATGGCGGCCTCTTAGCACATGCCTGAGCAGTGAGATGGCATTATAGTGCTGGTGTATATAATACTCATATTGTCTTATATATTTGCATGTGACAGGCAAAGGAGACAATCATGGCATATGAGAATGTGGTCCTGAGTCAAAGGAGTTGGTAAAGGGAAGTAACTCTAACAAGGGAGAGAACTGGTGATGATAGGACCAGGCACATGCACAGTGAAGAACACTGTGTGGTGGTCATGTAGAATAACATCAACTACTTCTACAGACATGGCAGATTATGTTGAGTCCTTTCCCGGACAATGTAGGCGAAAGTAACCAAATTTCCTTGAAGAAAATGTTTTGGTCAGATGAATTTAAAATCTTTTAGCTTGATCTTGGACATTTTTTACTGTCTGTAACCGGCTGACATGAAGACTGCAAGATGAGATAACATCAAATGCTTTTTAAAATGCACTGTAAACCAGAGTGTATTTTTGTGTCGAAAAAAATATTGTGGAAAATAATGATCTGTAAGAAGTGGATCTGTATTGCTCGCTGCAACTGTTCTCTTTGTCGAGAATTGTTCTTTGTTTTTGATGGTTAACAAAAAGTAGTTGAGTATCAAATATCCTGGTCAGTGTGATTGTTGTGAAGTTACTGCAGGCCACCCCTATATGTGCGTTAACCAACCCTCCGCTGTACACCCAACAAAAGGTTGCCATTTGGTTCTGGGAGAGTCCATTTAACAACAGGGATGGTACGATCTCTCTCAATATACCCCTTGAACAATTATAATATATTTCCTTAGATTATTTTCCATTCTGTTTGTGTGTATTCTCCCTGCTTTGTTCAGTGGAATGCCCCGGGGCTGTAATGCCCATCAACAGAATGGAAGAGTCCTGTCTTTAGTAGGGGTGTCAAGTGCAGCCCTGTCTGTTTTTTAACTGAGCTGTTTTCTCAGCCCTGTGTTATAGTGTTGTTTATTATGCATATGCGAAATGCAATATATTGAATATATGCTGGAACCCCCTCACAGTGTCTTGCTTTGGGAAATTACTTTGATCAGCAGTGATAAATATAAAATTGAGAAATGCATCAAGACCAGTTTGCATTTGCTTGATGGAAAATTAGTGAGGTGGTAGAATCATCAAAGGGGCAGCAGTTTGCTGTGGTGAAGGTCTGAGACCTGCATCACTTTGGGTTTTCCTCCATCAAGCTGACTTGCTATTAAATAACTAAATACGGAAAAAAGCAGTAAACTCAATGCACTCACTATGAAAAATTGCGTGTAAAGAATATTGGCAATTTTGTCATGTGAAAAGTGATTTGAAATGATTTCAATCGATATTTCCTTCTTGAAAAAAATGGCTGTCTTAACTGCACAGATTAGAGGAAAATTTGACCTAAATTTGAGAAGTCAAGCCAACAATTGCCAGAAAATTTGGAGTAGTTTTACTTCCATCTGCGTGTGTTATTTTAGACAGGTGGAGTAAGTCCTGACCAAGACACTGTGACTAGGGAGCCAGCAGTTACTATGACTATGATGTAACTCTGTGTAGATTGTGTTAGCGTGGACACGTCGCTTCAGTGGTGCTCCTGTGCAAGTCATGTGACTTGTCATTTCACAGCAAATAGATCTGACTTTCCCCCACTCCTCACGTCTTTTTCATTAGTCATTCAAAAGATTGTGATTAGTTGCCAAGGTAATGTTGTCGAAATCTATATCAGGATTACAGATCTTGTAATAATGAAATCTCAATTCAAACTTTTGAAAGGTGATTAATTTCGTTCAAGAAATTTGATATTAGTATTACTGATTTGGAAATTACTGAAGCAAATATAAATGCAACGTAGTGCTAAGGAATTGAATGGCATGACAAAATCAGTATAAAGCAATAGGCGTTTGCTTCATGGGAAGTATGTTTATTTTGGAATTTCCTCTTGGAGATTGTAATTAGCTCCTTTTTAGAAAACAAGTGAAGTTGTTGTTAGTGACCTAAATATTGCAAACCACATGTAAAATATGACACTTTTACTGAAAGTATTTGTGTGTGTTGATGTTTGTTGCAACCTAATCCTTATTGTCTTTAGGACGCTAGGATAGATATTAAAATGTTATTTTTTTTAATAAAAAAAAATAAATTCAGTGTCTAAGGCTATAGTGAATTAATTATAACATTTTCAGACAAAATTACCCAAACAAACATATACCACTCCACTTTTGATAGGAATAATCAGATATGTCATTATATTTAAATTGCACTTGACATACCGTATTCCACGTAATAAGCGCCCTGCTCTAATAAGCGCCCACGGCGATATTTGTTAATATATTGGCTAGTGAACAATCTCAATTAACACCCTTCCGATTGATTAATGTACACAAGACTTATTTATTTGCGTATAATACACACTCATATGCTATATGCACCCTTAATTATGGGCAATTAAATCCTAGAAAAATATATCTGTTGTATATAAACATTTCAGGCTGTCAGCATAAACCACGAAATTTACGATCTTTCAACTCAAAAAAATATTCTAATAAGAGCCCCCTATTTCTAATTTTGAGAGCGCCCTGGGCGCTTATTACATCGAATACGGTATTATGAGTGTCTGTTTTGTGTATCATGAAAAGATAAAAAAAAGATATCCCTATCAAAAGATGGAGTAGTGTATATTAAACAACTAGTCACTGTTTCAGGTTTGGATTCAGAACAATTGAATATTTTTCCCAACAAACCCAACTCCAAACCAGTTCTTGGAACTGTTTTGATGGGAATGGGATCTGTGAAAAATGACAAAAAAATGATTCATTTTGGCAGATTTTAATTTGTTGTGTTTAAAATAATCAATTCATTATGGTCTTGTTTTTTAACTAGTGAAGACCCTGTTAAGTTTTGCACATTTCTTGATTGTGACAACACCTGATGTTAATTAGTTTCCTGTAACCATGGTAACAGATTGTTCATGTCATTGTCTTGTTAAAGTTCCCCAGATGCTTGGTTGCCCCTACTGTTGTCTAATCAGCAAGCCTTTGTGATACTATCAGATTTAGCATTTTCCTCAAGAATCCACAAGTAAATATCACTTAACTTCTCTATAACTACTTTACAAGTCATTTTTAGATCTGTATTTTTTCTTCTATTCTATAACTTTCCATGATTTGCTATGTGTTAATAAGTATTTGGACTTTTTATTTACATATTTTTGTTTTTTTATTTTGATGGCCATTTTAATGATGGAATTTACTGCATCCTATATTTTTCTCATGATCATTGAATAATGGGACATTTCTCATCTTTTGTTGCATATTAATTCTAGCAGTTGAGAAATTATGAGTAGGACTTAATAAACTTTGAATTATATTAGTTATTTCAAAATGTTACTGATTTAGGCTATTTGGCTAAAAAATACCAACCAAGTAGGGTGGCTTACACATTTGTTAGAAATTTTTATACCCTACCTGAATTCAACAGTCTTGATGGCATTTAAGAAAAAGGAGAATTGAAGTCTATAAATTTGAATAATTAAATCCTGGCAGTCTTAATCAAATCAGTTTCTGAACATTTGGCATTATTATCCTAAGGTTCACAAACAGTAATCAAAATACATATTTCATATCAAGAAAACAAAGTTGATTAGAATTACTCCAGGTTGGCCCTGTAGTGTTGACTTGTGTAGTTAGCTATTGTATAAAAATCTGGTGCTTACCGAAATACGGCAAAATTAGGGCGCCAGACAATGACCTGGAACTGTAAATGTTGAGCCTCCTCCTCACCTTGTGTCCTGTTCCACAGAGCAGACTTAGCTCTACAATCGTTGTTAACCTGCTTCATGGACCAGAGCCCTGGTGAGGTGAGCTAAATCAATATTCTTGTTGTGATAAAGTGATATAAGAGGCTGGGTAAATTGCTTAGGTAGGCGGTCGGTCATGAGAAATGAAAGAATTATTTTAACAAGCCTTGGATAGCCATGCATTGTGAAAGACAACCGTATGTGTTCAGCACGTCTGCCTGTCTGCCTATGGTCACAATGCTGCAGCAACACTACAGTTTTTTGGGTATTTCCTGTTAAGTTATATCCCTCACTGTCTTCAAGTCTGTGTGGATGTGTGTCTGTCTGTCTGTCTGTCCTGTGTTGTCATGTGACTGTCATGTGACCTGTCACATGACATAGCAGTGACAGTGTGTCTGTTGTTTGTGACAGATCAGTTCTACTGTCAATAAATCATTTCATTATAATACATTGTTTGTTGTGTTCATGCTGTTCAATGGGAAAACACATCAGGGCTTCAGAAGGAAGAAATATCAGTCCTTGGAGGTTGAGATCAAGGATGAGGTTAGGAATCCTAAGACTTACCTCTTTGCTTGGAGCTGGTCATCTGGTGGATTTGAGGAGCATGTAATTCGACAGTTTAATATACCACTCTGGTGGTTGTACGAGCATAGTGTTTGACAGTTATAAATACCCACTGGTGGATGTACGAGCATAGAATTTGACAGTTATAAATACCACACTGGTTCATATACGAGCATGGTATTTGACAGTTTTAAATACCCACTGGTGGATGTGCGAGCATAGTATTTGACAGTTATAAATACCCACTGGTGAATGTACGAGCATGGTATTTCACAGTTATAAATACCCACTGGTGGATGTACAAGCATAGTATTTGAAAGTTATAAATACCCACAGGTAGATGTACGAGCATAGTATTTGACAGTTATAAATACCCCACTGGTGGATGTACAAGCATAGTATTTGACAGTTATAAATACCCACTGGTGGATGTACGAGCATAGTATTTGACAGTTATAAATACCACACTGGTTCATATACGAGCATGGTATTTGACAGTTATAAATACCCACTGGTGGATGTGCGAGCATAGTATTTGACAGTTATAAATACCCACTGGTGGATGTGTGAGCATGGTATTTGACAGTTATAAATACCCCACTGGTGGATGTACGAGCATAGTATTTGACAGTTATAAATACCCCACCGGTGGATGTACGATCATGGTATTTGACAGTTATAAATACCCACTGGTGGATGTACGATCATGGTATTTGACAGTTATAAATACCCACTGGTGGATGTACGATCATGGTATTTGACAGGTATAAATACAACACTGGTGGATGTACGAGCATGGTATTTGACAGTTATAAATACCACACTGGTGGATGTACGATCATGGTATTTGACAGTTATAAATACCCACTGGTGGATGTACGATCATGGTATTTGACAGGTATAAATACAACACTGGTGGATGTACGAGCATGGTATTTGACAGTTATAAATACCCCACCGGTGGATGTACGATCATGGTATTTGACAGTTATAAATACCCACTGGTGGATGTACGATCATGGTATTTGACAGGTATAAATACAACACTGGTGGATGTACGAGCATGGTATTTGAAAGTTATAAATACCACACTGGTGGATGTACGAGCATAGTATTTGACAGTTATAAATACCCCACCGGTGGATGTACGATCATGGTATTTGACAGTTATAAATACCCACTGGTGGATGTACGAGCATGGTATTTGACAGTTATAAATACCACACTGGTGGATGTACGAGCATAGTATTTGACAGTTATAAATACCCCACTGGTGGATGTACGAGCATGGAATCTCACAGGTATAAATACCCACTGGTAGATGTACGAGCATGGTATTTGACAGTTATAAATACCCCACTGGTGGATGTACGAGCATAGTATTTGACAGTTATAAATACCCCACTGGTGGATGTGCGAGCATGGTATTTGACAGTTATAAATACCCCACTGGTAGATGTACGAGCATAGTATTTGACAGGTATAAATACCCACTGGTGGATGTACGAGCATGGTATTTGACAGCTATAAATACCCACTGGTGGATGTGCGAGCATGGTATTTGACAGTTATAAATACCCCACTGGTGGATGTACGAGCATGGTATTTGACAGTTATAAATACCCACGGGTAGATGTGCGAGCATGGTATTTGACAGTTATAAATACCTCACTGGTGGATGTACGAGCATGGTATTTGACAGTTATAAATACCCACGGGTAGATGTACGAGCATGGTATTTGACAGTTATAAATACCCACGGGTAGATGTACGAGCATAGTATTTGACAGTTATAAATACCCCACTGGTTGATGTACGAGCATGGTAATTGACAGTTATAAATACCCCACTGGTGTATGTACGAGCATAGTATTTGACAGTTATAAATACCCACTGGTGGATGTACGAGCATGGTATTTGACAGGTATAAATACAACACTGGTGGATGTACGAGCATGGTATTTGACAGTTATAAATACCCCACTGGTGGATGTACGAGCATAGTATTTGACAGTTATAAATACCACACTGGTGGATGCACGAGCATAGTATTTGACAGTTATAAATACCACACTGGTGGATGTACGAGCATAGTATTTGACAGTTATAAATACCACACTGGTGGATGCACGAGCATAGTATTTGACAGTTATAAATACCACACTGGTGGATGTACGAGCATAGTATTTGACAGTTATAAATACAACACTGGTGGATGTACGAGCATGGTATTTGACAGTTATAAATACCCCACGGGTGGATGTACGAGCATGGCATTTGACAGTCATAAATACCCACTGGTAGTTGTACGAGCATGGCATTTGACAGGTATAATTACCCACTGGTGGATGTACGATCAAACATGCTGAAGAGAGAAGCTCTATCAATACCATTTCCTGGAGACAAGAAAACGAAATGGCCCCTTGACCTTTGAATCACTCAAGCATTAGTAGTTATTTTACGCCAGCTTCTTTCGATAATTACCGTTTTGTTAAGAATTGACTTCTTCGCGGACTTACATGCTGCGTGCTAGGGCTGGGGCAAGTCCAAATTTACTACCCGGGTACCCCCCCCCCCCTTTTCCTGACCCTACCCGGGTACCCACTGTAGGTCTCAGGAGATGTCTCAAGTCCGATTGGGAACATTTTTAGCAAAGCCCTGGCAAAACGTATTTAGATACATGTATTAAACAATCTGGTCATTCATACACTGAAGCTGAATTAAGTTATATTTTTATTCAACCGTATAAAAAATCGGAAGGAATGCGCATGGGTGCATAGTCAGAAAGAAATGCGAACATTAGTGACTTGTAGTGTAACCATAGAGTTCTAGATAATTTTTGTCATTAAAACGGGTCCGGGTAGTCCTGTACGTGGTACCCGGGTCCTACTCAGTACCCACCCGACCCGGGTACCCGAGTTACCCATCCCAGCCCTACTGCGTACACCTGTTTATGCGTTTAAATCTCCTGGCAAACAAAAAAGTCAACAATACTTACTTCACAGACTGCTTATGTAATCATGAACAAAAATATAGACAACGATACGAAATCAGTGACATCGATCTGCGCAATAATGCAACACAAACTACTCGATGATCATTATTATTATTATTATTGTATATTACTGTTGTTTGTTGTTAACCCCCCTGGATGCCATTTGGACATATATATATGTCCCTACACAAAACGCATGTTAAAAGAATTGAAATAAAATATTTTTGGATTACCCAAGCCCATAGCAATTGCAACATCGCAAAAAGCAGTAAATTTCCATCACATCTGTGTCATTTTCACAACTCTACTGTCAATAAATAACGCATATGGACATTTTGTAAAAAATCGCATATTCAATACGTTTGCCGAGCTATAAACTACTGTTAATCACGTTAATGCTTTACAATATTTACATAGACAGTTAGGGAAATGGTTGTGCTGTTATAGTGTGAAATTTGAAAATTGTGGGTTTTATCGTTGTTACGTTACGTCGTTTTTAGACGAAAGTGTGCAGTTTCCAGAACGTCACTCGCAAATAAACTCGGCACAGCGATAGTACACAGGCTATTTTTAGGTGGCAGCCAGAGGGTTACGCCGCAATCAGCAATATTTCAGCTATATGACGGCGCGGTCTGTAAATAATCGGGATCGGGTGGTCTGGCTCGCCGACTTGGTTGATGCATGTCATCATATCCAAATTGTGTAGATTGATGCGCATGTCAATCACTGGATTGTCCGATCCGGTCTCGATTATTTACAGATAGCCGTCACATAGCTGGAATATTGCTGTGTGCAGCGTAAACAACAAAACAACCAACCAACAACCAACCCACGCGTTTGACGGTCCCTCAATCCAGAAATAAATTACGCCTACACTAAACATTAGATCTTGGGCAATTTGGGATATTGACGTCCTCCCCTTAGACTACCCCTATCGTACCCAATTCGCCATTTTGTCTGCTCATTGAGATACTGTCTTGGAGGCACATTTAAAACGTGTACTTAGTTCATTTGCATAAGTGATTGTGAGTCGCAATACTTGTGTGCACGTGCATCGAGTGCTGTACATGCATGAAACTGTGAAATTCCATTGCGATTAGATGTAGCGTTCAGGTGAGCGAGAGCATGGATCGCTTTGCCGCCAAAAAGTGTATGACCCGTTGCTAGCATATGACATCATAATAGTTAAATGACGTCATCATTTCGTGTGCTCTTTTGTCAACATTGACAAAATGGCCGATGTACGTTGACTTCAGGTGGCCGAGGTTTGTGAAGCGTTTTTTCTCATAATCTGACCAAACAAAAAGCTGGTCCAATGTACTTGGTAATCTTTCACTTCGTTATCTATGCATGGTAATAGTCTCAATGCAATGCAATAGCATGGCAATGTCGAAGGAATACTATTTTGGTGATAAGCTATGAGATAATGAAGATACAAAATACGTTCTAGGCCTCACGGCACAATCTAACATATATACGTCACAAGGCACATTCCGAGACCGACATATTAACGATTAAATTGGAGCTTCAAATGACCGGTATTCAGATATTCGTAGGTTGAAGAAACCTGTTTTGCCAAGAGATAGACGCCATCATCTTATGAACGTTCAATTTTGTTTTCAAGCGCGACCTTGACCTTTCAGAACTTTTGCGGCGAGTTTGTTTGTTATTATTATTAGTTACATGGTCCTGTGGTCTATGTGTCCTATATCTATTTAATAAATGTATATATTAAACTTCTTAAACTCAACAATATTCCGCTTATATGATAGTAGTTTGTAAATATGTAAGGATCAGAAAGTCCAGTGATGGGCATGCAAATGGGAAATGATGGTATGCACATAGAAATAAATATGTGCCGTTTGGTTACAGAATAGCGTCCAAAGAATATAGTTTTGTATTTATATGCATTTAAAAATATAATTGAGCACTTGTTTATGTTTGGAAAAAAATTATTGAAAGAAAATAATGCTGAGCTCAAATCAAATCCTACACCCAAATGAAAATCTGCAAATGGTTGCTCCCCAACCGATATCCAGTACTATCCACTAGGGCTGGGACGAGTCCAAATTTACTACCCGGGTATACCCACCCCCCTATTACCCGACCCTACCAGGGTACCCACTGTAGGTCTCAGGAGATGTTTCAAAATGTCCGACTGGGAACATTTTTAGCATAGCCCTGGCAAAACGTATTTAGATACATGTATTAAACAATCTGGTCATTCATACACTGAAGTTGAATAAAGTTTTATCTTTATTCAACCATATAAAAAATCCAAAAGGAATGGTTGCATAGTCAGAAAGAAATGCGACCATTAGTGACTTGTAGTGTAACCATAGAGTACTAGATATTTTTTGTCATTAATCAATATATCACGTTACTAACCACGGGTCCGGTTAGTCCTGTGGGTACCGGGACCTACTCGATCACTACCCAGCCGACCCGGGTACCGAGTTACCCGTCCCAGCTCTTCTATTCACAGTCTGTTATGGCTGGATGGCGGCCTTTAAAATTATAGTAGAACTTCCGACATTGGGGATTTCCTTATATATTTTCAATATTTGTGCTGGTAATTGTTTCAGGCCAATTTTGCTGGCTGCCCTCAGTGTGTTAAGCGTGCTTTGACCTTGGTCAAAATGAGCAGCCGTCAAGTCCCAGCTTCTGTGCAACATGACCTTGCCTGACCTTGATGGTTTACTGACAATGATACTTGATGTTTCAGATGATGAAGATGAAATACTAGCAAGCATGATTAAGGCCATTGGATTGGGTATTTTCCTCATCTGTTTGGCTGTCACAAGCTCACCAATCCCCTTGACCCTGATAACGGTAACAATATTGGGGCTATTTTCACTATTGCCACTATCGCAATAGTTCGTTCGTTGGTTTGTTGTTTAACACCGCAGTCAGAAATAGTCCAGCTATATGACGGTGGTCTGTAAATAATCGAGTCTGAACCAGACAATCCAGTGATTGACACCATGAGCTAGATCCACGAAGTTGGGATACGATGACATGCATCAACCAAGTCAGCGAGCTTGACCACCCGATCCCGTTAGTCGCCTCTTACGACAAGTTAAAAAGTATAGCCGCCTTTTACTGCAAGCAGGGTTGCTGAAGACCTATTCTAACCCGGATCTTCAAGGGTCACTCATAAATAGAAGTAGCAGATAAAGTAGAGTGTTAGGGAGGTTTGAGTGCGGCGTAAAAATACAAACGGACAAAACAGAATATGTAGCCACGTTCCTATCATCAGGTTTAAACAAAGGAAAATTCAATAACAATTGCCCCTTTATCCGCTTTGTTTTCTCAGACGACAGGACCAGCGAGTGACAGGAATGCAGGATCATAAATGAAAGCAGCCCTCTTAACTAATCCTGTTTTTTTTCAGTTTTGAAGTAATTAAAATTCCCTACGTGCCATAATTGCCAGGGGAACTCTATGTCAGAGGTAGTGAAGCTGTTGTAGCATCTCGATATTGTTTCAGACCTGTGAAGATTCCGGGGTAGAATAGGTCTTCAGCAACCCGTGCTTGCTGTAAAAGGTGACTATGCTTGTCGTAAAAGGCGACTAACGGGATCGGGTGGTCAGGCTGGCTAACTTGGTTGATGCATGTCATCGTATCCCAATTGCGTGGGTCGATGCTCATAATATTAACCACTGGATTGTCTGGTCCAGACTCGATTATTTACAGACCGCCCTCATATTGCTGGAATATTGGTGAGTGCGGCGTTAAACAACAAACCAACAACCAAAACCATATTGTTTCTCAGGAACGTCCCTACCCGCAATTATGTCAGACGCAAGGAGACTGTGAAAACCTCTATCAAACGTGCCTCAGGCCACTGCACCAGAACTTTGGGCACTGTATTGGGGAGGTAAAACATATCGTTCGTTTCAACCATAAAGAACTAAGTAATGTTTATATTTTATGGCTTGACCTTTGACCTTCCATTAAGTTGAGCTGCCTAACTTGCCTATCCTGCTTCCTTAAAACGGGAATATCGACAAAATATGCGTATTGCTATTATAAATTAATTCTCGAAAATATGGAAATTGTATTTTCTAATTGAAATTGAATTTCTAACGAGCTTCAATGAAGTGACACAATTTGAGCACGCATCTTCCCGAGGCAAGAGCGTTAACTGGCTATAAAAGTCCAGTTTTTCCTTCGGAGAGAGGCTGAGCTAGTCATTTTGAAATACCTTTTAAACTGCATCATGCTATATGCTTCATAGGAGCCCGGTACTACCCCAAAGCCAACCCCAGGTGTCACAGAACAATCCACCAAAGATGGACGCCAGAAGAGAGAAGTCATCAGTCAATGTATGTGTACAGGCTGTTACAGGCCCGTGAAGATCTGGGGCAGAATAAGCCTTCAGCAATCCATGCTTGCCGTAAAAGGCGACTATGCTTGTAAGAGGCGACAAACGGGATCGGGTGGTCAGGATGGCTGACTTGGTTGATGCATGTCATCGATCCCAATTGCGTGGATCGATGCAGCATGCTCATGTTGTCAGTCACTGGATTGTCTGGTCAAGACTCGATTACTTACAGGCCGCCGTCATATAGCTGGATTATTGCTGAGTGCGGCGTTGAACAACAAACAAACAAACAAGCTGTTACATCGATTTACATGAAACTTTCTCACTCAGTCCATGGATATCTCGCCAAGCCATATCGGAACGAATTTTGTGGACGCGACTTTAGCCAGTAGTCCGAAGCCAAACTCTAGTCAGTTTCTGTTTGGTCTAGTTTGTTCAGCTAATTAAAGTCCACACAATAACACTAAAAACTAAGATGTTAAGAGACAAGTCGGGCTAGTGTAACTGTTGTGCACAGACGGTGGTTGTCACTCAACATAACACGGCCTATCAGATGTCATATATACAGAGACGCTAAACTGTGCGTCCAGTATGCACAGATGTAGATAATGGATCCAGAAAACTATGCACTGCGTCTCTGGTGACGCACAATGATATTCATTGTACCTGCAGTGCATCAAGTGAGTGAGTGAGTGAGTTGGGTTTCACGCCGCTTTTAACAGCGTTCCAGTTATATCACGGCTGTCAGCTTAATGTGGGAGGAAAGCCCGAAGTGATGCAGGTCTCAGACGTTTACCACTTTGGTGAAACCCACGAGCACGGGTATGGTGCTGACAAACCTAGAAACATAATCGAGGCGAACCGGGATTCGAACCCACAATCATAGGTTTCTGGCGTGCCCAAGGGACGCAACTCTGCACAGCGAATCTCGGCTCCTTAGACAACTGGGCCACCCGTGCCCTCAGTGCATTAAGAGCAGTTATGGGTGTCTGTCATTTCATCCATCAACCATGACCCGTGTCCGCATGATCTTTGATTCATTCCGGTACTAAAGAAATGATCAACATCTACAGTACTCAGTACTTTACAGGACCCTCATATTGCCTGCACGGGCCCTTTAATATTATTATTATTGGGGTCTCTAGACCCCCACTTTGGTAAGTCAATGTAAAACCCTGTACAACAGCTCCTGTCTCCAAATCAAAATGCATACAATAACACGTCTTCAAAAATGACCGTGATGTTGTAATTTATATGTGACAATCAATGAACTTCAGTGTATCCCATGCCCTGTGGTTCACTTGAATAGATTACGTTCTATCCCTGCCGTTGATCCCGCTAGTGGTTTGGAGACTGATGTGGACGATGTGAGGCAGTGTTAAGACGTGTCTGTCATGTGGCACACTTGAATAGATTACCTTCTATCCCTGCAGTTGATCCCGCTAGTGGTTTGGAGACTGATGTGGACGATGTGAGGCAGTGTTAAGACGTGTCTGTCATGTGGCACACTTGAATAGATTACCTTCTATACCTGCAGTTGATCCCGCTAGTGGTTTGGAGACTGATGTGGACGTATGTGAGGCAGAGTGTTAAGACGTGTCTGTCATGTGGCACACTTGAATAGATTACCTTCTATCCCTGCAGTTGATCCCGCTAGTGGTTTAGAGACTGGTGTGGACGATGTGAGGCAGAGTGTTAAGACTTGTCTGTCATGTGGCACACTTGAATAGATTACCTTCTATCCCTGCAGTTGATCCCGCTAGTGGTTTGGAGACTGACGTGGACGTATGTGAGGCAGAGTGTTAAGACGTGTCTGTCATGTGGCACACTTGAATAGATTTACCTTCTATCCATGCAGTTGATCCCGCTAGTGGTTTGGAGACTGATGTGGACGATGTGAGGCAGTGTTAAGACGTGTCTGTCATGTGGCACACTTGAATAGATTACCTTCTATCCCTGCAGTTGATCCCGCTAGTGGTTTGGAGACTGATGTGGACGTATGTGAGGCAGAGTGTTAAGACGTGTCTGTCATGTGGCACACTTGAATAGATACCTTCTATCCATGCAGTTGATCCCGCTAGTGGTTTGGAGACTGATGTGGACGATGTGAGGCAGAGTGTTAAGACTTGTCTGTAATGTGGCACACTTGAATAGATACCTTCTATCCCTGCAGTTGATCCCGTTAGTGGTTTAGAGACTGATGTGGACGATGTGAGGCAGAGTGTTAAGACGTGTCTGTCATGTGGCACACTTGAATAGATTACCTTCTATACCTGCAGTTGATCCCGCTAGTGGTTTAGAGACTGATGTGGACGATGTGAGGCAGAGTGTTAAGACGTGTCTGTCATGTGGCACACTTGAATAGATTACCTTCTATACCTGCAGTTGATCCCACTAGAGGTTTGGAGACTGATGTGGACGTATGTGAGGCAGAGTGTTAAGACGTGTCTGTTATGTGGCACACTTGAATAGATTACCTTCTATCCCTGCAGTTGATCCCGTTAGTGGTTTAGAGACTGATGTGGACGTATGTGAGGCAGAGTGTTAAGACTTGTCTGTAATGTGGCACACTTGAATAGATACTTTCTATCCCTGCAGTTGATCCCGCTAGTGGTTTGGAGACTGATGTGGACGTATGTGAGGCAGAGTGTTAAGACTTGTCTGTAATGTGGCACACTTGAATAGATTACCTTCTATCCCTGCAGTTGATCCCGCTAGTGGTTTGGAGACTGATGTGGACGATGTGAGGCAGAGTGTGAAGATTTGCCGGTCCTCTGCCGACTGTGAGGCCATCAGTCAAGTGTGCAACACTTCACGTCACCAGCTCTCTGGACATTGTATTGCAAAGGTAAGACCACCATTTGTTTCATCCCTGAAGTGTTACACCTATTGGAAGTTTATGGTGTGAACTATGAACCATTTGATTTGTTGTTAAGAAAATATGTAGGTCGACACAAAGTGTATCGTACAGCAGCGTTAGAAACTTAATTTTTTTGTGTACTAGTCCTTATAATGATAGCATATAGCAAAACCCTTAAAAACGGCAAATTTCTACTACTCCTATTGGGCAAGGACCCCGGGACTAGTGCCAATTTCTATCGCTGTACAGTAGTTTTTAATCATCTAAAGTTTGATTTGGATTGGTAGGTGATGAAAAATAATATTCTTTGTCTGGTTTGGGTCCTTACAAATAGTCTCCATATTAAATAATATGATTTGTCATTGGAAAAAACTTGTTTTAGTACGCTGGATTAGTTTTTATCTTCAAGTGATCTTTTACTGTCTGTGGTATAAAAAATACCTTGTCATTTGGATTTGATTTTGTTTCTGAATTTACAATTTGATTTGTACACCAAGTTAATAAACGTAAGAACTAAATAATGTTTTGTAATACAAATGGTGTTTGTCATGTAAGTGACATACAGGTGGGAAATTTGAGTTTGAGATTAGAATTCTTTTCATATCCTAGTTTTGAACTGGGGTATCATCACCTTTTGTTTCCATTTCTATTGTTGTTTGTTTGTTTGTTGTTTAACGCCGCACGCCGAAATGATTTGGTATTGTCCGGCACAATGATCCGAGCAGGTCACTTGAAATTATCCTTTCAAAATGTTCTTGTCATCATACTCTGTTTCATAACAGGAAAACGTTACGACTACGACTACGCCTACACCTACCCCAGGTGTCACAGAACAATTGGAGAAGTTAGGACCAGGGAAGATCCATGGAAAGACACCAGCCGCCCCAAATCAGACCAAACGGTTGCAGAAGCGCATGAAGCGGAACAGTGACTGGATTAGAAATATCAGGTATCTTGCTCTATCACCTGGTTATGTTCTGTAAGTGAGGCAATGTTACTCAACATTTTTATTTATTTTAGACCCCAGAAGATCCAGGTAGAATTGGTCTTCAGCAACCCATGCTTGCCGTAAAAGGCGACTATGCTTGTCTTACAGGCGACTAACGGGATCGGGTGGTCAGGCTCGCTGACTTGGTTGATGCATGGCATCGTATCCCAATTGGCTGGATCGATGCTCATGTTATCAATCACTGGTTTGTCTAGTCCAGACTTGATTATTTACAGACCGCCGTCATATAGCTGGAATATTGTTGAGTGCTGCGTTAAACAACAAACAAACAATTTACTTTAGTTGGTTTACAAAAACGTTGTCCGAAAATGTGGATGGTTAAAAATGAAAGAAATCCTGACCAGTCGTGCTGCTTATACAAAAAACAAACTTAGGTCACACCATCACGGAATTACTGTTCAAGCTGAGAAACAATACCAATTGATAACTGATGTTTTGTTTTGTAAGGATATACACATTTTTTATACTTGTTATTCACCATTTCTTCTCATGTTTTTTTTTCAATTGAATTGAACGATGTTTAATGCAAAAATATAAGCATGAAAAATCTTTGTCACAGCTCGTAACCTGGCACGATTACATCTATGAAGTTCCATATTTCTAATAAAGATCGCAATTTCCTGCTTAAAACGTTCAGAATAACACGATTCAACAAAATTATTTCGTCAAATTCTGAAATTTATCATACCATAGATGTAATTTGATTGGCCGACTTAGGTCACGTGCTCAGATTTGACCAGTCACGAACCTTGTAGCAGATTTTGGCAAAGACAGAGTCATTAGAAACCTATTTTATCGAAGCTTTCTAGCGACGTGTCACATGGCAGTCTTCGACGAACGTGTTATTTGAAAACGGAGGTATCTCTTCATGTTACTGAACGGACAGCCGCTGTTATCGGGAAATGGGTGATGGCAGATACCAGATCTATTTACAATTCTTTTAAAAATATTTTTCGAATTGCGTTTTTTATGAAATCTTATAGATTCTGTTTGCAAATATCGTCAATTTTGCGCTTCCTTGGTCCTTAATCTGGACGTTATGAATGTGTTTACATTTTCATTATTTACAACGAACATAATTAAGTTGTAAATGCATTATCTAAATAATGTGATAAACATAACATATGTTATAAACAATAGGATTGGAACTTGAAATGATGTATAATATGTGGTAGCAAAGATGATTTACAAACATGCAGATATTTTCTTTGATAAATGTTTTATGAGTGTAATTTAATTACTTTGTTATCTGAATGTCATAACATGCATAATCAGCCATTATTTATATGCAGCATAAATCATGATCATGCAATCTTGTGATATATATTTTGAAGTTTTGAGTTGAGAAAAAATAATTGCTTGTTGATTTTTGATTTTGCTTGTAACTTTTAAAACCACAAGCAAAAATTTGCTTGTGCCTAAAAAAATTAAATTCTAACCCTGTAATTCACCTGAGTGTAATTAAGAATTGACTTCCACTTTGTGTGAGTTCATTGGAGTATAAACCTTCATAGAGTGAGGGCCAAACTGTATGAACGTCGGAGTAAAATAGTTCTTCAAAAAGAGAGGTGACATGAGCGTATGGATGCACAACTTGCTCTTCAGAAACATCTTACGCAGTACATGTGTTCAAATCATATCCTCATTAGATGAGAAAGTTCTGTAAAGAACTACCTCAGTAAGTCAGTCACAATGACAGCGCGTCGTAATACATTTACATCGAGTACAAGACGTCAAAATGGCCGACACGATGAACGTGACGGGAGAGATTTCCGAAGTTGTTAATGAACCTGTGGCGGTTACATGTGTTAGTCATCATTGATCAACTGGCCGATCATTGAAAGGTGAATAAAGATGCGTCAAACAGACACTAAGGCAAATTCATAGATTGCTGGAGACGGTCAGTGTCAGCCGAAGACACGGATTGAGTCGATACTACGATAGTTTAGATTTCTTCGTTTGTTCATTGGGATAGGCCGTAGCGAGGATATTCGTGAACAATCATGCAGTCACGTTCTCTGACATTTCTCAATGTATACTCATTACTGAAACGCTGAGACCAAAAATAAAGGTTCTAAATGATCAGGAAGAACACTTACCGTATTCGACGTAATAAGCGCCCCGCTCTAATAAGCGCCCACGGCGATATTTGCTAATATATTGGCTAGTGAACAATTCCAATTCCTTCCGATTGATCAATGTACACAAGACTTATTTATTCGTGTATAGTACACACTCGTGTGTTATATGCACCCTTAATTATGGGCAATTAAATTCTTGAAAAATATATATGTTGTGTATAATACACACAGACTTTTTTTTCTATCATTTCAGGCTGTCAGCATAAACCACGAAATTTACGATCTTTCAACTCTGTTGTTTTTCACCAAAATTTTATTCTAATAAGAGCCCCCTATTTCTAATTTTGAGAGCGCCCTGAGCGCTTATTATGTCGAATACGGTATGTATGTTTTCGTGCTAGGGAATTCCCAGGGGTTTCCCCAGGAATGTGGAAGTAGTCCGTCAGTGTTTACGTCATTTCAAGAACACGGTCGCGTGAAAAACGTACAAGTAGAGATTGCTGCAGAGCATCAATAGCTCCCCGCCATATAATGTTATGTGCAGAGGAAGGAAGTGTAAGCTATGGGAGGAGAGAATTTGTGTTAAGTACAAATTGGTTGTTATTAATGTACTTATCTTTGGAAAGCACAATAAAAGAAACAGTGTCTTTAATTGGTCAGCACAAAGATAACCCAGGCAAGAAAACTGGTCCTGTCAGGCAAAACTTGATGTATACCCACTATTAGTACCAATAAAAAAAATCCTATATAGATAACACAACAAATGTCACTCTAAAGCATGCTTTTGCAGCAAATATCAATATTTCTGGTCAAAATGTTGGTTGGTTTAAATAAAGCAAACTTTTAAAATAGTAAACACAAAAAATGTAATGAATACACTCTAAATATACTTCAGTTCAAATGTAAAAAATCACGCAATCATTAATGGATTCCCATTTATCTAGCAGCAAGTTAGGAACATACAGTTTGGTCACGTTATCTATAAATATTGAGAATTATCTTACATATTGTAAAAACAAAGGCCATAGGTCACTTTTCTCAAAACTTCGTTTAAGTAATCACAAACTAAAAATTGAAAAAATTGTAGATATACAAAAACACCAACCCCATTTGAACAACGTCTCTGTGAAACATGTGATGTCTCAGAAGATGAACAACATTACGCACTGTCTTACATAATACAACCAAGAAAGAGAATCACAAATAATTCCCAATCATTATAAAGAATTTGGTACACTCTGTTAAAAGGAGCAGATTCTTAATAAGTTTACCAACAGTTATCCAGAAACAACTTCCAAGATCTGTTAACATATCAACAATTACAAACAAATTCCTTGTACATGTATGTACTACATTACCATAGTTTTGCTCAATTCTCATATTAATTCCATATCATTATAAAACACTTGTTTTAGAAATTAAATTCTACCTCTTTTGAATGTTGAATGTTCCTGTGTTTTTTAATTGTCGTTTATTGTGCATGTATTTTGTAGTTTGTGATTGTGCAATATTGCCACTGTTTCTTCATGGAATGTTCTGCAATACATATGTCATCTAAAACATCTTTGTTGTATAATAGTTTCTTACAGTTGTTTACGGGGGCATGGTTGGCCCAGTCGCCGAAGGCGCTGCAATTCGCTATGCAGAGTTGTGTCCCTTGGGCACGCCAGAAACCTATGACAGTGTGTTTGAATCTCGGTTCGCCCCGATTTTGTTTTCAGCACAAAACCCTTGCTCGTTGGTTTCACCAAAGTGGTGAACGTCTAAGACCTGCATCACTTCAGACTTTCATCCCACTTCAAGCTGACACGGAATACTATTCAAGACGGCGTTAAACCCAACTACCTCACTCACTCTTGTGTATGGTTCCGTTTGGTTAACTGGGTTTGTGTTGTGATTGCTTCCGGCTTAGATTGGAAATTTGTTTAGAAGAATGTTACTATGTTCAACCCAAACATCGTGAAGATATCATGCAACCGTATTATCTTTTTGGAAAATAATTGCAAACTACAGACCAACCTGTTGATTTCCTATGTATCCAGAAGCAAAGAACATATACGGGTGTATGATCTCTGCTGGAAGTTATTTTTTTTGTCAAAGCAATAAACCATGCAGAAACGTAAACCGCCGCATGAAACGGTATGTACCATACATTACATACAGTGAAGTATTTAAAACAATGCTGTGCTCAACTATGCACAGCAAGCGCCATACATGTGATTATGAAGACAACTAATAAACAAATTCTCATATCAAACCCGTTGTTTTACATGTGTTGTTTATTGAAGAAAGTCATACTTTATGGAAGCCTGTTAATTAATCGTGTTGAACAATATGTTGCAATAGCAGTGTGAAAATTGAGTGCGCGTGACAGGCTTGGCCTAAATTCCTTCCTGGAACGTTTCTCGATGGCTGCCTGAATAACATACGATACATTGCAAAGGTAGTGCGCAATTGAACTGTTCGGGGAAGGGAGACAATCACTCACTCTCAGTGATACAGCTTGAATAAGATACGATGTACAGCAATGCAAGGTCAGTGCGTGAATTTATCACTTCTATACTACGCCTATAGCTAATGGAGATAATCGCTCAATGCGCAATAGTTTATTCTTACAAAATATAGACCGGTTAACTTTAGCGAAATGGGATCATTTTTAGCTCTTTTAAAAACAAAATGAACAGATTTCATGGGTTATCAGCATTACGAAAAGTGACTAAGTCTCAGATAGCAAGACGATTTTGAAGTATCTCTTATTGCTGGAAAAGATAAACATCAACATTTCACGCACATTTCACATGATTTGTATGTTTCGTTTCGGTAACTGTGTGGCTTGAAATTTCTAAGAAACCAACATGTCGACTTACATGCTCCAAAATTAACCTCTCCCGTATACTTCCCCGCCTTAAGGGCGGGGAAGAATGAACGTCAAATTGTGTCGTTCATACACTTATGAACGTCAATTTCGCGGTCATGTGACCGACCTCTCGTCCAATGGAAAAGCCGTATATCGTGTAAACTTCAAATTATAAAATTATAACAAATTATCAACCAAAACTGGCTCTCACAGGAGATATCGCTGCAATGAAATTGCATCACAATGCTTTGGAGAGCATCATGATGTCATTGGTTACCATGACGTCACAATCAAATGACATCACTAATGGCTCTGCTACTGAAGCTCTTAGCAGTACTTTTTAGTAATTTTACACTTAACACTTTCAACACCGTAGGCCGGTTTTCCGGCCAAGAAGCATCGAGTCCCCAAACACCGTAGGCCGGTTATCCGGCCAAGTATATATTTTTATGGACCCTCCTGTAATATCATTCATTTATCAAATCTATTACATTTCCCAATGTCTGAAATACGTATTCCATTTCAATTTATCATTTTTTATCGATAAATTAAAAAATTATTCACTTTTTCCCGCGATGTTATTGAAAATAAAATTCTCGGACACACATTTCGACAACGGGTCCACATCGAACACGTCAAAGAGGAAAATAAAGACGTTTTAAAAAAATCTTTAAATATATTATACAAAGTAATAAATAAAATCAACAAAAATATATCTAAAAGTAATCAAACTTACATCTAAGTTATTATTTCCATCTGTTCGTGCGATCGGGTGTAACGTAAGTCAAATGACATCTCGGCTTTCGTCGCCTCCTTGAATTCTCGGCTCGGACACGATGTTTAATGCAAAAATATATGCATGTAAAATTTTTGTCACAGCTCGTAACCTAGCACGATACATTCACGAAGTTCCATATTTTTAATATATATCGTGATTTCCTGCTCAAAACGTTCAGAATAACACGATTTAACAAAAATCTTTCGCCAACGTCTGTAATTTATCAAACACGAGCTTGTATCATATGTATCATATGCCATTCTTCGACGAACGTGTTATTCATACGAAACCTCGAAAACGGGGGTATTTCTTCATTTTACTGAACGGACAGTCGCTGTTATCGGGAAATGGGTGATGACAGAAACTATTTATAATTCTTTTTAAAATGATTTTCCAATTACGTAAACAATGAAAATAAAACAGAAATAGGTAAGTGGATTTTATGAAATCTTATATTTGCCGAAAATCGTCAAGTTTTCGCCTCCTTGGTCCTTAATCTGGATGTTAACAACGTGTTAGCGTACATTTTTATTTACAACGAATTAAATTAAGTTGTAAATGCATTATTTTAAATAATGTGAAAAACATAACTTTCATAATTATAAACAATAGGATCAGACCTTTCAAATGGTGTATAACATGTATTAGCAAATATATTTTACAAGCAGATATTTTCTTTGATAAATGTTGGCTTCATCTATCACATAAGAGTCTCTGGGAACTCGGTGTCCCAGCAGTAAACACTTCTGGTTGACTGGTGTTGAAAGAGTTAAGACACTGCTTATTACTGTCTACAAACTGAAAAAGTTGGAAGAATGATGTTGCATGATAAATCAAATCTCACCCTCGTGTCCATATAGTTAAAATGAATAACTATGTCGGACAAACATGTTTTTATCAAAAGTCTTGTTTTACTTCTTTCGTATTTTTTTACTGTCAATCAGTCTTGTGAACCAAAAGAAACCACGGTTTTGTAGAGTTGATAGAATATGAGTGGTTCCATCCCCTGGCCATATCTCTCCAGGACTTAAGAGATGGTACTTGTTGTTACCCTGTCTGCCGCTTGGGGATAAAACAAGGACTGGTCGGCTTGTACTCAGTATAATGTGTTTGTGTGGGTATTCAGGTTAAACTGCCGCATGATATCTCAGGGGGCTAGCAGTATCAAACTGAACTTGTGCAAACAACCACACATACATGTGCATAATATTTAAATATAGGTCCAATGATGTTAAACACGAAATTAAACCCTATTTCACCTCTCCTCATTAGCATTTCGTTATAAGTGTGTTCGTTATAAAAGTAGTTTACTGTATTATGTCACAATACTTTGCAGGTCACAGCCTCAGCCCAGGACAGTTTCCACCAGGGACCCAAGCAAACGGTATCAAAAGCGTTCCCTGAATCTCGATTTAGACATAGACCATGCTTTGGATAGTACTTTGTCCGACTTGGAGGTCAGTCGACTATCTGACTCTGTGAAAGCAAGTAAACCCCTCATGGATACCCCCAAAGCTGGAGCAAACCTGAAGAGAGATAGAGGGGTGGTGGTGAAAGGGGATGTGGAGGTCCATGTGACACACCATGTTATTCATACCACGGCTGATAATACACCCATTGGCAACACATCCAGTACCTCAAAGGTTGTCAAACTTAAGCAGTTACATGGGCTTGAAACCAACTGGAAGAGGATCATGAATGGAGGAAATGATTTCCTCAATGCATCTCTTCCTAAGCAGCAGCTTGACTTGCGTCAGATGGGCTCTCTGTTAACCAGTGTGGCGAAGGCAATAAAACATGATGTTAATAAAGATCCTTTGAAAAAAGGAAATTACAAGTCTTATTCTGGAGACATTGGCGACATTCAAAAGGAAGGCCGTCGTGATCCTTTTAAATATGATGATATTAATGATCTTCATCAGGGTAATAATCATGATGATAAATCGCGTAAAAATGATAAGGAGGAGAAGGAGGAGGAGGATGACGAGGAGGAGGATGACGAGGAGGAGGATGACGAGGAGGAGGAGGAGGAGGATGACGAGGAGGAGGATGACGAGAAGGAGGAGGAGGAGGAGGATGACGACGAGGAGGAGGAGGAGGAGGATAATGACAAGGATAAATCGAAGAACGTCAAAAGTAAGAAGAAGCGCAGTTACGACAATAACACCAAAGCATTACACAAGAATAGGAAGGGTGCAAAAGGTAAACAAAAGAGGAGTTTTGGTATTGTTCAAGAAGCTGTCGAGGCAGTGTTTTCTGACAATCATCATCACTATTCAGACGAATTCTACAAATATTCAAAAGTGAAGACAGACAGAGACAGAAGAAATATAGGGTCAGTGAAAGAGTTAGCTCCCGTGCCTCACAACGGGAAAATTGTCCCACAACAATATGCTGTTTTGCATACGCCAAAAGATGTGTCATCGTATCACAAGCAGTCTCAGGGAATCCCAGGTAATTATACTCGTAATGTGTTATTACTGCCTGTTTTTCTCACAGTCAGAACTTCTCAAAGTCAACGGTTCATTGGGAAACGCAGATGTCGGGAGCTTCAAAACAGGGATAGATAATCAGCGGTAGAAAGTAACAGTTTCAGTCTACTAGTCCTTATATAGTCCATATAGCAAACCCCTTAAAAATGGCAAATTTCTACTAGTGTGCTTGCACTATTGTGCAGTTTGGCAAGGACTAAAGGACTATTGCCAATTTCTAACGCTGATAATTCTCTTGACACTGGATTTTAAATACAGTTGGGTCTTTGACAGCCATATACCTAACAATTTAGTCCACTCGTCCTTAAAATGATAACATGTTGCAAAATCCTTAAAAAGGTCAAATTTCTAGTCCTTGTGATAACATAACTATTGGGCATTTTAGCAAGAACTATGGGACTAGTGCCAATTTCTAACACTGGTCTTTTGGTTATCTTCGAATTCAGACAGGTTGTGTTTCAGGTTTTTAAAAATAATATTGGACATGCTGGGTTTTCCTGAAATAAATATGTTGTCAATTAAAATAAATAGAGAATATAATGCAGCCAAGTGTGTTTTCATATATCGTAAATATCATATAGTTTTGTTTGTTGTTTAACGCCGCACTCAGCAATATTCCAGCTATATGTTATTGTACATGTATTAGGAATAAACATTGCATCGTGCTAATTTGTGAGAGCTTTTATATTTGATATTTAGCATGTTAATGATATGGAAATACATGAGGAAAATAATATCTTTTTTTTTTACTTGGCCGTTGAAGATACAACTGTTTTATGGCAATAAGCTGGCATTACACATTGTTTGATACCAAGGCCTGTGCTTATGTACTCCCGGAAGTAGTTTCACAAACAAATATTGAAAACTTTCGACATTGCTGAGCTTATTCAATGACATTACGTGTAGAGCTGATAGATCTTGTGCTTAAACACCTGGGACCTGCATCACTTTCAGCAATAGAAAGTGGCACTGGTCTTGTAGTCCTTGCCAAACTGCCCAATAGTTAAGGTTTCATAAGGACAAGTAGAAATATATATATGGGAGTTTGCAATATGTTATTATTATAAGGACCAGTGGACTAGAAATGGACTTTGGACCGTCTTCTCTTTCTCCCCCCCCCCCCCCCCCCCAAAAAAAAACAAACAAACAAAAAAACACCAAAAAACAAACAAAAACAACAACCAACAAAACAAAAACAAACAAACAAAACACAACAAACAACAACAAACAAACAAAACAAACAACAACAAGTCAAATAGTCTGTTATATTGTATCTAGCAATTTGTTCTTTCTTAATACTGAGTAGATTACATAGAACTCTTGTTCACTGTTACAGCCAGCAGTAGGTGGAGCGAGTGTAGTGTTACCTGCGGCCTGGGGTCTCGGCGGAGGACGAAGGTGTGTGCGGATATGACCTGTACACCTGGACAGACAGAGATAAAACCATGCATGATGCCGACCTGCTGATGCAAAGCAGCTCAGCCACACCAGCTGAACACTGTCTGGCGTTGACCTAGACCTCCTGGATAACCTAAACCTAATTCCCACAATGACTCGCAATATAACCTTTGAGAGACTAACAGTGAAACTCTGCTACTCCAGGGCCCACTTGCACAAAGCGATCTTAGTGCTACGACTATTGTAAGCCTATGTTAAAGCATGGTAGTTACGATCATCTTAGCGCTAAGATCCCCTTGTGCAAATGGGACCAGGTCCTGTTATTTTGCATGCCCCGATTTCCGGATGATCGATGTTGGGATTATCAGTATGTTAATTAGGGGATTCTTTTTACATAGTTGGTTAACGGAATTGTGTTTTGATCCTGGTGGTGAAAAGACATACATATCTTGACGAGGCACATCATCCTGTATATCTTCAGGGCTTCCAATTCGATAAACCTACACAAACCCAAGGACCTATTCACATTGTTTTCGCGTTAATTACCTGCCCGTGATTTTCATGAACATTTTACCAACCAGTCAAATGTTGAGATAAAGAAAAAGAAAATGGGTAAGGGATGTAACTCGTATTGCCTAGAAACCAAAGCCATCGATATTTTTTTTTGGACAAATTTTTTTAGGGGTTTCTTTTGCGTGTCAGTCAGTTTTTCAAAGTTGAATCCCTCGCAAACTCGATCATAATCTGTGGTACATATTAACATGTTGCTTATATCGCCAACCAAACACTGAGGCTGGTTTGTAACTCGCATTCTGATTAGTGCGTTAGACCTAGTAGCGTAGCCAATCAAATTGGCAGAAGGAAATCAAGGGCAGGTAATTCAAGATCGCGAAAACCTTGTGAATAGGTTCAGTTCAGGTTTACCGAACTTCGAGCCCTGTGAGATATAAAGGATGGAGGCACATGTATGTCGCAATTTTTACCACTTAAAGGTCAAACGGATATGTCATATAAAAGGGCCGTAACTCTTATGTCTAAATTGCTTCAAACTTTGCAGTGAACACTTCTCAGTGTATTTTAGTATTTAGCATTTCGCAGTGACTCCTCCATTGAACACAAATTAATTTGAGTGATATTTCATGTTAGGTTTGTCATTTTTCATGTCAACATTTTTCACACCAACATCTCCACCCAACCACCATAATAAATAAGCACAATAGGATGTCAGCTGGAATTATTTAGTAAGGCTGTTAATAAATTGTTTGTTTCTCATGGCTTTTTCTCAAAATCAAAAAGGATTTTTTTTTTTAATTTAGGTTACAAATCTCACAAACTAACATTGATTTAATGTACCACTTAATGTATTTTGGCCACGACAGAAGAAAAAGAAAATTAACTTGAAAAAGTAATTTCTTTACAGTGATTAAAAATAATTATAAATAAATCGGGCAGGGGCTTGTCGTCATGAATACAAGAAATGCAATTTCCCGAGCCTCTTGTCAGCATTGCACAACTCAAACTGTTGTCTGTGGGAGTGTCAACGACATAGTTGTAGTCAATATATCGCCCATGAGAGTGAGAGAGTTGAGTTTAACGCCGCTTTTAACATTATTACAGTTATATCACGGCGTGTCAGCTTAATGTGGGAGGAAAGCCCGAAGAGATGCAGGTCTCGGACGTTTACTACTTCGGTGAAACCCACGAGCACGGGCATGGCGCTGACAAACCTAGAAATATAATCGGGGCAAACCGGGGTTCGAACCCACATTCATAGGTTTCTGGCGAATCGCGGCGCATTAAACGACTGGCCCATCCGTGCAAACGGTGCAGTCGGTAATATTCCACATATATTTCAGTTGTCAAAGATACACCTAAGTACATCAACAAAAACAAATAAGTCCCATTTGCTTAAAATTAATATGAGAATTTAAATAATGACGACTGTATTGTACCTTCTGAAAATATACAGTGATGATTACACATGTCAATCGTTCGTCCGGGCTGTGAAGATCCGGGGTAGAATAGGTCTTCAGCAACCCATGCTTGCCGTAAAAGGTGACTATGCTTGTCGTAAGAGGCGACTTACGGGATCGGGTGGTCAGGCTCGGTGACTTGGTTGATGCATGTCATCGGTCCCAATTGTGTGGATCGATGCTCATGTTGTCAATCACTGGATTGTCTGGTCCAGACTCGATTATTTACAGACCGCCGTCATATAGCTGGAATAATGCTGAGTGCGGCGTTAAACAACAAACCAAACCAAAAACCAATCGTTCATCCGGAATTTTGTTTATTCAGAATAGTGTTCATCCTGAAATTTGTTAATCAGGAAGACATCACTGGACGTCTCAGATATTCTTTAGGATTAGCATGTGCTTGTCAGACATCCTTGTCATTTTGTACATAACATGTATGATAGCATTACTCACCATTGCATTTGTAACATATATATTTATAGATTATATAGTTCATTGTTATCAGATACCCTTTTGTATTTTGTCTTTGCAACATGTAGATACAAGACCAGTGGATGAATGTTGAACAGTGCTGTCATCAGTACTTACAGATTTGTGTTTTGTTCGTTTGTTGTTTAACGCCACACTCAGCAATATTCCAGCTATATGACGGTGTTCTGTCAATAATCGAGTCTGGACCAGAAAATCCACTGATTGATATCATGAGCATGGGATACGCAACTGGTATACGATGACATGCATCAACCAAGTCAGCGTGCCTGACCACCCAATAACGTTGGTGGCCTCTTACGACAAGCATAGTCGCCTTTTACGGCAAGCATGGGTTGCTGAAGACCTATTCTACCCCGGATCTTCACGGGTATGATCTACTAAAAAGTTGGATACTTACTCATCCACATCAGATCATAACCAAAGCCCAGGTTTCAGGAGCAACCAAGGAGCATTCAACCTGGATGGCTGAAACTGGGGTAGTTGGAAAGTCATCCATGCTAATTCGCGAAGCTTTAGTGAGTGAGTTGGGTTTAAGGCAGCTTTTAACACTATTCCAGTTATATCGCGGCGTGTCAGCTTAATGTGGTAGGAAAGCCCGAAGTGATGCAGGTCTCGGACGTTTACCACTTTTGTGAAACCCACGAGCACGGGTATGGTGCTGACAAACCTAGAAACATAATCGGGACGAACCGGGATTCGATCCCACAATTATAGGTTTCTGGCGTGCCCAAGGGACGCAACTCTGCACAGAGAATCACGGCGCCTTAGACGACTGGGCCAACCGTGTGCCCCCCTGACATTTTGAGGCATGGTCAATTCTTGATAGTATTAAATAATACTTTATGAAACGATAACATTGAGGATTCATCACACACACAACATAGAGTCATAACATCCCACCCTTGTTTTGGCATTAATGCACTTCAGCAGATATATAACTTGACTACATTTTTTCACAACATGAAATGTTATAACCCCACGTTAGTCTCCGGTCAAAATGAAAACCAACGCCCATACAAATTCTGTTTCGTGGTCACCAAATGTTAGCTCTCTTTTTGTGGGAATTTTACGTAGGGTTATCATTGCAACAAATTGGCATTGAAAATACTTATTACATTTTTCATTTGGTAACCAATATTTTTTTACTCATCTTTTCATCACTCTATTGGTTTTTTTCCAAAATGAGCTAACATTTTGAGATTAAAAAAAGTAATAAAAACGTTTTAGATATACATAAGTGTTCTAACTAAAGGAATGACTCGGAAGGTAAATTAGGTCGTAATTGTGTTTCGGAAATTAGCTCCATTGAACATGTTGAACGCACTCAAACTTAATTGGGTATTTACGCATGCTGGTTTTTTTTATACATGTGAGTTTTTCATTAAATGCATGCGTTGCTGTACTCAAGTTACTCAGTGATTGGGTTTTTCATATAATTTTTTTGATTTATTAATATTATTATTATTTTAAAAAAAAATTATTTTATTTTTTTTTGGGGTGGGGGGGGAGGAGAGGGGGTATTTTACGCAAATACGCTGCTTATCTGTAGCTCTGTAAATCTGTGAAAAAGACGTAATTATAACATTGAAAAGCACAGGCTAGTAACACTACCTTGTGGGGAATAATTTTATATCAAATGTATACCAGGGAAGCCCTGTCCGACGCACACGAATCCTCATAAACCAATCACGGGTGTCCACCATTGTGTTTGCGTAATAACCTCTGAGGAAGACCTCGTGAGTTAGGTAGCAGATGAAGTATGGACGTATGGGCGTAGTGTTTCAAAGGTCCAAAGTCAACAATTGAAACTTCATTATGGATGACCCACAACCTCCTGATCAGTGGTTAGGCACTCTTACAAATACTCCACAGTACTGGTTGAAGACGTGTGGTTCAATCCAAGCACAGGCGTCCGTATCTAAAAATAGACGGCCTCATGCATATTCATGACCATCTCCACACGCGAATTTGTAGTATATGTAGTTATCTGTTATCGCGAGCCCGTGTGGAGATGGTCATGAATATGCACGAGGGCGTCTATTTTTAGATACGGACTCCTGCGTTCCAAGGTACCACCATGTCAGAGAATATGATATATTTTAGGAGCGCTTCTATAGGCTGTCGTAACGCACTTGTTTCGACAGTTCATAAAACACCCCTCACATTATATAATTTTAAAATAAATCCGTGTCTCCATTTCACATCATATGGTTTTTCAATATCGAAAACGCACAACACGTAATCTTGATTGCATAAAGCTTGCTTTGCTTCTGTCTGCAGTCGTGATGGTGATCTGTACATGGACGACCCTTTCTAAAACCGGGTTATAGCTAAAATGGCACCTCAGCAAAACGTCACCGGGCCAAAACGTCACCTCGCCTCAAAACGGCACCTTAACATTCACGGTCCTTAACATTGTTGTCAGGACGAACAATGAAGATGACAACTAAGATTGGTTGGTTTGTTGTTTAACGCCGCACTCAGCAATATTCCAGCTATATGACGGCGGTCTGTAAATAATCGAGTCTGGACCAGACAATCCAGTGATTGATATCATGAGCATCGATCCACGCAATTGGGATCGATGACATGCATCAAACTAAGTCAGCGAGCCTGACCACCCGATCCCGTTAGTCGCCTTTTACGACAAGCACAGTCACCTTTTACGGCAAGCATGGGTTGCTGAAGACCTATTCCACCCCGGAATCTTCACGGGTCGACAACTAAGAAGAACTGTATAATGTGTATATATATGTGAATATATGTAGTTATCTATGACTAACTGGAAAACTGTAAACACATCAAATAACATGTAAATACATCAAATAGCACGAAATAAATCATATATACTACTACATAAATCGCTCTTATCGTTATTAAAAATAGAGGTGCCGTCTTCGCCCGGCTCAAAGTAGCCGTTTTCGCCAAATGCGGTGCCGTTTTCCCCAGAGAAACCTGTGACGTTTTGCTGAGGTCCGTTTTAGCCTGGACCCACTGCATGTGCATGGCCGACTTGCACAAAGCGATCTTAGCGCTAAGATATTCGTAACTCCCATATTTTAACATAGGCTTACGATAGTCGTAGCGCTAAGATCGCTTTGTGCATGTGGGCCCAGCTGCACCCTCTAAAACCTGAAAACTTGTGGGAGAAGCCTATTCTTCTCGAGACAAAAATCCAGTATATTTGTGACCATAATTTCCATAATTTTGCATAGATTGGACGTGAGTGAAATATTTGTCTAAATGATGCAGGTTCAGTTGAATCTTTCACTTGTTGGGGGTACTGGACTCGGTGAACATTTCAGTTTTTGTAGAATTAACTCCCTTGGCTCGTTAACTGCAAACTCAATGCAGCGCGTTAAATCTTCGTCGGTGTGAGGAGATACCGCCACTTCCGCTTATAAACATTTACTTTGTTTGCATGTGAATTTTATCACATCGATACAATTGACAATCAGCGATGCTGTCGAGGTCTGTACGAGCTGAAACTCGAAGTCGAGCTAAAGAGGATATCAAGAGAGTTATTAATGCTATAGATAAAGTTAGAAAATGGTGAGTATGACTTTACCGGTGGCATTTTACAGGGTTTCTCGATCTATGGATTGAGGTCCAACAAAAGCCACCTGGCCACAGATTTGGTCAGGACAGTACAATGAAATCTGTGTATTGTAATTCGACCTGAATGCATTCCGAGTGTTTCCTTTTATCTACATCACTATGGTGAATGATTATGCGAAAGCCATAAGAGCCCATTAAGCCCAATAGTTATTGCTTACACTGTTACAGTGAGTGAGGCAGATCAAACGTTAAAACGTCAATAATACTAAAACTTACTATGTATTCTCAGCAATGTTTGAGATAATTTTAAAAACCCAAGAACACAGTCGGGCAGGTGACTGTTAAGTGTTGCCTGCTGATCTTCAAAGTTACCTGCCCACATAGAGGCATTATGAATATTGAAAAATCGCAGAAACTAATAGAAATCATGTCTTGATTTTGTTGAAATAAAGCAAACAATAACTTGAGAATTTACAAGAAGTTATAATAAGACTGAATATGTAAGTTGTCTTAAAATTAAATTATCTGCCAGACAGTCGGGTAGGTGAAGGAAAATTTCATGCAGCCTGACAGGAAAGTTTCGGGCAGGCAGTTATTCTGGGCACATTTTTTGGACACTGATTATTAGACACATCAGCTGATCCCTTAATTATAGATTGAAGATTTGGTTACAGCTCCACCTATCAAAGTTTAGCCCTATTATGGTGTGGGTGGGTGGGGTGGGAAGAGGGGTGCTGGGATTTTGTATGAAGACTCCTGCCATTGAAACTAAAAAGTTTTGTCCACTTGCCCATGTAATGAAATCATATATCATGTATGTAGCAAAACCCTTAAAAATGGCAAATTTTCTACTACCGGTAGTCCTTATAATGCCTTAACTACTTGGCAGATTGGCAAGTATAGAACTAGTTCTAATTTCTATCACTGAGAATAAATATTTTTTTCAGCTACACGTACATCATGGTACATCTGAAAAAACACATATCTCTACAACAATGTATTTTTTATGGCAGACAATTTCTACTTTTTTCAACCGTAAAAAGCATATTTTGTTTCAAGCAATATTTGGGGGTCATATTTGTTTTACAATATATTTTTGTAGTAATCACAGTCTCTTAAAAATAGTCATGATCCATAGAGCTCCAGATAAGCTTTTGGTGTGGTGGGTATTTTACACATGCATTTTAAAATCATTGGGTATCAGTAATTCTATCTGGGTATTCAAATTTCTGTTACCCACTAGTTTTTACACATGTAGGTATTTAAGTTAAATATTTAAAAACACTATTCATCTCGTCCCTGCAAACTGGTGCCGTGTGGGTTCGAGAGCTTTATCGGACTCAAAAATACCACGATACTTCCACAAGAAAGTGTGATGGCAAATGATCATGATGTAACTGTCATCGTGGAGTTTGGCAAGGTTGATGGAATGCCCGTTTATAATTTCAAAATAAGATGCTGATTTGCTAATCGAATACGCAGGGTTACTTCACAATATTTTGATGATACGCACAAGTTTTATTTTTGTAGCTTATCTGTAATGTTCGTTGCGTATTTGATATGCTTGGATTTTATTTTATTGCGTATTTCTGCATTTCTGATGCGTATTTTACGCAGATACGCAACTTATCTGGAGCTCTGGATCCTAATCTTTTTGTTCAGTACAGAAGTATGGCATTGCAACAAGCACAGAGGTACGAGAAATGCAAATAACATGAAAATGAGTTCACTTGTTATGTCATGGAAATATATGTCTATTTTTCAATTAAGTTTGTTGTGTTTATGTATCATAGTTACATGAGGAACTGATCATGCTTTTATGCTTAGTGTAGCAATATTGTCCTTTTCAGGGAGAAGAAATGGGTGACAATTGGCGACACCACCATGAGGATATACAAATGGGTACCAGGTAGGACATTTCTGCAATGGCATTTTTTTCCAAAGAATCGGGGGCACGGGTGGCCCAGTTGTCTAAGGCGCCGCGAATCGCTGTGCAGAGTTGCGTCCCTTGGGCAAGCCAGAAACCTATGATTGTGGGTTCGAATCCCGGTTCACCCCAATTATGTTTCTAGGTTTGTCAGCACCATACCAGTGCTCATGGGTTTCACTGAAGTGGTAAACGTATGAGACCTGCATCACCTTGGGGTTTCCTCCCACATTAAGCTGACAAGCCGTGATATAACTGTAATGCTGTTAAAACCCAACTCACTCACTCACTCACTCACTCCAAAGAAGCACCTGATTGCATTAGATGTTGGTTAATAGTGTGATTATTTAACTGTACTATTATATATATATTCAAGAAGGACACAATTTTATGAATAACAACTTCTTTAATACTGTAAAAAGTGACGTTTCGGTACAGATCCTTATACCGTTGTCAAGCAAGACTGAATGAGGGACATAGTACAGAATATGTATAGTAGGTGGAGGATTAACAGTGCATACATGAGTTGGATAACATGTGTAAGTGTGGACAACAGAGGGATAATACTGTCACAACACGGTGGCCAGAGAACAAGTAATGCCTATCAAACAATTTATTATGTACAGTCATGCCCCGCTTATACGGACTTCAGATATCCGGAAACCTCAGTTCCCGGACGATTTTCATTCAAAACGAAATAATTACTATATAAATTTACCCGTATATACGGAAATTCAGTTTCCGGAACCGGATGGTCATTTTCATACACAAAACAAGGAAATGCACACAAAATTGTCTCACTTACCCAGACAATACACTTCCGCTGGTGGTAATCCTTTGATTCGTGAAAAGTCAATTAACCAAGTGACACTGAGTTACGTTTGAGATGAGCTTGTTTATTGTACATGTAATCCCATTCAATAAATATGGCGTCTGTGGAGGTCAGAGGTCAAAGTTGTGACTTCAAACTGTGAGTTAACTGGCCTGTCAACCAGCGAAACGTAAGCGACACGCAGTTACAGCACGCGAAAAAAGGGAAATTTGTCTGTTTAACATGTTTAAGGAAAAACACCCGTCAGCAAGTTTGGAAACCATCAGTAAGCATTATGGCACTGAATTTGGACATCGACAATTGGTGACATTTTAAAAGACAAACAGAAGTGGCTAAAGAAGCTGGCTTCAGTTAAACGGAAATTCGTTTATACGGACGAATTGTGAAATGACACAAGTGTCCGTATAAACGAGGCACGACTGTATATTTTTTCAAAACACATTGCTGATACATGAATTCTGAGTCTATCACTTGTTTGATGTTTACCTGAATCCCAGTTGTTTTTCATTCACATGAAATCAATCCATTAACTTGATTAATAAAAGAAGCATTCCCTGCCTCATCCAAATATTTCGTGTAAATTCGTTGACTTGTCATACAAGACAGGCCCATACATAGAGAATCTCACCCGAGTGTCTTTTGATATCAAATATATCAACACGAGTTGATAAAAGTGGAAAAATTCCGAGGGCTTGCCGAGGGTTTTTGCCACTTTTATCAACGAGTGTTGATATATTTAATGTCAAAAGACACGAGGGTGAGATTTTATTTATCATCCAACATCATTCTTCAACATCATCAGTAATTAGCAGTGTCTTCAGTGTAAAAGGTACTGCTAACAGCTTCAGTAGCAGAGCTATTAGTGATGTCATTTGATTGTGACGTCATGGTAACCAGTGACGTCACAATGGTCTGCAAAGCATTGTGATGTAATTTCATTGCAGCGACATCTACAGTGTAGATATCGCTTGATCTCATCCAAGCGATATCTCCTGTGGGAGCCAGTTTGGGATGATAAATCTATTACTGTTTGTTCTCTCTAGTTTAAGGTGAATGCTTGTCGTAAGAGGCGACCAACAGGATTGGGGGTCTGACTTGGTTAATGCATGTCACCATATCCCAATTGTGCAGATCAATGTCAATCACCTGTCTCTCTGGTCTAGATTTGATTATTTTCAGACTGCTGTCATATAGCTGGAATATTGCTGATGTTGTCGTTCGAGAAAGAAAACCCAATTAACCTTTTTTTATAATTGTTACCTTTGCTAACTGGTTGATGGCAGATATCTTGGCTCTGGAGGTCTTTGACTAGTGCTGTAACCATGGTAATGATACGGCGATACAGTATTGTATCTCGATACAGAATAATAACAGAAACTCTTCAACAACCAGCTTCGCAGATTTTCTAGTATTTCCCTGTTGGCTATAAATAGCACAACAATCACAGAGCCCTCCAGCCTGTGTTTCTGCCCTATGATATCCCATCTTCGAACTTTGAAATTGAAAAACAAATGGTTATGGGTTCATGGGGTTGTGATTCACCTGCAAAAAGCAAGAAAAAAGAATATCAACTTATGAAATACAAGTACTGTTTCAGGATATGAATTGTATCGCACCCATAGCATCGGGATATAAAACATATTGCAACATCACCATATTGTAAAACCTCTACTTTTGATGACATAGATCTTTTTGGGGCAATATCTGTAGACCATGTAGATCACCCCCAATCTTTTGACAATTGTACTTAGTGCCCCTCCCACCCCCCATCAATAATGATGTTGGTAATCAATGCATAAACATTGCTTTTTCATTTTAACAACAATGCTGTAGACAAATGGTAGAGAATGTGAAAATATTATTGCACATGTTCTTCGCATAGATATTTAGATTTTTTAGCTTGAATCGTATGGATAATAACAATAATAATTTGTTACACATGTATTATTATGAGATAAGAATCCTAGTTGCCATGGTTACCTGTTGACTCATTAAGGGATGTTGTCATATATGTATCTATGGTAACTGATCAAGATATTTCTGTAATTTCAGTTGCTAACCAAGGATCCCCTCAAGTAAGTATAAGCCACCTCATCCCTGTGAAGATCCGGGTTAGAATTGGTCTTCGGGGACCATGCTTGTCATAAGAGGCGATGTACTGCATCAGGTCGTGAGCCATGCTGACTTGGTTGATGCATGTCATCATAATCCAATTGGGGGCACGGGTGGCCCAGTCGTCTAAAGCACGGCGATTCGCTGTGCAGAGTTGCGTCCCTTGGGCACGCCAGAAACCTATGATTGTGGGTTCAAATCCCGGGTTCGCCCCGATGATGTTTCTAGGTTTGTCAGCACCATACCCGTGCTCGTGGGTTTCACCGAAGTGGTTAACGTCTGAGACCTGCATCACTTCGGGCTTTCCTCCCACATTAAGCTGACACGCCGCGATATAACTGGAATACTGTTAAAAGCGGCGTTAAACCCAACTCACTCACTCACTCACTCACTCACTCATAATCCAATTAATCAATACTCACGTTGTCAATCACTGGATTGTCTGGTCAAGACTAGATTTCTTTACAGACAACCGTCATATAGCTGGAATATTGATGAGTGCAGCATTAAACAACAAAGAAACCAACAAACTAGCTATGTCAACAATGTTATTGCATTATTAGTCAAAGTGAAACTTGTGTGATGTGATTATGCAAATGTTGGAACTTCTCTCCCTTGTGTGTTCCACGTGTTCAGGACCGTCACCATGGTCCAGTGGTAGAACGTCCGCCCAGAGAGAGGAAGGTCAGGGGTTCAATCCCTTGTCACGTAATACCAAAAGACGTTAAAAGATGGTACTTGTTACCCTGCTTCGCCTTGGCATTAAGGGCTAAAACAAGGACTGGTGGGGTACTCATGTTAAACTGTGGCATGGTATCTCAGTGGGCTAGCACTATAAATCAGCATCAGTCCAGACTAGTACAAGCAGCCACACTTCGCTATACAAGTGCAATAATCCTGGACGTGTCGTTAAATGCTGTTTCACATCACCATGTTTTCAGATAAATTTGAATGTATTTGTTTCTGGGTCATGTGATTCCTAAAGGTGATGAGTCAGCAAAACATCATTTCCTTTCTCTGGTATTCATCAGATATTGACCAGTAAACATGGTACAAAAATGGCTTGGACTGAACAAATCAAGGGCTATTTGTTCCTGTGTCAGTTAGAAATATGGAATGCCTTTCATGGTTCGCAATTCCTTGTCTTTTAATGACAATGGCATGGTTAAAATATTTTTCCCAGTGCCTAAAAGGCACACTTATAAATAATGTTTTTTAAACTTCAGTACCTTGTGACAATGTTTGTTACATGGAGCTGGGGCGGTCTAGTGGTTAGAGCATTCGCTCGTCATGCCGAAGACCCGGGTTCGATTCCCAACATGGTACAATGTGGGAAGCCCATTTCTTGTGTCCCCCGCCGTATTGCTGGAATATTGCTAAAAGCGGCGTAAAACCACACTCACTCACTCACTCACTCACTCACTCACTCACTCACTCACTCACTCACTCACTCACTCACTCACTCACTCACTCACTCACTCACTCACTCACTCACTCACTCACTCACTCACTCACTCACTCACTCACTCACTCACTCACTCACTCACTCACTCACTCACTCACTCACTCACTCACTCACTCACTCACTCACTCACTCACTCACTCACTCACTCACTCACTCACTCACTCACTCACTCACTCACTCACTCACTCACTCACTCACTCACTCACTCACTCACTCACTCACTCACTCACTCACTCACTCACTCACTCACTCACTCACTCACTCACTCACTCACTCACTCACTCACTCACTCACTCACTCACTCACTCACTCACTCACTCACTCACTCACTCACTCACTCACTCACTCACTCACTCACTCACTCACTCACTCACTCACTCACTCACTCACTCACTCACTCACTCACTCACTCACTCACTCACTCACTCACTCACTCACTCACTCACTCACTCACTCACTCACTGTTACATGAAGCCAGTGATGAGTGTACTTTCACACAAGGAACCATGACACACACATGGAACATAATGCCCATGTGAACATGCTTAATGCACATCATGATACACAAGTTCAGGCTACCCACAGGACTACCTGGACCTTGGGGTTGTCACATCATATATATTTTGATGACAAACATTATCTAGAACTCTATGGTTACACTACAGGTCACTAATGATCACATTTCTTTCTGATGATGCACACATTCCTTCTGACTTTATATGTTTGTATAAACATAAGACTTCGGTCAACTTCAGTGTAAGTATGACCAGACCGTTTTATACATGTCTAATTACATTTTGCCAGGAGTACAGTCAAACGTTTCTCAATCTCTTGAGACCTATAACAGGTACCTGGGTAGGGTCGGGTATCCAGGTAGGGTTGGGTAATAGGGGTGGGTACCCGGGGAGGTTCGGGTAATAGGGGGTCGGGTATCTGGGTAGGGTAATAGGGTTGGGTACCCGGGGAGGTTCGGGTAATAGGGGGTCGGGTATCTGGGTAGGGTAATAGGGTTGGGTACCCGGGGAGGTTCGGGTAATAGGGGGTCGGGTATCCGGGTAGGGTAGGGTAATAGGGTTGGGTACCCGGGTAGAAAATATGGACTCATCCCAGCCCTAAATTCCATTCCAACAAGATGTGTGGATGTGATATGTTTGTGTTCCAGTCGTCTCGGTCAGCCCAGAAGGGTTTGTTTAAACAGAAGGGAGGCAAGTCTGTCGGAGACAAGGAGAACATGAAAGAATTGTCTAACGGTAAAACACTGTGTGCTTACTTCTTCTTGTATACTTGTAATCATAATGACTTGGTAGCGTTATCTTCATGATAGGGAACACTTGCATTATACTGGATGCCATGTTTCCATTCTCCTCTTTCAGAAACAAATATTTGGAAAATAGTTAGGCAATACTCAAAATTAACAGTAAATTATTAGCCATTTCATAGGCATTAAAATTTGAAATTCAATTTATACATAAGTGGTAATAAGATGCAAATAGAAGTTTTATAATGGCGTGTGACCACCTATCATGTATTTAAGTCAGGAGGAACATTTCATTCTACAATGCTCTAGTAATATATTTTCTGAACTTTATAATAGACGTGAATAGACCATGCTAATTTAGAAAGAGCTCAAATGTAACAAATGTTCTATTTGGGATAACACTTTCTTAGTAAATTCCAAATTCTAGTACGTTTTGGGGTTGAGTCTAGTCCAGGATTGGAACCCATACTCTCAGATGAGGCACCTAATTGCCAGCACACAAAGTCAGCGATCTAATCCACTTGGTAATAGGCGATGGCATTTAGTAATCTGAATAATGTAAGACTTTATTCAAATCCATATGGATGAACCTGTGATAAGATGGCCTCTTTTTCATTATTGTTTGCATATAATTGTAGTCACTTAAAACATTTGTAAGAACTTCTTTTTGGTGAGCTGCAGAATTGTTTTTGTTGAATTGTGTTTTTATTATTAGGCATGGCCAATTTTGATCTGTTTATAGAAGTCCTGTACCAACATGACGTAGGGTGTGACATACTCCGGGTATACCGTATTCAACGTAATAAACACCCAGGGCACTCTCAGAATTAAAAATAAGGGGGCTCTTATTAGAATATAATTTTGGTGAGAAAAAAAAACAGAGTTGAAAGATCGTAAATTTTGTGGTTTATATGACATTTACATACAACAAATACATTTTTCCAGAATTTAATTGCCCATAATTAAGGGTGCACATAACACTTGAGAGTGTAGTATACGTGAATAAATCAGTCTTGTGTACATTGATCAATCAGAAGGGGTGATAATTGGGATTGTTATCAAGACAATATATTAGCAAATATCGCCGTGAGGCCAATCCAGAAAAAAACTGGCCATGTCATAATAAGATTTTTTTTTTTTTTAAATAATAATGATGATATTAAATGTGTTTCTTCAGTTGGTTTCATTGTGAATTATTACTGTATTCTCTTCATATACTATGATATACATGGGGGTGTCAGGATTCACGATGAGTCAATGAATCGCAAGTTTCCACCTCATGTTGTAATAAACCTTCATATATAAGTTCATATTTTTATTCTGTATTAATTTTCAAGACATGAAACTTTTTTGGATAACAACATAAGATGTATCATGTCTTTGTCGTCGTCCACTTTCTAAATTCCCATCAAAGACATAGTATTTACAATATCTAATCAGGCTAGCATTTACCTACCGTCTGTCATGAAACGAAATTTTAATTTAGATTGATGCTACCTTTACAACGATCCTGAATAAGTCAGCAAGCTCTTGCCAACCAGGGCCCACTAGCACAAAGTGGTCTTAGCGCTACGATGATCGTAACCCCCATACTCTATCATAGACTTAAGATAGTCATACTGCTAAGATCACTTTGTGCACGTGGGCCCAGATTGCATTGAAATGGATTAGTTCATGCAAAACCAGTGCAAATTAAGTATAGCGATGGGTATCATGACTCAAGTATCTTTAAGATAGGTGTATCGTGACACCCCTAATATAATTCTTTGTATATTCAATGTTAAAGTGCTTTCTGTGGGATCTGCATTATACATCATAATACATGTTACTTTCTACAGCATTATCTTAGTATTTACCATGGAAAGGCCCCATTCCATACCCCTACCACCCTAATCTAATGCCTTGATGGCAGAAGAATTACGATGACCGTAGCTATTCCATGACTTTGTGTAAAGGGGTTGTGCTAATTGTGTTTAATATGTTTTAATGATTAATTAGAATGATATCCCCATTGCTGTTTAGTCTACCCGTACCTACTGTGATGGCATCTGTCTGTGCTTGCCCGGACCCTGTTGTGTGTGTATGCTAATTGGTTGCTGCCATTTTATTTATTTCTCCCAGATTCCTCCTCTCAGTTTAGTAACCATGGTAACCACCTGCCTAAGGGCGGGACTCCATCGTCCAAGAGTCGTAGCTCTAGTAAGTCGGCCCCCGCGGTCAGTGGGCGGGGTCACCAGTTGGGTCCCGCGTCATCCTCGTCCTCGTCATCTGCTGATAAGCCAGTTCTCGCTAAAAGTCAATCTAGTCTAGGTTTGCTTTTCTGTTCTGCCTCTTTCGTTGCATCCATTCACAATGTTCTGCTTCTGTTTACACAAGTGTTCGAAACTAAGGAGGAATCACTCGGGGTCCTAGTTGTAAGCAGTGTTTGCATTTACGGCGTCCCATTTACAGAAATATGTACTGAAAAGAAATGGGACGCGAAAAAAGAAACCTACATTACATGTTTTTCATTTTGAAAAAATAGTTTACTGTACACATAACTTAATGTTTTTTTGTTTCGAGTTTCTCTCACCTCCCAAAATCCATGTGATCCACATGAAGACAGACACTTAAAAATTTCAACCAGACACTTTATTTGTGCTCAGAATGGCAGGGGGGCGGTCGGGTAGCCTAGTGGTTAAAGCGTTCGCTCGTCACGCCGAAGACCCGGGTTCGATTCCCGACATGGGTACAATGTGTGAAGCCCATTTCTGGTGTCCCCCGCCATGATATTGCTGGAATATTGCTAAAAGCAGCGTAAAACCTCATTCACTCACTCACTCACTCACTCAGAATGGCAGGTTAAAATTCACACATTCACCATTCGTGCCTACAGTGACTGTGGGTAACGCGTCCAGGGGGACCCCATTATTTTAGAGTCCAAACACTGGTAAGCAATGTCCAGAACAAAACATGGAGGTCCATAGGTTAATCTAAAGGACCTTGGATCACCTTAGTTTCGAACACTGCACTTGCTGTGAGGTCACATGGACATGCCTGAGTTAGACTATACTGATGGTAGGAAATATGGGAACATCTAACAATGGATATAAGGAGTTGGTGCAAAGTGCTGTGTGTACTATGAGGAAACTGGGTATTTTTCAGAATCTAGTGAACGTATCAAATACTATTGTTTCACTCCAACTCCAACCTGCAATATTTCTTCTGTTCCCATATTTAATTCCATCAGTGTAATTGTTATGTATTGTTGGTTATGGAGAGGTATCTATCCAGATAGTTGGATTAATGACTGAAACTTGACTGATAGATCCTTGACTGATATACACTTGACTGATGGGTCTTTAATAGATAGATCCTTGACAGATAGATACTTGAGTGTTGGACCCTTCACTGATAGTTCCTTAACTGACATATCCTTGACTGATAGATCCTGGACTAATGGCCCTGACTGACAAATCCTTGTCTGATGGCTCCTAGACTGATAAATCCTTGACTGACAAATCCTAGACTGATAAATCCTTGACTGATAATAGATCTTTGACTGATTGATAGATCCTTGACTGATTGATGGATCCTTGACTGATTGATAGATCCTTGACTGTTAGATCCTTGATTGACAGATCCTTGACTGATAGATCCTTGATTGAGAGATCCTTGACTGATAGATCCTTGATTGACAGATCCTTGACTGATAGATCCTTGATTGAGAGATCCTTGACTGATAGATCCTTGACTGATAGATCCTTGATTGAGAGACCCTTGACTGATAGATCCTTGATTGACAGATCCTTGACTGATAGATCCTTGACTCTTCCTGCACCTGCATGTTCGACCTCCTTGCTGTTTCTGTGTTGAATGTGTGTCCTATAGTGTTTGTTGTTGGGTAGAGGCTCAGCCTGGTGTGTACTGTTTCTCCATGCGGCGTGCATGCTGGGCCCAAGGAGATTCAGTCTCCTTTCAATCAGATCTATTGCTCCAATATGACACCTCTCTGCACGAAGATCCGCATGAGACGCCTCCATAGAAGATTGTGTCAGTTGAACCATCTAATCAGCCAACCAGTGCCAAGGATTCTAAATTCTTGATGTAAGTCAGTTAAGCTTTCAAACAAGCATATCTGACTTCTGTATCTCTAAAACGAATACAATTGGGGAGTTCTGACTGCCCAAAATAAAGCCGCATGGCTGTATTGTTGTGGATATACTATGCACCCTGTAGTTTCTGACGGGCGTGTCATCCCAAGGGAATACGATCGAAGGAATATTTGTGTTTGAGTAGATTTTCATTTGTACAATGGAGCTGGTAAAGAATAAAGTTGAAATGTTTTAGAAAGCTGGCATTTGATTGGCTCAAGAGTCCATGTATGCTTCAATATCATTGGGCAGTCCCGGTTCTCTCCAGGTCCATCTGACACGACATTCTATGGAGGTGTTCGTAGGTCTGGACTCAGAGAGGTATAGTACCCGAGTACAAGATCAGGTCGTCATAAGATTGGAGGTGATTATTTGACATTGTGGACCTTGTGGGACATCTCAGTTGTGGCCAGCAAATTAATCTGTAGCTAACTATTTACGCATCACATTTTGTATGGTCTTCTGTGATATGCACACATGTTCAGGGAATGATTATTGCTTGAAGATATGCATGTTTAATGTAACACATGGACACTGATATGACAGACAATTATACATGTCGTATGATTTGAAATTCTCTTTTTTGTAATTTGGTCAGTACTGTCAGTGACATACAAAGAATACAAAACATGCTAGATTCTGAAAAGTTTTCTTTTTTCATAGAGAAAAGCTAAAATCATATCAAGAAGGGGAAAAATATCCATACGAGGCAAATTCCAGTATTGGTGAATGCTTGTGGTTAGAATTTCAATAAAATATGAAGAAAAATGTTATATTGTTTATTCACCATTTTCACAAGTATTGATTTTTTATGTGAAAGAAATCAAACAAACAAAATCAATCAAACAAATTGAATTTTGTTGTTGAAAGAACAATACTCAAAGGGAGGTAATCCTGATTAGCTGGTATTTTTATTTTTTACATTTTTTGGGGGCACAGAGAAGAATTTAGAGGCTGCAACCATCACTGACCCTGTTAGGAACTGAATTGGTCCCCAGTACCATGTTTGCCATAAGAGCTGACTAAATTTTGATTGGATGGTAATATGTAACCATTGTAACCTAAGTAATGTACTACTAGTGCATCAACCAAGGGTTTGTCTGGCACAGGGCCCTGTTCCACAAACAATCTTAGCGCTAAGGCAATTGTTAGCCTATGTTAAAGTATTGAAATAATGATCTTCTTAGTGCTAGGTAGACTTAACATCTAGTCTCTGAAATGAACGGGCCGTCGGTTAGCCTCGTGGTTAACGTTCGCTCGCCACGGCGAAGACCCGGGTTTCGATTCCTGACGTGGGTACAATGTGTGAAGCCCATTTTTGGTGTCCCCTGCCGTGATATTGCTGGAATATTGCTAAAAGCGGCGTAAAACCATACTCACTCACTCACTCTGAAATGAACATATTTACAGGTACAAACAGTTGTTAAGTTATAGGTATGAAATATAATAAAAAGGAGCCCAGAGACTCTTCATATTCAGCAGTCATCTAGACTTGCTAAATATTATAGACTTGTATGGGTTGTATTGGATATATTTGTTTCAGGGCCTGCATGACAGACATAGACTCTGATATACATAGGCCACCATAATATAACTGATATATACTGTTGACTATGGCATAAAACAACATTCACTTGACTTATGAGCCAAGCTGTAATATTACTGGCTACAGATTAACACCCCATTTAGCCACTCCCATATGCATGGTGATAGTACTAATACGTGTTGTGTTGTTGAACACCCCCAGGGTGTGTCCCACCTTTCCCAGCATGTATCACTGTCCTGAGCTTGTATGATACACTGTTGATGTGAGCACAGTTGTCTCCCTTGCCAGGGATGTCGTCCATGATTAATGGTGTTGATAGAAATAGGATGTTTATGGCTGTTACTAATGTTATTATTCATGGTGAGGGCTAATGAGTTTAGAAAGAGTTTCAGCATGATGTGTTGGGAATGGTTTAAATCTGTGATTCTTTCTTGATACAATAGAATGAAAATTGATAGATATGATTATTACCATGTGTCTATTTGCAAGGTAAATGTGGAAAACAAAATATATACTCGATTCTCATGCCTCCTTCAGCTGATAAAACACTCCTAAAAACTAAAAAGGCATAAAAGTCAATGCTTTTATCGTCTGTTTATATTTTTCCCCCTTATTCAAGCGATTCTAATTTTTAACAAACAATGACTCAATGTAATTTTATTATTGCATTTTATAATTTTGACCCGGGTAGAATTTGATTGAAATCAATATGCGAAAATTTTATGCTTTTTAGTACTTTTCAGAGACAGTTTACCATTGTAAAAGATGTGATGAAGTTTACCATTGTAAAAGATGTGATGAAGTTTACCATTGTAAAAGATGTGATGACTAGTCAAATTCAAGTTTAAAGGGGTGTCTTCTTATATTTCCAACCTGGCAGAGCTATTGTCAGTGTTCACAGGGGTGTTCACAGGGGTGTTCACACATATATTTACTTCAACGTGTGTAACTCTGTTGTCTGTGTTGACACAAATGTTTGCTACACTGTGTGTAACATGCTTGTTTGTGGACCACTGGCATGCAATGATATACCTACCCAGCCATACAGTCAGTCAGTCCAGTAGGAGGACACATGCTTGTGTGGACCACTGGCACGCAATGATATACTTGTACCTACCCAGCCATACAGTCAGTCAGTCCAGTAGGAGGACACATGCTTGTTAATCATTTGCTTTAAATTGCATGTTGAGATAAATATTCTATTTAGTTACTGAGCTTGATATATATAGTAGAGCATCACTTACTGATCAGATAATGTGCATGATTCATTACAGTAAATGCCTGGAGAGTTAGTGTAGGCTGAAGAATAAATGATGTCACAAGTTCACAAATTCCTTTCCAACCATTCTGAATTGAAGGGATGTATCTTCGCCTGCCCAATGATCAGTCTGTAACCCGATGTTTGCAGAAAATGTCCGTACAAATTCCCAAATTGGTGTTAAAATTTCCAAATTTATTGTGTTGTATTTGTAACTAATGACATGGATTTGTAGTGAATTGTATTTCACTGACAACAGGACCAGTGAAGAGGAAGTGGCCTTACTGAGTGAGTGAGTGAGTTTTACGCCGCTTTTAGCAATATTCCAGGAATATCACGGCGGGGGACACCAGAAATGGGCTTCACACATTGTACCCATGTTGGGATTCGAACCCAGGTCTTCGGCGTGACGAGCGAACGCTTTAACCACTAGGCTACCCGACCGCCCCCTTACTGCTTAGTTTGACATTATTGCAATTATGCAATGTCAAAGTACAATATTAAATATTTCTGGATTTAAGAAAGTAGCAAATTTATGTTAAAAATTCCAAATTTTAAATGTTTTTTTTTTTTTAATTGACCCCAAAGGGCATTGTAGGAACTCTTTTAGATAAATCCCTGAAAAATCTGACAAATGTTTTGTCAGCTTTGTGAATTGTGAACTTCTGACAGTGCTTTGAGTCATGTTATTCCCTAGTGTTATACCCTGTCTCTTCCTAGTCTGTAGGAACTTGGCTTTTTCTGTAGTTTATTTGAGTCTATATAGGTACACTGATGATTTAGGACGAAGGACTTGAAGCTAGGTGAACGGTTTGACAGTATGCTGGATGTTGCTTGTGTATTTCAGCTTCCGCCATGTTTGGTGAGGACAGCACCCAGCAGTCCTTCAATGACAGTGAGAACATGAATGAGGACTCCAACATGTCCTTCCCGGATCATTCTGTCCCGGACTTTTCCCAGGACAGCAATGATGTGGATCCAGATCTCAGAGTGGGGTTGTGTAAGTGTGCTGTAGGTCCAGATCTCAGAATGGGGTTGTGTAAGTGTGCTCTAGGTCCAGATCTCAGTGGGGTTGTGTAAGTGTGCTCTAGGTCCAGATCCCAGATTGGGGTTGTGTAAGTGTGCTCTAAGTCCAGATCTCAGTGGGGTTGTGTAAGTGTGCTCTAGGTCCAGATCTCAGAGTGGGGTTGTGTAAGTGTGCTCTAAGTCCAGATCTCAGTGGGGTTGTGTAAGTGTGCTCTAGGTCCAGATCTCAGAGTGGGGTTGTGTAAGTGTGCTCTAGGTCCAGATCTCAGAGTGGGGTTGTGTAAGTGTGCTCTAGGTCCAGATCTCAGATTGGGGTTGTGTAAGTGTGCTCTAGGTCCAGATCTCAGAGTGGCGTTGTGTAAATGTGCTTTCGGTCCAGATCCAAGATTGAGGTTGTGTAAGTGTGCTGTAGGTCCAGATCTCAGAGTGAGCTTGAGTAAGTGCGCTCTAAGTCCAGATCTCAGAGTGGGGAAGTGTATGACTGCTCTCCTTCATAGGACTATGTATATGGTGTAATTCAACATGTTAAGAAAGAAAGAAGCTCACACAGCAATTTTCTTCATATGTAGAAACTTAAAATATACTGTAGGACATTAATTAGAATAATATTTGTCCCAGAAACCTACAATTATGAAGTAAAATCCAAATGGAGCCCATATCATTCTAGGCTTTATTTCAATTTCAATTCTATTTTTTTTTTTTATTCATAGTAATAATAGATATCCCCGTTTAATCACTTTAAATATATTCTCATGGGTCTGGGACAACAAAATGATGTGAGGCAGGGGTAATCGTATGTGGGGTGGGTAGGAATGAAAAGCTAATAGTTATTATATTTCGGCATTAATATCTTTACCATGGTTCCTGTTGACTTAATACTGATGTTCTCTTTTTCCTGTATCAGCCATGAGCCTGAGCCGAGACGAGGACAAGTCACTGAAAGGAGATGAAACTAACGGTAGGTGTGGGGAAAATAGTATATCTCACAATATTCCATTTAAACATGCAATGCACAGCAACTTTACTTGGCCACACAGTAGTGATTTTTCAGTATGAGGTTCGACCAACAGGACTCACCACAATCAGAATATGTTCTGAAATGTTTTTAGGTTTTGTTGGATTGGATGGGAAGAAATATAAGACAAAAATCTTTTTAAAAAGTAGCCACAGTAACTGTTTGACTTCAGACATAATAAACAAATTTTATATTTGGAATAACACTTTCTTAGTAAAGTACAGATTCTAGTCCTTTGGGTTGAGTCCCATCAATCTAACCCAGTCAGCCACCTAGGCTTCCATAATAATGAAAGTCTGACAACTGGTAGTCTAGATCACATACTTTGTGTACCCCTCTGACACATGTAAATTGACAAGGCTCCCATCGCTGAAAGCTATGAATACACAATGCCTTTTAGAAAGTAAGACATAATAGTTGAATGCATCGTATTCTACTGAAAAATAGTTAAGGACCATCTGATTCTTTCATATTACTATCGTTAATCTGTCAAGGCAGAAAAACCAGCATTGTAATAACATCATATATTATAGTAAAAGGTGAGAATAAGGGGGGCACGGGTGGCCGAGTCGTCTAAGGCGCTGCGTTTTGCTGTGCAGAGTTGCGTCCCTTGGGCACACCAGAAACCTACGATTGTGGGTTCAAATCCTGGTTCGCCCTGATTATGTTTCTAGGTTTGTCAGCACCATACCCGTGCTGTGGGTTTCACTGAAGTGGTAAACGTCTGACACCTGCATCACTTCGGGCTTTCCTCACACATTAAGCTGACACGCTGCGATATAACTGGAATATTTTTAAAAGCGGTGTTAAACCCAACTCACTCTCTTAAAGGTGAGAATAAGATTTCCCAGTCTGACGTCACACAAGCCCTATTTCACGGTTTATATGCAGTGTTTGAAATAAAGTTGCCAGGCTGCCAGATTCTTTCATATTACTATAGTTAATCTGTCATTGTATCAATCAAGTGATCCCTAACCCTTTAGTTGGTATATATATATAGTCTCTAGTCACAAACGAAGACTACAAAGCCTTCTCTGACAAAAATAAGTTTATGTAAACATGGTATACGTTAATGCAAAAGTATTGAAAGCTTTAAATAGAATCTGCTGACCAACAATAATGTATTTCCAATTCAGTGACTAACAATCAGTTGTGTTGATGACAGCATCTTTAGGTACACTGTCGTGATTAGAAAGTTGTCAGCCATACAGTTTCTTGTTATTAACTTCATAAACAAATAAGAAATATTGAACTTCACAACAGCTACCTACCCATCATGCCCTTGGTATTCAGTTAGTGAGTGAAAGAATATTTTTATAAACTGTTCAAAATAAGCGCCTGCCCATAGGCCCATAGCAGGTAAGTCTTATGTTGGGCCGGTAGTTTCAAATTTGTATGGGACCCTATGACCTGCAGTAAATTTATGTGTCAATTTATTTAGTTTTAAATATGAGGCCCTGTGGATCCTGATGGCTGGCATCTTTATATATATTTCAAACACTGCATATTAACCGTGAAATAGGGCTTGTGTGGTTTCAGACTGGGAAGTCTTATTCTCACCGTCGACTATGATATGTGATATTCATTGGATGCTGTGGGAGATCTCGCTGACCGGAATATGGACTGGTGCCATGATGTCATATTTGAAGATGGGATGGGTGGATGCAATCTCATTTAAATCAGGGCCCACTTGCACAAAGGGATCTTAGCGCTAAGATGATCGTAACTACCATACTTTAACATGGGCTTACAATAGTCGTAGCACTAAGATCGCTTTGTGCGATCGCTACCACTACACTAAGATCTAAACGCATCTTATTACAAGTCACATGTGAACTTTGACGGACCAATGAAATGACTAACAGGAATTTAACACTGGCCAATCAGAAAACAACTTCAAGCACCGCATATAAACAGTTAAATAGGGGTTGTGTGGTCTCAGACTGGGAAATCTTATTCTCACCTTTGACTATAATATGTGATGTTATTTGAATGTTGTTTTTTCTGCTGTATTGGGTGATCATGTGACAAAGGACAAATTAACTATTAACACACAAGAAAGTGGTCAAATGTAACAAATGTTATATTTGGGATGACACTTTCTTAGTAAAGTACAGATTCTCATACTTTTGGGGGTCGAGTCGAAACCCGGATGCAAACCCACACTCCCAAAGTGAGGCAGCTAGTCGCCAGCAAACAAAGTCAGCGATCTTATCCACTCAGCCGCCAAGGCTTCCACAAAAATGAAATTCCGACAACTGGTAGTCTAGATCACATACTTTGTGTACCCCTCTGACAAGTGTAAATTATCACGGACCCAATGGCCAAAAGCTATGAACACACAATGCTATTTAGAAAGTATTCAAATGTTACAAATGTTATATTTGGGATTCACAAAGTATCTGATCCAGACTACCAGTTGTCAGACTTTCATTTTTGTGGTGCCTCACTCAGGGAGTGTGTGTTCCAATTCCGGATGGGACTCAACCCCAGAAAGTACTAGAATCTGTACTTTACTAAAAAAGATTCATTTTAACATTTTTTAAATTGACTATTGTCACAAATTTTATTGATTGTATCATGTGGCATCTAGATCAATCTCATTAAAATCAGACCTTAGTTCTCACTACCGCTAAACAAATATCTGAAGACATCCCATTAGGGGTCACATCAGAACGACCTTTCATCCGACCAATCAGTGCGTCGCTTACCAGATTATTACCACTTTTATGATTATGAAAGTGACAGTCAGAATATGATTTCTAATCATGCAATCTCGAAAACTTTAACATGGGGTATTCCGAACAATAGTTACGGGTTTAACGACTGAATCCTTACAATCTACACCATCGATTAACCATTCCAGAATATATTTTGTTCAGGTTTCAAATTTTTAATTGAGAATTTGTCAAAATATGTTTCGAAGCATAGTCGCCAATTTGAAATTTGTGCCATAAAGCACGAGAAAGCTGCCTTCTGATTGCTCATTCCATTGGTCAGTCAAAGGTCGGTCTGGCGTGACCCGTAATGGGATGTCCTCAGATCTTTGTTTAGCGATAGCGAGAACTTAGATCTGATTTTAATGAGAATGCATCTAGATTAGTAAAAAAAGTCGACATCACCAGCTGGTTACTGGCAGAGAATGCAAGTCAAGTGGTGTGCAGATGTGTTGCGCAGATGTGTTGCGATGTCTTGCTTGGTCTTCCTGCGTTGGCTCTAGAATGGAGGCCATTTTGTAAAGATGGTGTGTCCTGTGTCACATGATTCACAGTTAGAATTCTTCATGCTAAAACTCTTCACTACCGCCAATTTACAGTTAAATCAAACTCACTCACTTACTCCATGTTTATTCCATCACAGATTCAGAACCCCCAGTGTTGGAGCCTGAACTCGACCAGCCTCCCAGCAAGCGCTCCCGCTCAGACACGCCCACTGCCAGCTGATGACGTCACTGCTAGTCATGTCATTGTGTAATGCATTGTCATTGTCATGTCACGGTTTGGGGATCAATGTCAGTACACTGGTAACAGTGTTCAGGGTGCCGTTGTACAAAACAACCTTAGCGCTAGGACTGTCATAAGTCTATGTTAAGGTGTGGGAGTTACGATCACCTTAGCGCTAAGATTGCTTTGTACAACAGCACCCTGGACTAGGTTGAAACTGGACAAGTCACAGTAATGTCGGCAACAAGCTCCTGTATGCTGTAACAAATCTCCATGCATTGGACACTTTTACTATTTTACTTATGTTCATCAGTTAGATTCCGACTTTAGACTGTCATTGTCACACCTGAATAAAAGGGGTTAGTTTTGTATGTGCCTGTGACTGTCAGGTGAATCAGTGGGGATAGTTTTGTATGTACCTGTGACTGTCGGGTCTGGTGTGACAGGTGAATCAGTGGGGGTAGTTTTGTATGTACCTGTGACTGTCAGACCTCGTGTGACAGGTGAATCAGTGGGGGTAGTTTTGTATGTACCTGTGACTGTCAGACCTGGTGTGACAGGTGAATCAGTGGGGATAGTTTTGTATGTACCTGTGACTGTCAGACCTGGTGTGACAGGTGAATCAGTGGGGGTAGTTTTGTATGTACCTGTGACTGTCAGACCTGGTGTGACAGGTGAATCAGTGGGGATAGTTTTGTATGTACCTGTGACTGTCAGACCTCTTGTGACAGGTGAATCAGTGGGGATAGTTTTGTATGTACCTGTGACTGTCAGGCCAGGTGTGACAGATGAATCAGTGGGGGTAGTTTTGTATGTACCTGTGACTGTCAGACCTGGCGTGACAGGTGAATCAGTGGGGATAGTTTTGTATGTACCTGTGACTGTCAGACCTCGTGTGACAGGTGAATCAGTGGGGGTAGTTTTGTATGTACCTGTGACTGTCAGACCTGGTGTGACAGGTGAATCAGTGGGGATAGTTTTGTATGTACCTGTGACTGTCAGGCCAGGTGTGTCATCTGGATCAAGGGGGGTAGTTTTGTATGTGCCTGTGACTGTCAGGTGAATGAGTGAGGGTAATTTTGTATGTACCTATGACTGTCGGGCCTGGTGTGACAGGTGAACCAGTGGGAGTAGTTTTGTATGTGCCTGTGACTGTCGGGCCTGGTGTGACAGGTGAACCAGTGGGAGTAGTTTTGTATGTACCTGTGACTGTCGGGCCTGGTGTGACAGGTGAACCAGTGGGAGTAGTTTTGTATGTACCTGTGACTGTCGGGCCTGGTGTGACAGGTGAACCAGTGGGAGTAGTTTTGTATGTGCCTGTGACTGTCAGATGAATCAGTGGGGGTAGTTTTGTATGTGCCTGTGACTGTCGGGCCTGGTGTGACAGGTGAACCAGTGGGAGTAGTTTTGTATGTGCCTGTGACTGTCAGATGAATCAGTGGGGGTAGTTTTGTATGTACCTGTGACTGTCGGGCCTGGTGTGACAGGTGAATCAGTGGGAGTAGTTTTGTATGTGCCTGTGACTGTCAGATGAATCAGTGGGGGTAGTTTTGTATGTACCTATGGGGGTAGTTTTGTATGTACCTGTGACTGTCAGGCCAGGTGTGGATCTGGATCAATGGGGGCAGTTTTGTATCAGAATAAGCTGGAATCCAAACTTCTATAATTTGATATTGGTTTGATTGGAGCTAATAATATTCAATGGCTGGCCTTAAAAGCTTGTAAATCAATTTCTAGATCATGGACAGAATATGTCTAGTCAACAGTGACATGCACACCCATGTATGAAAAATGAAATGTCTGGTTTGAGAGAAAATTTTCAGCAAGGGAATTTATTCAATATAGATTAAAGGAGGACTACATCTGAAGGTGAACCAGTATCTGTTTGTAAAGAATCTGATCTTTTACACGTATTTCCTTCAGACTTCTGTGTTTGTGACAGCTCTACACATTGTTAGGTACACTGGCCAATGACTTGTTAGTTATGGCCGATACTGCTGATGTTTGTATGAAGTTTTGCCATAATGCTCGTCATCAACCATGGGCATTAGCCTTGCAACATTTATATCAACATGAATGATAGAGTGGAAGAACATGAGAAAATAAAGTTGAAATTATAAACTGTGTTCTTGTAGTCTGTTGCCTGACCGATGTTGTACTAATGGTAAAAATATTTCTAACAGTGCCAGACTGCCATTCACTCACTTCGGGATTCCGGGTTTGAATCGGTCCCAAGCAACCTATGCTGGTTGTAAGAGGCAACCATATTGATTTCTGGATTGTTTGATCCAGACTTGATTATTACTTCGTTGGGCGGGGGATATAGAAACGGGCTCCATCTGTCCGTCACGTTTCGTTTCCGGAGCATAACTCAGAAACTGTTCAATATTTTTCCATGAAACTTTGCATGTCTGTCAGGTACATGCTGATCTGGTGCCTTTTGCTATTTAGAAATTTTAGAAATGTTTATTTTTTACGTTTCCATGGCAACAACATGGACTTAGGTTCCAAACACTTCTTTTTTTTACAATTTCCATGACAAGTTCCAGGTTATGGTTTGTCTAGATTTAATTATGTCATAAATTCTGCAACAGGGGTGTGGGATATAGCTACGTTAGTGGCAAACTCTTGTTTACAGCTTGAATAATGCCAAGTGTGCTGCCTGTCTCACATTTATGGAAAATGGAAAAAAAGTTGTATTTGTTAACGTTCATCAGCTGATGAAGACAGTGCCTCACGTGACAAATTCTATGATGTGCGAAGTGCTTCATGACAGATTTGCTCATGTGAGGCATGTCAACAAATACAACTTCAATCCTTATATTGACAGATACATAAATCATAACAAAACAATCCATTAAACATCAATCTTTAATTATCTAAAGCGGACTATATGAACGCAGAGGGTCGTCCCAAACATTCCATTTTGAGTGACATCCCTTGGTTTTACAAACGGCAGAAATGGCAATGTCATTCACTTGAAATAGAAGTTGCACCCAGTAAAGTTGGCATTGGAAAGAAATCCAGACCGGGCTGAAAATGGATTGATGTTACCCGGTAACGTTCTGCGAACTCTTGGTGATTGTTTGAGTCATACTATGGCTGCTGATGACGGGGATTACCGCTTGAGGCGCCGCATTTGGATTACCCGAAGCAATACACAAGTGTGGAGCCCAGTGATTTCTTTTGGTAAGTCGAGCATTCTCTGTTATAGCTTCGAATGGACGCTTCATTTCAGTGACCCGACATATAAATGATCTGTCTGGCTTCAAAGCCTGCATCATTCATAGCCTGAATCTCAGTTTTCCCCAATGATTTTTAATGTTATTTTTAGACATTGAGGAATTCCCCTAAAGTAGTTCTGTATGTCTCCGCTCACGTGACATACTGACGTTCATCGGGAAATGAACGACCGTCAGCTTGGTAGTGTTCACCTAGGCGAGGTCACCCGCTGCTGTCAATATATATGAAGATAAAGTGCATTATCAGACGTAGTTCTGCAACTCCTAACCCTTCTGGATTCTGGGTTAGAATTGGTCGCTAGGAAACGGATCGGGTGGTCAGGATTGGAGATTTGGTTGATGGCCTGCATCATACCAAGACAGCATTAATTGTTAATCTGGAGCAATACTGAGTGCAGCATTAAACAACTCACAAAGCAAACCTTTCTCAGCATCTACACTCTTACCTATTGCAAGATAGGGGTGGAACAATACATCGGTGCATTGTGTATTTTCATGCAACAATACAAAGTGATACACTTGCTAAAATTGATTACTTATGACTAGTTTAATGAGCCCCGACCCCAGCGTTTTTGTTGGGCAACTATTGCAAAAATAGCAGCTATGAACAAGTCTACGCTAGCTTATCCTTTGGAGTGAGTACAGTTTTACGCCGCTTATAGCAATATTCCAGCCATATCCCGGCAGGACACCAGAAATGGGCTTCACACATTGTACCCATGTCGGGAATCTAACCCGGGTCTTCGGCGTGACGAGCGAGTGCTTTAACCACTAGGCTACCCGACCGCCCCCTTCTCCTTTGGAACCTCTGAATCTTTATAGTCAAGACATTTCCCTGTGATTTGATGTACCTATACCTATTGCGATATGTATTGTATCATGACCTCTGTATCATGATACATGTCGTATCAAGACCTTGCTGTATCGTTTCATCCCTATTGCAAGGGTTACTGTGTTTTTTCATAGAAAACAAAAAATAACAATAGATATTTGTTAACAAAATGGCTTTATTGCCTATTAAGCTATGAGTGATTTTACTATAACAGATTAGGTACAAATTCATATGGTTATATTTCAAAGGACAGTTGACAGGACAGCAGAGATAAGAGAAGACACGGAAAGACAGAAACACACGTTCCTCTACACACTATAATCATAATACTGACAGTTGTGTGGAATATGTTATATGTCAGAAATCACAAGAATCTTGATTCTGGAAATAGAGTCAATAGATTCGAGTGATTTCTCCGACTTAAACCATGTTATAGTTGATATATCATTTCACTATAACTTTTGGATAATGACTTAGTGTTGCATTACCGGTAGTTCTTAAAATGCATGTTCAGAACGGCCAGTGAATTCCAAGTCCAGAATCACCTGCAACAATAATAGCACAACGTCTTAATGGTTCAACAGAAAATAATTGGAAGTCAAAACATTTATGACTTGTAATGCTCGAAATATCACCACAAATATTAGATTCAAGTGTCTCCATTGATCTTTGAATAAAATATTAATAGTGATAGATTCACATGACACGAATACACATGCTTATCGTGTCAAGTAATACCAAAATCGGAAGGGTAAAATTTAACAATTTGGATTAAAAACTAAATTTTATAACCAACTTGTAAAACCCTTCTCTATAGTCATGATTCCTCACACTATATAATTATGCAGTACTTGCTGCAGAAAGTACATCAAAATCACAATGAAAATGTAAAGGCTAGTAAATACTGTTATTGCCTGGGCAGGCATATATATATTTTTTTAATACCAGCTAGTCTGAAAAATGAAACCTCAGTGTTTATTTTTCTGCAAGAGGAACTGAAATGTCCCTTCAAGAGCGAGACATTCAGTGATGATGATAAAGTTTGTGTGAAACTATAGCAGTATCCTACAGAATCCACTTTAGTGACATCAACATTATTAATGACAATACATCATCTGTCTTAAATACATGAAAGTTCGAACTGAACAACTGCACGACGGTGAAGAGATACAGACAGGGAGACAAGAACAGATGAAGAAATGCAAGCTGTACAGGTGATGGAGATGATGAAACTTCACCATCCTCACCAGTCAAGGAATAGCCTAAGGTACAAGAAATTTTAGAACTGCTGTTGTAAACAACATTACAAAATGGCATTCTACTGAGATGATCGATATGTATCTTTCTTTGACTTAACCACAACCTCTCTCTTCCCCCCACCCCCCTCTCATGTAGGTTACCTGTGAGTACCAGTCAGTGTTTGTACAAGGAAGTTACACCCGTTACACCCGCTCAAAGCCAATTTGATGCTGAATCTCAGATATCAAATCAAGTTTGTTTGTTCCATGATAAAGGACAGAATTCATGCTCAGTGTAGTTTAACAACAAAACACTATGTACTATTGACTGACTGGACTATTCACACACCAATACAGAATGCACAAAGGTGTTTCACATGGGCAAAAACAGGTTGGCTAACTCCATAAAGTTTTCACATACAAATATTTGTGGCAGACGCAAGTGAAAATCATGTGATATCTATGCAGTATCTGATTGGTTGTAAGCAGCCATTCACACATCAAAATCTAAGGAAGAGAATATATGGATGTCAACTTCTTTATTATTAGGAACACAACTTTTCGGAGTAAGCATATACTCCTAAATGTTGTGTTCCTCATAATAAAGAAGTTGACATCAATAATCTCTTCCTTATGTGAATCACTTCTAAAGGCCTTTCAAAGACCTGATCAAAATCTAGTTTGAAAAATGTTGGCCAAATTATTGGTGAAAATAGTAACCGATTTTTTCTCTCGCTAACAGTTTGTCAAACTCTTGAAATTGAAATTGCAATGTTCACACAGTCAAACGTATGTTTGTCAACACAAACTGCAAACATAAATTTGTTGAGTGAAGCCACCTTAGGACAAGCATGATCGTTTGCGACTGTCAAACCTCCTTGTCTCGTATCAGAAGGCACCAATGATTCATCCAAAAACATCAGGACATCAGTATACCACTAAATACCATTTTGAATATTCTATTAAAAGACGAGATTTTCACAAGATCAGTCATCTTTCTTGGCGCCGTTGTACAAAGCGATCTACCTTAACATAGACTTACGACAGTCGTAGTGGTAAGGCTTCTTTGTACAACGGCACCCTGGTGCGTAACGCAAGCATCACTTGAACCGACTCACCAGTAATGGTACGATCATTACCAGTGAATTTGTTCCGGAAAAACAGATTTGACAGTCCCAACTACACACAAAACCTGTATTCCAATTGACAGCAAATTATAAATATGGATGGAATTTGTGAACTTTATCAGAATGGACCAATGACAAACAGGACAATATGGATACCTACACCCTGACATTGGTGTGATTGCATGTGTAACCCCTAGCAACGAGTCCTGGACTGGCGAGGATGAAGTACAGAATGTCCCTGTGGGACTAGCACTAAAGCAGCACATACGAAATATATACATCAATGCTGAATACATCTGTGGCGAGTCACACAGTTATACAATAGATAGGTGTACAGATAGATACACTGTGCATACAATGCACCTGGATATTCACAATGAGAACACTCACCTAACTTTGTACATAAAGGAGCGCTCGAAACTAAGGGGGTCCTAGGGTCCTTGAGGATTGCTCTATTAGCATTTGAATCTAGGGACCCCCTCAATCATGAATCTACGGACCCCTCAATCATTAGGGCACTGACAAGGACCCCATGACTTTCAAACTGTTAAGTTTAACATTACAAAATTTCAACCAAAACCAAAGTTGAACTGACAGCAAATATAAAGACTCTTGTTCGAAACAATCTGTCCCACAATCAAGGTATTTTCTGGACGAGTATGAGTTTCCTATAAACAGTTTTCATATTTAATTTTACTATTCAGGTGAGAGTTGGGAAAGTAATTTTCCCAGGTGATGAAGAAAAAAAAGGATTAGAGAAAGATATAATAAACTTGCAGCTGACAATGTATTCAGCAAGGACACTGGCCAAATTCTGTGTGATGATAAAAAATGATGAACAATAATGAAATGTTATCTAAAAATATGGCTAAAAGAATATACAAAAGCAGGGTTATTTGAGCTAGCTTCTAAGTCATAAATATATCATTTTAACAACTAATCCCCACTTTGTATTTTCAGTCTAAATCTACTGAGCAACACGTATGGACTCCTCCTTCTGGTCAGTCTGTTTCATAATACTCTTCCATTCTTAGAAGCCCCTCCCTAGAGGTGTGAGCAAGTTATTCCTACATGTAAACTGCTATGGTTGGCTGGTTTGTTGTTAAACACCGCATTCAACAATATTCCAGCTATATGGCGGCGGTCTGTAAATAATCTAGTCTGAACCAGACAATCCAGTGATTAATATCATGAGCATCGATCCACCCAATTGGGATATGATGATATGCATCCACCAAGTCAGCGAGTCTGACCACCCGATCCCGTTAGTCGCCTCTTATGACAAGCAATAAACTGCTATGGAATGAATGTAAGGCACATTGGCCTTAACCTTTGAGGAATTCTTATTAACCTGAAACTGAGGTATAAATATGACAATGTTAAACCAGGGATTCAACTTAACAATACCCTGAGTAGTTTGCCAATGTTAACATGTCCCAAGGACTAGTAGAATGTCGGGGTTTCAAGGCACCCTTACATGTTATCACTGTTTGTAAACGTCAGGTTAATTTCTATCCCTGTAAACCCTGTAATATTCACATGCACATCAGCTGGATATTAGTCACGGTTTCCCATAGATTGTACTGGGATACACTGTTTTGCTGTCACTAATGTATCTGAATGATATTTGGATATACTTTTACCATAAATGCGATCACACAACCATTATCAATATGCTATTCAAAAGAAGTTAAAGAACACCCAATTCTTTCATATTACTGTAGTTATCTTTCATTTGAGTAGAATATTTGCAGACTGTATTAACTGTTATTGGAAGAGATAGCCTATAAATACTGGCACTGGCATTTTATAAGCAATCGTCAGAAAAAATCTGAAACAAAATAATTCAAGATGCAGAAGCTTTAGCAATTGTCGAAAAATAAACTAATATCACAATATTAACAAAATGCCTATTTAAAATCCCTTAGCAAAGATGTAATAAAATGTAGCAAAAGAACTAAAACATGAGAGTATTTCTGATGTCATCTAGGAATACAAATGAATGTGTGCTTCTGGAAGTAACCAAATCACAGGTAATATATATATATACACAACTAGTGTACAATCTGTCAAACTGAAATGCCACAGCACGACATGTCTACAAACATTGTTAATATCATGAATACTGATGCTCTATGATGCATTGTCATGGCAACACAGGTCATGTGACATCACAACGCTACTACAGCACAAAGTCTAGCACTTTTAGTACACAGTGGTCTCGATTCTTCGCCGCGCTTGAGTTCGAACTTTCAGGCTGCCATTTGTGATGGGTGATGCTGGTCGCCTGAAAGCAGAAGGATTCAGAGAATGGCAATCACAGACAATTTTAGGTGTGGTATTTCAGTTAGGTCACAATAAAAACATTTTGTTTCAGGCAACCCCCTAGCCTGCAAAATAATTAAATAAGACTGAAAGGTTTGTTAGAACCATTAACATTCTTATTTTTTAAAATGTAAATGTCCCCAAATCAACATGTGTATGTTTGTTGATCTGTAAACATTTGCAGTTGATCATATATGAATCTTCCTACCCACTCAGTCTCATAGGACCCGAGTCCCTTGCCATACACAAAATAGTATCACTGATGGCCTCATCTGATAAGTGATTGCACAACCATGCTATTTCAAACCAGAATCTCTCAAACAAAGGTTCCATAATACAGTCTGTCACTACCTTTGGTCAAGATATGCAAATCAACCTTTTTGTTTTCCGAGATAGTGAAGTGTGTGTTACCTGATCTTGGCCCGGTCTCGGAGCGTGGTGGGCGTGAGGGCGGCCAGTGCCTGCATGTTGGCTGTCAGTGCCTCCACTTCCCGTCTCAGGCGTGTCGGTGTCTCCACCATCTGTCTGCAATATACATACATCACACTGATACACAGACTCATACATGGCTCTGAAAAACATACTTTAGGACCCTCTTTTTTTAAGCAATTGGAACATTCTTGCATATTTTTCAATATAGGGTTGTATTTGAACACTTCAACATCATTACCCTCAAGCCAGTAGCTATTGCTGGGCGGTTTTGTTATGTGACGTCTAGTTTTGTCAACAAGTTTGTTTGTTTGTTGTTTTACTGCTGCTCAGCAATATTACTCTATATGATGTCAATCTGTATATAATCGAGTCTGGACCATACAATCCTGTGAATGACACCACGAGCATCGATCCTCACAATTGGGATCGATGACATGCATCAACCAAGTCAGCAAGCCAGACCACCCAATCCCGACATCTCTTAGGACAACCATAGTCGCCTTTTACAGCAAGCATGGGTTGCAGAAGACCTATTCTACTCCGGATCTTCACAGGTCTCTTCAACAAACATACGCAGAGACTAAAATGAAACTATCAACCAAGTCACCAAGCCTGACACCCAATTAATATAAGCTGCTCTTACAGACAGCATAGGTTGCTGGGGACCAGTTCTAACACAGAACACCCACATTCCTAGACGTCCAATCACATCAACCTCATCTGCCATAAAGGAAACAAAGCCTACCCTTTGCCCATACGGGGTCCATGTCTGGGTGCCTTCACAAGCTCCTTAGGGGTCTCTATGTAGAAGGGGGAGTAGATCTTGGTGTTTCGGTACGGAGGGGTCTTCCCAATGGTTCTCTTCCCCGCCCGAGTGGGTGTCCGTGGCGACATGCCTTTCTTTTCCTTCAGTCTCATCTTCCTGCGGGTCGACATGCGGAATTTCTGGAAAAGAATTAAACAGATAATTATCCTGATTACACTTAGAATAATCCTTAGTCTCTGAAAAAATACAATTATGATTTAGAAATGCAATTACATTTAAATTGAAAAGGAGAACCAGTCAGATGGGAGGATTCAGAACCTGAACTTGTGGAAAATTTAGACTTACTTCATATAGAGCTATAGGCATAGCATTATAGTAAGGGCTGATAGGAGGGGAAAATATTTTAGTTGAGGAACTGAGACCTACATTTAATCAAATCAGCTTTCACTGAAAACTTGAATGAATCTAATGATATGTTATTGTATTGTTTGTTTGTTGTTTAATGCTGCACTCAGCAATATTCCAGATGTATGACAGTAGTCTGAAAATAATAATGTCTGGACCAGACATTGACACCATGAGCATCAATCTACACAATCGGGATCGATGACATGCATCAACCAAATCAGTGAGCCAGACCACCTGATCCCGTTAGTCGCCTCTTACAACAAGCATAGTACCTCTTATGGCAAGCATGGGTTGCTGAAGATCTATTCTACCCTGGATCTTTACAGGATTAATTGCAAAGACAGACAATCCATGAAAAATAATAATCAAGCACTGCTAATCTTATTTTCCAGCTTGTGAAACCAAGTAAAACCAAACCCAAACAGATTCCAAAAACGTGTGTGTCGTGTTGGTAAGGGTCTAAACAGTCAATTACTACAAGGCATTGTTGAGACATTTCATTATCACTATTGACAACCCTCTGTCTTTAATCTCCTTGTTTATTAGCCCACCACTATCCCTACAGTTGTGGAAAACAAACAATAACAGCTCAACAGGTTTCCATAATCGTGATAATGGGTTTGAAAGTTCACACTTCCTTGCTTATCAAATCTGAAATAGGGCAATATCAGTCTGTATATTCCTCTTGTCATAAGAGGCCAGTGAAGATCCAGGTAGAAAATAGGTTTTCAGCAACCCATCCTTGTCCCTAACAGATGACTATGCTTGTCGTAAGAAGCGACTAACGGGATAGGGTGGTCAGGCTCACTGACTTGGTTTGATGCATGTCATTGTATTCCAATTGTGCAGATGCTCATGATGTTAATTTACAGGCCGACGTCATGTAGATGGAATATTGCTGAGTGTGGCGTTAAACAACAAACAAACATCAAAAGACTGATGATTTGGTACGGATGGTAGTAGTATGAATGTTACTTTGGACAGGGTGACTTGTATTTCCCAGATTACCACGGTTACAGCTTAGCTTGACACTACTGTATTTAATCCAATGCTAAAGTAATGATAATTCCTCTGAATTTATCAAAATAAGGACAAAAACACCTTCCCACCATTGTGCCTTGAGCCAGGCTTCCACTGGTCCTCAGCTGAAAGTCCTAAATACATCCCTGGCATGTTTACTTTGAGCTGCTTGAAGGATTGACACTGATGCATCAAGCCATGTCTCTGATTACTGTCAGTACAACACTAGACACATATCAGGTTACCCCTTCAGGGATTTAACTAAACCTGTGTTCAGAGGCCGATACTCGAACCCAGGTCTGTAAGAAATGTCAGAGCAATTCACAAAATGGAACAAAGAGTTTCCCAATTCATGTTCATATAGTTATAACTAATGTTATGTCTTTCAGGTGGACTTGTATCTCACTGATATTAGGACTCATGGAAGGAGAGGCTTTGATGCATGGTTTTACATTATTGCTTTGAATGCAGTGTTAAAACACCTTTGAATTGCAATTTTATTTAAAAAATGCCAAGTTTGAACAAAATAACTGTTCCCCTCAACTTTTGACAGAAATAATCAGATATGTCAGATATACTGTATTCGACGTTATAAGCGCCCCACTCTAGTAAGCGCCCAAGGCGATATTTGCTAATATATTGGCTAGTGAACAATCCCAATTAGCACTCCTTCCAATTCAGCAATGTACACAAGGCTTATACATTTGTGTATAATTACTCACTTTAGTTTTTATGCACCCTTAATTATTGGCAATTAAATTCTGGAAAAATATATTTGGCGTATATTTGACCACAAAATTTATGATCTTTTACTTCAGTCCCCCCCCCCGCCCTTCTTATTTTTACAGCACCTTGAACGCTTATTACATCAAATACAGTATTTAAATATACATTTGACATATTGTGAGAATCAGTTTTGTGTATCATGGAGAGATAAAAATATTCCCAAAGTATATTTTCTTCCCAATTTGCCTGACAAGGGTCCTCAGTTTGAAATCCCTGCCCTTTCCTCAGACCCCAGCCACATGGCCAGGGAGTCCCACATTTAACACCCAATGATGCAACCCATCTCCAACACTCGTTACAACTCAAACAGCTCCCATGGGGCACCTAGCCCCAGGGCATCAAGACAAGGACTTTGATTAAAGGGGCCAGTATGGCCTTGATGGACAAAGGATGACCTATCCTAGGGGTGTGTGTACAGCCTAATCTCCGGCCACTCAGTGGGGTCCAGAATCCATCTGGGTTGACCGGTCCACAGACTGGACCGTCCAAACTGACCATGTGTTGCAGTGAATAATGTGCATCTATTTAGCATGATGTATGGGCAAATAACCAATTACAGGATTACTTCAGTGTTTACATGGGATGTAAGGGGAATGTTAGCAATTAAATTCAAACATGAACAATGGTAGCTTGAGACCAACTTCAAAGGCTCCCCAAATAAGTTGATGTAAATAGACATTGATAAGTGTGCCTGTTTAAGTAGGGCCATTTTGTTGCCAGACCTCTATTGTTCAAAGAGTATCTAATTTGAGACTGTAGCCATGTGCAAATATGGCTGGCAAGAAATTGTGCAATTGGATTGTCTTAGATGTAATGATGTAACTCTGCGTCATAAATCTGTCAATCATTGGGAAATAAATGAAGCTGAAGTAACAAGTACAGAGCCTAGTTATTTCATACTATTCAAAGTAGTGTGATCTGGATTTTGACAACCTTTCAAATTGCAAAGATAGACACCAAATGTTGTCTAGTTTTGTTGAAAATTGAAATTAGCTCATGTCCCATAGTCCTTGCCAACAGTTAAGTTATCATAAGGATTTGTTGAAATGTGCAATTTTTAAGGGTTTTGCTATATGTTATCATAATAAGGACTAGTCTTTCTTGTTTCCTGTTAACATAGTACATGTGACTACATATCACATTTAAAGTTTGCTTGTTGCGTAGCACCACACTCAGGAATATTCCAGCTATATGACAGCAGTTTGTAAATATTCAAATCTGGACCCAAGAACCCAGTGATTGACATCATGAACATTGCTCTACGCAAATGGCTAACGATGAAATGCATCAAACAAGTCAGTGAGCTTGACCACCTGAGAGTCGCCTCTTACAAGCATAGGTTGCTGAAGACCAGTTCTAACCTGGGTCTTCTCGGGGAACACTTTAAGTAGTAATGTCAGCCACAGGTACATTTCTTTAGAACGTAAGACAAATTTCTAGGCCAATAAGCTAAGATGCAGCTATCAATCCATACACTCATAGTTCATGGGAGATCAAATACAGAGATATATATAGATAACACTCTTGGAAATACATTTGTTCATTTCATTAAAAACTTATTTCCTTTTTGATCAAAAGTCTAGCTTAAAATACAGAACTACCCAATCTGGCATTTGAAATAAGCATAACATAGTAATTTCATTTATAGTATTTACCTTCTTACACTTTACAGTATGCAGATATAGCTTTCCACGTTCATTTGCAAAATTTGATACCATTTTTCCTTAGTTTCAGAAACACCATACTTCTTCAATGATTATCATTGACATCATACTTCTTCAATGATTATCATTTATCAAGTGTTTTGTTAATCCATACTAAAACATATTGCAATTTGCAATAGCAATCAAGTCAGAATGGACAACAATATTAGTTAAACCTTTCTGAACCCTATAAAGCTTAAGTTATCAAAACAATTCTGCAACCAAGCCCATGACACTTTTATTCCCAAAATGTTTAACATCACACTTCAAAATCACACATCTAACAGCTGTGACATGATAGATTTTTTTAGGGAACCTTACAATCACATGGTCATTGTCATTTCACACCTGTTGCCATGTCAATTCTCACCTGGCCACGATGTTACAAGTCCACTCGTCCATATCGTTATCTCTTTGTTCATAGGAACTTAGCTGATCTGTGTGCTTGGGGGTTATACCAATTAGCTAGATTAGGTCAATGTTTACAAATGCATTAAAACTTAGAGGGCTGTTAAAGGGCTTGTTTGAATAAACCTCTCTTATGTACAAAACAATATTTACATAGTAGATTAAGCAGAAACAGACTGTCTGAATGAATCTTCACATTGATTTGTGATGAGATGACTCGATTCTCATTGCCCAAAGGAATCAACGTAGAAACTAACATTTTAAGCCCACTATTCCTTATAATACTTTAACTATTGGGCAGTTTGGCTAGGACCAGTGCCAGTTTTTAACAATCATCATCATCATCATCATCATCATCAGTGCAAAACTTTGTCAGCATCATCTTCAGTGGATCTTCGTGTTACATTCACTAGTTTTAGCTAAGCATAACAGTAGACTGAAAAAAATATTATTAGGTGACGTCTTTGGACTTGTCAACAGACTGATAAGTTGTTTCTCGTGATATTTCACCCAATCTTTATTCCTGTGAATGTTTTGGGATTAGATCAGGGGTAAGGTGACAGCATTAGAAACTGGCACGGGTCCTATAGTCCTAGCCAAATTGCCCAAGAGACTAGTAGAAATTAGCCTGTTTTAAGGGGTTGTGCTATATATTTTCATTATAAGGACTAGTGGACAAAAACTGTTAGTTTCTATCACTGGGTTATATGAAATGGAATTTAATGATTCGTTCAAGATTATTGCACTTATATAGCAACGTGCATATAGCAATGTCAGAGGCTGTTTGTATTACTAACTTGACCAATGCTGGGTTTTAGTGCTAGCCCACTGAGTACCATGGCACAGTTTAACATAGATACCCCTTTCAGACACAGTTTACTGACTCCTAGCCAACCAATCCTTTTTTATGCTTTAATGTCGATCACCGGGCAGGGAAACAACAAGTAGCATATTTTCTGATTTTGAGGGTATGATAAAAATGGATACAAATTTCCTCTGATTCTAAATCAGTATCTCAGATGTACATGGACTGCAATAACATGTCAAACTAAAGATGCAATGTTCATGGCATGTTCATAAAATGCAGTGATAGAAACTAACAGTTTTAGTCCACTAGTGCTCATAATGTAAACATATAGCCAAACCTTTAAAAGGGACAAATTTCTACTAGTCTTTATGATACCTCAACTTTTGGGCAGTTTGGCAAGGACTACAAGACTCATGCCACTTTCTAACGTGTAATGTTTTATTCATGAACAAGTAATGTGCTGACTTGAGTCTGACCTAGTTTGAAAGCAGCCGCTATTAATTCGTAAAACATATCCCCAGGATGGTGACTCACTTAGCATAATGTGAAGTTGGGTCCCAGACAGGATGCCAGCTGCCTCAAGAACAGGTATATTTGGAACTGTAAACATGTGTGCTGTCTTTCTTGGACAATGGTTTTTAACTGATATCTTGAATATTCAAATATTTTTGTGCACATGTTTGCAAACTGACACACAGAAAAACTGACAAGACACAAACCACTGCACATTAAATTGTTATAAATTTTCTGGCTAAATATATTCATACATTTGCCCCACAAAGTTTATTGCTTATCATTTTGACCCAAAAATGACAAGATTGTAACAAAATAAACTTAATACAATGTTCAAATATTACACAAAAATTAAAAAATACTAATTAACCAGAAAATATCAAAGTGTTCAATTCCAATGGCATTTATTTTCCTTCTAGTCTGGCTTGATCATTTTTAGTGTGGGGGTGGGGGTGGGGGAAACACAAAAACCTGTTGGTGATTCAGACTGTCCAGCTGACATCCTGTCACAGAGGATGAAATACAAGCTTAGTTATTAAAACCAGTTTGAAATGTGCGCCCTGGTGACAATAGCCAATTGGAATGTGGTGTCTGACATTGTTACAGTTCTATGACCTATGATGAGCAAGCAGGAGCTGGGAAGCTGGGCTTGAATGGGATGTCTTGTTTCCCAGAACACCTCATTATACTGCTATTCAGGCGTTTCATTGTGTTAATTCCCCAAATTAACTTTTCAAAAGTATGCACTTCAGGAAATGGAACACTAAATTCTAATGCACAATTCATGTTCAAATTTGAAAAAGATTGTAATTAGCTTCTAATGTATCTAGTTAGTGTTATAACAAGGCAGGATGCTGACGGGTCATGTAACCATGATTACAGTCACACTGAGTCAGGGAGATGAGAGTCAAGTGGCCCCTGTCATGCCTGTAAGCTTCCAGTTTCTATAATTAATCACATAAAAACAGATTGGTCTGTAACAGCTTATTTCTGTTTCAAATTCAAATGTAGATACTATTTGTCCGAATTCACTTGACACAAGCAATTGAAACAGAAAATTATGCTACTAGGCCTATAAAGCTTTTGTACAACGGTGTGTTTCAGCTCATTTGATATATATCTTGGTTCCGAGATTCTAATAGTTTGATTATCAATATGAACTTTTGAAGGCTTTAAGTTGCCACACCACTAACTTTTACCATATCATATTTTTGGGTAATTTGATGTCAAATGAAATCAGGCCCATGTCTTACTTTACTTAGATCTAGATGCAGTTTTCCCATACCATAGAAGTACTGATCATTAAGTAATGCATTAGTGATTATGTTTGAAGTCACACTTGATATGGTTAGTTAATGGTAGATGTCTAAATATCTAAAAGCTACTATCAATGTCAATATCCTCAAATGACAAGGCCTAATTTTTAAATGGCGATCAATGAACAATTTAAAGGGAAGGGAAAATCGGGGTTACACATTTCATATGATCTGTTCTCCACAAGTTAATCTGTAATCAACAGCAATAGCGTAAAATATTCCGTCTCACCTGTCTAATGTTTCCCACTGCATCTCTGACGGACTGGGTAACTTTGGAACCACGTCTTGGCAGCCTCACTTCTCCTCGATCATCGCTGTTGGACGAGTTGCCGTCCGAGTTTCGTCGCTTAGCGTATTTTGGTGTACTGAAATAGTCTGTTTGAGTTCCATCAAGAACACTGTACCGTTTTCCACGAATCGACATTCGCAGTGCCTTCTTAATAGTCGCCATTTCACTATGATCGCCGTAAACACGTTGTACAAAAAAAATCCCACTCCTTTCAAAACAACCGCCAAGTCAGTCAGGTCACTTGCACATGTATGGCGATAGGATGTATGTCACGTGACTCTGTTATTGACGGAAGTACTGTGTACCTAACGACTCCTTTTATATGTCCTATGTGAGCAATACTGCAGCCGTAGACTTTCTGATGGTCCAATCAAACCGGATGTAATTAGCATAATGACTGTGTATTTATGACTGTGTACATAAGTGTCACGTGTGACGTGCTCCCAAATTAATTAACAACCGGTGTGTATATTGCAATCAGTTTAGCTCATTATACGATCCCACCTGATTTTATGGTATGGCACGAGGAAATTTAAATTGTAGGAAACGTTAAATCCAGGCAAAATAGTGATATTTAATGTTCTTTCTTAAAAGGTGTTGCATACAACACATTTGGTTTTTTTCACATGTTTGAGGGCCACCGGGATATAGAACACCATGGAATAATATGTCTCGGTTTAAAAAAAACAAACCTCATAGATTTCACACCAAGACTTGTATATCGAAATAAATATTTATAGGTTACTCGTAATATCTGATATTGTAGAACCACATACCACATTCTTCTAGAATGTAATTTTTAGGAAGTTCTTTTTGACGAATGTCAAACTATCATAGTTTACTTCCTAAAATAATAGTTATTCTGATGCAAAGAAACTTGGTAGCTGAAATGCAGGTTATGGAATATGTAATTTAATGCAAAAATATCAAATCAAACAATTTTGAATGAAGTCTTCTGTGTAAATCATCTTACGTCCCTAACGAGTGAGTGAGTTATAATACAACGTCCCATCAGCAGCATCACAATATTGGTTTGAAACACAATCGCTACGTTAGAAATATAAGACAATGTGATGTGCTAAATTCTTAGTCTTATATTCCCAGCAGCATCTGTCTCTTAAACGAACCATGTTAACATTTGAAGTATTATTTTACAAAATCTTGTTTCTGTTAAATAAAGCCACTAGTTGAAAAAAAAATCAGACACTTTTTCCATAAGTTGCTTGTAAATTTTCTATTAATTTATTGCCATGTTAACATCTTAAGTATAAATCATTTGGGCCTTTCTTAAATTTGAACCAAATTCCCAAATCGGGTCATAAGGTATTATGTTATTTATATACATTCATTTATTGAATGCAGATGCCCGGGAATCTGCCCAGGGCTTAATTTTGCAAGTCTAGAGGAATTGTCGGTAAAACGCTTTGAAATCCCAGGAATTAAATGCGGGTCCTGGATGATGACTCTACCAGCAACACATAGCATACAAAGCATGTGTATTAATAATAGACTATCAGTCTGTCTGTGATCCCTGACGTTTATCACAGATGGGGAGGTCCTTGTCTGAATCTGTTGTTGTTGCTTCAAGTGTATATAGTTCGCCTTGTGTTCTAGCAATTTCGGCTGACCTGTCCCAGTTTGGGATTAAAGCGTATGAGTAGGGTGCACATATCTACTGGGAGTTTTTATAAACTTTCTGTTTTTGTATTGATGAGATTTCTATTTTCGTGTATTGATATGATTTCATATTTGGTATTTGGCTGCTCTGTTCCTATACGTTCGAGTAGCTGTCCATCTCTCAGAAATAGAGTTAGTTTGGCCTTCGCTGTTGCAACTCTTGGCTTTAGGATCTCTCTCTCTCTCTCTCTCTCTCTCTCTCTCCCCCCCCCCCCCCCCTCTCTCTCTCTCTCTCTCTCTCTCTCTCTCTCATATGCAACTGCACCCATTCGGACTCGCGGTAGATATTATTCTTCATTCTGTTATCTGTTCTTAATATATTTTATGCGTACATGATGAATTAATTTGCATAAAATAAAACCCTGCGACGCCTAATATTCGTTGTTGTACATCTCAAATAATACAATACTACTTGAAGATAAGAATCAAGAATCGCAACATAAGCGTGATCTGTAAATAATGGCCGATTACACATGAAACCATCTGACGATGCCCTGTCCTTGCGTGTGCCCGTCCGCCCACCCAGTGCGTATGACGTGTATATTTACTGATGCTACCACTGTACTCTCACCACTAACGACATGGAAGTACATGAGATAATTATAATTTGATGGGAAAATCGGCTTTGTTTATTTGCGTGCACTTGCTGTTGCATAATTTAACAAAATGCCAGGCTCGTGTTTATTTTATTGTTTGAAACAAGTTAAAAATAATTCATACCTACCGACGTGGTTATAAAACATCGAACGTCTATTCGTGCAATTTATTCAGATTTTCCCCACACAATTAAGGTGTATTTTTACATGGAAATCCCGTTTAAAAGATAAAACGAAATTTGAATATTATGCAATTCCGCAAATCTTGTACATTTGTTTAATTCTACAATTTAGGTTCCTATGCGTAAGAGTTCAAATTTCCCAGAATGTTACATCAGAGACCATAAAACAGTCCTATTCTATGGTCTCTGGTTTCATCTATGTAAGTGGAATGATTGAAAAACAATAACAATTTGAATATATATTTCACCTGACGCCGTATGTTCCCAATAACATAAGTTGTTAGGAATATCAAATATATGTTATAACTTCGTTTTTCCATATTAGAATGCTTTTATTATTATTAACACCGGGCGGCAATATTTGATCAAAATGAATGTATTTATTACCCATTTCAGAAGAATATATATTGTATGCAAAACTATTCTCGATCTCGCGAGAACTTGCCAACATGACTCTTATGAGTAACATGGCCGACATGGGGAACTTGTGGGAAGGTAAACACAGACGCGAACTTGTCAAAGTGACAGTCTATGAGATTTCACCTTAATCGGCGATGATACAGAATGATGAGATTGAAATGTTTTAACCGGTGAAATGACTGCCATTTGTAACAATACTACACTAAGTGAGATCAATACAAAAAATAATCACTTGCTGAGATGTCAAATCGATCGATTTTGACAAATACGGTTACTTTGGTATCGGTGTGAGGTTCGACTAACATTCCGATATTTTTGTAAGAACTTGATAAAAAGCTAATATATGTGGACAAGAGGAGCCACATTCCCAATTGGAAAATGTAGATGTGTGCATGGATTTGGACCTCAGTCAAAGACCGTAATCTTTAAATCAAGATAATGTAGCCATTTCAGTGAAAGGAGTAATTTTTAAGATCTTTTGAAGTTCTGTAGGCCTCTATGTAGACTAACATATAGTCTCTGAAATGAACATATCGTACAGAAAAAACAGTTGTTCAGTTATCTTAATAAAAATCTAATAAAAAGGGAGCCCAGTGATTCTCTTCATTTTCAGATACTGCAGTAATCTAGACTTGCCAAACATTATAGACTTGCATGGGCTGTAGTTGATATAAATGTATCAGGGTCTGTAAGACAGACTAGCCTCTATGACTGATAGTAAGTACAGACAATATCTAAATAATCCTTCGATATATGGTCATTTAATAAGTATTCCTCAGTGTAGCTGACAATCTGTCGCTGTGTAAAATTGTAAATGTGATTGATATATTGTATTTCCCAGAATTATCCCAGTAGAAAAATTTGCGATTGATAATAGTCACCATTATTTGAACGATATTCAACATCATCACTGTATCGGTAATACATGTTTTAACACTCAGAAGTTGATGATTATGTTTTGCTAATGTGTTTACATGTCAGATTGAGTTTCTTTAGCACACTGTATGTACCGTTTCATGAATAGATTACCTGTGAAGATCTGGGTTAGAATTGATCTTCAGCAACCTATGTTTGTTGTAATAGGCGACTAACAAGATTGGGTGGTCCGGCTTACTGACTTGGTTGATTCTTGTTAAATCCCAAATGCATAGTTGATGCTTGTGATGTCAACCACTGGATAGCTGGACTACTGCTGAGTGTGGCGTTAAAAAACAAACAACCTATCAAATCATAAATAGATATTGTCATTTGTTTCATAATTCATTAATTGGTGGCTTGCTTGACTTTTATTGATCAGCGTGAAAGTTTACCAGCTCCCTTAACAAACATTTCCTTATTAAACAAGTGCTTTCGACTTATCAAATAATAAAACATTTGCTCTGTGTCTAGATAACAATGTTACAAAGCATAAATTGATATGACATATATCTGTATAAACAGACCAGACCTACCGTATTTGACGTAATAAGCGCCCTGCTCTAAGAAGCACCCACGGTGATATTTGCTAATATATTGGCTAGTAAACAATCCCAATCAGCACCCCTTCCAATTGATCAATGTACACAATACTCATTTTTTCGTGTATAATATACTCCGTGTGTTATATACACCCTTAATTATGGGCAATTAAATTCTGGAAAAATGTATCTGTCGTATGTAGACATTTCAGGCTGTCAGCATAAACCATGAAATTTACGATCTTTCAACTCTGTTTTTTTCACCAAAATAATCTTCTAATAAGCGTATTTCTAATTTTGAGAGCGCCCTGGGCACTTATTATGTCGAATACGGTAATACTATTTTTAGTGCATATGTGAATTTGGTATACATGCAGACATATGCAAAGATATCTAACTATGTATGCACTGCTTCCGGTGACAAAGGATGTAACTACATCTTCCTCATTTGCATCACTAAATGTGAACTCAAAACTCTTTACAGCAATACCTATACAACTGAAGAGCTAGATATAACCATGATAACATGTGTAAGGTGTAGTGAAGATGACATGAGCTGTACAGAGTTTGTTAGCTAGCTGGTAACTACTCATTCCTCACTCATATAGCTGCCATTAATGGTCGTCAAATACATATTTATGGTAGAATTAATTTTCAAAGAATATACAAGTAATTTTGTTATTGATTTTATCATGTTTAAGATTATGTGATAATTTAGTTTTGGCCTACAAATGGTTTGTGAACCGATAATATGATCAATTTTGTATTAAGCATTAAACTTCATTTGTATTTAACATTAGCTTTTCAAAATGTATAAACAACATATTTTGGATTTTCAGATTTACGAAAACAGGCCCGACAACTTGAAAATGAAATCGACCTTAAGCTGGTGTCATTCAGCAAACTTGGAACCAGTTATTCCTCTCAGAGAGACTATGAAAGGTAACCTTTCTCCACATGTTTCAAAGTTTCATCATATCATAATTTATTTTAGTGATATTCAAGTCAATTCACTTTGTGACCAGGATGGTGTTTTCGGAGAAGAGTCAGTTGGATCTTCATGAAATATATACAGGGGTGGAAATTTGCCATTTCCCGACTCCCGGGGCAAGTAGAAATATGAGGTCGGGCAACAAAATCACTTACTTTAACTTGTCCGGAGGCAAGTAATATTGGAAATTACTATCACTGTCGACATGTCTAACTACTGGTAAAATGGTACAATAAATTAGCTGAGAGAAATTTCGTAATCGCGCTTTCGTGAAACACTGACACTATTAAAGAACACACGAGACTTAGTGTTACGTCCCTTTTCTATTTTCGTTTTAATATTCAATCGGAACAGTATGAAACAACATTCTACACTCGGTTTGAATGCTTTTCTCGCATTGCGGCCTAGAGGGATCTCATAATTGATACACGATCAATACTGCCTAGAGGGGTCTCGTAATTGAAACACGTCTTGGCCTCTCCAATGTAAACAGTTACGACCCGGTTATGGCGACACACAAGCAGGCGTCGATTAAAAGTTTTTTCGGTAGGGAAAGTGAAAATAAATCCCAATAAATCTGAAAATGCCGATGATGGCGAATCATGTAAAAGAAAACGACCATATGAGGACACATGTTCTAACAACAAGTATGATGCCGAAAAACGGGACAGGAAATTCATTCAGAGTTGGTGTGATGAGTTTCCATGGGTAGTGTATGACGAAATACAAAATGTCATGAAGTGCAGAATTTGTTGTCAGTATCCAACTGTAACATCCAGAAATAAGAAACATGTTTTTGTTGACGGTTGTACACAATTTTGAAAAAACATTATTTGACAAGTCATGAGGTTTCTGATATTCATTTAGAATTTACCTGAATCCTTATGTAGATATAACAGTGCTGGTGTAGTGTAATTTTGTTCAACGGTAAATAAACACATATTGATGATTTGAAGTTTTATTTTGAAATTATTTGGGCAAGTGAAAATGAAATCAGGGCAAGTGAAAATTGTCTTTCAACTTGTCCGATGGCAAGTGAAGTTTTTTTAAAAATTTCCACCTCTGATATATTGTACTTGTTTAATCAGACATTGAACAGTGAAACAGTTTATCATACTTAATCATGTTAATCTATATGATATGACATTTAACATAATGTTTGCTGCGAGATCTGTTAATACATTGATGATTTGTTTGATCAGCCCTCCAGCGAGTGATGAAAAGAGGTAATGTTGCTATGTTCTATCAGGGAGAATGGATCTGGATATTTCTGTGTTGTTGGTAATGTCATTGTGACATGTTTCATAAGTGTCTTCCCAAGGCAAGGGAGTTAACTCACTATGAAAGTCCAGTTTCCACACCTTACCGAACAAGGATGAACCAGAGGCTATTATGAGTTATGTCCCTTCTTTGTCCCTCAAATTGACCAATCAGATTCCCCTCATATCACTTGCATTTGCTTCAAACAAAATGGTGTTGCCCAGTCAAGACGATAGGATCGACAATCAAGATCTATATTGTAATGAAACTGGTCTTACCTTGCATAAAATCACTTGACCACCTTGATTAAAACATATAAGATTTGGATAAATCTGTAGACGCTCAGTTGATGATAAGCTTGATTTGCAAATCCTGCAGTTGACTAAAATCTACACGGCAGTCACCACATTGTTTATGAACAGGATGTTGATTTCATTACACAATTTTTTATTGGACTATGCATAGACTCTTCAGGCCAGCCAAACTATTACAGCCTAGTTCGGCAAGGGTGGAAACTGGACTTTTATTATCAGTCAACTCTCTTGCTTCGGAAGGATGGTTTCATCGGTGTCATGATGAGAATGCTTTGCTTTTTGGTGTGGGAGTTTCCCTATTTCCAACTTTGATACTTTAACTTTTTCTATCGTCAATACTTCATGAGATCGCCCGTGAATACATACGTCCATGTTGTGGTGTAGTCATTATTTCTAAACAATAAATCCAATAAAGGCCTGGTTCCAGAGGAACCCAGCAAGTGTTCAGACCAATCAGTGTTCAGCTTACATCACACAAACAGGAATGACTCTTGCTTGACATTGTGTGCACCATGTACCTAGTCTTGCCTGCTGTGTGCTTTGCCTCAATATGGCCAAACGTAAAATTCACACAGTGTTCATGCGACCCGTGAAGATCCAGGTAGAGAATAGGTCTTCAGAAACCAACGCTTGCCATAAAAGGCGACTATGCTTGTCGTAAGAGGCGACTAACGGGTTCAGGTAGTCAGGCTCTGACTTGGTTGATGCATGTCATCGTATCTCAACTGCATAGATCGATGTTCATGATGTCAATCACTGGATTGTCTGGTCCAGACTCTTTTTTACAGACCGCCGCCATATAGCTGGAATATTGCTGAGTGCGGTTGAAAATCAAGCAAAAAGCACAATGTTAATGCAAGAAGCAGGGCTCACGATATGTACATGAGATATAAAACGCCTCATTTCATTAGCTTACTAAAAAAAGACATGTCTCAACTTCACCACACAAGTCAGTATGTTTTCATAGGAGATTGCAGTGCATACTATTTTGAAAGCATTTGTGATGAACGTTTTCTTGTCGAATACATCTTTAGTTTAAAATTAACATTTTCATGTTCATCAGGGGGTAAATTGTTCATGACAATTAAGGCAAAGTCAAAGTCAGTGGGAGTCAAGGCAGGGAAAAAACTTGTCGATAACTCTCAGCATGATACAATGTAAGTTGTAGCAGGATCATGAGGGATTCATGGGGTTTTGTGCTAGGTTTTATACTAAGATCCAGAGGCGAGTGGTACAATACCTAAAGGACACATAAAACCCCATGTACCCTCAGTGATCCTGCCACAAATTTTTTATCTTTCCGTCATGTTTTAATATGACATTGTAAAAGAATTCAAACAAGCCGAGGTTAACTTGTGCAATGTCACTTGACTTTCATTGACTCGGAAAAGTAATGTGTCTTTTTACTTCAAGGCGGGGTATAAGCGTGTCTTGTTCAGGGTGGGGTATAAGGGATTTATTCTCCCGCTGAGAAACTTATTTCCCTCCAAGGTGGGATACATGATGTCCCACCACAGGAGCGATGCTAGACTGATATATGACATTATTTTGATAAGGTGTTAGCTGTGATGTAATCGTCATGTTCATTATGATAATCTGATACAAATAAATATGTATGTCTGATGGGAATGTTTGAAGTGTTTTGTATTGATACCATTTTTGCCATCATGTGTATTGGAATTATGCAAAGTCATTACCAGTTCTCTAAGTTGATGTGTAGGTGCATGTTGCCATGGTAACAATGTTACTCCAAGGTTACACATGCATGTTGCTATGGATACATTTTGTCATCAGTGATGTAAAAGTGCATGTTGATATTGTTTGATGAATGATATCTCTGTCAGTTGCTGTGGTACCTGGACACCCACAGGTCAAGTTGGTTGTAATGCTCTGTGTGTGTGTGTGATATCCATCTGTCAGTTGCTATGGTACATGTGAGACCTGCAAATTGGTTGCTATGCTGTGTATATGATATCCATCTGTCAGTTGCTATGGTACATGTGACACCTACATGTTGGTTGCTATGCGATGTGTGTGACATCCATCTGTCAGTTGCTATGATACATGCCACACCTTCAAGTTGGTTGCTATGCGACATGTGTGATATCCATCTGTCAGTTGCTATGATAACTGTGACACCTGCATGTTGGTTGCTATGCAACGTGTGTGATATCCATCTGTCAGTTGCTATGGTTTCAGTGATACAGCCCCCCTGTTAAACAAGACCAACAGTGAGCATATGTTTGACACAATGGCAATGGAGATTAAACAGCTGTTGGCCAAGGTAAGCACAGCTATTAATGATTAATAATAATTGATTTGTAAAGCGCCTAATATCCATCGACAGTAGCTCACTGGCACAATGATGTCAGTCACTGAACAATGATGTCAGTCACTTAAGGCCTCTGCTCCACGATGTGATGTCCATTTAACATGAATTAGGACTTAACCTTGAGTCTTTGTGTACAATGTAATAAGGGTATTTAAATATTTGTAAACTGTTAGTTTGATTTACATCATACAGTTTGAACTGGAGAAGCTGGTGTTTTAACAATTTTAATAAAACTTGCAAGGGCTGCCAGTTGGAGTATTACAAAAATGGTATAAAACCATTCCACTCACTCAGTCCTCGAGACATGCAACTTTTTATGAATAACAAATTCTTTATTGCTTGTAAATATGTCCCGGGGCTACTTCTTGACTGTCAGAATAATGTTGATATTCATAAACTGTTTCATGTCTTCATGTTTGTCAAGACCGCCTCTGTGGTCTAGTGGTAGAGTGTCCGCCCGGAGAGTGGAAGTTCCGGGGCTCGGTCCCCGGCCGCATCATACCAAACGGCGTCAAAAGATGGTACTTGTTGTTACCCTGCCTGGCACTTGGCATTAAGGGGCTAAAGCAATGACTGGTCAGCCCGGAGTCAGTATACTGTGTCTGAGTGGGGTATTCATGTTAAACTGTGGCATGGTATCTCAGTGGGCTAGCACTATAAAATCAGCATTAGTCTGGACTAGTACAAGCACACAAACACAAACACACAGACACACACACACACACACACACACACGTGTTGCTATGTAAGTGCAATAATCTTTGACGCGACGTTAAACCCCATTTCACATCATGTTTGTCAACTTGTGAATGAAAGACGTGATGCTGCTTCCTGCTGCAGTTGTCTGGAGTCAACGAGCGGATGGTGGAGTACACACAGAACATCAGCATGAGTTCGCCCAGCGCCGCCCTCCTGCACACGCTGCAGCGGCACCGTGACATCCTGCAGGACTACACGCACGAGTTCCAGAAGACCGAGGCCAACATCACGTCACTGCGTGAGAGGGAGGACCTGCTGGGCTCCGTACACAGAGACATCAAGTGAGTACACACTGTCGCAAGATGCTGGGCTCCGTACACAGAGACATCAAGTGAGTACACACTGTCGCAAGATGCTGGGCTCCGTACACAGAGACATCAAGTGAGTACACACTGTCGCAAGATGCTGGGCTCCGTACACAGAGACATCAAGTGAGTACACACTGTCGCAAGATGGCGTGGAGTGTTCTGTGGTGGTGCATTGGCTGTAGGAAGGTGAAGGTTGGGTGTATGAAAGAATAGTCAAAGAGGTAGGGTGTGTTTATAGTGAGAATGGGGTGGGTGTCAGTCTATGTGGGGCGTCCTCTGTGTGAAGGGGGGGCGGTCGGGTAGCCTAGTGGTTAAAGCGTTCGCTCGTCACGCCAAAGACCCCGGGTTCGATTCCCGACATGGGTACAATGTGTGAAGCCCATTTCTGGTGTCTCCTGCCGTGATATTGCTGGAATATTGCTAAAAGCGGCGTAAAACCATACTCACTCACTCCCTGTGTGAAGGAAGGAAGGTGAATCAACAGTGAGTCAGTTTAGGTCATAGTAGGTGAGATGGGTTTGGGGGCGGTCAGTGAATATTGAGAAGTGTGTTTGGAGGAAGTGGTGATGGATGGTAGGTCTTCATGGTTACTCAATAGTAGTCTGTAGTATGGAGGTACCGGTCAATATGTTATTTGGGCCTGTATGAGCCTGGAAATGTGAGGTTTGGAGGGAGATGAAGAGTGTTTTGCACTTGAAGAGTGCAGGTTGAATGCCTGTGAAAGGGATGCCTTGTTTGTGAAAGTGATGGCTGGTCTATCAAAAGGATGGTTAAGATCAGGTTTGGTAGGATTGTCATATATTGGAATGAGTTTTGAATGTGTAGTTTAAGGCCTGTGACAAAGACTGGTAGTTTGAAATGTGTGGATAAAGGTGGTTAAATGAAAGATGGAAAAAAAATTGAAAGTAGACAGTGTTGTAGGAGACACATGTCAGATCAAGTCCTTTTCTAGGTCCAAGATAATGAAAATAATGTAGATTTAACAGAAAAAAATTCTATCAACCCCAGTTTACTGATATTTTATTCTTTTTTTTTCAGTGCATATAAAAATTCCTCTGGTTTAAATAGAAGAACAGATCTATATTTGAAAGAAAATGACCACATCAGAAAGTAAGTAATTGTGAGAAATTAAATTGAAATGTTTACTTTCTAATGCTTAGTCATTGTGAGGATTACGCATTTTCACCTGTTTCTTGAGCTGCAAAAGACGACAAAAGATGGTACTTGTTGACCCTGTCTGGGATTCAGCAATAATCTTGGATGCGACAGTGTTTGTGATAGCTGGTATTTCTTAGAGGTAGTTCATGTTTTGTTCTCCTTGTCTTACTGTGTTTGCAACCTCCTCCGTGGTCTAGTGGATAGAGCGTCTATCCCCAGCCACGTCATACCTAAGACGTTACAAGATGGACACCCGTGAAGATCCAGGTTCGAATAGGTCTTCAGCAACCCATGCTTGCTTTAAAAGGGCGACTGTGCTTGTCGTAAGAGGCGACTAACGGGATTGGAGGGTCAGACTCACTGACTTGGTTGATGATTGTCATCGTATCCCAATATTTTGTGGATCGAAATCACTGGATTGTCTTGTCCAGATTCGATTATTTACAGACCGCTGTCATATAGCTTGAATATTGCTGAGTGTGACTTTAAACAACAACAAACAAACAAACAAGACTTGTTGTTACCCTGCCTGATGCTTGGCATTTAGAGTATAAAACAAGTACTGGATGACACAGAGTCAGTATACCGGTACTATGTCTGAGTGGGGTATCCATGTGGGACTAGCACTATGAATCCAGCAAGTCAGGACAAGTAATCAGCCACACACACACACACATGTGCATGCCTCAATACATTGTTCTGCCTCAATCATTCTACTCTGAACCCGTGACGATCCAGGTTAGAATAGGTCTTCAGCAACCCATGCTTGCCGTAAAAGGGGGCTATGCTCGTGTTGGTCAGGCTCACTGACTTGGTTGGCGCATGTCACCGTATCCCAATTGCGTGGATCGATGCTCATGATGTTAATCACTGGATTGTCTGGTCCAGACTCAGTTATTTACAGATCACCGTCATATAGCTGGAATATATATGCTGAGTGCGGTGTTAAACAACAAACAAACAAAACAAACATTCTACTCTAACGGTCAGGTGAGAGGTAGGTGACTCGCCATGCAGTCATGTTGTTTTTAGATGTGTGACAAACGGTGGGTGTGACAAATCAGGCCTCAAAGTTGTGACTAAAACGGTTGCCAATTCGACCTAAAGTCCAGTTTGTCTACTGTCTAAAATTCAGAGGTAGCCAAATGACTACCTTGAAAAATATTTTGTGGCAACTAATTTCTATTGCTTCACATTTGAAGACACAAAAATAAATAACAGCTGATCTTGGAAAACATGTCTGCTAATAATTGTACTTGCGTATAATACCTCCTAAAGTCAACAATGAACAGAAATACAAGAATATCAATGTAATTATTTTTTTGTTTCAGTTGACAGTGCTCATTGCATAAGCAAGGATATACCTAAATGATCTAGTAACATAAATTGCATTAATGTTTGAGTCACAAATAACAAAAATCAAGTACAGTTTCCACTAATTTCAAGACTTGTGCTATGACTTATACATACTATAATAGTTATTTTTATAAAAGATTCTTTCAAATGCTTTTGGCTACCTACAACATTTGCTTGACTCCTTAATTTTACCACTGGCTACCTGGAAAAAAATGCTTGTAGCCATATGGGTACTTGGTAAAAATTAAACTTTGAGGCCTGCAAATGGGAGGATACCCAACTGAGTGCAGGGTTAAGCAACAAATAAACGAGTCACACTGTCCTTACTTGATGGCATAAGATTTCACCACATTGAACATGTTAAACATTCAGTTCAGTTTGAGGGAGCCTGACAAGCAACAGTCCTTTAGTGCTAATGTTGATGATGATAGAAACTGCTGTTGTAACAATTGTCCTCTTGATTTTCACAGCTCAGAGAGATTAATAGATGACCAGATAAGGTGAGTGGCCTTTGTGATATTATTAGGTTTTTATTAACACATAGTTAGTGAATCTTTTTTGACGCTTGTCTTTGTCCTCCCTGTGGGCATTCTGGGTAAAAATATAGGTCCCCAGCAACCCGTGCTTGTCTCACTATGGGGAATCCGGGTAAGAATATAGGTCCCCAGCAACCCGTGCTTGTCTCACTGTGGGGATTCTGGGTAAGAATATAGGTCCCCAGCAACCCGTGCTTGTCTCACTGTGGGGAATCCGGGTAAGAATATAGGTCCCCAGCATCCCGTGCTTGTCTCACTGTGGGGAATCCGGGTAAAAATATAGGTCCCTAGCAACCCGTGCTTGTCACTTTCGGGATTCTGGGTAAGAATATAGGTCCCTAGCATCTCGTGCTTGTCTCACAGTAGGGATTCTGGGTAAGAATATAGGTCCCTAGCAACCCATGCTTGCCTCACAGTAGGGATTCTGGGTAAGAATATAGGTCCCCAGCATCCCGTGCTTGTCTCACTGTGGGGATTCTGGGTAAGAATATAGGTCCCCAGCAACCCGTGCTTGTCTCACTGTGGGGATTCTGGGTAAGAATATAGGTCCCTAGCAACCCGTGCTTGTCTCACTGTGGGGATTCTGGGTAAGAATATAGGTCCCTAGCAACCCGTGCTTGTCTCACTGTGGGGATTCTGGGTAAGAATATAGGTCCCTAGCAACCCGTGCTTGTCTCACTGTGGGGATTCTGGGTAAGAATATAGGTCCCTAGCAACCCGTGCTTGTCTCACTGTGGGGATTCTGGGTAAGAATATAGGTCCCTAGCAACCCGTGCTTGTCTCACTGTGGGGATTCTGGGTAAGAATATTGGTCCCTAGCAACCCGTGCTTGTCTCACTGTGGGGAATCCGGGTAAGAATATAGGTCCCTAGCAATCTGTGCTTGTCTCACAGTGGGGATTCTGGGTAAGAATATAGGTCCCCAGCAACCTGTGCTTGTCTCACAGTGGGGAATCCGGGTAAGAATATAGGTCCCTAGCAACCTGTGCTTGTCTCACAGTGGGGATTCTGGGTAAGAATATAGGTCCCCAGCAACCCGTGCTTGTCTCACTGTGGGGAATCCGGGTAAGAATATAGGTCCCCAGCATCCTGTGCTTGTCTCACAGTAGGGATTCTGGGTAAGAATATAGGTCCCTAGCAACCCGTGCTTGTCTCACAGTGGGGAATCTGGGTAAGAATATAGGTCCCCAGCATCCCATGCTTGTCTCACTGTGGGCATTCCGGGTAAGAATATAGGTCCACAGCAACCCGTGCTTGTCTCACAGTGGGGATTCTGGGTAAGAATATAGGTCCCTAGCAACCTATGCTTGTCTCACAGTGGGGATTCTGGGTAAGAATATAGGTCCCAAGCATCCCGTGCTTGTCTCACAGTGGGCATTCTGGGTAAGAATATAGGTCCACAGCAACCCGTGCTTGTCTCACAGTGGGGATTCTGGGTAAGAATATAGGTCCCTAGCAACCTATGCTTGTCTCACAGTGGGGATTCTGGATAAGAATATAGGTCCCTAGCAACCAGTGCTTGTCTCACTGTGGGGATTCTGGGTAAGAACATAGGTCCCTAGCAACCTGTGCTTGTCTCACAGTGGGGAATCCGGGTAAGAATATAGGTCCTCAGCAACCCATGCGCGCTCACTGTGGGGAATCCGGGTAAGAATATAGGTCAATATATATTGATCAGGTGGTCAGACTCTGTGACTCGGTTGATTGCATGTCATTGTACCCATACGGTGTGGATCAGTGCTCACAATATCAATCATTAGATTGTCTAGTCAAGACTTGATTATTTACACGGGGTTCCCACAGATTTGAAAAATGATTTAATTTAACCATGTCCTATAAAAAGTGCTTGAATTTACAGTCCAGAGATCCGTATGAACACTGTTACAGACTGTCTTCGTTTAGCTGAAATATTGTTGATTGTGGCAATAAACAACAAACAAACAAACAAACTTTGCCTTCATCGTGGGGAAATCATGTTTAATGGGTATGACAATGCTGTGACCTGGGATTATGTGGGAATTAAAACTAAGCGTCATGTTGGTCAAATTGGGGATTTATTTTTGTTTGCCTGACTCTTTGTCAGATTCTATTCACCTTGTAGGTATTCACAGGCTTCAAACCAAAAATTTAAACCATATCACATATGCAAAGATATTTTTACCAATATTTGCAACAGACTTAGGGCCACATTTGAGCCTCTGAAATTCTGAGGTAAATCTCTGGTGATTCAACAAGGGAGCTGTGATACCTAAGCACTACTGTTTTATCAGTCATTTATATTATACAAGTTTTATACTTCAAATCAACATGTTTATACTTAGTTTATCTTGTGTGTTAATTCAGTTGGTTTTGAAGTCTTCATCCTAGCAGAGTAAACTATCAACACATGTGATAAAGAGAACCTGTAATATCTTTGCACCCCTGCTGCCTGGGTGTTAATGTAGATTCAGGGGAGATAATTGCTGTTTGGTGTAGATCCAGGGGAGGTAACTTGTGATGGATTCAGAAGCGGTATGCTAAGTTGACTTCCATTAGACAATGTAAGAGGTGTTTTTTTCCGCATCAAACATATACCAGGTATATGAATTACAGAAGTAGGATTGGGCAGATCAGATAGTTTTGCATTTATGGTGTTTATTATATTATTTCTCTTGATTACAGCATTGCTATTGCAACCAAGGAAAATCTTTCATCACAGAAGAAGCTATTGGGAACCATTACACAGAAAATGAATTCATTAGCAAGTATCCTTTGCAACCATAGGGTCAGCCAGTATTATGTTTAGTACTACTGTACTAGGGCTGCAATGAATACACTATGAGGCGAATACGATTCGTATCAAGAATATAGGGTAACGATTATGAATATTAAATCACAAATACAATAAAAAGTCAGCAGTTGATTTATTATTAGTTATATTCAGTGAAAAAATAACAACAAAAAGTATTTGACATGGTTTGTTAATTATCAATATATTATACATTTATGTACTGCACTTATCCAGGTACTAGTATCTGCTCAAATGTGACAATGACCTGTGAATACAACACTGTCAAATTAAATATTATAAGAGTGTTGTCTTTGAAGAAATGTATGCATATAATATGTTCTTATGGATATTTTTAGGTACAGGGTATTTAAATGCACATGATTGCATATTCATAAATATTTGATTCTAGTGGCCATGAATAACGAATTCAATTCATAATTGGATACGGTTCGATTCACCGAATACGCGAGTGAATCGTAACAGCCTATTTAGTACTACACGTTGTCCCTGTAAAGCAGCCCTCCTGCTTACCTACAGGCACAGGTGGGTCGCTGTGCAGAGTTACTCCCCTCAGTTTGCCAGGATGTGCTAAACATAGGTTCAAATGCCAGATTCATCCTCATCGTGGTCCTTGGTTTGTCAGCGTCACACCTGTGCTCAAAAATGATAAATGCCCTTTCCACTTGGGGATAAGTTGATTTTAAAGGGATGGTTCTGTGTGTTTTTTAATCATACATGAATTAATTTCCGAGTTTGATGTCACATACCTCATTCAGTTCTCACTGGAACAGAAACGCAATAAGGTGATCAGAGCCAGGTTAGCGTCTACTGTTTACAAACAAAGCTTTTGAACGGTCGATGTCCTGTCCCTTTAAGTTGAATTTGTTGTACAATCCGACACAAAGGACAAATTTCAAAATGATGTATGAAGTATAAATATGTAGGTTGAGGGGTCCTAATCATAAGACCCGTGCAGATTCCGGGGTAGAATAGGTCTTCAGCAACCCATGCTTGCCGTAAAATGTGACCATGCTTGTCGTAAAAGGCGACTAATGGGATCGGGTGGTCAGGCTCGCTGACTTGGTTGATACATGTCATCGATCCCAATTGCGTGGGTCGATGCTCATGATATCAATCACTGGATTGTCTGGTCCAGACTCAATTATTTACAGACATATAGCTGGAATATTGCTGAGTGCAACAAACCAATCAACCAACCAACCTAATCATAATGTTTTAAGGGGTCCTCAGGTTAATGTACCGGTTCTATTGGAACAAACTTCCTTGACTCGAGAACCCGTTTAATTTTGATCACGTCACACTGAATACAAATTATTTTAAGGAAAAAATGTATGTAACAATTTCCCTTACTGTTTGTCCTTGACCTTCACCAGATCGCTTCCCACTGCTCAACAGCCTCATGCAGCGGATTAATCTGCGGAAACGCCGCGATTCCATCATCCTCGGTGGCGTCATCGCAGTCTGCGTCATTCTGCTTCTACTCTATGCCTTCCATTAGCATCCTGCTCATATCATAGCACACAAAGATACTGTTTGGCTGATGACAAGAGGACAGGGACAATGGCCGACTCACACAGTGGAGTTCAGCATGTCTTCGACTCCTAGTCTGTGACTGGGGACTGGTGTCGGTCATCGTCCGTGACTGGGGACTGGTGTCGGTCATCGTCCGTGACTGGGGACTGATGTCGGTCCATGTCAGCCAGCCTGTGTCACTGGTTGGTCTAACCATCGTTCACAACTGGAGAAAATGTCCGTCACGTGTGATCTTGTTTAGTCCAGCTCATCACCCGTGATCAAGTACAGAGTATGATGTATTCGCTGGACACCTGTGGCTTTTTGTCTCTCGTGGCTGGATACAGGAAGCAGTGTTGCCAACAAAGCAAGCAGCGATAGAAATTGGCAGTAGTCCTGTAGTCCTTGCCAAACTGCCCAATAGTTAAGGTATCCTGAGGACTAGTAAAAATTTGCCCTTTTAAGGGGTTTGGCTATATGTTGTCATCATAAGGACTAGTGGGCTAAAAACTGTTTGTTTCTATCGCTGCAAAGTGTGTCATTTTGCTTGCTCTTGTATCTGTTGGTCCGAATCTGAGATAATGGCAGTCACATACAATTGTGATGTACTGGGTCAGTCATGAAACTGCAGCATTTTGAGCGCCACTTGATGTTAATCAGCATTGATGTACCTTGTTTTTAAAATAGAAGGGTTAGTATTGTAAAGTACAAGGTGAAATCTTTGCTTTCCTGGTACCTCTAAACTGAGTGAGGTTGGGAGGTGAAATGGGTTTAATGTCGAGGTTATTGCACTTGTTTTGTCTTCACTGAGCATTTGGTTAAATACCATGGGGTGTATTTTGTAGTCTGGCGATTCATGATTCAATGAGTCATGTTAAATCATGTCTGAAAATGAAGCCTGTAATTATCTCAACGCCAGACTTTTATCAAACTTTGTTTATAAAATCACCGGACTCCCAAACATTGGAATTTGATTTAAAATAATAACAATAGAAAACAGTCTTTTTTTATTCTGCCGACCAGAAATTAGTAAAATGTTAAGAAAACCCAACTCATTTACTGCTCTATCAAAATCAATGAATCATTGAAGATGTACTCCTGTTTATCTTAATAAAATCCGAATATTTTTTACCTTACCGACCTAAAATTTGGGGCCAAAAATCTGTTAACCCCCAAGAGGAAACAAGGCCTGGCCTTGTTTGCAGCTATGTTTCGCCATATATTGGTGCACTCAAAATACTTGTTCACAATCTGTGGAGTTTAGCTTGGTAGATTAGGGACAGAGGGGCACGGGTGGCCCAGTCGTCTAAGGCGCCGCAATTCGCTGTGCAGAGTTGCGTCCCTTGGGCACGCCAGAAACCTATGATTGTGGGTTCAAATCCCATTTCGCCCCAATTATGTTTCTAGGTTTGTCAGCACCATACCCGTGCTCGTGGGTTTCACCGAAGTGGTAAACGTCTGGGACCTGCATCACTTCGGGCTTTCCTCCCACATTAAGCTGACACCACGATATAACTGGATTACTGTTAAAAGCTGCGTTAAACCCAACTCACTCACTAACTCATGGTTACACCAAAGTGGAATACACCCTAGACCTTCATCGCTTCAGGCTTTCTTCCAACTGAAATAGGGCGGTCGGGTAGCCCAGTGGTTAAAGCGTTCACTCGTCATGCCGAAGACCCGGGTTCCATTCCCAAATGTCTGAAGCCCATTTCTGGTGTCCCCCATCGTGATATTGCTGGAATATTGCTGAAAGCGGCGTAAAATCATACTCACCAACTCCAACTGAAATACTGTTCAGACCGGCGTCAAGCCCAACTGACTGACTCACTCAGGTGAATCTGTCTCGACAGATACAAAATGTTTACACTTGAAATATTCACTTGCTGCATGTGCATTATTATAGTCCGATACTGTAACACAAGAAACTATGAAGCCACTGACTAATTTATGGAGGCAGATACAGATAACCAGTGCCATCTTCCCGAGGCAAGAGAGTTAACTGACTGTAAAAGTCCAGTTTCCACCCTTGCCGAACTAGGCTGGTATTATGGAGTTACATTTTGGCTGGACTAACGAGTCTATGCATAATCCAATCAAAATCGTGCATCAAAATCTGGTTCGTAAAGTGTCATGCAGATTTCGGTCAACTGCAGGATTTGCAAAGCATGTGCACCGCTAACTCGTTGTCAACAGATATTTTCTAAATCTTTTCATGCTTTTAATCAAGGTGCTCACGTGATTTGATATACTTCGCGATGTAAGACTCGTTTTATCACAATATAGATCTTGATTATCAATCAGATCGTCTTGGCTGAGCGCCACCGTTTTGTTTGAAGCAAATGCAAGTGAGTGATACAAGAGGTTGAATCTGATTGGTCAATAGGAGAGGCATAGAAAGGACATAACTCGTAATAGCCACTGGTGGCGCTACGATCGAGCCCAGGAATTCCAGCCTAGTACGGCAAGGGTGGGAACTGGACTTTTAAAGTCAGTTAACTCTCTTGCCTCGGGAAGATGAACCAGTAGATGCTTGAATAAATTAGCTCAAGAAAATAGATTTTAATGATTGAGATAGTTAGGTGATTCAGTTTGAATTGTAGAAACATTCTTTAGAAAGATATCAAATGTTTCATATTATCCAAGAAAGCAAAGTGGTGCTCTGTGATAAAAGAATCTTATTTCCATGAAAAGGATTCTGTGGTATTTTCTGATCCTTTGAGCCCATCATCTTGCAGTAATTTATTTCCAGCCAGACCTGTGCATAAACATGAAACATGGTGATGTAAAACTTCAAGAAGGGCTGGGTATGCTTAATGTGTCAGATACAAGGTGATAGAAAATATGGCTGATTTCCACTGAGGAAAGAAGACAAGGGAGATAACTGATGGTGTCATGTATCTGAGCTATGTTGTGACCGTGACTGTTAGTGGAGGCTGGTGACAAAGTACTACGTTTGACTTGGTGAACTGAATGTCTTTTTGTGATATGTGGTGGTGTGTCCACCAAGGTGAACTGCTTGGTGTCTCCCAACTGTGTGTGTACTGGTTCTATACCCTGTGATACTGGGGACAGTAGAAGACTGCCGTGGGAGGAGAAGAGGACAGTTTCCCCATGACTGATCTATGTGAATGATATTGCAACTGTAGTGGAATGAGAGACGTTTGTTGTACATATTGTGGAGTAGCTGCGGTAACCACGCCTCTGTTCTATTCCCTACACATGATTTGATTTTGACTTGTCTGGACACAGAGCTACAGGCTGTTCCATAGTGTTTTCTGATAGATCCCCGATTCAAATCTGCATCACACTGAATATGCTTCATCAAAGTTCATGTGATGGGATCTAATGACAAATGCAACATGATTCACTTCCTAAGACACTTGGGGCGGTGGGGTAGCTTAGTGGTTAAAACAGTAAAGTGGTAAAGACCCGGTTCGATTCACCACAGGGGAACAATGTGTGAAGCCCCTTTCTGGTGTCCCCTGCCGTGATATCGTTGGAATATTGCTAAAAGTGGCATAGAACCATACTCACTCACTCACTCACTCCTAAGACACTTGCCTAGTACTTTTATTTTTGGCCATGCAACTATATTTACTTTCCACGTTGGAAACCAAAACAGTAAAGATTTTTTATCTGCCATTCGCTCAGTGATGGCAGCCAAACATCCATACCCTCTAGATTCCAGCCTGACATGTACATAGAAAGTGACATGGTCGAAAATATGAGTACACATATTTGAAGGCAAGTGGTTTAGGAAGCGCGTCGTGTTGCAGTTTTTGTGGGATTACGATTCATGTACATTATGGCAGGGTTGTCAACGAAGTATGTTCCAAATCGGGGATCTGTAAGGATGGAACGGTCTGTAGTGACAAGTCAAAATCAAAACCGTTTACAGGGAGCAGCACAGAGTTACTGCAGCTACTTGTGAAGTTTGGGAGACTGTTCTGGCAGATGAGCTATCTATGCTTGTATCTTAACATTGGAAGCATGTATTCCCTTGTAATCATGTCCAAGTGTTCCACTCTGGTGACTGTTGATGACTTGATGTCAGCATATCATGTTTTGTCTTTTATTTATTCATGAATATATTTGGTAAACCTAACATTACTTATTTTGCATAATTTTGCTTCTTTCTAACTTACAAGTTGTGCATGCTGGGTACTCGTCAGAATCCCAAGAACTGACCATTTGTTAGTCTTCTTCAGAGGAGGGGTTGGGGTCCAGTGTTAATACAATATTATTTGCACCCAAAGAAAATGGAGATATTTTTTTTTTTCTCATTTCTTGTACACATAGTATTAAGCAGTTCCCAATTGCCATGGAAAACAGTTGTATGTCTTTAAACAGTGAGTGAATAAATATTCTGTCTCTAACAGAAATCAAAGGCCCATCCTCCCCCTTGAGAATAAAACAGTCAGCTCCTTATCGTCACAAGGGTCTATTATCAGGATCAATCCTGAAGTAAATTATTTCAATGATTATAACAGCGTTCGAAATACCTGCATGCCCGACCATCCGAGACGGGTTGATTTCAACTTGGGCTGTCAGATTTTCAAATCCCCCTGCCCGACGGTGGGGTTATATTTCATAGGTGAAAATATTCTAAATATTTCCCGATGATAAGCATTAATTCACATGTAAAGATGAATGATAAAATGTAACCAAAAAGAAACCCCGTTAGCTTTTAGACAACCTAACATTTAGCGATGCGCTTATGCTACAAGCAATCAGTTTTCATATTTTTATTTAAATTATCCTGAGAAACATATGATTATAGTGGGCAGGCAGGTTTTGGTCAGGGCTGGCAAGTATTTCAGCTAGCCAGTCCTGTGGTCTGGCTGAAATTTTTGGGAGTTTCATACCCTGATTATAATGCACTAATACTGTCAATATCCCCTATTAACCCTTGTGGTATATGTTCGATTTCCTACCTCAGTAAAATAATCCATTTTATTCACACAACTAATATTTTCTCATGAACAGCCATTTGGTCAGGATAATGATGTGAAAAAGCATAAACCCTCATCTTTAGAAGTCTAAGAAGAATTTCTTGTCTGGGGACACGTCATGCCACTTGATATTTTATATCCCAAGTGGGAGTGACAGCATCACTTGATCTGTGTATGCTCAGTGGGATGCTTCTGCTGCTTGCATTTAGTTGGTTCTTGTAGTAATTACGGATAGCTCTTGGATTGACCTTCAGCCATTGTGACATCACATACCAGGTGGCTTAAGTCAGACAATGTCAAGGACAAATATTGGCTTTAGAGTTGGACCTCTATCAGTCGGTCGTTTCACTCAATTACTGTGACTATAAATACAATGTCAGATCATCTTTAATTCCTTGAAGCTTGTAGGCTATTGTTTGATTAATCTCATAGAATCTTGCCAAGGTATTTGTGTTTGATTCCTTCAAACTTGTACTGTGCCATTCTATCACATCTCTTTAAGCCTACCTGCCTGGGTTTGTGTGGACATTAAGCGAAATGTAGCACATGGTGGTCATATCACCTTTTGAAATTGGTGGGGCGTGGTCTAAGACATTGGAGTTCACTATCCAGAGCTGCCTCCCTTTGTCATCTCAGGATTCCTTGGTTTGTGAACACCATAACCCTGGTGGAGAGTTTCACCAAATTTGTAAACATCTGGGACATGAGCAACTTTGGGTAGGTCTGACATACTTACATAACTGAAATATTGTTAAAAGCAGCATTATTTCAAGCTCACTTTGCATAGGCGGATCCATAGTGGGGTCCAGGAGGTCCGGATCCCCCTTTTGAAAACCAAATGTAGTATGTTGTAGACAGTAAAATTATCTGAGAGAAGATTTTGATATTTTGGACCCCTCCCTTTCAAAAATGCTGGATCCGCCCTTGCTTTAGGGCACAGCAGAGTTGCGTCCCTTGAGCACGCCAGAAACCTATGATTGTGGGTTTGAGTCCCTGTTTGCCCTGATTATGTTTCTAGGTTTGTCAGCACCATACCCGTGCTCGTGGATTTAAAGAAAGTGATAAACATCTGAGACCTGCATCACTTTGGGCTTTCCTCCCACATTAAGCTGGCAGGCAGTGATATAACTGGAATATTGTTAAAAGCGATGTTAAGATAGACTCACTCAAACTGTATAACTTGTGAAAGGAGTTAATCATCTGAACCATGGTGATGTCTAGATTGATGTTCAGTAGCTCACCCTAATACACCACTCAAAGCTTGTTTCTTGTGTGAGCATAGCTTCAGTACTGGTAAATCCTTGGTGAAAACTATTGGCACTCTACCACCAGATGATTTTTGTGCTACAAGTCTTATTTTTCAACATGGATGTTGATGGCTGGTATCTACCCTATAGTTCGGGCAAGGCATGTGCTGCCTGCCTGTAGGTCAAGTGGCTGCCATCTTAAGTTCAGGCCAAGGGCAACAACTCTTGGATTTCAAATGGTTTGACAGCCAGTCTTAACAATACTTTGAAGCTTAACTGTAATTATTGGGTTTTATTTATGAACATTGTGTGGTTGAAACTGTGGGTTGTACAAATGTAAATGTTTGTGAATACAAAATGTACATATGAAGACATGGAAATAAATTGTTATATCACAAAACATCTAGCTGTGTTATGGAGAAGTGTGAAGATTCAGAGAAACTCACCCCAGTGTCTTTTGATGTCAAATACATCAACACAAGTAAATAAGGAAGCAAGCCTCAGAGTTTTTAACTTTTATCGAGGAGTGTTGAAGTGGAAGTCAGTTAGGGATGATAAATGGTTATCTAAGAAGTAGAAAGCCCAAAATTTGGATTGGATGGTCAAAATGGCTGCCAAGTATTGGGCGACTTTCTCCTCATCTCAAAGAATGGCTTTTGAGTGATAGCTCGTCACGCCAAAGACCCGGGTTCGATTCCCGACATAGGTACAATGTTGGAAGCCCATTTTTGGTGTCCCCCGCCGTGATATTGCTGAAATATTGCTAAAAGCGGCATAAAACCTTACTCACTCACTCACTTTTGAGTGATACTGAAGTATTAACCTCAGTATGGCCTGACCCATTACATATTCCTTGGTCAAGTGGTAGAGCAGAAGGTCCGGGTTCAATCCACAGCTGCATATTGCCAAAAGACGTTAAAAGATGGTTACCCTGCCTGGTGCTGGTATTAAGGGGCTAAAACAAGGACTGGTCGGCTCGGGTTCAGTATACTGTTTTCTGAGAGAGGTATTCATGCTAAAGTGTGGCATGGTATCTCTGTGGACTAGCACTATAAAATCGGCTTTAGTCCAGATTTGTACCATCTTCCCGAGGCAAGTGAGTTAACTGACTTTATCTGGACTTTTACAGTCAGTTAACTCTCTTGCCTCGGGAAGATGGACTGGTACACGCAGTCACACGCACGCACACGTGCATGCACGTCGCTATATAAGTGCAACAATCTTGAAAGCCAGGTTTAAGCCCATTGCACCTTACCTCATAATCCTTAGTATAGTTGTATTCTCATATGCTGTGAAGCAAAGCCACAACCAACAACGACATCCAACAGGACTTGATACAGAAAATAGTTTGTTGTTTAATACCACACTCAGGAATATTCCATTTATGTGACGGCGGTATGTAAATAATCGAGTCTGGACCAGACAAACCAGTGGACAATATTGTTATCAACGACCCATGCTGTCGGTACGATGCCATTCAACCAAGACATCAAGCCCGACCACCTGATCCATTTAGTCGTCTCAAACGACCAGCTTAGGTTATTGGGGACCTATTCTAGCCCGGAATACCCATGGGGTGACGGCCCGTAAAGATCCGTGGTAGAATAGGTCTTCAGCAACCCATGCTTGCCGTAAAAGGCGACTATGCTTGTCGTAAGAGGCGACTGAGGGATCAGGTGGTCAGGCTCGCTGACTTGGTTGATGCATGTCATCGATCCCAATTGCGTGGATCGATGCGCTTGTTGTCAAACACTGGATTGTCTGTTCCAGACTCGATTACTTAAAGACCGCCGTCATACAGCTGGAATATTGCTGAGTGCGGCGTTAAACAACAAACCAAACCATGGGATGACAACTGAACAGTTCCATATAAGTTATCAGTCTTAATTCTATAATATACTCATCGCGTGCCTGGCAACAACAAAGTAAACTTTTCAGTTTGAATAATTCAAGATGGTTGCTGCTGGGAACGGCCCTTTCCAGTGGAGAATATAGACCTTTTCGGGACATATTCCTTTCTGTTTAGAGGGTAGACCTGCTTTATAATGACGTATCTGATACTTTTAAAAATGTTAAAAATGGCCGCCATTGATAGGGCGTGTGAAATCCGTTGAATATCTAATTTTGTCTTCCGGATGTTGATGGTGTGTGTCATACTTGGAACATAGATATATTCTATATAGATACATTTCTATATGGTGAGAAGATCTTTCTGGCGCATGGTTAGCTGATTGTGAATGTCAAGGCCACTACTTGTGAAATAAGTAAACATTTTGACACTTTATAATGAGACATTCAAATAACTGGGCATTTTCGTACCTGTGAGTGAGTGCGTTGGGTTTTAACGCCGCTTTTAACAGTATTCCAGTTATATCGCGGCGTGACAGCTTAATGTGGGAGAAAGCCCGAAGTGATGCAGCTCTCAGACGTCTTAGACCGCCTCGGTGAAACCCACGAGCACGGGTATGGTGCTGACAAACCTAGAAACATAATTGGGGCGAACCGGGACTCGAACCCACAATCATAAGTTATGGCGGGCCCAAGGGACGCAACTCTGCACAGCGAATCGCGGCGCCTTAGACAACTGGGCCACCCGTGCCCCCGATTTTCGTACGAATCTTCTTCGGCAAGGCCAACTGGCGTTCTACAATGATCCCGTAATATTCAGTTGGCATGAATTGTGAAAGGAATAATTTTCAAATGATTCAGAACGTAAATAAGAAATCTCTTTGTGTATTATTTAATTCATTGAAGTTGCCGTGTGTGGAAAAGAAATTTCATATATTTTCTTTATGAACGAACGATCCCTGTAATTAAGTTAGAAAGTATTTTTTCTAAAAATTCTGGAATCGGTTTGCTTTGAATTATTACATAATTTATCTGGTGCAATCGTTTAATTTTATGCTGTCATAGGGATCTTATTAAAATGCGTTTAGGAATCCACCGACACCCCCCCCCCCCCCCCCGAAAAAAAGAAAAAGAAGTATAACTTTAAAAAATGGAATGCAATGGGTTTTATTATTCAACGGTCAGAAAAAAAGACTTTAAGGTTTTATACTTCGGTTTTATGGAGCTGAGATACCATGTCGCAGTTTGACACTAAGACACAATATATTGTCTCCGAGCCGACGGCCGGTCCTTGTTTTATCCCCGATGCCGAACACCAGGCAGGGTAACATCAAGTCTGTTATACAGACCCTGATACATATATATCCAATACAGCCCATGCAAGTCTATAATGTTTGGCAAGTCTAGATTACTGCAGTATCTGAAAATGAAGAGCCTCTAGGCTCCTTTTTATTATATTTTTATTAAGATAATTTAACAACCGTTTTTTTTCTGTAGACTAGATGTTAGTTTAGGTAACATCTTTTAATATCTTTTCGAACCGCCGACATTCTGCACGCCGGGCCGACTCTCTAGCCACATATGCACACACACAAGGGACTGTTATCCGTATTAAACGTGGTTACCCGTGAATATCTGGGTTAGAATAAGTCTTCCTCAACCCATGCTTGCCGTAAAAGGCGACTTTGCTTGTCGTAAGAGGCGACTAACGGGATCGGGTTGTCAGGCTCGCTGACTTGGTTGATGCATGTCATCATATCCCAATAGCGTAGATCGATGCTCATGATGTCAATGCCTGGATTGTCTGGTCCAGTCTCAATTATTTACATGCTGGAACATTGCTGAGTGCGGCGTAGAACAACAAACAAACAATCAAAAATGAAACGTGGTTGCCTTTCCGTGACCACTCGGAACCACTAGCATATTTCCGTAACCGTGAATGTCCCGGTCGTCACGAATGGTGCCACTTTCGGCACAAGCTTCATTCGTGACCACGCGTGCCTTAGGTTACGGAAAGGTCCGAGTGGTGACGAACAGTGGTGGTCTCAGGTTGTCTTCAACCGTTGACAAATGGGGAGACAGTTTGTCAGACAAAAGGGCTAAAGCGGTGATCAGTGGATAACATATAAATTGACCCCACTGTGTAATAAAAGCAATTGTTGCAAATTATTTATTATTTTTTTCAAAATCAACTTCATCAATACAGTTTCAAATTAAGTTTGACCTGGAGTGAGTGCACAGGAACTCATTATTGGTCAGTAAATACAAACATATACTTAACGAGATGCGATATAGTGGCATAGTACAGTTTTTAATACAACAACACCAATAATAATAATAATAATAATGATAATGATAATGATGATGATGATGATGATGATGGTGATGATGATGTTGATGATATTATTATTATTATTAGTGATGTAAAAATATTTTTAGCATCGTTTGAGTCATTTCTGCAAACCACTGTTCTGTGTCAGGGTAGTGTTATTCCCGAGAATTGCCTGAAGGAAGTATACATGCATCAAGGCATCACGGAACACGCCCCGACGTGTGTGTCATGTTCACACACGGATACAAATGAAATTATACTTAGATAAAACCTACACTGAGGAGCAAACGACCCTACACCTCTCAATTGATTTTCTCATTTGACTTTCAATTGAAAATATCTTTAATTTGCGATAGTGTATCCAGCACTGTACTGACGCTTAGTCAGCAATCACAGAATACTTTTAAATGGGTTTATTTTGTAAAATATAATTTGAATCAGACCATTTGAAAATCAAACCTTCTTCTTTCATAATACACAAATGCTGATGGGAATCTTATCTTTGAAAATCAATACATTGTTTTTTTTCGGTACCAATTTACAACATTTCGTCACGGTAGGGGCTATGTGGTTCCAAATTCATGTTTTACGCCTGTCTCTTTGCAAAACATTACCCCGCCATGATAACATTTTACAAACTGGTGCAGGAATGGGGGATGGTGAAAGAGACATAATCAAATTTAACAAGTTTTTATTTCAATTGTCAATTACATAAAAACACAAACTCGTAATACTTTCTTTTCCCCCTCAGTTTATTAACAATATTTTAATATTTTGTATTTGATAGACCTTAGGGAAACGCTTTAAGCAGTCTGGCTTTCACGAATTTGTCCAGGTTTTGAACGACTGACATGATGTATTTTGAAACAATTACAACTCTCAAACAAATGGACCGCCTCCGTGACCTAGTGGTAGAGCGTCCCCCCGGAGAGCGGAAGGTCCGGGGTTCGATCCCCGCCCGCGTCATACCAAAAGACGTTAAAATGGTACTTGTTGTTACCCTGTCTGGCGCTCGGCATTAAGGGGCTAAAACACGAAATTGTCCAGGTTTTGAACGACTGACATGATGTATTTTGAAACAATTACAACTCTCAAACAAATGGACCGCCTCCGTGGTCTAGTGGTAGAGCGTCCCCCCGGAGAGCGGAGGGTCAGGGGTTCGATCCCCGCCCGCGTCATACCCAAAGACGTTAAAAATGGTACTTGTTGTTACCCTGTCTGGCGCTCGGCATTAAGGGGCTAAAACACGAAATTGTCTAGGTTTTGAACGACTGACATGATGTATTTTGAAACAATTACAACTCTCAAACAAATGGACCGCCTCCGCGGTCTAGTGGTAGAGCGTCCCCCCGGAGAGCGGAAGGTCCGGGGTTCGATCCCCGTCCGCGTCATACCAAAAGACGTTAAAAATGGTACTTGTTGTTACCCTGTCTGGCGCTCGGCATTAAGGGGCTAAAACAAGGACTGGTCGGCTCGGAGTCAGTATAGTACTATACTGTGTCTGAGTGGGGTATTCATGTTAAACTGCGGCATCTCAGTGGGCTATCACTATAAATCGGCATCAGTACGGACTAGTACAAGCAGCTACACATACATGTGCATGCACGTCGCTATATAAGTGCAATAATCTTGGATGCGACGTTAAACCCAATTTCACCTCACCTCACCTCACCTCAAACTAATGTGTTTCCATCAATGCAGTACAGTACAATGCACGTACATTAACGGATGTTTTAAATTAATCAGAACAGTTGCTTTGACGTTTCTCTATTCAATTTAATCAATCAATTCACTTGTGCGTTTCTTAAATGCAATTATGTTTGATTTATTCAACAGTTATTTAATAATTTTTTTTGATAGAAAACAGTTTTATTTAAATCAAGGTGGGGACAAGTGAAACTAGTACAAATATCTGCTTATATATTTTACAATAGTTACGAATTCACAATCGATTCGTCGTAGGTCATCATGCTAAATGTTTCTGAGTCTGTCTTTACCACTCTTCCTCTTTATCATATCCCTAACAGCACGGCGGAAGTTGACGCTGCAGAAGCTGTAGATGATGGGATTGGCGGCGCTGTTGATGAAGTAGGATCTTTGACAGATGTTGTAGGCGGCGACCTGGGCTCCTTGGAGATTGTCGTACAAATTCTTGTTGATGACGGTGGCCGCCATGATGCCGAGATGAGGCAGGAAGCTGATGATGAAAACGAGGCTGATCAGGAACAGCATTAATGTTGTCTTCCTGACTTGTGTTTCACGCTGTAACCTCAGCGTGTCCTTGACCTTGACTGTACAGCCTGGTTTGTCAGAGTGAGTCAACTGTGGTGCGTCTTCAAGGTTTGTTGGTCTTTGAAAAGTTGAAGCATTATCGTTCTCGGAAAAGGTCGAGTTTTGCGATTTGCTGATATTTGAGATACTTTTACCCTGTTCGCAGTCAATGGATGATGACATAAATAGATCTCCAGTTGACACTGACGTGACCTGGTCCTCGTTGCTACGGGCAACATGAACCGGGAAGGTTCCTCCAGTATTCGCGGATGTTGTCAACGTGCTTACGTATTTGTGCTGCCTTGATATCTGGCGCCATACCAATACATATAACACGATGATGGCCACTGTGGCTATGAGAAACTGCACAAACTGGACTCCGTTGTAAACGACAGGGAACACACTCCCTTTAAACGAATCCGAAATACTACATTCCGAACCGGTAACATTCTCCCCAAGCTCGACCGTCCTTGAACCAAACACAAACACACTAGGTAGCGTCATAACGGCGGACAATGAACAGCATAACATTATGGACAACTTTGCTGTCGTTTTCGTCACTTGTTTGCGGAAAGCATGGCACACCTTGCGGTACCTGTCCACGGCTACGGCTAGCAAAACATTTCCGGAGGCAAGAGATACGAAGGTCACGGTCACCGGCATGATCTTGCAGACGACCGATGCACCTAGGGTAAAGTTATGCCTGAGGTCGATTATTTCGAAGGGGATGCTTGTTATGCAGTTTATGAGGTCAAGCACCGCCATCGATACAACGAAATACGTTGTGGTTGTGATTCTTTGAAACTTGAAGAGATAAACATAGCAGACGACCGAGTTGCCGACAAAACCCAATAGCATCAATATGGCTAGGTATAAGATTGCGGGAATAGCTTGGATGGCGTAGTCGTTGTCATGACGACGTAGGAAATCCAAAGTGGCTTCTTCGGATAAGTTGAGGAACATTGTTCGAGTTGAACCTCACACAGTCTGGAACAAGAACCGGTGTTAAGTCATTGTTCCTCTGATACTAACATATTTTATTGACATACAATAGGATTGGCAAACTTCTCCAGGAGCTTACTCAAACATCGTACAAAAACATTAATTTATCAATAAATACGATCATAGACCTTACATACTGTGAATATGGTCTCTGATACAATCAACGATTTACAACAAACAGTTGTTCACAAAAGCATGAATTTTGGCCACTGAAGATTGATTTTTTTCTTTTTCTAGTTGTTTAACACCGCACCCAGCAATATACCAGCTATGTGAAGGCGGTCTGTAAATATTCGAGCCTGGACCAGACAATCCAGTGATTGACATCATGGACATCGATCTGCGCAATTTATATAGAATGGCATGTATCAACCCATTCGTCACCACTCGCCCCTTTCCGTAACCTATCAAAGGAATGTTATGTGCGAAAATACAACAAACCAATCAGAATGCGCGCATTTCAAGTTCTTCGTCAAAGAATCCCCCAGAAACAATTTTTGATTTAACATATGTCTTGCATCTAAAATGTGGTCAATCATACTGTATAATTCCGCATGTCCCGATGTGCTTTAAATTGCATCTGAAATATATATAATATATGGGGAAATATATGTGAACCATTACTCAACGAGTTGACAATTGTTTTAGGTATGCCCGTTTGCGCTAAGACGGAACCCGGTCGCAAAAATGGCCATGAGAGGGGCACGAGTCGCTCTTCGGCTTGTCCCGGAATAACACGAGTTGGTCACGAATGGTATCAACCAGGTAGACGTGACTTGTTTGCCACGTCACAATTAACGCAGTTCCTACGTCGAGATACCGTATTCTGTCTGAACACGATCGGCTATTTGCGGTTACGTGGGGACTTGACGAATTTTGATACCGAGTCGATGCTCGAGAAAAACATTCTTTTCGCAAACTTCTTTATTACGTTGTTAATGGGCAAGGAGGGCCTTGCGGTCTGAGGCGTATCAATCAGCTGTACACAGTAGCGTCCCTTAGCCACGCCAGTATTCGATGTCTTAGGAACAAGACCTAAATTCACACGATTAGGCGACACTTTTTTTATTTCTTGGTTTACGGATTTCAAACTCATTTCAAAAGTGAGGCAGGCCAATTAAAAAAAAAGAAGAAAAAAAAAGCCTCTCACATTTATTTTACCTGAATTTTGTCCTAAAAAGTTAGGTAGGTATGAAAAAAAATATACTGGCGTAATAAAAGTAAAATAACTCAATTTTTCAAGAACATTTTATTATATCCCTGGCACTCAGCTTGTGCAAGGATGGCAACATAACAATATTCATGTAATGGGTGGAAATGCATGAAAGACGCTGCTATTTTGGCAGCACGGGCAACGTTTAACTCTTTCAACACCAGCCAACCAGAAGATTACTGCTGTGAGACTGTTGTGTGATAGATGAAACCAACATCAAGGAATTATCTGCTGAAATTAACATCTTTGCTACTACATGTTTGGCCATACACTATTTGAAAGGTCTAATTAATCCTATTGTTTATAAATATGAAACTTATGTGTATTTCATTATTTAAATTATTCATGAACAACTAAATAAAGTTCGTTTTAAATAAATAATAATGTAAGCTAAAACATTCCTAACGTCCAAATTTAGCGCAAATCTAACGATTTTTTCGGCAAATATAAGAATTCATAAAATCCACTTACCTATTTCTTTTATAATTTTCATTTGTTTACGTTGTTGGAACATTATTTTAAAAAGAATTACAAATAATATCTGTCATCACCCTTTTCCCGATGATAGTGGCTGTCCGCTCACTAACATGAGGAAATACCTCGGTTTTCAAAGCTTCGTATGAATAACACATACGTCCTGCCATGTCAGTATACATTAAAAAAACTTATATTGTTTAACCGACAAAATCTGCTACAGGGTTCGTGATTGGTCCAATTTAAGCACGTGACCTAAGGCAGCTAATCAAATTACAGCAACGATAATTTTTAGACTTTGGCGAAAGGTTTAGGTTAAATCCTGTTATTCTGAACGTTTTAGCATGAAATCGCGATCTATATTAAAAATATGGAACTTTATGGATGCATAGAGCTAGGTTACGAGCTGTGACGAAGATTTCTTATGCATATATTTTGGCATTAAGACATCGTGTCCGAGCCGAGAAATCGAGGCGACGAAAGCCGAGATGTCATTTGACTTACGATATGCGATCGCACGAAAAGTTGGAAATAATAACTAAGATGTCAGTTTGGCAACTTTTATAGATATATTTTTGATGATTTTATTACTTTGTAAATAAAGACGTTTCAGCGCGTGAAACGTCTTTATTTTGTGCTATTTGACATGTTTGATGAGGACCCGTTGTCGAAGTGTGTCCGAGAATTTTATTTTCAATAACATTGCGGGAAATAGTGTCAAGTGAATATATTTTTAATCTATAGATAAAAAAATGATTAAATCAAATGGAATACGTATTTCAGACATTGTGAAATGTGATAGATTTAATAAATGAATGATATGACAAGTAGGTTAATATAATTATAAACTATTTAGACGTGGCTTGGACAGTCTACCGTGCGGTGTGACTTGTGGCTTGGAACGGCCAACAGTGTTGAAATAGTTAAACTGGTCACCACTGCGCTTTGCGTTGACAAGCTTTGATGGTATTAGAGAAGGATCCCAGCAAGAAATATCAGAGTGACTTCCCTTTGTTTTACGCTCGACGAGGAAAAGAAATCTTTTTTTGTTTGAACTTTTTGTCGAAAAGGTCGGCGGTAATAAAAAAAAGCGTAATTTTCATTTTTTAATTTTTTTTTAACATTTGGACTTTGAAAGAGCGGCGCATCCGTAAACCAAGAAATAAAAAAAAAATGTCGCCTTAAGTTCAATAGTTCGTCATCACCATACCCATGCTTATTGTTTCATCAAAGTAGGAAACAGCTGATGCCCGCAGCCCTTCGGGATTTCCTCCCACATTAAAAGGGAATTGACAATACCAGCAAGTTTAATTCAAATCCCTAAAACACTTAGCTAATTTTACGATGTTGTTTTGTTTGTTTGTTGTTTAACGCAGCACTCAGCAATATTCCAGCTATATGACGGTGGTCTGTCAATAATCGAGCCTGGACCAGACATGCCAGTGATTGACATCATGACCATCGATTTACGCAATTGGGATACGATGACATGCATCAACCAAGTCAGTGAGCCTGACCACCCGATCACCCGACAAGCATAGTCGCCTTTTACCGCAAGCATGGGTTGCTAAAGACCTATTCTACCCCGGATCTTCGCGGGAGAATTTTACGATGTACATAAATCTATCAGTAATGTGAGAGTAAGCAAACTGGGGCAATTCTTGCCAGGAATAAAAGAAAATGCGTTTTAGGCAAAGATGGGGATATTTCAGTACAGACAAGTACACGTGTTGGACTCACCTGTGACAGTCGCTGTCTCTCCACCGCGTGTGTGTGCCCTGTCCTCTGGATGGCTTTGGTTATGTCGCCCAGGATATGTAGTTTGAACATTAAACAAACGGTGATTTGTCAACTTGTATAAACCAATGAATGCAACAAGGACGGAACTGACTCCTCCCCAGTACAAAACTTTGTCAGTCAACGACAGTGTTGCGCTTCGATTCCGCGAAGTTGTGGTATTTTAGAGAAAGAGTCGAGGCAGAGTATTCATGTTTTAATAATAATATCTGAGTCGATGTTATAATATTCACTTCCCGCTTTGATCTCAGTGAGATAAATATTTCCCACGGTAATGGAGTGGCGTGGCGTGTTATGTTGTGTTGTGTGATGTGTGGTGGGGTGTGTCGTGTTGTGTGTCGTGGTGTGATGTGTTGCGTTGTATGTTGTGTTGTGCTGTATGTTGTGTTGTGTTTTGTGTTGAGGAGTGTGTTGTTGAGTGTTGTTTCGTGTGGAGCGTTGTGTGTTGTGGAGTGTTGTGTTGTGGAGTGTGGTGTTGTGGAGCGTGTTGTTGTTGTGGAGTGTTGTGTTGTGGAGTGTGGTGTTGTTGTTGAGTGTTGTGTTGTGGAGTGTGGTGTTGTTGAGTGTTGTGTCGTGTGTTGTGTTGTGTGTCGTATGTTGTGTTGCGTTGTGTCGTGTGTTGTGTTGTGTGTCGTATGTTGTGGAGTGTTGTGTTGTTGTTGAGTGTTGTGTTGTGGAGTGTGGTGTTGTTGTTGTGTGTTGTGTTGTGGAGTGTGGTGTTGTTGTTGAGTGTTGTGTTGCGTTGTGTCGTGTGTTGTGTTGTGTGGCGTATGTTGTGGAGTGTTGAGTTGTTGTTGAGTGTTGTGTTGCGTTGTGTTGTGTCGTGTGTTGTGTTGTGTGTCGTATGTTGTGTTGCGTTGTGTCGTGTGTCGTATGTTGTGGAGTGTGGTGTTGTTGTTGTTGAGTGTTGTGTTGCGTTGTGTCGTGTGTTGTGTTGTGTGGCGTATGTTGTGGAGTGTGGTGTTGTTGTTGAGTGTTGTGTTGTGGAGTGTGGTGTTGTTGTTGTGTGTTGTGTTGTGGAGTGTGGTGTTGTTGTTGTGTGTTGTGTGTTGTGTTGCGTTGTGTCGTGTGTTGTGTTGTGTGGCGTATGTTGTGGAGTGTGGTTTTGTTGTTTAGTGTTGTGGAGTGTGTTGTGTTGTGTTGTGTGGCGTATGTTGTGGAGTGTGGTGTTGTTGTTGTGGAGTGTTGTGTTGTTGTTGAGTGTTGTGTCGTGTGTTGTGGAGCGTATTGTTGTGTGTTGTGGAGTGTTGTGTTGTGGTGATCAGCTAAATATGATCCGGTCCAAACAACAATCCCACCGCTTCAACCCGAACCCGCACCTTCCTCCAACCCCATCCCACCCCTGTATAATGCATGACAAATCCCTAACAATGTAAACATCTTCGTATGTATATTAAACACTTGTTAACCTTGAGACCCCATTATGTGAAGTAAATAAATACAAAAGTAATTGTTTAAAATTTTAGCCATATTTTTTCTCAGGAAATATTAAACTCCACAGGAATGTCTTTTTCGGGGAAACGTGGTTGTGTAGAAGCTGGTATGTTGCAGCATGGAGGACCTAGAAACAAGTGTTCCCAGAAAATATGAGTGAAACTTGATTATATTGTTTTTCTGTTTGAAAGGATATAAGTTTTTCACATATATTGTTGCATTTGAAAGATTGTTTATTCACACATAGTAAAAGGTTTTAATTTACATTTAAAGGGGAACTCAGCTCGGGTCAATTTGTAGTCCACTAACCACCACATTGATTGTCAACTCGCTCCACTTAGTGGTGTGTATCAATTTAGCAGTTGGGCTTAACATTGTAGTGCTTGGTCCACTGATCCGCCGACCTTACAATCGAAACTTCAGAAAACTAATAATCAGAAATATACTGAGTGAGTGAGTTGTTTTTGAATTTGAAATATAACTTCAGCGGTTGTTTCGAAAAACACGTTATTGTTATAAACCTGAAAGACATCTGAAGGTTGTAGCTCGTTTTGCAACATGAGTGAGTGAGTTGGGTTTAGCGCCGACATTAACACTATTCCAGTTATATCACAGCGTGTCAGGTTAATGTGAGAGGAAAGCCCGAAGTGGTGTAGGTCTCAGACGTTTAAAAGTTCGGTGAATCCCACAAGCACAGGTATGGTGCTGGCAAACCTAGAAACATAATCGGGGCGAACCGGGATTCGAACCCGCAATCATAGGTTTCTGGCTTGCCCACAGGATGCAACTCTGCAGAGCGAATCGCGGCGCCCTAGACGACTGCTTTATCAAGGTTGAGATAGATGTCCAGTCGCATGGTCTCTCCTTTGGTTCATCAGAAACGACAGGAATGACCCAAATTTCTTCGAATTCATCGTTTAAGCTCACTTAAATACCCTTAAGGTGTAAATACGTCAGGTCCTCTATAGGACGTCAACAGTTACGTTCTGTCCGTGCACTTCTGTAGCTCAGTTTGTGTAAAGAAATAACCACTGCCGGTTTCGGACGATAGATGTATAGTTAATTTGAATCATATATCATATATTCCCATAGTTTTAACTCAGTTTCTTAGAAAATGACTAGTGCTCCCTCTTTTTGAATTATAACATTAGCGGTTGTTTCGATGAACACGTTATTGTTCCAACCTGAAAGACATTTGAAAACTGTAGCTCGTTTTTACAACAAGGCTATTAATGTGTGAATTGTCTAACTTGCAATGGGGGGCACGGGTAGCCCAGCCGTCTAAGGTGCCGCGATTCGCTGTGCAGTGTTGCGTCCCTTGGACACACCAGAAACTATGATTGTGGGTTCGAATTTCGGTTCGCCCCGATTGTGTTTCTAGGTTTTTCGGCACCATACCTGTGCTCGTGGGTTTCACCAAAGTGGTAAACGTCTGAGACCTGCATCACTTCGGGCTTTCCTCCCATATTAAGCTGACACGCCGCGATATAACTGGAATACTGTTAAAAGCGGCGTTTAACCTAACTCACTCACTCACTCACTCTAACTTGCGGTTTCTTACCGCATTCCGCACTCAATGGCCCCGAGCGCTCTGATTGGTAAATTTCCCGATGTGCGTTTGTTATGGTTGGAGCGCGGACCAATCACAGCACTCGACGCCATTGTGCGCGGAGATTTGTTGTTTACTTCAAACGTGACCCATAACCGCGACTGGGCCCATATTTCGATAATATCACCGGATATAGGTAATAAATTGCCAAAAATGAAGGTTTGTGGCATGCAGGTCGTATGTGGAGGGAGGTGGGGAGGTACTGTGAACATAACATGCATACATTTCCATATTATTTAAACGATACAGCCGATTACAACTTCGGCCAAGATGGCGAGTGACGTACCTTGTCTATTTATATATATGGCATTATGGGTCCAGTGTTTCAGTAATATCACTATCCTGCTTCAGGGGCCTGTGTGGCAAACGGTCTATTGAAGATGCGTATACAACTGACGTGGTCAATTTGAGACAAAGACATTTTGAGAAGTTTCTGTCACCTCTCGGCGAGTTTTTACCAGACCCATTACTCCTGAAACATGGCTGGGGTGGCAATGTTGAACTTGTGCCATCATTTAGTTCAAGTGATTTGTATAATCATTTAGTTTTGAGCAAACAGCGGACACTCGACACGGGCCCAAACAACGCTAAACGTCAGTTGAAAGCTACGGTTTTCTATGAAGATAGACACGTCAATACAATGTGTGTATGGACTCCTCACTAAAGACGGGGCGGTCGGGTAGCCTCGTGGTTAAAGCGTTCGCTCGTCACGCCGAAGACCCGGGTTCGATTCCCGACATGGGTACAATGTGTGAAGCCCATTTCTGGTATCCCCCGCCGTGATATTGCTGGAATATTGCTAAAAGCGGCGTAAAACCATACTCACTCACTCACTCACTCACTAAAGACAGTGTTCATTCTACTAGCTCAACAAAATGTAGGGCTCTCTGGGCCCATAAAAATGGGATCATTTTAAAAATAAGGGAGACACAACCTTTATAAGCCTTAAAAGTTTAATTCAATTATAACAGCATTAATATGTAAGTTTAACCAAACGGTTTTGTCGCTTTTATTTATACCAACACTTCAATGACATTAGTTGGTTGGTTGGTTTGTTGTTTTACGCCGCACTCAGCAATATTCCAGCTATATGACGGCGGTCTGTAAATAATCGAGTCTGGACCAGACAATCCAGTGATTAATGTCATGAGCATCGATCCACGAAATTGATAAAAGTGGAAAAAATCATCGGCAAGCCTCGGAGTTTTCCCACTTTTATCAACTCGTGTTAATATATTTGATATCAAAAGACACTCTGGTGAGATTCTCTATATCTCTGTTTTCGAAAGAGTTCGCAAGGGGGGATGATAAATCAGGGGGAGATAAGAACTTATTGGATAGGACTATAGGGGAAGAAGGTCATTGTAATTCCCGTTATATGGATTTTATTGTTACTATCTATAAATAAACCCCAATCTCATACGTTTACAATAATGGAATTTCCCAAAACTGTTTTGACGAAGGTTGTAGTTTTATTTTACACCAGACCCCGTGTCGATGTAAAGGCAGTTATTAGGCGTAGTTCCCATATTTTATTTACGCTTCGTCTTAATGTCGAAAGAAGCGCCAATAAAATGTTAAAACACACACCGTTCACTGCCTTCATACTGCCGGAGGAACTGGTGTAAAGTCAAACAAAGCCTTTTACACCGTTTTATTTGAAGCTTCATTACCGTACTACAGTCAAAATGGATGAGCATCAAATGACGGTGTCACGTGTTAACTCTGGAAGGTGTGCTCCAATGGCTTCTGAGATGTATGATGTTTAATGCCATTTTTTATGAACTACATTGAGGCATTCTTCAATCCAACATGGCCGCCAACCGAGGCGACTTTTGACAAGTCGCAATGCAATGCATTCTATAACACCTTGAGTAGATAGTCTTTTGCAAAGTAGTCTGATTAGAAACTACTATAATCCAAAACGGCCGCTAACCAAAGCACATATTAACATGTCTTTCGAACTCAAACTTAAGATCAGAAGTAAAATCCAATATGGCGGCGAAAATGAAACACCGTTTCACATCTGTAGGCCACAGTGACGAAAATAGAAAGCGGTGGTACATGCATCAGTTTAATTTGATTGTGTACTCATCAGTTTAATTTTATTGTACATGCGTCAATTTAATTTAATTTTGCATGCAGCAGTTAATTTAATTGTACGTGCAGCAGTTTAATTTAATTGTATATGCAGCAGTTTAATTTAATTGTACTTGCAACAGTTTAATTCAATTGGATATACAGCAGTTTAATATGATTGTACATGCAGCAGTTTAATTCAATTGTACGTGCAGCAGTTTAATTTAATCGTATATGCAGCATGTTAATATGATTGTACATGCAGCAGTTTAATTTAATTGTACATGCAGTAGTTTAATTTAATTGTATATGCAGCATGTTAATATGATTGTACATGCAGCAGTTTAGTTTAATTGTACATGCAGCAGTGTTCCAGCCAGTTTAATATGATTGTACATGCAGCAGTCTATTCTAATTGTACATGCAGCAGTTTATTCTAATTGTACGTGCAGGAGTTTATTTTAATTGTTCATGCAGCAGTTTATTCTACTTGTACGTGCAGCAGTTTATTCTAATTGTACATGCAGCAGTTTATTCTAATTGTACATGCAGCAGTTTATTCTTATTGTACATGCAGCAGTTTATTCTAATTGTACATGCAGCAGTTTATTCTAATTGTACATGCAGCAGTTTATTCTTATTGTACATGCAGCAGTTTATTCTTATTGTACATGCATCAGTTTATTCTAATTGTACATGCAGCAGTTTATTCTAATTGTACATGCAGCAGTTTATTCTTATTGTACGTGCAGCAGTTTATTCTAATTGTACATGCAGCAGTTTATTCTAATTGTACATGCAGCAGTTTATTCTAATTGTACATGCAGCAGTTTATTCTAATTGTACATGCAGCAGTTTATTCTAATTGTACGTGCAGCAGTTTAATATAATTGTACATGCAGCAGTTTATTCTAATTGAACATGCAGCAGTTTATTCTTATTGTACGTGCAGCAGTTTATTCTTATTGTACATGCAGCAGTTTATTCTAATTGTACATGCAGCAGTTTATTCTTATTGTACGTGCAGCAGTTTATTCTTATTGTACGTGCAGCAGTTTATTCTTATTGTACATGCAGCAGTTTAATCTAATTGTACATGCAGCAGTTTATTCTTATTGTACGTGCAGCAGTTTATTCTTATTGTACGTGCAGCAGTTTATTCTTATTGTACGTGCAGCAGTTTATTCTTATTGTACATGCAGCAGTTTATTCTAATTGTACATGCAGCAGTTTATTCTTATTGTACGTGCAGCAGTTTATTCTAATTGTACATGCAGCAGTTTATTCTTATTGTACGTGCAGCAGTTTATTCTTATTGTACGTGCAGCAGTTTATTCTTATTGTACGTGCAGCAGTTTATTCTTATTGTACGTGCAGCAGTTTATTCTTATTGTACATGCAGCAGTTTATTCTAATTGTACATGCAGCAGTTTATTCTTATTGTACGTGCAGCAGTTTATTCTTATTGTACATGCAGCAGTTTATTCTTATTGTACGTGCAGCAGTTTATTCGTATTGTACATGCAGCAGTTTATTCTTATTGTACATGCAGCAGTTTATTCTAATTGTACGTGCAGCAGTTTATTCTTATTGTACGTGCAGGAGTTTATTTTAATTGTACGTGCAGGAGTTTATTTTAATTGTTCATGCATTAGTTTATTCTAATTGTACATGCAGCAGTTTATTCTAATTGTACATGCAGCAGTTTATTCTAATTGTACATGCAGCAGTTTATTCTAATTGTACATGCAGCAGTTTATTCTTATTGTACGTGCAGCAGTTTATTCTTATTGTACGTGCAGCAGTTTAATCTAATTGTACATGCAGCAGTTTATTCTTATTGTACGTGCAGCAGTTTATTCTTATTGTACGTGCAGCAGTTTATTCTCATTGTACGTGCAGCAGTTTAATCTAATTGTACATGCAGCAGTTTATTCTAATTGTACATGCAGATATGTCATTGACACTTACATGCCCTCATCTCCTTTCGCAGGAAATGAAACATACAGGAACATCAAAGGAGGCCAAGCTGACATCCGGGTGGACTTATTGATGGGAGGAGATAGTTATCCGGCTTTCTTCCTTACGTGGCTTACCGACTGTGGCAATAGTCCTGTTATAGCGCAGTGTTCCAGCCATGTCAACAAATCGCTTGTTAAGTGCAGATCGTTGACAGTAAACAAAAGTGAATACGTTCATTTAGCTTTGACCAATATTCCACTGTAATTAATCGCGTCTGGACCAGGCAATTCAATGACTAACATCACGAGCATCAATTTACGCAAGCGGCGTAAAACCATACTCACTCACTCACTCCAATGTCCAATAGAAATCTCTACATAAATCAGAGTCGAACAATCCTTAAAATAAAAAAAATTGAGAAAATCCTGATTGAGATTCATTTATTTGCTCAAAACTACCCACGGTGGTACAAGACTACAGTATATAATTTATGTCGGACAAACATAGAAGAGAGAACATACGTACATTGTAGGTTTAAGTCAACACGATGAACCCATTCATTAGTATATTAGTATACTTTTCTCAAGTATTTAGTGCTTTTGTTTTAAATTTGCCTTACTCCTTTATGAGTATTGGGCAACTCTGTGTGTACTAGGGGATGTGAGGGGTGTGTTGTCTGTGTGTACGAGTGGGAGTGAGGGGTGTGGTGTCTGTGTGTACTAGTGGATGTGAGGGGTGTGGTGTCTGTGTGTACTAGGGGATGTGAGGGGTGTGGTGTCTGTGTGTACTAGTGGATGTGAGGGGTGTGGTTTCTGTGTGTACTAGTGGATGTGAGGGGTGTGGTGTCTGTGTGTACTAGTGGATGTGAGGGGTGTGGTGTCTATGTGTACTAGTGGATGTGAGGGGTGTGGTGTCTGTGTGTACTAGTGGATATGAGGGGTGTGGTGTCTGTATGTACGAGTGGATGTGAGGGGTGTGGTGTCTGTGTGTACGAGTGGATGTGAGGGGTGTGGTGTCTGTGTGTACTAGTGGATGTGAGGGGTGTGGTGTCTGTGTGTACTAGTGGATGTGAGGGGTGTGGTGTCTGTGTGTACTAGTGGATGTGAGGTGTGTGGGGTCTGTGTGTACTAGTGGATGTGAGGGGTGTGGTGTCTGTGTGTACTAGTGGATGTGAGGGGTGTGGTGTCTGTGTATACTAGTGGACGTGAGGGGTGTGGTGTCTGTGTGTACGAGTGGATGTGAGGGGTGTGGTGTCTGTGTGTATGCTAGTGGATGTGAGGTGTGTGGGGTCTGTGTATACTAGTGGATGTGAGGGGTGTGGTGTCTGTGTGTACTAGTGGATGTGAGGGGTGTGGTGTCTGTGTGTACTAGTGGATGTGAGGTGTGTGGGGTCTGTGTGTACTAGTGGATGTGAGGTGTGTGGTGTCTGTGTGTACTAGTGGATGTGAGGGGTGTGGTGTCTGTGTGTACTAGTGGATGTGAGGTGTGTGGTGTCTGTGTGTACTAGTGGATGTGAGGGGTGTGGTGTCTGTGTGTACTAGTGGATGTGAGGGGTGTGGTGTCTGTGTGTACTAGTGGATGTGAGGGGTGTGGTGTCTGTGTGTACTAGTGGATGTGAGGTGTGTGGGGTCTGTGTGTACTAGTGGATGTGAGGGGTGTGGTGTCTGTGTGTACTAGTGGATGTGAGGGGTGTGGTGTCTATGTATACTAGGGGATGTGAGGGGTGTGGTGTCTATGTATACTAGGGGATGTGAGGGGTGTGGTGTCTGTGTGTACTAGTGGATGTGAGGTGTGTGGTGTCTGTGTGTACTAGTGGATGTGAGGGGTGTGGTGTCTGTGTGTACAAGTGGATGTGAGGGGTGTGGTGTCTGTGTGTACTAGTGGATGTGAGGGGTGTGGTGTCTGTGTGTACTAGTGGATGTGAGGGGTGTGGTGTCTGTGTGTACTAGGGGATAAGAGAAGTGTGGTGTCTGTGTGTACTAGTGGATGTGAGGGGTGTGGTGTCTGTGTATACTAGGGAATGTGAGGGGTGTGGTGTCTTTGTGTACTAGTGGATGTGAGGGGTGTGGTGTCTGTGTATGCTAATGGATGTGAGGGGTGTGGTGTCTGTGTATACTAGGGGATGTGAGGGGTGTGGTGTCTATGTGTACTAGTGGATGTGAGGGGTGTGGTGTCTGTGTATGCTAATGGATGTGAGGGGTGTGGTGTCTGTGTATACTAGGGGATGTGAGGGATGTGGTGTCTGTGAATACTAGGGGATGTGAGGGGTGTGGTGTCTGTGTATACTAGTGGATGTGAGGGGTGTGGTGTCTATGTATACTAGTGGATGTGAGGGTTGTGGTGTCTGTGTGTACTAGTGGATGTGAGGGGTGTGGTGTCTGTGTATACTAGGGGATTTGAGGGGTGTGGTGTCTGTGTGTACTAGTGGATGTGAGGGGTGTGGTGTCTATGTATACTAGGGGATGTGAGGGGTGTGGTGTCTGTGTGTACTAGTGGATGTGAGGGGTGTGGTGTCTATGTATACTAGTGGATGTGAGGGGTGTGGTGTCTGTGTGTACTAGTGGATGTGAGGGGTGTGGTGTCTGTTTATACTAGGGGATGTGAGGGGTGTGGTGTCTATGTATACTAGGGGATGTGAGGGGTGTGGTGTCTGTTTATACTAGGGGATGTGAGGGGTGTGGTGTCTGTGTATACTAGGGGATGTGAGGGGTGTGGTGTCTATGTATACTAGGGGATGTGAGTGGTGTGGTGTCTATGTATACTAGGGGATGTGAGGGGTGTGGTGTCTGTGTGTACTAGTGGATGTGAGGGGTGTGGTGTCTATGTATACTAGTGGATGTGAGGGGTGTGGTGTCTATGTATACTAGGGGATGTGAGGGGTGTGGTGTCTATGTATACTAGTGGATGTGAGGGGTGTGGTGTCTGTGTGTACTAGTGGATGTTAGGGGTGTGGTGGCTATGTATACTAGTGGATGTGAGGGGTGTGGTGTCTGTTTATACTAGGGGATGTGAGGGGTGTGGTGTCTATGTATACTAGGGGATGTGAGGGGTGTGGTGTCTATGTGTACTAGTGGATGTGAGGGGTGTGGTGTCTGTGTGTACTAGTGGATGTGAGGGGTGTGGTGTCTGTGTGTACTAGGGGATGTGAGGGGTGTGGTGTCTGTGTGTACTAGTGGATGTGAGGGGTGTGGTGTCTGTGTAGACTAGTGGATGTGAGGGGTGTGGTGTCTGTTTGTACCAGTGGATGTGAGGGGTGTGGTGTCTGTGTTTATTTCTGTTCCAAACGATGCTTTTGTATGATGTACAATGTACATATTGATTGCTGCTAATTTTGAATATAAATTCCTTCCACTCTTTTCGCAAGTATATATAAAAACAGCTTTCGTCAGCAACATCTTGTCCAAGCCACACATTAGCAAATCCGAAGGAAAATAGCATAATTATATTAAAATTTAATAGAGAGAGAGAGAGTATTGTTTATTAAAGTGTCACATGTTATATACACTTCGTGATAGGATATATACAAAACAGTAAAATATAACATCCGGCCAAATATGGCCTACGAGACATTTTAATCCCAGTTATGCCTACCGTTATCATCAAGTTGTTTTAATAATTTATAACATTGATGGGGATAGCTTTTTGATTCCATTTATAATAATTTTTTAACCAAATGAATACATAAGTTCTCTAATTTGAACGGTCTCACCCAATACTTTCCAGCACTAAGGGATTTTTAAAAAATATGGTGTATTGACTTTTTCGAAATCATCAAACTATTTAATTCCCCCAATTTCCGTTCCATGCAAAAAAACATGAAGCAATTTTGCATTCCAAAATAGTACACGTTGGTGGAAAGATAATAAATATATTTTGCTTAATTAATGCATTAATAGGCATAATTGCTGTAGAACATCGACACGCTAGTGAATCTTGAAGAAAACTTTAATCCCAAATGTTTATAATAAGTAACAGATTCTAATTTGGAACCATACAATGCCCATTTTTCATAAAATACGACCATTTCTAAAAACGATAACTTGTTTAAAATTACCATGAGTCCTCATTTAATAACAATGTTCTAATCTATATAATTGTGTTTTTAAACCGGAAACAATTTTATAATTCAACAAAACAATATCAATCAATTTTTATTGCTAAATACCGAGATGGCCATAGGTCTATAGTACATGCATACAAAGTAGTTAGGGTACATTTTTACAATACAACATACATCAATAGCCATGGAAACTGTTAAATTACATCAAGCTGTTGAGTATGTGCATGCTTTCTAAGATTCATGGCATATAAAATTGACATTGACAAATATTTCATTGTGACAGTTATTTTTAGTCTTCATTGGTGAGTAAAATTTATACAAGTGATGATCCTTGAAAATATAATCATTAATAAATTGTTTTTTAATGTCAACATAGAATGGACAAACAAGTAAAAAGTGATATTCATTCTCTATTATTGAAAATACACAGTTGACAGATTCTGTCAGTAATTTTCCCAGGGTTGCTACTAGGTCCATGCGTTTTAATAGCTCCCAGAGTTTATCTCTGAACAGTCTATTACTTTCGCAAAATCTACAAATAAGACATAATTTGCCACCCTTTGTTGTTAGATATCTTTGTATAATTGACTGTAAAATACAAACGTTATCAATTGTGCGTCTAAATCCAGATTGTGCCTCGATGGCTTTTTCAAACGTGTCTGTCCAAATAACCAAACGTGTATCAATGATATGTGTGAACATTTTACTGAATACACTTGAAAGCACAATTCCTCTAAAGTTATTTGTATCAGTCACAGTTCCTTGTTTGTGAAGTGGAATAATAATGCAAAGTGACAAATTCTCAGGAAAGTAAGAATTTTCTAAAGAAGATCACTTCGAGATAAGAGACCAATATATCCGATGAAGTTTTGAAACATTCTGAAATAGTCATCCGCACCTGATGTCTTATTACCGTATTCGACGTAATAAGCGCCCCGCTCTAATAAGCGCCCACGGCAACATTTGCTAATATATTGGCTAGTGAACAATCCCAATTAGCACCCCTTCCGATTGATCAATGCTCACAAGACTTATTTATTCGCGTACAATACGCACTCGTGTGTCATATGCACCCTTAATTATGGGCAATTAAATTCTAGAAAAATATTTCTGTCATACATAAACATTTCAGGCTGTCAGCATAAACCACGAAATTTATCTTTCAACTCTGTTTTTTTTCACCAAAATAATATTCTAATAAGAGCCCCCTATTTCTAATTTTGAGAGCGCCCTGAGCGCTTATTACGTCGAATACGGTATTCTTTAAATGATGAATACTATCAGCAATTTCTTTCTTGGTAATTGGATAATAATTGTCTGTTGTCAACTCGTTAGAATGATTATCATCGAGAAATTAAACATCCCAAATTCATTGTCGTTTCTATCATAAGGATTAGAGAATAAATCGCATTGGCATTCACTAACATACCTTTGCTGATGTGATTTCCTTTTTTCAGTTATTTTTTTCATACACGAAGCAACAGTGCATTAAAGCATCTGTGATATGTCTAATGCTGTCATTATCAAATGCTGTGTCAACTCCCTTCTCCAGTACATCTTAGACAGTTTTAGGGAATAAGTTATCTCAAATTGATCAGCCTCATTGTCTACCAAAAAAACATTAGAATGAAGTGTTGCTGTTTGAAATGTCTGATTTATCATGAAGCGTGAAGCGTACGTAATTGTGACTGGAGGATGTGAAGACTCGGTGCGGGGGGGTCTTTTAAAACTTTCACATTTATCAACAAATCAGTTGAAGGGATTACCTGGTCAACCACATCGGTGCCCTGGTTTCCAATAAAGGTGAAATCTCCATTACCGATGTCTGTACCACATCTTCCATTCATATGTATATTCAAAACACTACACATTTAACAAACATTTGCCAAAGTTATTTATACCCGAATCTGCAGAACATCTTTTTAAGTTGAAATGATCATTTACAAAATGCCACATGTTATTATCATGGCTGTCAAAGTATACAAGAATGTCATCTACAAAATCTGGTTCTTCAAGTCTTCACCTACCATTATGTAAACATCGTTACCCTGAGAGAAGACATCTAGCAAATCATTCTGCAGGAGTATAATACCATCAGTGCGCTACCTTATTGGATCATAATACCAGGTTAGAGACTCTAGACGAATATACACACATACATATAATACATCTTTCTGAAAATTAAATAGTTTTTTGTCAAGAAGAACAAATATACCACTATCAATAAAAAAATTCATTTCACAAACTATCATTATCAAACAATAATAACATTATAGCCTCTTTTTCTTGAAATACAAATATTCCATGAGAACATTAAACATTAACATTAAACGTGAGGGGTGGAGTGACTATGTGTTTGTTCGGGGACGGATGGGTGGGGTGTCTTTGTTTATCCTGGGGGACGTGAGAGGTGGGGTGACTATGTTTATCCTCAGGGACGTGGGGTGGCTATGTTTATCCTCAGGGACGTGAGAGGTGGGGTGGCTATGTTTATCCTCAGGGACGTGAGAGGTGGGGTGGCTATGTTTATCCTCAGGGACGTGAGAGGTGGGGTGACTATGTTTATCCTCAGGGACGTGAGAGGTGGGGTGGCTATGTTTATCCTCAGGGACGTGAGAGGTGGGGTGAATATGTTTATCCCAGGAGACGTCAGGGGTGGAGTGGCTATGTTTATCCCAGGGGACGTCAGGGGTGGAGTGGCTATGTTTATCCCAGGGGACGTCAGGGGTGGAGCGGCTATGTTTATCCCAGGGGACGTCAGGGGTGGAGTGGCTATGTTTATCCCAGGGGACGTCAGGGGTGGAGTGGCTTTGTTTATCCGAGGAGACGTCAGGGGTGGAGTGGCTATGTTTATCCCAGGAGACGTCAGGGATGGAGCGGCTATGTTTATCCCAGGGGACGTCAGGGGTGGAGTGGCTATGTTTATCCTAGGGGACGTCAGGGGTGGAGTGGCTATGTTTATCCGAGGAGACGTCAGAGGTGGAGTGGCTATGTTTATCCCAGGAGACGTCAGGGGTGGAGTGGCTATGTTTATCCTAGGGGACGTCAGGGGTGGAGTGGCTATGTTTATCCCAGGAGACGTCAGGGATGGAGTGGCTATGTTTATCCCAGGAGACGTCAGGGGTGGAGTGGCTATGTTTATCCTAGGGGACGTCAGGGGTGGAGTGGCTATGTTTATCCCAGGAGACGTCAGGGGTGGAGTGGCTATGTTTATCCCAGGAGACGTCAGGGGTGGAGTGGCTATGTGTTTACTCGGGGACTGGGGGGGGGGGGGGGGGGGGGGGGTGGAGTGGCTATGTGTTTGCTCGGGGACTGAGGGGTGGAGTGGCTATGTGTTTGCTCGGGGACTGAGGGGTGGAGTGGCTATGTGTTTGCTCGGGGACGTCAGGGGTGGAGAGGCTATGTGTTTGCTCGGGGACTGAGGGGTGGAGTGGCTATGTGTTTGCTCGGGGACTGAGGGGTGGAGTGGCTATGTGTTTACTCGGGGACTGAGGGGTGGAGTGGCTATGTGTTTACTCGGGGACTGAGGGGTGGAGTGGCTATGTGTTTACTCGAGGACGTCAGGGGTGGAGTGGCTATGTGTTTGCTCGGGGACTGAGGGGTTCGACGACTGCGGTGAAATGCACTGTAGTCGCTTCATTTCGCTACAATCTCGAGTGGATGTTGTTTTACTATGACGTCTTCTCGTAAACGACTTCATAATAGCACGACGAAAGTTGACGCAGCAGATGCTGTAGATGATGGGGTTGGAAACGCTGTTGATGAAGTAGGATCTGAGTAATATGTTGTTTAAGGCGAGCTGGGCTGTGGGGAGATTGTCGAAGACGTTCTTAGTAAAGATGGCGGCAATAATGGTCCCAAAATGAGGCAGGAAACTTAGGACGAAAATGAGGCTGATGAGAAACATCATGACTGTTCTCTGTCGGACTGTATTCCTTTGTTGTTGCGTCATGGCCGACCGAGTTGAAAGCAGGTCGCTTTCAGAAGCTTTTCTCTTCCTTGTCAAATCTTTCCCACGCCCCACAACTTCACCATTGATTCCCAAGGTGGTCTGAGAAGGAATGCGTCCACTAGCTGATGACGTCCTGAATCGCCCGACATGAGACAGTTGGCACCATATTAAGGAATACACCACGACGACGGTGACTAACACCGCCATGAAGACAACAAGAACAACACCGTTGTAGATAAGAGGTACGAAGACCCCAGCCTTATCGGATATACTGCATAATGTACCATTAATACGCCCTTCATTCAGGGGTATGTTCCTTGGACCATATACAAACAAACAAGGAACAGACAGAATGCATGTCGCCACGCAACATAACCCGATGGACAATTTGGCCCCAGACGCTGTCATCTGTCTGTGTAAAGGGCGACACACCCTCCGGTATCTGTCAACAGTCATTGGTAACAGTATAATCGCCGACATCAGTGAAATAAGGTTATTTGTCACTGATTTGATGTAGCACAGACTATACGTTCCTATAGTGTATCGGTGCGACAAATGGAAGATGTCAAAAGGTATGTTTGTGACACAGTTGGCTAAATCAAGAACCGCTAAAGCCAAAATAAAGTTTGCGAAAGCGTTGGTTCTCTTGATCTTGACCAGATACACATAGCAGACCAGAGAGTTGCCGACAAATCCAACCAGCAATATGATGGCGAGAAACAAGATGGCTGGCATAGCTTTGATTGTGTAGTCATAGTTACGGCTGGTTAAATACTCGGGAGAGACGTCACCGGAGACGTTTGGAGACATTTCTGGATTCTGTTCAAAGGAATGGGAAAATTTTATCACATTGCATTTAATCAGCAGAAATCAAAGTACATACTGTCATATATCGCACACGTGTAATCCAGAAGTTAAAACAAATTGAAATTTGCATGTGGTGCCTTCAGAATCAGGAATGAGAATATGGCACATTTCGGTTCAAAATCAGTTGTGTAATATAAAAGTAGAAAGCAAACATGGTATGAAAACAAAACTTGTAATTTTTTTTCACAACAATGACTTCTTGAAAGATTTGTTTTTGTTTTCGAGGCGACTTACGGGATCGGGTGGTCAGGCTCGCTGACTTGGTTGATGCATGGCATCGTATCCCAATTACGTGGATCGATGCTCATGATATCAATCACTGGATTGTCTGGTCCAGACTCGATTATTAACAGACCGTCGTCATATAGCTGTAATATTGCTGAATGGGGCGTTAAACAACAAACAAACAAACAAATCAAGGAACATGGGATATTAAGTTGACACAACCATCGTGGTGCCCGTAATACTGTTATACATTGATCTACCTACAATGGTAAAGTAAATAGCTACACTGTTGTAATATTATTTTATGATGAAGTAGATTAGTAGAAACATGCAGATTAAAATTGAAACCCACAACGTTGTGAGTGTGTACTCTTTTCTGTTTAAAAAAATATGAACCATACTTCTCTATGATAATTATCTCCTTAATCCTAATATGTCTATTATGACAAGTCAATTATTCACACTGTCCAAAAGTGGTAATATCTCGCTACACGGAAATGGGTCAACGTTTCCCGCAAAGCGAAATGCTGTTGGCCTGTCCCCGGCCCTGTCGATGGGCAGACCTCGCTACACGGAAATGGGTCAACGTTTCCAACATAGCGATATGCTGTATGAGGAAATAGGTCGGCGAGAAACCAGTGCTTTCCTCTTATCATTGTGCCGAATAACGCAAACATGTTAAGTGTAATAACTTACAGTTAAGATATGTTTAAAATTAAAAAAAAATTTACGCTTATCATTATAAATATGAGACAAATATTCATTAAAAACAAAAACAAACTTGTTTACATCTTTTCAACTGTTACTTATCCCCATGTCGCTTTCTCAAACCCAAAACTAATAGAGTAGGGCGCCATAGGGCCATTTGTTTTTATATTTTCAAGATACTAAGTTGAAATTTCAAGATACTAAGTTGAATTTTCAACTTAGTATCTTGAAATTTCAAAATAGTATAAAAAAAACCCAACAAAAACAAATGGCCCTAAAAGGCTTCGGTAGGATCTTGAAATTTCAAGATTATTCACTTCGAACGTATTTTTACATCTTAAGATGTAAACTTATTATCTTGAAATTTCAACTTAGTATCTTGAAATTTCAAATTGATATCTTGAAATTTCAATTTTGTTAACTGAAATTCAACTTGATATCTTGAAATTTCAATTTTGTATCTTGAAATTTCAACTTCTGTATCTTGAAATGGATAGTATCTTGAAATTTCAACTTTCGTATCTTGAAATTTCAAGATAGTATCTTGCAGTTTCAACTTAATATCTTGAAATTTCAACTAAGTATCTTGAAATTGGCCAAATGGCCCTAAAAGGCTTCCGTAGTTTTATGATAATTCTATCCCTTTTAGCTATAATATAGGATGACGTCAAACAAGAAACGTGACGCCAATGACGTCACAAAGCAATAGAATAGATAGCAGCCCGTCGTTAGGGGGAAGCGGACAGCTATCAAATTACAGTTGGCCGCAGATTTCTGTTAACATGAGGGATTTTTTAGGAAAATTTCTATCCATTTTAGCTATAATATTTGCTTAAACATTCACATTTAGTAAATAATATATTCCAACGTTTACGTTTGAATTGAAGAGCTGCATTGGAAACATATGTACTGGTCCTGTCGTTTGTACCGGTTGTACGTTTTGACATGACATGTGCAATAAAGATACCATATAGTGTAAACTTTACGGCATAATAAATTCGTTATGGTGCCTATAGTGGTCGTATACGGAGTCATATTAGGGGAGCAGGAAAATATATTTCTGGTAACCTAATATGACTCCGTATACGACCACTCAAGGCACCGTAACCAATAACATACATACATACATACATATCTGCATTATGTGGTCAAACTAGAATTCACAATGGAATGATGACCTCGGATACAAGAACCTTTTTCTTGTCTCTGTCGGGGCACGCGTGACCCTGTCGTGGCACCGCAATTCGCGGGGGAGGGTGTGTGTCACCAAAATGGTAAACTTGTCAGACCAGCATTACTCCGGGCTTTCCTCCCACAAGACACGCCGTGTTGTGATAGAAGTATTATTCAAACCTCACGTACACATGTCCAAACGGGACAAATGTGTGACCGAAAGAGTTTTCCGGTTTAGACAGTGGCCCCGTTAGCCCGAAATAAGCAGCATTTACAAATATACTGAAATATTAGAATCGCAACGTGTGTGAAACACTCACTCACCTGTGTATCACAAGTGCCTTGTGTTCTGAAGGTTGACGTGATGCAGACAAGAGAGAAGAGTCAACCGAGTCGCAGTGACGTGGTTTGGTGAGTTGTGCACGTGCGAGTCAAGGATGTACATACCACACACCAGTAGATCTGATTACATACTTCTCTACCAAGGATGTCCAATTCTGAGAAGGCATATGACCGGATCCTGCTGTTCGCCTTAGATAACAAGAAGGTGTTTCATTATGCAGTGAACTAACACTATATCCAGTTCCGGAAACTGTTAGAGTTCTGTTATCGTATTGTATCATATATTAGAAGCAAAACAAATCCTATTCGAACCTTTGTATATTCGATTTGGACAAAAAAAACATACGACTGCAACCAGACGTTCAAGTGATGAACCAGGAACAGTCACACGATAATGCATTTACTGATTTTTTTTAAATTATTATTTTTTTTGTTAATTTTGAATTACGTCTGCTGTGTTCAAGTGAAGAGATTCTGCTGCTTATAGTTAAACAGGATCGCGTTGAAGAAATATGTTCGTTTTGCAACACAGCTGAGGAGGGGTGGGGGATGGGGTGGGGTGGGGTGGGGTGGGGTGGGATGGGGTGGGGTGGGATGGGGTGGGGTGGGGTGGGGTGGAATGGGGTTGGGGTCCGTTTCAATGTCTCTGCCCAAACATTTCTTTGAATGAAAACGTGTATGAATATACAGACCCAGGCAACTGATGAATCACTGATGCAGAATGCTAATTCTTCTCATTTAAGTATAACAGAAGAATGCCGATACTTCTTATTTAAGTATAACCCCGTTTTTGTCTGTGATATACTACTCAAAAGAAAGTAAGGTCCACCCGATTCTTTCATTATACAGATTAACTATAGTAATATGATAGAATCGGGTGGCCCTTAACTCCCTTTGAGTAGTATGTAACGACGGGCCAGTTCAATATGGAAAGAAATCCCAAAGTGACCTCGGTCGCATAGGTTTAACGCCTTGGTTAAATTCCCATGTATGACAGCTTATAAACATGGCGAACCTGGGAAAGGAAGCTACGACTAGCGGATCCTAGCCCCACTAAGGGAGGTAAGTCAGTATTTACTGTCGTATCGACAATATAACAGCCGTTTTGCTACATAAAAGCAACAAAATCCTGTACAATGTGCGCCCAGTCCCTACAACTGTCGATGAACTACGCACAGCTGCTCTGGATGTGTGCTTATAAACATGGCGAACCCGGGAAAGGAAGCTACGACTAGCGGATCCTGGCCCCACTAAGGGGGGTAAGTCAGTATTGACTGTCGTATCGACAATATAACAGCCGTTTTGCTACATAAAAGCAACAAAATCCTGTACAATGTGCGCCCAGTCCCTACAACTGTCGATAAACTACGCACAGCTGCTCTGAATGTGTGCAGGAGGATCCTAGGGCCTTCACAAATCGTCTGATCCACTCAATGTACAGGAGATGTGTGGCAGTGATCAATGCTAATGGTGGTCACACCAGGTATTGACTGACATTTTGGGTATTGACCCGAAACTGTGTAAGCCCTTAACATTTGAAGAAACCCAATTATGTCATCTGCCTTTTAATCCATTAAACTGTCTTCAGTCAATTTTTTGTCAATCTTGCCCTATTAGTATTTCTTGTCTTTACTGTTGAAAATAAATTACATGTATACTGCATACTCGACTTGCGTTTCTTTTGCGTGTGAGTATATTTGTTATTTAAAAAATGTGAATGATTCTCGGTGTGCCTTGTGCTAGGCATAAAGGTGCTAAAACAAGAACTCGTCTTACAACAACAGAGCTGTGGCTCAGCTTCCTCGGTGACGGAATATTCCAGTTTCATAACTGAACGACTCTGGTGTTTATCATTAACGTAATTCAAAGGTTCTCGTAACAGTGTCTTGTGTCAAACACTAACTCAAAAGATCGAAGTCAACTAGCAGACACACAGTCACTACCTCTCACGTAAACTAGCAGACACATAGTCACCACACCCCTCGCGTAAACTAACAAACACATAGTCACCACACCCCTCACTTCAACTAACATATACATAGTCACCACACCCCTCACGTCAACTAACAAACACACAGTCACCCCCCCCCCCCCCCCCTCTTACGTAAACTAGCAGACACATAGTCACCACACCCCTCACGTCCACTAACATATACATAGTCACCACACCCCTCACGTCCCCTAGCATATACATAGTCACCACACCCCTCACGTCAACTAACAAACACACAGTCACCACACCCCTCACGTAAACTAGCAGACACATAGTCATCACACCCCTCGCGTAAACTAACAAACACATAGTCACCACACCCCTCACGTCAACTAACATATACATAGTCACTCCACCCCTCACGTCCCCTAGCATACACATAGTCACCACACCCCTCACGTCAACTAACAAACACATAGTCGCCACACTCCTCACATCAACTAACAAACACATAGTCACCACACCCCTCACATCAACTAACAAACACATAGTCGCCACACTCCTCACGTCAACTAACAAACACATAGTCGCCACACTCCTCACGTCAACTAACAAACACATAGTCACCACACTCCTCACGTCAACTAACAAACACATAGTCGCCACACTCCTCACGTCAACTAACAAACACATAGTCGCCACACCCCTCGCGTAAACTAACAAACACATAGTCACCACACCCCTCACGTCAACTAACATATACATAGTCACTCCACCCCTCACGTCCCCTAGCATACACATAGTCACCACACCCCTCACGTCCCCTAGCATACACATAGTCACCACACTCCTCACGTCCCCTAGCATACACATAGTCACCACACTCCTCACGTCAACTAACATATACATAGTCACCACACCCCTCACGTCCCCTAGCATATACATAGTCACCACACCCCTCACGTCAACTAACAAACACACAGTCACCACACCCCTCACGTAAACTAGCAGACACATAGTCATCACACCCCTCGCGTAAACTAACAAACACATAGTCACCACACCCCTCACGTCAACTAACATATACATAGTCACTCCACCCCTCACGTCCCCTAGCATACACATAGTCACCACACCCCTCACGTCAACTAACAAACACATAGTCGCCACACTCCTCACATCAACTAACAAACACATAGTCACCACACTCCTCACATCAACTAACAAACACATAGTCGCCACACTCCTCACGTCAACTAACAAACACATAGTCGCCACACTCCTCACGTCAACTAACAAACACATAGTCACCACACTCCTCACGTCAACTAACAAACACATAGTCGCCACACTCCTCACGTCAACTAACAAACACATAGTCGCCACACCCCTCGCGTAAACTAACAAACACATAGTCACCACACCCCTCACGTCAACTAACATATACATAGTCACTCCACCCCTCACGTCCCCTAGCATACACATAGTCACCACACCCCTCACGTCCCCTAGCATACACATAGTCACCACACTCCTCACGTCCCCTAGCATACACATAGTCACCACACTCCTCACGTCAACTAACAAACACATAGTCACCACACCCCTCATGTCAACTAACAAACACATAGTCACCACACCCCTCACGTCCCCTAGCATACACATAGTCACCACACTCCTCACGTCAACTAACAAACACATAGTCACCACACCCCTCACGTCCCCTAGCATACACATAGTCACCACACCCCTCATGTCAACTAACAAACACATAGTCGCCACACTCCTCACGTCCCCTAGCATACACATAGTCACCACACTCCTCACGTCAACTAACAAACACATAGTCACCACACCCCTCACGTCAACTAGCAGACACATAGTCACCACACCCCTCACGTCAACTAGCAGACACATAGTCACCACACCCCTCACGTCAACTAACAAACACATAGTCACCACACCCCTCACGTCCCCTAGCAGACACATTGTCACCACACCCCTCACGTCAACTAACAAACACATAGTCACCACACCCCTCACGTCAGCTAACAAACACACAGTCACCACACCCCTCACGTCAACAAGCGGACACATGGTCACCACACCCCTCACGTCAACTAGCACATACATAGTCACTCCACCTCTCACGTCACCTAGCATACACATAGTCACCACAACCCTCACGTCAACTAACAAACACATAGTCACCACACCCCTCACGTCAATTACATACATACAGTTACGTCAACTAGCATACATACAGTTACCACACCCTCACGTCAACAAGCATACATACAGTTACAGCACCATCACGTCAACTAGCATACATACAGTTACCACACCCTCACGTCAACTAGCATACATACAATTACTACACCCTCACGTCAACTAGCATACATACAGTTACCACAACCCTCACCTACACTAGTATACACATCGTCTCCACGCCACTCACGTCAACTAGCATACATACAGTTACCACATCCTCACGTCAACTAGCATACATAGAATTACCACACCCTCACGACAAATAGCATACAAACAGTTACAACACCCTCACGTCAACTAGCATACATACAGTAACCCCACCCTCACGTCAACAAACATACATACAGTTACCACAACCCTCACCTACACTAGCATACATACAGTTACCACACCCTCACGTCAACTAGCATACATACAGTTACAACACCCTCACGTCAACTAGCATACATACAGTTACCACAACCTTCACCTACACTAGTATACACATCGTCTCCACGACACTCACGTAAACTAGCATACATACAGTAACCACACCCTCACGTCAACTAGCATACATACAGTTACCACACCCTCACGTCAACTAGCATACATACAGTTACCTCACCCTCACATCAACTAGCATACATACAGTTACCACACACTCACGTCAACTAGCATACATACAGTTACCACAACCCTCACCTACACTAGCATACATACAGTAACCACATCCTCACGTCAACTAGCATACATACAGTTACCACACCCTCACGTCAATTAGCATACATACAGTTACAACACCCTCACTTCAACTAGCATACATACAGTTACCACACCCTCACGCCAACTAGCATACATACAGTTACCACAACCCTCACGTCAACTAGCATACATACAGTTACCACAACCCTCACGTCAACTAGCATACATACAGTTACCACACCCTCACGTCAACTTACATATATACAGTTACCACACCCTCACGCCAACTAGCATACATACAGTTACCACAACCCTCACCTTCACTAGTATACACATCGTCTCCACGCCACTCACGTCAACTAACATACATACAGTTACCACACCCTCACGTCAACTAGCAAACATACAGTTACCACACCCTCACTTCAACTAGCATACATACAGTTACCACACCCTCACGTCAACTAGCATACATACAGTTAACACACCCCCACGTCAATAAGCATACATACAGTTACCACGCCCTCACGTCAACTAGCATACATACAGTTACAACACCCTCACGTCAACTAGCAAACATACAGTTACCACAACCCTCACGTCAACGAGCATACATACAGTTACCACACCCTCACGTCAACTAGCATACATACAGTTAACACACCCTCACGTTAACTAGCATACATACAGTTACCACAACCCTCACCTACACTAGCATACATACAGTTACCACACCCTCACGTCAACTTGCATACATACAGTTACCTCACCCTCACGTCAACTAGTATACATACAGTTACCACACCCTCACCTACACTAGCATTCATACAGTTACCACACCCTCACGTCAACTAGCATACATACAGTTACCATACCCTCACGTCAATTAGCATACATATAGTTACCACACCCTCACGTCAACTAGCATACATACAGTTACGTCACCCTCACGTCAACTAGCATACATACATTTACCACACCTTCACGTCAACTAGCATACATACAGTTACAACACCCTCACGTCAACTAGCATACATACAGTTACCACACCCTCACGTCAACTAGCATACATACAGTTACCACAACCCTCACCTACACTAGTATACACATCGTCTCCAAGCCACTCACGTCAACTAACATACATACAGTTACCACAACCCTCACCTACACCAGCATACATAAAGATACCACACCCTCACGTCAACTAGCATACATACAGTTACCACACCCTCACGTCAACTAGCATACATACAGTTACCACAACCCTCACCTACACTAGCATACATACAATTACCACACACTCACGTCAACTAGCATACATACAGTTACAACACCCTCACGTCAATTAGCATACATACAGTTACCACACCCTCATGTCAACTAGCATACATACAGTTACCACACCCTCACGTCAACTAGCATACATACAGTTACCACAACCCTCACCTACACTAGTATACACATCGTCTCCAAGCCACTCACGTCAACTAACATACATACAGTTACCACACCCTCACGTCAACTAGCATACATACAGATACCACACCCTCACGTCAACTAGCATACATATAGTTACCACACCCTCACGTCAACTAACATACATACAGTTACCACACCCTCACGTCAACTAGCATACTTTCAGTTACCAAACCCTCACTTCAACTAGCATGCATACAGTTACAACACCCTCACGTCAACTAGCATACATACAGTTACCAGACCCTCACGTCAACTAGCATACATACAGTCACCACACCCTCACGTCAACTAGCATACTTTCAGTTACCAAACCCTCACTTCAACTAGCATGCATACAGTTACAACACCCTCACGTCAACTAGCATACATACAGTTACCACACCCTCACGTCAACTAGCATACATACAGTTACCACAACCCTCACCTACACTAGCATACATACAGTTACCACACCCTCACGTCAACTAGCATACATACAGTTACAACACCCTCACGTCAATTAGCATACATACAGTTACCACACCCTCATGTCAACTAGCATACATACAGTTACCACACCCTCACGTCAACTAGCATACATACAGTTACCACAACCCTCACCGACACTAGTATACACATCGTCTCCAAGCCACTCACGTCAACTAACATACATACAGTTACCACACCCTCACGTCAACTAGCATACATACAGTTACCACACCCTCACGTCAACTAGCATACATACAGTTACCACACCCTCACGTCAACTAACATACATACAGTTACCACACCCTCACGTCAACTAGCATACTTTCAGTTACCAAACCCTCACTTCAACTAGCATGCATACAGTTACAACACCCTCACGTCAACTAGCATACATACAGTTACCACACCCTCACGTCAACTAGCATACATACAGTTACCACACCCTCACGTCAACTAGCATACTTTCAGTTACCAAACCCTCACTTCAACTAGCATGCATACAGTTACAACACCCTCACGTCAACTAGCATACATACAGTTACCACACCCTCACGTCAACTAGCATACATACAGTTACCACACCCTCACGTCAATTAGCATACATACAGTTACCACACCCTCACGTGAACTAGCATACAAACAGTTACCACACCCTCACGTCAATTAGCATACATACAGTTACCACACTCACACATACAGTTACCACACCCTCACGTCAACTAGCATACATGCAGTTACCACAACCCTCACCTACACTAGCATACATACAGTTACCACGGCCTCACGTCAACTAGCATACATACAGTTACCACACCCTCACGTCAACTAACATACATACAGTTACAACACCCTCACGTCAACTAGCATACACACAGTTACCACACCCTCACGTCAACTAGCATACTTTCAGTTACCAAACCCTCACTTCAACTAGCATGCATACAGTTACAACACCCTCACGTCAACTAGCATACATACAGTTACCACACCCTCACGTCAACTAGCATACATACAGTTACCACAACCCTCACCTACACTAGCATACATACAATTACCACACACTCACGTCAACTAGCATACATACAGTTACCACATCCTCATGTCAACTAGCATACATACAGTTACCACACCCTCACGTCAACTAGCATACATACAGTTACCACAACCCTCACCTACACTAGTATACACATCGTCTCCAAACCACTCACGTCAACTAACATACATACAGTTACCACACCCTCACGTCAACTAGCATACATACAGTTACCACACCCTCACGTCAACTAGCATACATACAGTTACCACACCCTCACGTCAACTAACATACATACAGTTACCACACCCTCACGTCAACTAGCATACATACAGTTACCACACCCTCACGTCAACTAGCATACATACAGTTACCACACCCTCACGTCAACTAACATACATACAGTTACCACACCCTCACGTCAACTAGCATACTTTCAGTTACCAAACCCTCACTTCAACTAGCATACATACAGTTACAACACCCTCACGTCAACTAGCATACATACAGTTACCACACCCTCACGTCAACTAGCATACATACAGTTACCACACCCTCACGTCAACTAGCATACTTTCAGTTACCAAACCCTCACTTCAACTAGCATGCATACAGTTACAACACCCTCACGTCAACTAGCATACATACAGTTACCACACCCTCACGTCAACTAGCATACATACAGTTACCACACCCTCACGTCAATTAGCATACATACAGTTACCACACCCTCACGTGAACTAGCATACAAACAGTTACCACACCCTCACGTCAATTAGCATACATACAGTTACCACACTCACACATACAGTTACCACACCCTCACGTCAACTAGCATACATGCAGTTACCACAACCCTCACCTACACTAGCATACATACAGTTACCACGGCCTCACGTCAACTAGCATACATACAGTTACCACACCCTCACGTCAACTAACATACATACAGTTACAACACCCTCACGTCAACTAACATACATACAGTTACCACGCCCTCACGTCAACTAGCATACATACAGTTACCACACCCTCACGTCAACTAGCAGACATACAGTTACCACAACCCTCACCTACACTAGTATACACATCGTCTCCACGCCCCTCACGTCAACTAACATACACATATTCATGTGATACATTTATCAGTAAACGAGTTTCAGCTTACGCTTGAACCATAGGTTATGGTTGTTACCACATAGGTTATGGTTGTTACCGCATAGGTTATGGTTGTTACCACATAGGTTATGGTTGTTACCACATAGGTTATGGTTGTTACCACATAGGTTATGGTTGTTATTTTCAGGATCTTTCCTCATTCACACTCCTCATCACTGTGTCCACTTTTCAAAGTTATCCAAATCAATCTTACACATGATGTCTTCATCGATCTGCAGGATAGTGAGTTGGGATTGACGGCTTTCCTAACTTCCCGCACATGTACACGAGAACCCCTGCATTACCTTCATGATAAACACGAGCTTGTTCAGTTAAGTTCAGCTGTTCAATTGTTCAGTCAAGAAACTGTCACTGTGTAACCTTACCACTGCTTTGTTGTTATGAGGCCAGGTGTTTTTGTTGAAGACGGAAATAAATATGATTTAAAAAGTTTATTTTCTCTTTCTACAATCGTTATTTTTGTGTGTGTTGTCATGTCCAATACAGTCAGACCTCAGCGTGTTGCCGTAAGCTAGGTAGCCTAGTCGTTTAAGCGTTCGCTCGTCACGCCGAATGTCCTTGTTCGAAACCCCACATTGGGGGTACACTGTGTCAAGCCCATGTCTGTCTGAGTGTGGAATACGCCGTTTGTAGCACCAGACATGGTCACGTGTGTGTGTGTGTGTGTGTGTGTGTGTGTGTGCGTGCGTGCGCGCGTGTGTGTGTGGATAGATACCCCACTCAGACACAGTAAACTTACTCTGAACCAATCCTTGTTTTGTCCCATTAATGCCGAGTGCAAGGCAGGGTAACAACAAGTACCATCTTTTAACGACTTTTGGTATGACGCCGCCGGGAATGCAGCAAAAGACCTTCCGCAGGCAGGGGCTCCACCCACTAGGCCACAGAGGCAGTTCCCGCATCTGTCAGGAAGGCTGGGTTTGATAGACTAAAGATGTGAAATAATATCACATATATTTTCAATTGTTAAGTAAATCCTTTTTGTTGTTACCGTTATGTATGTTTCAGACAGACAGACAAACAGACAGTTTTATTCAGCAAAAGGCCGCTGGTCCAGAACACATACAATAATGATCATGCATGCACATTTTAAATCAGATTTACAATTGAGTGTTTCTTATTTTATTTACATGATATAGACATACATTTCTGATAACATAAGTGCTCCTACTCTGTATTATAGAATAAAATGATCATTTGTAGGATATTTACTGAAATATTTTGCAGTGCACTAAACAAATTACGTAGCGGTCTAAAAGTCCGGAATAAAATCACAAAGAGCTCTGTATTTCTTGTATTTCACAATACTCTAACGCCTGGTCCCATCATTAAGAAGAAGAAGAAGAAGAAGAAGAAAATGATTTTATTTACGTGTCACACACTGTACAACAATGACAATAAAAATACACAAATAGTGTGTACAGTGTCCGGCCATTATGGCCTCCGAGACACGCAGGACGTTACATACATATGAGTAAAAATGAGAAATATCACAGTACATACATATACATAAAAATGAGTTATCACCAGTTATCACCAGTTATCAGAACATTCTGATACTAAGATACATTGAACTAAGTTGGTAGAGGCGAAAGACACAGTTGTCTTCGCTGATACATGTGATGAAGAAGCGCGGCTAGGGGTCTGACCACCTTATTGTTCCGCATAAAGAACACGGTCTGATCGGCAGCGGACATCTGTATAAAGTTTGGAGTTGATTGAGAAGCTAAATTCCATAAATCATAGCGTAAATCTGTATAGAGAGAACATTCAGCAAAAAAGTGTGTTTCATCCTCAACAGCATTGCAATTACAGAATTTACACATACGTTCAATAAGCGGTGTTTTGGGGCGGGTGAATCTTCCCAATTCTAAGGCTGTGGATCAGGCTCAGGAACATGTACACCCCTGGTAGGATAAATAATCCTACTATGAACAGCTGCATCATGAAGATAGATGGATAGCTTCATCAATATTAGTGTGCAAAAAATTATATACATTACAAAAGGATTCACTTACGAGTGAGTGAGTGAGTTGGGTTAAACGCCGCTTTTAACAGTATTCCAGTCATATCACGGCGTGTCAGCTTAATACGGGAGGAACGCGCGAAGCGATGCAGGTCTCAGACGTTTACCACTTCGGTGGAACCCACGCGAACGAATATGGTGCTGACAAACCAATAGAAACATAATCGGGGCGAACCGGGATTCGAACCCACAAGCATAGGTTTCTGGCGTGCCCAAAGGACGCAACTCTGCACAGCGGCGCCTCAGACGATTACCACCCGTTCCCCCGATTCACTGAAGAAACTATACAACTGCGTTATAAACATAATCCTTATTTATGTTTCAAATGTAGATCTACTGCAAAACGCCGTTCAGTTATACTTTTACCAAATAGTCGAAAGAACTTCGCCGGACAACTGGGTGTCTAAAACTAAAACAATGGTAATATGGAAAAGTGTGATTTTGAAGTAAAACCCCAAAGAAGAAGAACAGTAAAAAACGAAAACAAATCCCAGCAAGCAACACTCCACCCCCAACCCCCCCCCCCCCCCCCCACCCCACCCCCCCCACCCACCACCACCCCAACCCCCCCACCCACCCCCCCACCCCCCACCCACCCCCCGCTCCCGCCCCCAAGCACACACACAGTCAATATAAAATGTATTTTATGTCAACGTTTCCTCTTGAATATACTCATTGCAGCATGCCGGAACTTCATGTTGCAGTAGCTGTAGATCATGGGGTTGGAAGCACTGCTGATGAAGTATGATCTGACGCCGATGTTGTAGGCAACATTTAGGGGTCCACTGAGCCTGTGGCTGCTACTGATCAACACTTTATTCTTGCTGATGATGACAGCGATGAGAACGAGGTGTGGAAGGTAGGTGAGGATGAAAACGAGGCTGATCAGGAACAGCATCAGTGTTGTCTTCCGGTATCTCACCGCGTGCCGTGATGTCATAATGGTGTCTCGTGGAGTGTCTTCGCCTGCAAGGCCATTGTTTGAATTAATATGCCCAACACTTAAAAGACTTCTTCTGAATTTATTAGATCGGACAACCTGGCGCCATATCAGGGAATACACGAGCACAATGGTGATAGAAACGACGACGAAGGTACAGCAGAATGCACTGACGCAGGCAACAGAATGATTGAAGTTTGTATTTTTTGATATTGCACACATTGAACCATTGAAATATCCATCCGTAATAGGCGATGGGCCATATATGTCCACACAAGGCCCAGATATGATACAAGTCGCTAGGAAACAACACAGTATTGATAACCTTGCTCCGTGAGTGGTCATTTGTTTGTTCAAAGGCCGACATATCTTTTTATATCTGTACACGGACATTGGCACTATAATAATCGCTAGTAACGTACCAACGAAAGGACTGAATGCCGACTTAATTTTGCATAGGGTGTGTGTTCCGATAGTGAACCTGTGGGTTAGGTGGAATATTTCAAACGGGATGTTTATAACGCAGTTGACTAAATCAATGATCGCCAATGCCAAGATGAAATATGCAAAAGGTTTGATTCTTTTTAGCTTGACGAGATACACATAGCACACAATAGAGTTGCCGATAAATCCAACTAGCATCACAGTGGCGAGATATACAATAGCTGGTATGGACTTGATGGAATAGTTATAATTGTGTTGGGTTAAATTAGCGAGAGTCGAAGACATCGTAGACAAGAGGTGATGATAGATTTCTGTAAGAAAATAATTTGTAGAATTAAATGCATGGGTCATGGGTAGTCATTATCTAGTATTAATTATACAGAATAAATCATACATTATAATGTACTTATCATGGGTTCGAACGGCGCCGCGATTCGCTGTGCGGAGTTGCGTACCTTGGACACGCCATAAACCGATGAATGTGGGTTCGAATCCCGGTTCGTCCTGATTATGTTTCTAGGTTTGTCATCACCATACCCGTGCTCGTGGTTTTCACCGAAGTGATAAATGTCTGAGACCTGCATCACTTCGGGCTTTCCTCCCACATTAAGCTGACACATCGTGGTATAACTTCAATACTGTTAAAAGCGACTTTAAACCAACTTTAATAATTAATAATAAAAATACGTCATGGGTAGTGAATGTATATTATTGATTAGGTTTAATAGATCATGTGCTCTTAGGGCGCGCGGGTTCCAAAGGATTGTGGGTTCGAATCCCGGTTCGCCCTGATTATATTTCTCTGTTTGTCAGCACGACACAAGTGCTCGTGGGTTTCACCAAAGTGGTAAACGTCTGAGACCTGCATCACTTCGGGCTTTCATCACACATTAAGCTGACACGCCGCAATATAACTGGAATACTGTTCAAAGCGACGTTAAACCAAATGTACTCTCACTCGAATGTGTCTATTGAGTATTTAGACACACCCCGTTAATCCGAATCCCAATGACAGTCCGGATTAACGAATATCATTTATGGAGTTATTTCCCCTTTTTAGCTCAAATAACGGAAAGTGAAGTACCCATTTTACAAAATTTGACCATCACTTGACCTTTGCATTGTTTTGCACTGTGACCTTGCTCCTAACTTCTCTGAAATGCATTTCTTTGTATTGTAAACACAATCTCCTGGGAAACCTCTTGGCCAATGAAGCTAAAACATCCCATACGTGTTCCCAGGAATGATGTCATCCCAAATGGCCAATTGTCGCCACCAATTTGACAACGCTAGTTATGGCCTCTGTCATTATTGTTCAAAATGAATTTGGTACATGTGTAGATAGTGGCGGGGCACAAGATATACGTTCCATGTTTAGCGATATTATAAATTGACCGCCTCCGTGGTCTAGTGGTAGAGCGTCCGCCCGGAGAGCGGAAAGTCCGGGGTTCGATCCCCTGCCGCTCCATACCAAAAGACGTTAAAAGATGGTACTTGTTGTTACCCTGTCTGGCGCTCGGTATTAAAGGACTAAAACAAGGACTGGTCGGTTTGGAGTCAGTATATTGTGTCTGAGTGGGGTGTTCATGTTAAACTGCGGCATGGTATCTGATTTTGGTTTGAAAAGAAATGAAATGGAGTGTGTGTAGTTAGTAGAGGGACTCAACGCACAACTTTATTTTTTCACATTTTTTTCAGATTTTGATATTGATTTGACCTGTGCACTTTGACCATGCTTTCAAATTTTCCCCAAATCCATTTCTTCGATTTTTTCACATCATCTCCGAAGAAACCACTTACCTGTGAAAGTGAAATTCACGTGCTTCCCGCCAATGTTGACATCGTGACTTGTTCAAGAGTTTAGAATGCGATTTTCAATATGACAAGTTTTGTATAGTGTTCATCCTTATTGGCAGTTTGGAATATATTCTGTTGCATATTACAATATCAATGTAAAAAAATATTGAGTTCATCTCGTTAATGGGCCGTTGTTCAATAATGGCAGGCAAGTCTTAGTTGGTTGAGTACAAATCTGTCAAGTAGACTTTTTTTTTCACCTGAACAATGAATGACAATTCGACCATCATTTGTTAAAGAAGTTCGTGTCAGCACCTATTAATGCAGTGTAGTTGGTCGTGTAGTAATGTTGTGTGACTCCTCTGTAAGTTGGTTAGATGTAGGCAGTGTGAAACATAATATTTGTGGTAACTTCTATGTGAAACAAGAGTTGTATTGTGTCCTCTATGTGACATAAGGGGTATGTTGTGACCTCTATGTGAAACAAGGGATGTGTTGTGACCTCTATGTGAAACAAGGGATGTGTTGTGACCTCTATGTGAAACAAGGGATGTGTTGTATCCACTATGTGAAACAAGGGATGTGTTGTGATCTCTATGTGTAACAAGGGATGTGTTGTGACCTCTATGTGAAACAAGGGATGTGTTGTATCCACTATGTGAAACAAGGGATGTGTTGTGATCTCTATGTGTAACAAGGGATGTGTTGTATCCACTATGTGAAACAAGGGATGTGTTGTGACCTCTATGTGAAACAAGGGATGTGTTGTATCCACTATGTGAAACAAGGGATGTGTTGTGATCTCTATGTGTAACAAGGGATGTGTTGTGATCTCTATGTGAAACAAGGGATGTGTTGTGACCTCTATGTGAAACAAGGGATGTGTTGTGACCTCTATGTGAAACAAGGGATGTGTTGTATCCACTATGTGAAACAAGGGATGTGTTGTGATCTCTATGTGTAACAAGGGATGTGTTGTGACCTCTGTGTGAAACAAGGGATGTGTTGTGACCTCTATGTGAAACAAGGGAAGTGTTGTGACCTCTATGTGAAACAAGGGATGTGGTGTGACCTCTATGTGTAACAAGGGATGTGTTGTGACCTCTGTGTGAAACAAGGGATGTGTTGTGACCTCTATGTGAAACAAGGGATGTGTTGTGACCTCTATGTGAAACAAGGGGTGTGTTTTGACCTCTTTGTGAAACAAGGGATGTGTTGTGACCTCTATGTGAAACAAGGGATATGTTGTGACCTCTATGTGAAACAAGGGATGTGTTGTGACCTCTATGTGAAACAAGGGATGTGTTGTATCCTCTTTGTGAAACAAGGGATGTGTTGTGACCTTTATGTGAAACAAGGGATGTGTTGTATCCTCTTTGTGAAACAAGGGATGTATTGTATCCTCTATGTGAAACAAGGGATGTGTTGTAACCTCTATGTGAAACAAGGGATATGTTGTGACCTCTATGTGAAACAAGGGATGTGTTGTATCCACTATGTGAAACAAGGGGTGTGTTTTGACCTCTTTGTGAAACAAGGGATGTGTTGTGACCTCTATGTGAAACAAGGGATATGTTGTGACCTCTATGTGAAACAAGGGATGTGTTGTGACCTCTATGTGAAACAAGGGATGCTTGTCGGGTGGTCAAATAATCGAGTCTGGGGTGGGCTTTCCAGGGATTTACATTACGAGCATCGATTTACACAATTGGGATACGATGACATGCATGAACCAAGTCAGCGAGCCTGATCACCCAATCTCTTGTTAGTCGCCTTTTACGAGAAGTATGCTTGCTGATGATTGAATTCTTACCACCACCATCACCACCACCGCTGCTGCTGCTACTGCTACTGCTACTGCTACTTATGCTTCCGCAACTACTATTATACCACCACCACCGCCACCACCACCACCACCACCACTACTACTACTACTACATCTACTACTACTACATCTACTACTACTACATCTACTACTACTACATCTACTACTACTACTACTACTACTACTACTACTACTACTACTACATCTACTACTACTACATCTACTACTACTACTACTACTACATCTACTACTACTACTACTACTACTACTATATCTAATACTACTACATCTACTACTACTACTACATGTACTACTACTACTACTACTACTACTACTACTACTACTACTTCCACCACCACTAGTACTACTATACCACCACCACTACTACTACACCAACTACTACAGCTATTACTACAACAACTACTACAAAAAACATTACTTCTTCAACTACAACTACTTCAACTACAACTACAACTGCTACTATACTCCGACGTGCCATTTTACCGTCCATCCGGTTACCTAGGTTCTATCCTATATAGGTCGCCGTTGGAAAGCTAGAACAAATCAGCATCCACAAAATCTTGACGTTTACAAAGTATCTGCTTACCTGGCGTGTCCATCCAGTGTCGGGTGTGAGGCACCAACTGTATTGACGAGCTCACCTATATATACTTGGTGGTGTGAAGCTTCCTACAACCGGAATAACCATATCCTTGAGTCGTGCCTGTGACTAATTTGTATCACGTGGAGATTGTGTACTATTATATATTTATACTATTAACCATACGGGAGATCCGGGTCCGAATAGGTCCCAACACCTAATGGTTGTCATATTCTGCAGTCTCATATGTGAAATGTCCCCTTAAACCCCTTTTGTCTTACCAGTCACCAGGTTCGAGTGAATTTGTACTAATACAATTGGGGCTGGACAGGTAGGAGTGAGTATGGTTTTACGCCGCTTTTAGCAATATTCCAGCAATATCACGGCAGGGGACACCAGAAATGGGCTTTACACATTGTACCCATGTCGGGAATCGAACCCGGGTCTTCGGCGTGACGAGCGAACGCTAAAACAACTAGGCTACCCTACGGCCCCTGGACAGGTAGGAAGATTCCCATTGGCGTTATACCCCTGAAGATCCGGGGTAGAATAGGTCTTCAGCAACCCATGCATGCCGTAAAATGCGACTGTGCTTCTCGTAAAAGGCGACAAACGGGATCGGGTGGTCAGGCTCGCTGTCTTGTTTGATGCATGCCATCGATCCCAATTGCGTGGATCGATGCTCATGATGTCAATCACTGGATTGTCTGGTCCAGACTCGATTATTTTCAGACCTCCGTCATGTAGCTGGAATATTGCTGAGTATGGCGTTAAACAACAAACCAACCAACCCATTGGCGTTAAATCATAAGTATTGATATTCTGCTTCAGTGATGCAATTGTCTGGGTCAGTACATCATACACGTTTTCATTCAAAGAAATGTTTGGTCCGAGACCTAAAAAATGTACCACACTGTGGTGCAAAACTACCATATTTATTTTTTTCTTTACTTAAAATCACTTGTACACAGTTTCAATGTCTGGGCCCAACATTTCTTGGAATGAAAGTGTGTCCAAGTGACCAAGTCAACTACATCACGAAGGCAGAATACCAATACTTCTGATGTAAGCATATCACTGCTTGTTGTAGTGATATACTACTCAAAAGAAGTTAATGACCACCCGATTCTTTCAAATAACGCAATGGCATATTAACTATAGTAATATGAAATAAATGGTAGTATGCCATTATGGGTCGGCGTAATGTGGGAGGAAATCCCCAAGTGACCCAGGTCGTACAAAGGAAGCTACGTCTACCGGATCCTGGCACAACTAAGGGAGGTGAGTTAGTTTTTATTTAATGCGTGCTGCCGACATTATTACAGCTGTATTGCTGAAAATGACAAAATCCTTTCCTAATCATAAGACAACTTGCTAAAATCAGGATCCTTTGTGAGTGTGTGAGCGAGTGAGTATGGTTTTACGCCGCTTTTAGCAATATTCCAGCAATATCACGGCGGGGGACACCAGAAATGGGCTTCACACATTGTACCCATGTCGGGAATCGAACCCGGGTCTTCGGCGTGACGAGCGAACGCTTAAACCACTAGGCTACCCAACCACCCCAAGGATCCTTTGTATGATACCACGATCCCGGCTATATCATAAACATGTGTTCATGAATCCAATCAAATAGTTCACGAAAGTTGGCACCCGTCACAAACACATGCAAAGGCAAGTCAATTGTTCATCTTAAAACAACACAGGAACAAAACAAGGAATTGCTTCGGGCATCATTTTGTCACTGACGCGACAAGTTTGGACATATCAACCATAAAACGTTTTGAAAGCTTTACTGAGGCCTTGAATGTTGTAACCCCGACATCAAACAACAGGACACAGCTCGACATCCTGAACAAATCGAGCTATTACTTAATCCGGTATAAATCAGACCCAAACTTAACAGCGTCCACTCACATAACACGACAGATGTCCTGTCCAATAACGGAATCATTAATCACAACCATCACGTAGAAGATTTGCCTCGCACTGATTGGTTACAAATGTGACGTAGCCGATACTATTCGCCAGACAGCAACTTATCGGAAGGAAATGCAACCCCCGTGCTTATGATGCAACTTTCATTTGATGTAGGCATGGTGATTCATTTAACACCACAGAATTAGTAAACAAGAAAATATTATTGTCTACATCATCAGTATGTCGACAAATATTCCAGCAGCTCCGGATTTGGTGTACTTTGAGGTACAATCGAGCATGCTCTTTCTACCAAGATTTTGAAGAACATCATACGACTCTTCCTCAAACGTTTCTTGATCAAGTTTACAACATTCAAGGCCTCAGTAAAGCTTTAAAACGTTTTATGGTGGACATGTGGAGGACATGTTCACATTTGACGCATCAGTGACAAACACCATGTCCGACGGAAATTTGACTTGTACTATATGTTTTACCGTGTTTCTTCATGTGAACATTTGACTTGCCTTTGCAAGTGTTTGTGACGGACTCTTCCTCAAACGTTTCTTGATCAAGTTTACAACATTCAAGGCCTCAGTAAAGCTTTAAAACGTTTTATGGTGGACATGTGGAGGACATGTTCACATTTGACGCATCAGTGACAAACATCATGTCCGACGGAAATTTGACTTGTACTATATGTTTTACCGTGTTTCTTCATGTGAACATTTGACTTGCCTTTGCAAGTGTTTGTCACGGGTGCAACCGATGGGAAAGGATACACTCACCTTTTGTCCAACTCATGATATCAAAACTATTTGATAGTGATTCATAACCACATGTTCATGATATAGTCGGAATCGTACAATCGATTCTGCTTTTAGCACAAATGTCTCATGAATATGGAAAGGATTTTGTTATTTTTATGTGAAACGTAGATCATTCCCGTTTATATGTGTTTATTTTTTGCCCACAGGGTCATATAAGAGCTTTCAAGATTATCTTAATCTTTCATTTAGGAGTTGTATTATCAGTGAAGACAAGACTCATTGATGGTTTTCAACTTTAAAGAAAACAATTGAAATCCTTAATTAAATGTCACCTTTTGTGAAGATTTATATCAAAAGCTCAACCCCTGTAGTATGTATACGAATACGGAAACGTAGATATGCATACGTCGTCATCACTCGATCCTTTCCGTAACGTGCATTCACACTTGTCTTCAATCGCTTCTTTCCGGAACCCAACAGAAGGCCATTTTACAGCAATCTCATTCAAATCCGATCTTTGCTCCGATACGATACATCTCTACGTAAAGAATTGTGTACGGAAGCTGGCATCTGTTCAGCGCAGGAATCTTCCACGGAGAGGTCCACAGATTTCCAGGCAGAGAGGTATCGTATGTTGGAGTAAAAGATCTGAATTGGATCAGATTGATCTTCTGATAGGAAGTGAAGATTTCAGAATACATAAGTCCCAGTCCCCCTAAATACCACAATGCCAAGTGGAACGTGTAATTGTAAGGACATTTTAGGTCTGTAGGCCCCGGGTTAATAAATTGGGTCCTCCAGACGCTCATAGGGACCGTATCAAAGAAAATCTCATCGTTTTTACAATTCATATGTGTGGAGGTTCGGACACAAACCAAGGCTGCCCTGTTACCTGAACTTTTAAATCGACAGGATAAATTGTTTCGGAATTAGGGTATTGGCTGGTCGATCGGTCCATGCAAACACCATTTCAAGAACTTGATAATTTTGTGTATATGCAACAACAGAAATGGTGTTCGTATTATAAAACCTGAGTGGGTCAATTATATAAAAATCATGAATAACGGAAATTATGTTTAAATGGCACCATAAGAGGCTTTGTGGCTCAATTTGACAAAATAAAGGTCTCCAAATCTCTGAGCTGAATTAGTTGCCAAACATATATCTGGAAAATAATTAAGCAAACATTATTGTATATTTCCAATTTTAAATGTCCTATAGTTTATTTCTAAGGATAAATTGCTGTAATTATTGGCTTAAGTAAAAACTATATTTCCACTGAGTAAAACAACACTTTTGATCCGAACTATATTTTCTTAGTATCCCAGGTACGACGTTGGTGCTGAACCGGATGTTTCTGCATTTGACAACACTAGTCCGTCTGTAGGTCCACAACGTTAATTCTATGGTATTGTGCAGCTACATCATCACAATGATCACCATCTCCAGCTTCGGAGGCGTTATGAGCGCCAACATGCCTAGCCGCTTTCCGAGAGTCAAGTCCCGACTAACTCAAAGCATTCCTACTTTAACTACAATATACCAGTCAACTCACTGAACACCTACCACGAATACGATACCCGTTTGGTCAGTCTGCAGTATCCCGTACCTCATCTACAATGTCAAGCTTCAGGACCCGTGAAGATCCGGGGTAGAATAGGTCTCACCAACCCATGCTTGTCGTAAAAGGCGACTTATAGGACCGGGTGCATGTGGTCAGGCTCGCTGACTTGGTTTGATGCATGTCATCGTATCCCAATTGCGTGGATCGATGCTCATGATGTCAATCACTGGACTTTCTGGTCCAGCATTTATTATTTACAGACCGCCGTCATAGAGCTGGAATATTGCTGAGTGCGGCGTTAAACAACTAAATAAAGAAAAATGTCAAGCTTCTGTGGCCAACCGGCCATTCTCAAGCGTTGATAACAAGCCGGTTACCCGCACATGACTGTGCTCCTGGCCATGGTAATAATATAAGGGTAACGCTATTTTTCAGGGCATTATCATTTGCAGAAGACCTCTGGCTCTCTGAAGCCAGAGGTCTTCTGCAAATGATAATGCCCTGAAAAATAGCGTTACCGTTATTATAGCCAAAATGGATGGAATTTTGTACCAAATAAAAAGAAACAACAATATCAATTTTGAAACATTTACTGCAATCAACACAAATGTCACTGACCCACTTTTACAAATATGGAAACGTCATATAACAAACAGATGACGTCACTATTGAACGTGACGTCACCTATGCCTACCCTATGACGTCACCTAACAACGTGCGTGATAATGGCCCGTCGTCAAGCCATATGAGGGCATTATCAAGTTACAGTGGCCCGCTGATTCTTGATAACGTGCGGGCGGTTCACTGATAATTCTATCCATTTTAGCTATAATAGCTGCTGTTATAATTTGTATTGGAAGAACTGTGAATATTTAAATAGATATATTTTACTTACTTAACTGAGGGAACATATAAAACATATATAGACTCCCTATTAAAACCTATACCCCCGCCAAACTGCCTATGGTATAAGGGTAACGCTATTTTTCAGGGCATTATCATTTGTAGAAGCCCAAAGTTTTCCATTAACTGCCCGACGAAGGAGGGCAGTTGAAAAGACCGAGGGCTTCTGCAAATGATAATGCCCAGAAAAAGAGCGTTACCTTTATTATAGCTAAAATGGATGGAATTTGTTATCAAATAAAAAGAAACAACAACATCGGTTTTGAAACATTTACTGCAATCAACACGAATGTCACTGACCACATTTTACAAATATGGAAACGTCATAGAACAAACTAGATGACGTCACTATAATACGTGACGTCATTTTCTCTACCCTATGACGTCACCTAACAACGGGCTTGATAATGGCCCGTCGTCAAGCAATATGAGGGCATTATCAAGTTACAGTGGCCCGCTCATTTCTGATAACGTGCGGGCGGTTTAATGATAATTCTATCCATTTTAGCTATAATGTCAGTTAAGGGTCACTTCCCCTACTAATGAGTTCTTGTCCTTTCCTGTCTACTCTTCTGGGACCCGTTCCTCAAAGCGATCTCAGCGCTAAGCTGCTCGTAACTCCCACAATATGACGAAGACTCTGACTATAGCTCTGAGATAGCTTTGTGGAACGGGTCCCTGTACGTACACACCTCACCAAGGAACTGTCTGACAAGCCTGGTGAACTACTACCAGTGACTGCGTAACCATCAATATGGCTCCTTGAATTGTCGGGATGGCCATATCCCGTCGTATAGAACTGTGTGGCTGTTATCTCGGAGAAAGTGAAACCTCTCTCACTCACGCCCAAACAGCACTGTCACATCCCGGTTTGAGTGAGTGAGTGAGTTGGGTTTAACGCCGCTTTTAACAGTATTCCAGTTATATCACGGCGTGTCAGCTTAATATGGGAGGAAAGCCCGAAGTGATGCAGGTCTCAGACGTTTATCACTTCGGTGAAACCCACGAGCACGGGTATGGTGCTGACAAACCTAGAAACATAATCGGGGCGAACCGGGATTCGAACCCACAATCATCCCGGTTTGAAGAGACCCCTTGAAGTTGATTAAAACACTTCCCTCTATATAACTGGCTACTGTCTGACTTCCTTGTTTGTTTACAGTTTACAGGCAGTGTTTCTGATTCTGCTATCTGTTGAATACTTCCTCTATCTAATGTCGTAATCTTAATTTGTGATATTTCGTTTGGTATTAAATATTATCCCAACCAGTTAAAATATGTGTCTCTTCATTGTATGAAATATATTTGGCACTGGTCTCAAAATATGGAACTTTTGAGTGTATTGTAAGCAAATTCTCATGGAAATTGTTTATCCCTATTGGATTTTGGCTTAAGTATTTACTATGAGAAGTAAAACCACACAACGACAACAACCTGAATATATAAAAATAGAACATTTTAATAATTAAATATCCTGTGTGTATCAATAGAAAATTTAGGAAGGAAATGAATATTTCTTTGCTTGGAATTTCAATTGAAAACAATATTTTCAAGTTTTAATTTTAAGGACAGTACACTTTATAAACGGAATTTGGAAAACTAAATGCCAGTGGATTGAGCCTGATGTCAAATACCGGTCTCTGGGAGGTGAACAATCGGGCCTTTATCACTCTTCCTCTTTATCATATCCCTGACAGCACGGCGGAAGTTGACGCTGCAGAAGCTGTAGATGATGGGGTTGGAGGCGCTGTTGATGAAGAAGGATCTTTGACAGATGTTGTAGGCGGCGACCTGGGCTCCGTGGAGATTGTCGTACAGGTTCTTGTTGATGTCGGTGGCCGCCATGATGCCGAGATGAGGCAGGAAGCTGAGGATGAAAACGAGGCTGATCAGGAACATCATTTTGGTTGTCCTCTGCGAACGTGCCCCGCGCTGTGACATCACTAGGTTACCATGGGCACCACATTCACCTGCCCTGGAAATTTGGCGATTTTCAGCTCCAGCTGCACAGCCATCTTCTTGAGAAGTTCCGGTGAAGGAAGTTCTTTGTGCAGTTTCCTCTCGCGTTCCGTGTATCTGCGGCGTTCTTGTAAGCTGTGTCATATAATCCTTTTGCTGGCCAATCTGACGCCATATTAATAAGTATAACACAATAATGATGACTACCCCTGAAAAGAAAACGAAAAATTGGAACACATTGTAGAAGACAGGGAAGAGAGAGTCGATGACGTCATCGGCATTGCTGCATTCCGAGCCGTTAACGTAGCCTCCGGGAATGATGATGGTTCTTGCGCCATACAAGGGGAGACTTGGGGCTGAGACGATGGCTGAGACGAGACAACACATTAATATTGCCACCCTCGCTGCACGCTTGCTCGCCTGTTTACGTAACGCTCGACACACCTTCCTGTACCGGTCAACAGCTACTGTAACCAATATCAGGGCAGATGATATGGAGACATAGGTAATGACGAATGGCATGATTCTGCAGTCTGCAATCATTCCAAGGGAGTAATTGTATCTTAAGTCGATAATTTCATACGGAATGCCAGTTACACAGTTCAGTAGATCAAAGACGGCCAGAGCTACAATGAAATATGTCGTAGACGTGGTGCGTTTGAACTTTGTGGTGTAGACGTAGCAGACGACTGAGTTGCCGACACAACCCACCAGCATCAGGATGGCGAGGTATAACATGGCGGGCAGAGCCTGCAGAGCGTAGGCGTTGTCATAGGGTTGGAGATGGTCGAAAGTTATGTCACTTGAATCTTCGGTTGACCTGAAATTGAATTGTAAGTTTCTGAATGAGTCAAATGGATTTTCACATGGATAATATGTGAATAATCAGCTTTAGTGGTGACGGGCGTTAAAGCAAATACGTATATGACCCTGCGCTGATGATGGGTGTTATAGTGAGTGAGTGAGTGAGTTGGGTTTAACGCCGCTTTTAACAGTATTCCAGTTATATCACGGCGTGTCAACTTAATGTGGGAGGAAAGCCCGAGGTGATGCAGGTCTCAGACGTTTACCACTTCGGTGAAACCCACGAGCACGGGTATGGTGCAGACAAACCAATAGAAACATAATCGGGGCGAACCGGGATTCAAACCCACAATCATAGGTTTCTGGCGTGTCCAAGGGACGCAACTCTGCACAGCGAATCGCGGCGCCTTAGACGACTGGGCCACCCGTGCCCCCGATCGGCGTCATAGAAAACGCATACATGGCTCTGCATCACAGATGTAAATGCAGTAATATCAGAGGAAAATAAGAAATCATCGAGATACCTTTTAGTGAGACAATACAGTGTGTCGCGGTATAAAGGGAATTCAGTCAAAGCGTGCGAGAGAAAGACCACGTGCAGCATGCAGCACAAACAGAAGTCATGACAAGTAACATTGAACAACTTGATCACCTGCCAGGTGTCTCATTGAGAAAACAGTGGGTTACAAAACTAAACACGATATGTGAGGTTGCGGGTTTGATAATGAAAACGTTAATTTATTGTCTTCGATTTTAGAACGTTGGACGTTTGAAACCCAAGTACAAATTTAATCTATTACTCGACTCCCGAGCTCGAGGTTTTACATTTTCAACCAAAACCGAGGAGGAATACTGTATCTAAGATGTCTTAACGCTAGAAATACCAGAAAGAAAGAGAAATATTAGAATACCTTATAGTGAAACAATACAGAGGTCGCGTTACAAAACGAATTCGAAGACATCGTAACGTGTAGCATGCAGACAACTTCGTCAATATATTGAATACCCTTTCATCACATGTCCCGGTGTTTCAGTGGGAAAACTGTGAATTACAATACTAAACATGACAAAAACAACAGTAAAAATCAAAATAAGATGCACATTAAAAGGCTATTTATACAATTCAACTGTAAAACCCGGATATCATAATTCAAATGTTAAACCTCTAAACAGGCCTCCCCCACAAGGTTTCTATGAGACAAACGGACCCCGACAAGAGTGAGTGAGTGAGTGAGTTGGGTTTAACGCCGCTTTTAACAGTATTACAGTTATATCGCGGCGTGTCAGCTTAATGTGGGAGGAAAGCCCGAAGTGATGCAGGTCTCAGACGTTTACCACTTCGGTGAAACCCACGAGCACGGGTATGGTGCTGACATACCTAGAAACATAATCGGGGCGAACCGGGATTCGAACCCACAATCATAGGTTTCTGGCGTGCCCAAGGGACGCAACTCTGCACAGCGAATCGCGGCGCCTTAGACGACTGGGCCACCCGTGCCCCCGACCTCGACAAGAAGGTTTATAAAGCAAATACATACATGACTCTTCTGCATGGATGCTTCTGGAAATATGTATTTGCCTGATGCACGCTGGCAGGCAGTCGACAATTTCAAGTGTAATCTTTTTGTTTCCTTGTTTACAGACACATCTGGACAAGGAAAAAGTTTAAGGGTGGAGGAAGGAACAGCCTTACACTTTCATGTTCATGTGACTTATTTATCAAGAAAAGCTATAAATTTGGCTCACGAGATAAATTCTATTTGTTTGTCGATTAAAGCCGTGGCAGTTGGCACTATTCATCTTCAGCACTTTGCGACTTCGTAAACAACGAAACAATTGCTTTGAACTAGCAAGTCAACATCAAGCAAAAAGCATAATGCCAATAAAATATCTAACTACTTTTAGATTGACGGAAGATCAGAGATACAGTCATGCAATATCCATGGCATCTTGTTTTGAAACACTTTTACTCTGAACGTGCGTTTTTTGCTGCTAAGTGACAATGAATCACTGCATTTGTAATTTAGTCATCTAGTGCCATGCGCTGTGCACTGCAGTTGATAAATGCTTTTCTGAAATTTGAAATGATTTATTTAGAACAAAATGATCAATCTTGCTGATTGTGCTTAAGTTCTACGACAATGAAAATGTTTTCTGAAACAGGAAATAACAGTATCCAAACCGGAAATGCACGTTTTTTTAAACATTTTTACAAATTACGATACAACAATGACATTTTCTTGTTAATCGTTTTATTGCACAATGCATAATACTATGTTTTAGGCATCAAAAGTTACGACATTTGATTGACGTGGTGGGAAGCTGAGAAAAGATGTACTCTTCGATCATGACAATGCGACAGTTGCCATGGCGACAATCAACAAATGTTGCTTTGAACTCCTTCAACGCCCACCTTATTCTCCTCATCTGGCTCTGTCAGACTTCTTCTGTTCCCACATATGCAGTAGCTCCATCCGGAACCAATTTTAACCGACCCGTCTTCAGCAACCCATGCTTGCCGTAAAAGACGACTATGCTTGTCGTAAAAGGCGACCAACGGGATCGGGTGGTCAGGCTCGCTGACTTGGTTGATACATGTCATTGATCCCAATTGCGTGGATCGATGCTCATGATATCAATCACTGGATTGTCTGGTCCAGACTCGATTATTTACAGACCGCCGTCATATAGCTGGAATATTGCTGAGTGCGGCGTTAAACAACAAACCAACCAACCAACCAATTTTAACTCGAACGACGTCGTCATAGGAGCTTTATGGACAGCCAAGAAAAGGACTTCTACGAAACTGGGATAAAATTCCCCAACAGAGGAAGCATAAGAGTATCACTGTGAAGGGGGATTATGTCAGAATACAACAACACTATAATGTTTAAATTTTGATGAAGTATGCTTAAATGGTCACTATACATCAATGCTATCTTCTAATTTAAAAAAAAATGTCACTTCAAGGCGGCCAGATTCGTTTTTTCATTGATCTCTTTTTCGTAAATGTCTTACGTAAGGTTGCCATGGAAACCAAACTTGATCCTGTATGGAGTTGATATTAGCAGCATTGATGGACACTGTCAATGTGATGATTCATACAATGATTCAACATTGTACGCCAAAAGGTTCAGGAGGGGCAAACAAGTTTTAGGAGGACAGATGACGGACAGAGAGTTCGGACATTTTCAAGCATGATCCGTTTTATCGTGGAGGGAGGGATAAAGGAGCGACAGCCCGCTAAGGGGGGGGGGGAACTCTTTCTCGTGACGGACTACTTTAAAAAAGTTACACGACTCGCTGACCACGTTTTCACTTCGGATGGGTGTTGATTTTATTAAAGCTTCAAGCCTCTGAAGTTTGTTTCTGACATTTGGAGACCTGCATCACTTTGGGCTTTCCTCCCACATTAAGCGGTCACGCTGTGATATAGCAAGAAAAACTGTTCAAATCGGCTTTAAGCCCAACACACTGACTCCCTCTTTAATTAGCAGTTATAGAATTGGTGTACAGTGTTTAAGCTATTATTACGTACCGATTCTCAAATTGAAACAATATGTTAACCCAGAAATCTGTACGTACTTAGTGTGAAACCAACAAACAACCAACAAATCATGTACAAACTAACAATTGTATTCCAAAATTATAATTAACTAGGGTTTCAAATCAACACAAATTACTGAACGGCAATTACAATTAGTCAAACTTCCGAGAAAGGCCTGGGCAGGACATCGAGGGTGATGAGTGATCATCACACGAAAGCTGGTCTTAATGTTATGAAATGCGTGAGAGACGAAATGTGTGAGAGATAGGAGAGGCATGGCCTTGTCCACTAATATACAGTCTAACTAGCTACTGGAAATTTCCACACAGTGCTCCCACAACATATTCCACATGTTTCTCACTCCGCGGTATTCCTGAAGTTTACACATGACACGAGCATCTAAATATAGTAACTTCCTCAAAACCTTCATTAAACAGTACCACATTCCTGACAACTAATCACTGTCCAAGTACAATGCAACGAGCTTCTACAAAAAACCCAATAAAAAACAGTTAGAATCCATGTTTAACAATAATATACACTGCTATAGAACACTATCAGAATTGATACAAGGGGTGATGGAATGTATGACGAAATGAATAGGAAATTGGTATTGTTTCTGTGATCAATCTTTATCTGCGATTTTGTAGTTAAACAACTCTCATGGCACATGTACCGTTAAAAAGTGTGGACGATTCCAATGAGATACTAGTGGTTACAGGATCAGCATTCAATGAACTGGTTTCGGAATATCATTTCTACCCAGATATTGACCCTTTGTGAATGAACATACAGACACAGGTCGTTTGTAAAACGCTACATACTCTTTCAGAATTAACGAGGTCAGGGGTCGCTTCAGTTTATCAGATGGTTCGAATCTCTTGAACAAATTTAGTTGTGATAATTGGTGAGAAGTTTCATTGGCCGGATGAGTAGTATCATCAAGAGCGCAAAGGTAAAGATGATCCAAATTTAAAGTTGCCTTTTGTGATGACAATATATATCTTGATGATGGTTAGAGTTACTTCCCTCCATACATTGCTTAATCGTTTGCCCTAAAAGGAAATCACCGAGGAGTAGAATGTCGAGCATTTTGGAAGCTCTAAAGGCTTCGCCACATCCGTGGAAACAACGACAATGACAAATATTAACCAATTCCAAGAATTTAGTAATATCCGGAAAACAGTAAAATTAATATACTCACCTTCAAAATATACTATTGTGCCAAAGAACAAGAAAAATGATCCTATGTTATTTCATATAACCTCAAAGCATATACATCAAATATATTATTTAATTACAATACATACTTCAGCAAATATGATAATGAAATGTCAAATGTCACTTTCTATGGTCAAATTATGGCATCATCATTCACAAAACATTCACGTCTCTGGTCCGAATTGAATTCACTGGCTAGTTCCTTGTTTCGCAAAGTCAGTTCCTTAGAGGTCCGGCGTTTTCACCGAGTGGTGCCCAGTTTCTGCAAGGCCAACACAAAAAGTTAATGTCAGAACCCACAACCTTGTCGCATCACACTGTAAGGTCCAGGGCTTGGGCGTCGAAGTGAAGAATGAAATGTTCTGCACATTGGAGAGTGTTCAGCTGTTGGCTGATGATGTATATACACACTGCACACCGGATTCGTTCACAGCTTGTTGGCAGGGTAACATCGTTTGGACAGCAAGCCTGTAGCCAGTTGATCGAATAGGTGTGGACCAGACGACAGCGGGGAAAGTACTCCCAACAGAATGGGGTCCGGCCATTACTCTACAACACTTAAAAAGAGTATTAAACCACGACCAATATATTTTAGTGGTACAGTATAAATCCGATTAAGCATTAATACATATGAAAATACACTTTCAGCTCTGAGGTCATCTCGTGAACCAATACTATGTGGACAGCAAAAACATTCGTGACTGATACATAGAAGCAGAATTACGTCGTAAGTCGAATGTAAGGACGACTCATTACGGTTTTACCGGTGTCCACAAGAATAATCTGATATCAATCAGTGACTATAATATGTCGTAGCAACCTTGAACTGCTAATGACCGCCTCCGTGGTCTAATGGTAGAGCGTCCGCCCGGAGAGCGGAAGGTTGGGGGTTCGATCCAAAAGACCAAAAGACGTTAAAAGATGGTACTTGTTGTTACCCTGTATTAAGGGGCTAAAACAAGGACTGGTCGGCTCGGAATCAGTATACTTTGTCTGAGTGGGGTATTCATGTTAAACTGCGGCATGGTATCTCAGTGTGCTAGCACTATAACTCGGCATCAGTACAAGTAGTACAAGCAGCCACACACACACATACACGTGCATGCACGTCGCTATACAATCTTGGACGCGACGTTAAAGCCCATCTCACCCCACCTTGAACTGCTAAAAGAGTGCAGTCGTATAAGAATTATGAAGTACTAACTTACAATATTCAGTATATGCTTTGCAGTTACAGAAAAACGAACAACATGTATAAATATATGATAGACTGAGAGCACACATTGAGGCACGGATAGTAATTGAATATAGCAATTACTATTGAATATGAAGCAATTGCAATAGTAGAGAAATGTAATATAATATAATTAACTCACCAAGTAACCAAAATATGAAACTTTGTGGATAGGAAAAAGGAATTATATATGTTCTTACAAAAAAGTTGCCATGGAGAGTTGTATAATGTCTTAGCTAGTATGTATTCTGCTGTTAAGGCTTGTGTAAAAACAGTCAAAGATAGAACAGATTTGTTTACAACTAGCTCCGGTGTAAGACAAGGCTGTATCTTAAGCCCACTTTTGTTTATCTTCTTTATTAATGAGCTTGATATTGACATTTATAAAACGTGCTGTCATGGTGTGTTTGATTCAGAAAGTATTGAAGATATTATGCTACTACTTTTTGCCGACGATGTGACTATATGTTCTCATATACAGTTATTGGTCTACAAAGACAATTAGATATCTTAAGAATATTTTGCATTACCTGGGGCCTAAGTGTGAATCTTGATAAAACAAAACTAATTGTATTCTGAAACGGTGGTATTATACGAGAAAATGAAAAATGGTTCTATGGTTCTATAAATGTAAAACTTGTCACTTACTACAAGTATCTTGGAGTAATTTTCTCCTCAAGGCTAATCAGCTGGTCAATGGTCTGTAAAAGCCTAGCATTACAGGCTTCTAAAGCCACTAGAGCCTTTTATCATGCTTTCAAAAGAAATAGCTATATAACATTCGAAACAACTTGTACAATGTTTGATTGTCAGATTGCTCCTATATTACTTTATGGGGCTGAAATCAGGGGGGCAACATATTATGAATGTATAGAAAAAGTACATACTTCCTATTTTAAAAATGATCTTTGTATCGGAAAATATGCCTCTAATAAAGCTCTTCTAGGTGAAACTGGGCGATAAAATATGTTCGTGTTTAGCAAAATAAGGGTACTTAATTACTGGTTCAGATTGCTACGTATGAATCCATGTCGATATCCAAAACAATGTTACAATCTACTTAAACAGTTAGATGATAATGATAAACACACCTGGGTGTCTGATGTAAGATATATTTTGTTTTCTTTAGGCCTTTTATTTGTATGGATCTCTCAACATATTGGCGATGAAAATATATTTTTACTAAAAAATAAAACAAAGGCTGATTGATATGTATTCTCAAGAGTGGCATGATTCTATTTCTTCATCAAAATATCTGTCACATTATGCAAAGTTGAAATCACTTTTACAGCCAGAATTTTACATCAATAATCTCGCGAATAAATCACTCAGGAGAGCATATTGTAAATTCAGAATATCGCTACACGGTTTTAAGATTAACATGCTACGAAAGTGAAAGACTTCAAATGAAGACTTGAGTCTATATCTATGTACCCACTGTAAAGGGAGGCAATAAGAGGATGAATTTCATGTTTTGTTTATATGTTCAAAATATTCTTCTGTCAGAAACCACTATTTGCCTTGGTTATCCAATGTCCATCATGATAATCACAGTTTATGTAATCTACTCAACTCCAAAAATATCAACATTGTAAAGGCTTTGGCCTTATACTTAAATCATGCATTTAATGTTAAATAAGACTACTTGTATTTATTTTCCTGACACCACGTGACGCAGCAATTATTGTAATTGTAATTGTACTCTAGGCCACATGGCCCAAAATACTGAATAAAGAATCTTGAATCTTGAATCCATATTATGAAACACGAATAAACATTCTCCCTGGGATTCAGTATTTGTAAAGGAGGAAAATAAAAAAGATGTTTGTTTAAGAAAAAATAGAACATGAGTGAGTGGGTTGTGTTTTAACGCCGCTTTCAACAGTATTCCAGTTATATCGCAACGTGTCTGCCTAATGTGGGAGGAAAGCCCGAAGTGATGCAGGTCTTAGACGTTTACCACTTCGGTTAATTCCACGAGCACGGGTATGGTGCTGACAAACCTAGAAACATAATCGGGTCGAACCGGGATTCGAACCCACAATCATAAGTTTCTGGCGTGCCCAAGGGACACAATTCTGCACAGCGAATCGCGGCGCCTTAGACGACTGGGCCACCCGTGCCCCCAACTACCCGTAGAAGTAGTAGTAGAATGAGTAGACGCAACATGACCCAAACATTAGCAGTGAATATAAAATGTATTCTCCAATATAACCCAAAACATGACTAATAGGGATCTGAGTAATCGCAACAAGACATAAATACAGTAAAGTACGTTTATAACGAACACGCTTATAACGAACTGACGGATATAACGAACTGATTTTTTTGTCCCGACTATTTGCTATAGTTACGCTGTATATATGCTTATAACGAACTACGGTTATAACAAACTAAAGTTAGTGGTCCCTTCGTGTTCGTTATAACCGTAGTTTACTGTAATACTCATTATCAACATATATGTACGAATGTATTTCCTATAACCTTGTGACAATTGAATAATCTACCAACAAAGTAAATGATATATAGTATGGATTGATATGGCTAGACACAGAGTGAGAAAACGGATTGATTGCCATAGACCTAGTCAGCTGCAAAATCCCGCATTACTCTGTTAGTGTTAAAGGGGAAGTGTACACGCAAAAATCACTTTCTTTCTTTTTCTAAACAAAACGCAATTTTAGAATTAATTAGTATCTGTGTTTGAAAATATACACTCATTTTTTTCACAGTGAAAGTAGGAAGCTCTCAATAGTGTGAAAATGATATGCCGTTATGAGGCCTTCGTTTTTCGAGCTAAACAGGCCTGAGTTATCCCCCTTAGATTATGACGTAATTGGTGCCAATTCAACTGGGTCCCTGTCTATTCTCAACGCAAAAGATATTAAGTACCAGTTTGCGGTAAAACAACATGGCCTACGACACACTCCGGCGCAGTGGTGACTCAGCATAACACTATGCTGGCTGGCATCTGAGACGCTAGAATCACACACCTAGACCTACACCACGTGAAGCGGCTCTAACAAAGCATGATGACGTCATAATGTTTATCAATTGGCACCAATGACGTCATATTGCAAGGGGCATAAGCCATGGTGTTTTTGTTGTGGAAATAGAACACTTGGTAAATGTGAAAAATATAAATCGTTTTAATGCGAAAAATATGTTAATTAATTGTGATATTTTTATATTTTTGTCTATGACACTTCTAGGTTAACACTTTTAATGTGGAAAAAGTACAAGAAAAATAGGTTAATTTCCGTGTGAACTTGCCCTTTAAATGTATGTTTTTAAGGTGACCTAGACTTGACCTTTCATTGACACATGTCATAACACATCAATTTGATTCGCTAAATCTGACCATGACGTCATGTGTGCCTTAATCGGATAAATCCCGGAGCCTACATTACCGATTGAACATCTCTTGATTGAGTTTCTGAATCACCCTGTTTTTTCTCTCTGCTGATTGATTGAATAACAACGACAGCGTGGAACCCATCACGATGACAAATGGGAAATGTCGTTTCTCTCTCGATTTCCCTTTTCTACAACCCTCACTTTGAAGTCGAATGAAATTCAAAATACATCACCCACATAGATACACGTCACAGATTTGAATAAGGTGGGAAAGTCCCCGTTCTGTGATATCATCCACTGGCATTTTAGGTCAAGCAAAAGTACTGAAAATGACCTCTGAAAAGTAGGTACATCAGTCAAGTCAGTCTCGTTAGCTCTTTTTTTATGAAGTACGATTTCATCATTTTTTATGGGTATTTTTTATAACTAAACGTATACAGTTTCAATATCGATATTTGTGTAGGAATAGTTTGGTTCCCCGTGAACAAAACCCCACGAAAATATATTGTCCTTACCCACAGCTAATTCTCACCAAGTGACCTGAGTTACAATTAACTAGTGCTGAGCATAGCGGAGTTATTCCCCCTTTTCTTTGTACATGTGTAACGTCTCTGTCGCCTTTTGACGTCATAGAGAAAAATCAGTTTTCGTCATTTACGGCATGCTATTTTTGGCATTGAATGTATGTCGTTATACCTACGCATATAACTCCATTTCATATATAGTTATGTCGTTTAGATATTAGGCAGTATTTTGTTCGCTCACAGTTTCCGTAAAGCTTCTAAATGAAAGAAATCGTCGCACAGTACTAGTACAACTAGGCTACACCACCGCCCCTCGTTCTGATTACAACTAGGCTACCCCACCGCCCCTCGTTTGATTACAACTAGGCTACCCCAAAGCCCCTCTCTGATTACAAATAGGCTACCCCACCGCCCCTCGTTCTGATTACAACTAGGCTACCCCACCGCCCCTCTCTGATTACAACTAGGCTACACCACCGCCCCTCGTTCTGATTACAACTAGGCTACCCCACCGCCCCTCGTTTGATTACAACTAGGCTACCCCAAAGCCCCTCTCTGATTACAAATAGGCTACCCCACCGCCCCTCGTTTGATTACAACTAGGCTACCCCACCGCCCCTCTCTGATTACAAATAGGCTACCCCACCGCCCCTCTCTGATTACAAATAGGCTACCCCACCGCCCCTCTCTGATTACAACTAGGCAACCCCACCGCCCCTCTCTGATTACAAATAGGCTACCCCACCGCCCCTCGTTCTGATTACAACTAGGCTACCCCACCGCCCCTCGTTTGATTACAAATAGGCTACCCCACCGCCCCTCGTTTGATTACAACTAGGCTACCCCACCGCCCCTCGTTTGATTACAACTAGGCTATCCCAAAGCCCCTCTCTGATTACAAATAGGCTACCCCACCGCCCCTCGTTTGATTACAACTAGGCTATCCCAAAGCCCCTCTCTGATTACAAATAGGCTACCCCACCGCCCCTCGTTTGATTACAACTAGGCTACCCCACCGCCCCTCGTTCTGATTAAAACTAGGCTACCCCACCGCCCCTCTCTGATTACAAATAGGCTACCCCACCGCCCCTCGTTTGATTACAACTAGGCTACCCCACCGCCCCTCGTTTGATTACAACTAGGCTACCCCTTCGCCCCTCGTTTGATTACAACTAGGCTACCCCTTCGCCCCTCGTTTGATTACAACTAGGCTACCCCACCGCCCCTCGTTTGATTACAACTAGGCTACCCCAAAGCCCCTCTCTGATTACAAATAGGCTACCCCACCGCCCCTCGTTCTGATTACAACTACGCTACCCCACCGCCCCTCGTTTGATTACAACTAGGCTATCCCAAAGCCCCTCGTTCTGAATGCAAATAGGCTACCCCACCGCCCCTCGATCTGATTATGATTTTGGTTCTTCAGCAATATACCCGTGCCCGTTGGTTTCAACACTGCAGTTTACACATTTGGAATATAAACGTCAACGCCAGAGAATAACCAGTCTTGATTATCCAACGAAACTGATTCCACTGGGCTTTATGTGAGAAAATAGCGGCGGAAATAATATGAATTGATCACTGAAAAACGGTGACGACACCAGGTGTTCCAGACAATGGTAATGTCCTTCCCTACTGAAGGAAGACACTCATTTTGATGCAGATGAGACCCTATAGGCCCTCTGGATGCTGTGCTAAGCCAGCTCTCCATATCCATGACAACCCAAACCACAGCATCCAGTGGGACAAAGTCAAATCCCTCCAGACTCCAACCATCAATCAACCGTGACCCAGGCTATTACGTACACCTGGCGTACCGTCAACTCATCAAAGACCCAAAACAGTAGACAATCTTTTTGTTCGCTGGTCAATGTGTTTTACCCTTTTGTGTACATAGCAGGCTTCTCCTCTCCAGTGTAACTACATCTGATATCTTCTCTACTGTATAAACACTGTCTCCTACCTGTATATATACTTGTTGACTGACACTGGGAGAGTGTTCTGGGGACGAACATCAAACCCTTTGGTTAAAAAGATATGGCAAGACAAAAACGCTCGAGATGAGGCCCTAGCTCGAAAAAATCCCTCACTAAAGCCATCTGGGATATTAGTACGTGAACTCATTCGAAGTCACAACTGCGATGACATTCAGCCTCCAGAAAGTCACTACAAAGGGTTACACCCTCCCTGGACTTTACAAACTCCCAAAGTTGACACTGCTTTAACATCAGAAGTCACTAAAAGAGAAAACCCAACCCTACTACGATCAGTAGCTATCACTAAAATTCAAACTACCTGGGACAGCTGGGCCCATATATACACTGATGGATCCAAGAATCCTATCAACAACAGTGCTGGTTACGGGATCCATATCCACAGCTCCAAACCCCAAGCACATTCAGTTCGCTTGCCCGATGGTCAGTCAGTATTCACGGCTGAATTGGAGGCAATTCATCATGCACTCAAACTCATACCGGAACTCCCGGAAGCAAAGGCAGTCATCCTATCAGACTCGCTAAGTGCACTTCAGGCCATCAGTGGAAGAAACTCAAACTCCAGGCCAAACACAGTCAACAATATTCTATACGAATATACAAAACTATCGGACCAAGGGCAACAGGTGGAGCTGTGTTGGATCCCCTCTCACATAGATATTCATGGAAATGAAAAAGCAGACTCACTGGCGAAGCTAGCTCTAGACAAAGCGGATATACAGCCTATTCCCTTTAGTAAACTAGAGATAAAAAGCAAAATCAAAGCCTCCATAGCAAAAAGATGGCAAACCCAATGGGACGCAAGTAAGATCGGCAGATGGCTATACAAAATTCAACCCAAGGTCCAGCAAAAGCCAAACTCATACTCAAATGAAAGGAAAATTGAAACTGCTATCTCACGCCTCAGACTTGGTCACAAAAAGCACTATGACAAGGTTTGTTCATCTTGCAATCAGGCTGAAACCATTGACCACCTGTTACTAGAATGTCAAGACCATGCCCCAGCCCGGGCTAGGTTAAAACAAGAATTGCAGTTAGATCCGCTATCTGTCATAGATCTCCTAAAGCCAAGAGATGCAATAGCGAAGGCCAAACTAACTCTATTTCTGAGAGATGGACAGCTGCTCGAACGTATATGGACAGAGCAGCCAAGGATAAAAATGAAATCATATCAATATAAGAAAATAGAAATCATATCAATGCAAAAACAGAAATTTTGTCACAATAGATATGTGAACCCTTCTCACACACAGGAGTCCCAAAGAGGGACAGGTCAGCCGAAATTGCCTAGGCAGAAGGCGACCTCTTAAACACCTAATGCAACAACAACAACTGGGAGAGTACCCGAGTTTGCTGCCAGGAATACAGCCCTTCTGATAATCTGGGTAATGCAGAAGGCTGCAGTGTTGGGGATTCTTCACACTGTCCGAAATGTTCTTGGTGGGTTCGACTAGGCACTGATTCATGGGAAAAAGTCCCATTCGCTGTCTTGGCTGTGTGTAGAGGGGGAAAGGACCATGAGCTGATGATGAGCCTAACAAGCCTGAGTGTGTCAGGATCACCCAAACCCTCTTGGCTGCTTTTCAAATTTAATCTGTATATAATAAGAATAGTTATAATGTGCATAATTATAATGCTTAACTGGACCATTCTATAGTTACCTGAACGTATTGTCGCGTCGTCGTGGTCAATGCTCGCCATGACGCTACAACTCGCCTGGTCTGCCAAGGGTAATTTAAATCACGGAGTAATTGGTCTGTCGGGCCCTTACTCTGAACTCCGAACTGTCTCCATCAGCATTTGCTCTTTGCTGCTTTTCAAATTTAATCTGTATATCATATGAATAGTTATAATGTGCATATTTATAATGCGCCCTTAAACGTAGTCAAAGCACTTACATTATTACCCCGGTCAAAAGATCAGCGTGCACTCAATTTCATTCTCAGTATATGATGAGTATAAAAATCGATTTCTTGCTTAAGTAATTTAATCCTCCAAAAGACGTCCTCTACAAAATCATCATGATCAATGACAACTGGATCTCGTTGGCATCATTAAGTACGAGGGCTGGTCAAAATGTTCTCAGCCTAACAAAGAAAAACAACAATTGTGAAAGTGTTTTTAATTATATTTTTCAACATAATCTTAATGCTTTTCAATACTCTTCACATGTCATATAGTGAAGCTTTTCATTTCCATTACGGAAGAAGTTGTCTGAAGCCTCCCTGCAAAAAACAATTCACGGCAGCTTTGAGGTCATCGTTGTCGTCATAGCACTTTCCCCGAAGGAAACAAGTGGAAATCACTTGGTGCCAGGTTTGGCGAGTATGGAGGGTTAGAAAGCTCGTCGAAACCCACATTGTCGCACAAAAGCCTTTGCAAGTCGAGAGATGTGAGAAGAGGCATTGTCAGGACAGAGTAGAACTCCAGCAGTCAGCATTCCGTGCCGCTTCTCTCTGATAGAACCTCTCAGGCGATGAAGCAAATCAGCACAGTAGGCACCGGTAATCGACTTTCTAAGTAATCAACAAGGATCACACCTTTTGCGTCCCAGAATACAGTAGCCATAACTGTCTTCCCTGATCTTGAACCCTTGAATTTCTTTGGTGCCAGCGTAGTGAAATGGTGCAGTTCTGTTGATTCCCATTCCGACACATAGTGGTAGACCCACGTTTCATCACTCGTTACTAATCTCTTTTTGAATTTGACGAAATCCTGCTCAATTAGCTCTAACTTTTCTCTGGCAATGTCAGTTCCTTCTTCCTTAAGATTAGTATTTAGAAACTTTGGCACTCAATGATCATATATCTTATTCATCTGTAAATGTTCATGAATAATAGTTTCAATGGATTCATGGCATATACCTGTGTATTCCTCAAGTTCAGCAATGGTAATACGTCCATCTGACATTATAAGTTTTTCTATTTCCTTGATTGATTTGAATTGAATTGATGGAAGTTGAGGGACAACCGAGATCTAGGGTCATCATCAAGGCTTGTTCTCCCAGCCAGAAACATAGCTGCACAACGTTTAACAGTTGTATAGATAGGGCACCTATCCCCACACACTTGTGCCATGCGGTATCAATTTCTTGGTGAGTACTGTACTCTAAAATAAAAAAGTTGATGACTGCTCGGTTCTCGTTCTTTTCCATTTCTGTGTCCAATTGGACACCGATCACGTTCAACTTCTATATAACACTAATATATAAACGGCCTTAAGACCAAACACTTGCGCTGAACTACTCAAACGATGAACAACATTGACTAGTTCACTTTGTTATGGCCCATACTTGAAAGTAAGTCAGGCTTAGAACCTTTTTACCAGCCCCATACACAATCAATTTAGACTTTTTGGGGAAATTTTGATTATTCCATAAAAGGTTTACAAACAATGGAAGTAATTAGCTTCAGTTACAGTGCTAATTGGCACGTACCAAACTTGAAGAAAAAGAGATTGATCTTTTCATTTGAAGCAATTTCCGTTTCAAATTGGAAACACGATATTCCAAATGTAATACCATGACAACCATTGTCTTGTTTCATTACCCCTCAAAAAGACAAATGAATCAGACGTTCTCTACAAAATAGCCAGTGGCATCAGAGAACCATCTATTTTTATCATGGAGCGCTTAAGTTACTGAATCAATCATACGAATACGTAATTCATGAGTTACTAAGTTTCAATTACAGTGCGAGAAGACGTTGATCTTTTCATTTTGATTTTGAAGGATCTGCATAGCACACTCGTGGACAATTCAACTTTTCAAATTTGAAACATGATGTTTCAAACGTTGGGCAGCTTTCTGCAATTAGAAGTAATTGGCATTCGTTTTCTGATACGTACAAGCTTGATACAGTTAACATATACATGTTTGCTGGATATACAATTCGGAACGCGCCACATGGGAGCAACCTTTAAGACTTCCGAATCGTCATCTTTGTACGATTGTGCTGCTGAGTGTGTTTCCTATAAGATGTGCAAATCCTTCAATTTCGATCTGGAACGAGGAACATGTCACTTAAATAGTGTTGATGACGCCCAATATCTAGAAGGTTCAAGGAAAGAGGCTGACTTCATCTACAGTTCGATAATCAACTGGAACCAGGTAATTGAGTTTGTCTCTATTCGAGTAAAAACAAGATTTACTGGACACTGTGGCGAGCATATGCAGGGTTAGATATTGGCACTAGTCCTGTAGTCCTTGCCAAACTGACCAATAGTAAAGGTATCCTAAGGACTAGTAGAAATTGGTCATTTTTAAAGGTTTTGCTGTATGTTATCATTATAAGGACTAGTGGACTGAACCTGTTAGTTTCTACCACTGATGTGCATGTTGAAATATCTTACCTTTACAGTACGACTGAATATTCCTTGGTATATTTACTGTTACAGACCCAACTTGGTCCATGTCAGAACAACCCATGTGGATACACACAAAGATGCAGCACAGAGAGAAATGGTGCCAATGAGTGTGGTATGTCTGCATTTCTAATTCAGTGTGTGTTTCAGTTGCATTGGCATTTATAATGAATCCACCACCATATGTTAATTCAAAGCGATCTTATTACTTCATGAGTGAGTGAGTGAGTATAATTTTATGTAACTTTTAACTATATTCCAGAAATGGGCTTTTCCCGTTGTGGCCATGTGGTGAATAGAACCCAGACCTTCTACGTGACGAGTAAACCACGTGGCTACCCCACCGTCCCGTACACTTGTAGAAGTTTATTGAGATGAAACACCACATTTTAATACTTAATACGTTTTACTGTGAATATTACGGTAACTATTGTATAATAGGCCAAGAGCATTAGATATAAGCTTGAAAAGATAGTAGCAAGCTTATTTATGTCCAAGATAGCTGCAATTGTTTTTAAAATGATATGAAATTTTGTAGAGTTACATTCATGATATCATGCAATATATCACATGGAAGCTCTTTTTATAGGCTTTCACATACTACTGATTTGAACCTTTTTTTTGTTTCATAAGCATTTGATGTATTATTTAACAAGTTTTTTTGCGGAATACCCGGCAATAGGTTGACCAATGACAAAAACAATCAATACAAGTGTCAATACAAGTGTTTTACTACTTTCTTACATAATAGTAGGATAGCCAAGTACTATTAAAATCAATCACCTGGTGATGCTGGAAGGATATTAGGTCCCTGGGAATTATATCGAGTGTCATGATATTGTTCATGAGCTGCTGCAAAATAGTTAACACTTGTGTCCACATAGAGCAGTTTATGCATGTCGGGGTATGTGAACGCTTCCTTATATCAGTCTGTCCACCCAGATCGTTTGTTTCACCAATACTTATGGCAATATCTGTCAACATCAATCGCAAGTACGAGAATCGAGAATTGTTTCAGATTCTGAGTAGTTTGACATTTGCTGAATATAGGGAGCTCCTGTGTCAATACCATGCGCTACTCACAGATGAGAAATCGTGTGGCCTTGTAATTTATATCTTTGACAACGCCAGTATCAATGTTAGTCCTAGTGAACGAATACAAAAATCGCACTGTATCAAGATTCAAATCTATCACGATTGGCCTCTTGAACTTTCAAAGCTAAATGCAGCACTCCAGAAGATGGTGAAATGCAGCACTCCAGATGATGGCGAAACGCAGCACTACAGAAGATGGCGAAATGCAGCACTCCAGAAGATGGCGAAATGCAGCACTCCAGATGATGGCGAAATGCAGCACTCCAGAAGATGGTGAAATGCAGCACTCCAGATGATGGCGAAACGCAGCACTCCATAAGAACGAGGAACATGTCACTTAAATAGTGTTGATGACGCCCAATATCTAGAAGGTTCAAGGAAAGAGGCTGACTTCATCTACAGTTCGATAATCAACTGGAACCAGGTAATTGAGTTTGTCTCTATTCGAGTAAAAACAAGATTTACTGGACACTGTGGCGAGCATATGCAGGGTTAGATATTGGCACTAGTCCTGTAGTCCTTGCCAAACTGACCAATAGTAAAGGTATCCTAAGGACTAGTAGAAATTGGTCATTTTTAAAGGTTTTGCTGTATGTTATCATTATAAGGACTAGTGGACTGAACCTGTTAGTTTCTACCACTGATGTGCATGTTGAAATATCTTACCTTTACAGTACGACTGAATATTCCTTGGTATATTTACTGTTACAGACCCAACTTGGTCCATGTCAGAACAACCCATGTGGATACACACAAAGATGCAGCACAGAGAGAAATGGTGCCAATGAGTGTGGTATGTCTGCATTTCTAATTCAGTGTGTGTTTCAGTTGCATTGGCATTTATAATGAATCCACCACCATATGTTAATTCAAAGCGATCTTATTACTTCATGAGTGAGTGAGTGAGTATAATTTTATGTAACTTTTAACTATATTCCAGAAATGGGCTTTTCCCGTTGTGGCCATGTGGTGAATAGAACCCAGACCTTCTACGTGACGAGTAAACCACGTGGCTACCCCACCGTCCCGTACACTTGTAGAAGTTTATTGAGATGAAACACCACATTTTAATACTTAATACGTTTTACTGTGAATATTACGGTAACTATTGTATAATAGGCCAAGAGCATTAGATATAAGCTTGAAAAGATAGTAGCAAGCTTATTTATGTCCAAGATAGCTGCAATTGTTTTTAAAATGATATGAAATTTTGTAGAGTTACATTCATGATATCATGCAATATATCACATGGAAGCTCTTTTTATAGGCTTTCACATACTACTGATTTGAACCTTTTTTTTGTTTCATAAGCATTTGATGTATTATTTAACAAGTTTTTTTGCGGAATACCCGGCAATAGGTTGACCAATGACAAAAACAATCAATACAAGTGTCAATACAAGTGTTTTACTACTTTCTTACATAATAGTAGGATAGCCAAGTACTATTAAAATCAATCACCTGGTGATGCTGGAAGGATATTAGGTCCCTGGGAATTATATCGAGTGTCATGATATTGTTCATGAGCTGCTGCAAAATAGTTAACACTTGTGTCCACATAGAGCAGTTTATGCATGTCGGGGTATGTGAACGCTTCCTTATATCAGTCTGTCCACCAAGATCGTTTGTTTCACCAATACTTATGGCAATATCTGTCAACATCAATCGCAAGTACGAGAATCGAGAATTGTTTCAGATTCTGAGTAGTTTGACATTTGCTGAATATAGGGAGCTCCTGTGTCAATACCATGCGCTACTCACAGATGAGAAATCGTGTGGCCTTGTAATTTATATCTTTGACAACGCCAGTATCAATGTTAGTCCTAGTGAACGAATACAAAAATCGCACTGTATCAAGATTCAAATCTATCACGATTGGCCTCTTGAACTTTCAAAGCTAAATGCAGCACTCCAGAAGATGGTGAAATGCAGCACTCCAGATGATGGCGAAACGCAGCACTACAGAAGATGGCGAAATGCAGCACTCCAGAAGATGGCGAAATGCAGCACTCCAGATGATGGCGAAATGCAGCACTCCAGAAGATGGTGAAATGCAGCACTCCAGATGATGGCGAAACGCAGCACTCCATAAGAACGAGGAACATGTCACTTAAATAGTGTTGATGACGCCCAATATCTAGAAGGTTCAAGGAAAGAGGCTGACTTCATCTACAGTTCGATAATCAACTGGAACCAGGTAATTGAGTTTGTCTCTATTCGAGTAAAAACAAGATTTACTGGACACTGTGGCGAGCATATGCAGGGTTAGATATTGGCACTAGTCCTGTAGTCCTTGCCAAACTGACCAATAGTAAAGGTATCCTAAGGACTAGTAGAAATTGGTCATTTTTAAAGGTTTTGCTGTATGTTATCATTATAAGGACTAGTGGACTGAACCTGTTAGTTTCTACCACTGATGTGCATGTTGAAATATCTTACCTTTACAGTACGACTGAATATTCCTTGGTATATTTACTGTTACAGACCCAACTTGGTCCATGTCAGAACAACCCATGTGGATACACACAAAGATGCAGCACAGAGAGAAATGGTGCCAATGAGTGTGGTATGTCTGCATTTCTAATTCAGTGTGTGTTTCAGTTGCATTGGCTTTTATAATGAATCCACCACCATATGTTAATTCAAAGCGATCTTATTACTTCATGAGTGAGTGAGTGAGTATAATTTTATGTAACTTTTAACTATATTCCAGAAATGGGCTTTTCCCGTTGTGGCCATGTGGTGAATAGAACCCAGACCTTCTACGTGACGAGTAAACCACGTGGCTACCCCACCGTCCCGTACACTTGTAGAAGTTTATTGAGATGAAACACCACATTTTAATACTTAATACGTTTTACTGTGAATATTACGGTAACTATTGTATAATAGGCCAAGAGCATTAGATATAAGCTTGAAAAGATAGTAGCAAGCTTATTTATGTCCAAGATAGCTGCAATTGTTTTTAAAATGATATGAAATTTTGTAGAGTTACATTCATGATATCATGCAATATATCACATGGAAGCTCTTTTTATAGGCTTTCACATACTACTGATTTGAACCTTTTTTTTGTTTCATAAGCATTTGATGTATTATTTAACAAGTTTTTTTGCGGAATACCCGGCAATAGGTTGACCAATGACAAAAACAATCAATACAAGTGTCAATACAAGTGTTTTACTACTTTCTTACATAATAGTAGGATAGCCAAGTACTATTAAAATCAATCACCTGGTGATGCTGGAAGGATATTAGGTCCCTGGGAATTATATCGAGTGTCATGATATTGTTCATGAGCTGCTGCAAAATAGTTAACACTTGTGTCCACATAGAGCAGTTTATGCATGTCGGGGTATGTGAACGCTTCCTTATATCAGTCTGTCCACCAAGATCGTTTGTTTCACCAATACTTATGGCAATATCTGTCAACATCAATCGCAAGTACGAGAATCGAGAATTGTTTCAGATTCTGAGTAGTTTGACATTTGCTGAATATAGGGAGCTCCTGTGTCAATACCATGCGCTACTCACAGATGAGAAATCGTGTGGCCTTGTAATTTATATCTTTGACAACGCCAGTATCAATGTTAGTCCTAGTGAACGAATACAAAAATCGCACTGTATCAAGATTCAAATCTATCACGATTGGCCTCTTGAACTTTCAAAGCTAAATGCAGCACTCCAGAAGATGGTGAAATGCAGCACTCCAGATGATGGCGAAACGCAGCACTACAGAAGATGGCGAAATGCAGCACTCCAGAAGATGGCGAAATGCAGCACTCCAGATGATGGCGAAATGCAGCACTCCAGAAGATGGTGAAATGCAGCACTCCAGATGATGGCGAAACGCAGCACTCCATAAGATGGCGAAATGCAGCACTCCAGAAGATGGCGAAAAGCAGCACTCCAGATGATGGCGAAATGCAGCACTCCAGGTGATGGCGAAATGCAGCACTCCAGAAGATGGCGAAATGCAGCACTCCAGAAGATGGCGAAATGCAGCACTCCAGAAGATGGCGAAACGCAGCACTCCAGAAGATGGCGAAATGCAGCACTCCAGAAGATGGCGAAATGCAGCACTCCAGAAGATGGCGAAATGCAGCACTCCAGATGATGGCGAAACGCAGCACTCCAGAAGATGGCGAAATGCAGCACTCCAGAAGATGGCGAAATGCAGCACTCCAGAAGATGGCGAAACGCAGCACTCCAGATGATGGTGAAATGCAGCACTCCAGAAGATGGCGAAACGCAGCACTCCAGTAGATGGCGAAATGCAGCACTCCAGATGATGGCGAAATGCAGCACTCCAGATGATGGCGAAATGCAGCACTCCAGAAGATGGCGAAATGCTTGGATAGTTTCTGGTTAGCAAGTTTCTCACAAGTTCTTTCAAGTGGACACAAGTGTTAACAACTGTGCAGCAGCTCATGAACCATATAATGAACTGGATATAATTCCCAGGGGCCTAAAATCCTTCCGGCTCCACCGGTGATTGATTGCACTTATTTGTTACGGGACTGAGCAAATTACATGGGGATGAGTTATCGTTGTAAAGATGTAACCAAATATTTAAAAGAAACTTTATCTTTGTCTAATATGTGTATGTATACATATATGCGTACATACGAAATCCATGAATTTATATGAAAGTATTTTTTAAAACATTCCTTACTGTATATTATTACACCGAACATTTTAAAGTTATTCGGCAACAATCATACTGGGGAGCTACGTCTTTCCTAGACTGGTTGACTTGCCCTGGAGAGCTTGCGCTGCTCGCCTGCAGCTGCTAGGAGATGAAGGGCAGGGTACCAGTTTAGCTCTATCCGACCTATTTCTCCATACAGCATTTCGCTGCGGTGAAACTTTGACCAATTTTCGCTGAGCGGGTCTGCCGGTCGAGAGGGTCGGGAACGGGCCTATACCATATTGCTGTGCGGGGCACGTTGACCCAGTTTCCGTGTAGTGAGATATTAGCACTTTTGGATAGTGTGAATAATTGACGTGTCAGGTTACATATTATATACATATTACCATCAGGGAGATAACAATCCTAGAGAAGGTTTCCCAAGTTTCCCCTGGTGGCATTTTTAAAATGGCTGCCATTTCCAAGACGGCCGCCATTGATTTTGAAAATGATATGAAATTTTGTAGTATGTATGTATGTATGTATGTGTGTGTGTGTGTGCGTGCGTGCGTGCGTGCGTGCATGCATGTATGTATGTATGTATGTATGTATGTATGTATGTATGTATGTATGTATGTATGTATGTATGTATGTATGTATGTACGTATGAATGTATGAATTTATGTATGTATGTATGTATGTATGTATGTATGTATGTATGTATGTATGTATGTATGTATGTATATATGTATGTATGTATGTATGTATGTATATTGTGGGAAATAAGGAGAAGGTTTGACAGGTATTCATGTATTGAGATATTGAATTTACGTAATTTGTTCTGACTTTCAGAATATTCCTTTGCGAAATACCTGTTGAGAAAACTTGATTGAAACAGACTCCATTGGGGGAAACAGTGGTGACAGTTATATGAACCGGCCACTGAAAATCAGTGATGACACCAGGTGTTCGCGACATGTATGACTATTTAGTAGTTGTTTATTTATTATAAATTCTGCATTGTTTGTAGAAACAAAGGTACTTATTTTGAATTTTCAGCAATTTGATAAATGGAACCTTTATTGTTTTGTAAATGTGCATAATAACTGATACGTTTTTCCACATACGGGTGTAAATACATAAGGCGCCGTAATTCGCTGCGCAGAGTTGCGTCCCTTTGACACGCCAGAAACCTATGATTGTGGGTTCGAATACCGGGTCGACCCGATCATGTTTGCAACCTACCCGGTTTCGTGCGTTTCATAAAAAGTGATAAAGGTCTCAGATATAACTGGACTACTGTCCAAAGCGGCGTTAACCCCAGCTCAATTTTCACTCATATTGTCGAGTACTCTTCAATATGTAGCGTCATACTGCTTCTCGGTATTTTTGACAGGCATGTATGGAACGGCGTAGACTTTGAAACACATTTTTATTTCAAAAGAATTCTGGATAGGTAAACAAGCAAAACTTGATTATGTAAATACCTCTCCAGGCAATAACTTAACAACAGCTGGTTATATATAAGATAGTGCTAAACATAAACATACAAAATGCACAAATGAAATACATGAAGACAATACATTGAAGCAAGTGTTTTTTGTGTATTAAGATAATGTAGTTTTTTAATGCATAAAATTAAGCTACAAAAATCTTCAATCTCATTAAAATCAGATCTTAGTTCTCTATCGCCAAACAAAGATCTGAGGACATCCCATTACGGGTCACGTCAGAACGACCTTTCATCCGACCAATCAAAGCGTCGCTGAAAGTGACAGTCGGAATGTGTTTTCTAAACATGCAACCTCGAAAACGTTAACACGCGGTATTCTCAACGACTGATTCCGTCAAAATTATGGTCTATCTCTCGCTTCCGTGGGATAAACATTTGAACAGAGGTGTCGTTGCACAGGACTTGTGAGGCACTGTCAAACAATCGCAACCATATATTCGACATTCCGGAATGTTCGTTTGTTCAGTTTTCAAAATTTTAATCAAGAACTGTTTTTCAAGCGTAGTCTCAAATGGAAGTCGCAAGGTTGAAACGAGTGACGTAAAGCTCGAGAAAGCTGCTTTCTAATTGGCTCATGTCTACTTCTTGTTAGTTCATTTCAGTGGTCGGTCAAAGTTCGCGAAAGGTCATTCTGACGTGACCCGTAATGGGATTATGTCCAGCGATCTTTGTATAGCAGCAGCGAGAACCTAGATCTGATTTTAATGAGAATGCTCAAGTCTTTTGCTTTTGACAATGAAATCATGAACTGATTGAAGAACATCCAAGACTTAACTAGAGCCATGTAATATCGTTTTTAAACCATACCCCTGTGTGTAGAAATACATAGTGTTTCTGATATTATCGTATTTTTGACAGGTATAGAAAAGATGAATTACATCTTCAAAGTGATATCCACAAGTGCAGTCTGGTATGTCTGATACATGTCGTCTTAACTTAGCGTTTAAGTCTCTGCAGCCGGGTCTTAGATTACAGTGCACAGTTTAACATGATCTATGACCGTATTTTAAATCAAAATTATTAATAATTGTATCAGAACGATTAATTGAGAAGACGTTTTATGAAGTTGAATAAAATATATCTCATAAACAAATTGTTCTTGTGATATCTTATGACATTTAATCTGGTGACACCTCAAGTTCCTTACGGTCTTTGTGTTCTTTGTTCTTTCAGTGAACACATATGACTCTTGCTCAAAAGTTGTTTGATCAAGGTTACAACATTCAAGGCCTTAGTAGAGCTGGAAAAGAAATCATGGTAGACATTTGGAGGACATTTTCTAATTTTACGCAATCGTGGCAAAGATGATGTCCGATGCAATTCTCTATTTTAACTTGAACACTATGTTCCCGTGTGTTGTCAGGTTTAAAATTGGCCTGCCTTTGCATGTGTTTGTGACATATGCTACCGGTGGGGCAGGATACGCTCACTTATTTGATAATGTTTCATAAAAACATGCTTATGAAATAATTAGAACCGTATAATCGACTCTACTTTCAGCAGATATTTCTCAGGATTATGGAAAGACTTTTTATCGCGGTTAGTTACATTAAAACATTATTTCATAATTGCGTGCGAAGATCTAGCTACTGAGAGACTTTTAATAATTCAGAGTCAGTTGATCTCAGATAGCATCTCTTTTCCTAAGTATGTACACATGCCACTCTGATTGTATTATTTTATCTGTTCGGTAATGCTAATCCTGTTTCTTTTAAAAGTCATTTATAACGAGAAAAGGATTTGAAAGCATCTGTTTTAATATGTATACATGCCATGCTGATTTCCGCCTTTGATCTATTCGTTCATGCCAATTCTGTTCCTCGTAAAGTCATCCGAAACTAGAAAGGCGTTCGAAAGTACTTGCTAAAACAGATGCAGTGCCTTTCCAGCCATACCTAGACGGCCCCAGAAATGATTGCTTAAATTGTTTAATAGGCAGGGGCACGGGTGGCCCAGTCGTCTGAGGTGCCGCGATTCGCACCTATGATTGTGGGTCCATATCCCGGATTATGTTTCTAGGTTTGTCAGCACCATACCCGTGCTCGTAGGTTTCGCCGAAGTGGTAGACGTCTCACTTCGGGCTTTCCTCCCACATAAAGCTGACACGCCGCGATATAACTGGAATACTGTTAAAAGCGGCGTTAAACCCAACTCACTTACTCACACTGTTTGATAGGCATTTCTTAGAAGTTGACGGATAACAAAGTAGACAAAACAACTTCCTTATTATACTGTAATAGCGACGTTTCGGTATAGATTCTCAAGCAAGACTGAATCATGGACATGGTACAGAAATATATATGGCAAGTGAAGTCATCTCACCTAGTAATCTAATCTGGTTTAACTGGCTTCCTGTTTAATCAGCTTCCTCTTCGCATGTTGTTCACGTTGATATAGTATTGTCTTTCTGTTGTCAAAAGTCCACCTACTCATGTTAATCCCTCTCATGTACATTAATTGTTCTCTCTGTTAATCCTTCATCTACCATATATAATTCCGTACCACGTTCATTATTCAAATTAAAAGTGTAAACAAGCAAAAAATCACACAAAAAATGGCATAACCTATATCTAAACTCAAATAGCCAAATCAAAAAAATACTCAGCAAACCATTCACCAAACCAAAAATTCTCCATCCGTCAAAAAAAATCGACAGAGTAATCACTAAACTCCAAACAGGACACACCAACCTAAATAACCACCTAAAAAAAATTAAAAAACACACTCCAGGTAACTGCCCACACTGCAAACAACCAGAAACCCCAGAACACGCACTCATCCACTGCACACACTACCTAACACATCGAACCGCATTACAAACCACCCTCAATCTAAACAAGGCTCTCACTCTAGAAGCAATACTAAACCCACAAAATAAACTAGAAAACTTCAAGGCCTTAGGCGTATTCTTAATAAAAACGGAACTAATAAAACGCATCTAAAAACACAATAACCTACCAAATCAAAATCAAATAAACAAACAAACATCCACCATACCCAGCTCCCTTAGTTCTCCTCCCCAACCCCATCGACATCTATTCCAAATCTCAAAATTCCCAAATTCTATATAAGCAACCCCTAAACCCCCCTCTTGGGTTGCACAGACCACTTTCGCCCCTTTCGGAAACACATTAAATGGCCTGGCCGGGCCCGTGTGCGAAATACGCATCAGTCGGAAAGCGCACGTTAAATCTCCAAAGTAAGTAAGTAAGTAAGTCATTATTCAATCTGACTTGACAACTGTATAAGGATATATACCAAAACGTCACTTTTTCGGTAAATACAGAAATTGTTATCCCTAAACCTTTTGTCTACTTTGTATGATTACATACCGCCAGTTTTATGCCATTACCTTCAGTTTTATGAAAAGAGTTAGTGAATATGGTTTTACACCGCTTTTAACAATATTCCAGCAATATCACTGCGGGGGACACCAGAAATGGGCTTCGCACATTGTACCCATATCGGGAATCAAACTAGGGCCTTCGTCGTGACGAGCGAATGCTTTAACCACTAGGCTACCCGACCGCACCAACTTTGCACAGAGAAACTGATGACTGGGCCACCCGTCCCCCTTTGAGACTTGGAACCTTGTCGCAGTTCTCTATCAACCAAAAATAATCACATACACTAAAGTATTCTTGTATTCATTTTAACTAATATACATGTATGAGCTGAAAATCTGCAAACCATAAAATCAAACCAGCGCTCCTTCTATGAAATGAATGTATACAACAACCTCATGACAGATTGACAGATTGACGCATCTGGCTGACAGAGTGAGGAACCTAAAGACATTTCAACCGCAATGACATCACTTCCGGTTTATGAAAAACACATGTCTAATGGAAGACAACAAACAAATCAATACTCATTTCCGAATCTTCCATAAAAGATAAATTAAGACACCTTTAAAACAGAAAGCCCTTTGACACCAGCTTCATTTATAAGTAGTTAACCATTGAACACACTTCCTGTTGATTGATGACACTTCCGGCTGGGGAACGCACATGTTTAAGACAAGAAAACTGTAAACATGTCAGAACGTCCTTTCAAAATATTTGCAAAATTTGACGTTTTAGTGCAAAAGGCAAACATACTTTCCGAATGACCTTCACTGGGACTTTGACCTTATACGTTGGTCATCCACGGCCTTTCCCGATATATGTCTCGCCCTAATGTTTCATTGACCAACAATAAATCCAAGAAAAATCTTGCCATGACATTCAGGATGACCTTGACATTTGACATGACATATCAATGTGTCAAAAGTATTTCTCAGGTACATGATATCCTATCCGCGAGGCGTGCAAGAACAGCATGGCTTAAAAACACAAGAGGGGATGCTCAATTAGATATTACTCGGAGCGAACAATATTTAGCGTTGTTTTCTGCTCACCTAACTACAAGCCCAGTACGTTTAAATCTCATTAAAATCAGATCTTAGTTAATGCTATCGCGAAACAAAGATCTGAGGACACCCCATTAAGGGTCACGTCAGACCGACCTTGCGCGAACTTTGACCGACCAATGGAATGACTGACAAGAAGTCGACATTAGCCAATCAGAAGGCAGCTTTCTCGTGCTTTACGGCACTAATTTCAAATTGGCGACGACGCTTCGAAACATATTTTGACAAATTCTCGATTCAAAATTTGAAACCTGAACAAAAGAACATTCTAAAATGGCTAATAGATGGTCTAGATTGTGTGGATTCAGTCGATAAGCCCGTAACTATCGTTCGGAATACCCCGTGTTAAAGTTTTCGAGGTTGTATGATTAGAAATCACATTCCGACTGTCACCTTCATGATCTGGTAAGCGACGCTCTGATTGGTTGGATGAAAGGTCGTTCTGATTTTAATGAGATTGAGTACGTTTAGACGGGTATTTTGCCTGCACGTGCTTGTTGTGGACAGTGTTTCCGATGACAGCTTGTTGAATTTAGTTAATTGTTGTAAATGTGTCTACTAGGTTTAAATATTTATGTATTTGAGTATTCGTGCACAAAAGAATGTTTATTCATTGGCTGAGTTAGTTGCCAATTTAAGGTATTTTAACAGTGTTTATTAAAATCTAATTACCAAACAAACCAAAAATTAATGAAAAGTTTTAAATGCAAATAATCCATAATATAGCATATGTTATCGCATTTAGTAATATTTAGTGCCTTGATATTGCTGCTTTATTGTTAAAAGTGGCGTAAAAGCATACTCCCTCACTCACTGTATGTGGTTAAGGGACCGACCGTTTGCTATTCAGGGAAAAACCTGGAAAACATAATTATTAAATAAGTTCATATTTTAATAAAAATACAATAAAATTGGACCTTAAGTTTGACCTCAAGAACACAAATCTTATTCGCCGGTAGTTTAGAAAACATCGTTGTAGTATCGTGATGCGACTTTTGAACTTGTAAATATAATGAAATATGAATGTCTAAGCTTATCAACGTAATATTGGTACTAATGCAGATATCGCGTCTCCTCATGAAAATAGTTATTTGACATTTTGATGCGAATGTTCAGCAAAACACATATACCCTTATCACTTACTTTTATGTCTTAAGTTTTAATGTTTATATTCGAATTTCTGCTCAGATTTCGTAAAAGGCTCCTTAATTAATAATTCTCTGGGATTGAAATGAATGTAACCCATATCCCAGATTGTCGTTTTCAGTGATACCATTAAATTATATATATATAATAATTAGTCAGAGGACAGATTGTACAAAGAATGGAACAAGCCATCTGTCAGTGAAACCCGGCTGTCGACTAAATTGGACTGGGTCATTCGTCACCACTCGCCCATATTTTCGCACAGTCCCCCTTTCGATGAATGTTATGTGCGAAAATACGACAAACCAATCAGAATGCGCGTATGAATTCACGTTCTTCATCAAAGAATCCCACAGGAATAATGTTTGATTTAACATATGTCTTGCATCTAAAAATATACCCAAGACACAGCTAAGTGTGTTCAATCATACCGTATAATTCCGCACATTCCGTTGTGCTTTAAATTGCATCTGAAATATATATATATAATATTTTAGGAAATATATGTGAAGCATTACGCAACGAGTTGAGCATTGTTTTAGGTATGCCCGTTTGCGCTAAGACGGAACCCGGTCGCAAAAATGGTCATGAGAGGGGCACGAGTCGCTATTCGGCTTGTCCCGGAATAACACGAGTTGGTCACGAATGTGGACTGGGTGGCCAGACTTGGTTGATAATCTTTGTGTACCTAATTTCACGCCACGTTAATTTTACAAATTTCACGCCACCTAATTAATATTAATCAAATTGCGTCCCGTGGTCGTACCTCAAACAAGCAGTGCTTGAACACGTCACTTACCGTTGTAAATTGGCGTCAATCCACTGGTCAGCAATATTCCATCTGGTAAGCAATATTCCAGCTATATGACGGCGGTCTGTAAATAATCGAGTCTGGGCCAGACAATCCAGTTATTGACATCATGAGCATCGTTCCACGCAATTGGGATACGATGACATTTATCAACCAAGTCAGCAAGTCTGACCTCCCGATCCCGTTAATCGCCTCTTACTACGAGCAAAGTCGCCTTTTACGGCAAGCATGGGTTGCTGAAGACCTATTCTACCCCGGACCTTCACGGGTCACGTATATAAGTTCAAAGATGTATGGGTCATATGGCACCGTATTAAAGGATTGTGAGCTTCTGTTCCTAAGTTCAATGCTGTTGCCATATATTGGGTAACCATTTGCAAAAGCTAAATGGTCATGTGAATAAATACAATTCTTGAATACCAGAAAGTATGTAATTATTTATTCCTGATTGAAAAGATCAAGTTCATCACACACATGATCATGTCAAGAAGTATTATGCACATTAGGAGAACCAACATGAACATTTCCAATAAAGAGAATACTGAAGTCATACATCCCACGTCAGAGTGAGTGAGTGAGTATGGTTTTACGCCGCTTTTTGCAATTTTTCAGCAATATCACGGCAGGGGACACCAGAAATGGGCTTCACACATTGTACTCATGTCGGGAATCAAACCGGGTCTTCGGCGTGACGAGCGAAGGCTTTAACCACTAGGCTACCCGACCACCCCTTCCAGGTTCCATCCCATTAGTCGCAAGCATGGAAATTCAGCAAATATCTAATTAAATTAACAAAAAGGATCTAACAAATGGAAATTCAGAGAAGATTTTAATAATAGAAATTAAGAAAATATCTAATTAAAAGAAATAAAAGGATCTAATATAAAATCGAAATTTGGAGAAGATCTAATTAAAATATATAAAAGGATCTAATAAATATTAGTAAATATTGAAAACCAGAGTATACCTAATATAAGAAAGACACAATAATCACCTGTGACATAGCTGCAACATTGCATAGATGATTAGAAAATCAAAGAAAGATTAGAAAAATGTAACTGGATCAATTTCTCCTTAACAGTCATTCTCCATTTTATACAATATTAAAACAAGGATGAAATTCCCGCTGCTATTTATGTCTTGGAATACTTGGAGATGTCGGAAGTCTTCATGAATTTCTCCCAGTTCTGGCCATCGACTGTCTCTACCTCAATCTTCTCCACAGTTCCAGGGTCAAGGCAGTGGGGAGCGACACCTGGTGGCAGAATGAAACATCAAGGGGGGTAAAAATAACATCCACACCCACAAGCAGGAGGAGAAACCATATCTCAGCATGTTGGACACTGACCTCTAAATTAATATTTGTTATCTTTCATCCCTAGGCAGGGTAACAACAAGTACCATCTTTTAACGATGCAGAATGAAACATCAAGGGGGATAAAAATAAGATCCACACCCACAAGCAAGAGGAGAAACCATAACTCAGCCTGTTGGACACTGACCTCTAAATTAATATTTGTTATCTTTCATCCCCAGGCAGGGTAACAACAAGTACCACCTTTTAACCATGCAGAATGAAACATCAAGGGGGGTAAAAATAACATCCACACCCACAAGCAAGAGGAGAAACCATATCTCAGCCTGTTGGACACTGACCTCTAAATTAATATTTGTTATCTTTCATCCCCAGGCAGGGTAACAACAAGTACCACCTTTTAACCATGCAGAATGAAACATCAAGAGGGGTAAAAATAACATCCACACCCACAAGCAAGAGGAGAAACCATATCTCAGCATGTTGGACACTGACCTCTAAATTAATATTTGTTATCTTTCATCCCCAGGCAGGGTAACAACAAGTACCACCTTTTAACCATGCAGAATGAAACATCAAGGGGGGTAAAAATAACATCCACACCCACAAGCAAGAGGAGAAACCATATCTCAGCCTGTTGGACACTGACCTCTATATTAATATTTGTTATCTTTCATCCTCAGGCAGGGTATCAACAAGTACCATCTTTTAACGATGCAGAATGAAACATCAAGGGGGGTAAAAATAACATCCACACCCACAAGCAAGAGGAGAAACCATATCTCAGCCTGTTGGACACTGACCTCTAAATTAATATTTGTTATCTTTCATCCCTAGGCAGGGTAACAACAAGTACAATCTTTTAACGATGCAGAATGAAACATCAAGGGGGATAAAAATAAGATCCACACCCACAAGCAAGAGGAGAAACCATATCTCAGCCTGTTGGACACTGACCTCTAAATTAATATTTGTTATCTTTCATCCCTAGGCAGGGTAACAACAAGTACCATCTTTTAACGATGCAGATTAAAACATCCAGGGGGGTAAAAATAAGATCCACACCAACAAGCAAGAGGAGAAGCCATATCTCAGCCTGAAAGACACTGACCTCTAACCAATATTTGTTATCTTTCATCCCCAGGCAGGGTAACAACAAGTACCATCTTTTTACCATGGTGGCAGTCTAACAGTGATCAGCAGTGAGTGTTTGTAACTTTGACACAATCTGCAGTATACTGTGTCTCTCCCTCCCTTGTTGTAAGGTACCAAGAGTGGTTCAGATAACTCTCTTTGCTGTCTGAGGCGCCGCGATTCGCTGTGCAGCGTTGCGTCCCTTGGACACGCCAGAAACCTATGATTGTGGGTTCGAATCCCGGTTCGCCCCGATTATTTTTCTAGGTTTGTCAGCACCATACCTGTGCTCGTGGGTTTCACCGAAGTGGTAAATGTCTAAGACCTGCATCACTTCGGGCTTTCCTCCCACATTAAGCTGACACGCCGTGATACAACTGTAATACTGTTAAAAGCGGCGTGAAACACAACTCACTCACTCTTTGCTGTCCTTCAACAAATAGCTTCTGTTGACTGCTAAAGATTTTCGTGTTAAGATAAAGTGGGGCTGTGCTGTTGCGACACACACGGTTGGAAAATGCTTATTGTGCTCATTTTACCAGCCAGTATTAGTCTTTTATATGTCTATCTGTTTAATACTTTTTAACAGTTTGCTGTACACAAATCTGTCATTATCCCTTTTATTCAAGTTTACTTTTGCTGTGATATAAATACACATACTTTAAAATACCATTCCTTGTCACTGTGATAGTGTTCAATTTTCTAGTGTTCAATTTTCTGCATGTTTTTACTTGTGGTTATATTAGTAAGTGTCTTAATTTCATATGTACATGACATGAAGATCTGGGGTAGAATAGGTCTTCAGCAACCCATGCTTGCCGTAAAAGGCGTCTAACGCGCTAACTTGGTTGATGCATGTCATCGGTCCAAATTGCGTGGATCGATGCTCATGATGTCAATCACTGGATGGTCTGGTCCAGACATGATTATTTACAGACTGCCGTCATTTAGCTGGAATATTGCTGAGTGCGACATAAAACAACAAACAAACAAAACAAATCATATGTACATATTTTAATTTCATATATTTTCCTTTTTTCATATTTTAGTGCTTATCAACTATGCAATATGAATTTTCTTTGGATAATAGTTTTATCTTATCTTATCTCTCTTATCTTATCTTAAGAGTCACGATGGTCTTAAAATGTGCATGGCGCCACTAACACTTTTGACGCCAATAATAAAAATGTTTTATGCAGGATTACATAACCAACTTGAAAAGTACACATTAAACGTGAACGCAAAAGCAGCATTGCAAACCAGAAGCATCACATTTTAGTAAAGATGCTTGTTTCTTGGTTGTTTAATGCAGCACTTGGGAAGATTCCAGCCATATGAAGGTGGCCTGGAAATGATTGAGCCTGGACCAGACAAACCAGTGATTGATAATGTCAGCTTAGCAACATCCATGTAATTGAGACACACAATGACATGGAATCAACCAATCATCGAGCGAGACCACCTGATCCATCTTATGACAATTTTAGGGACAAATGATAATGTGGAATCCCCCCCCCCCCTCCTAAATGTACAGGAGTGTCACACATAGTCTGACCTTTACAGGAATACCAGCCCCATGTCAAGGCCTCAGCTGAGTGAGTGAGTGACTTGTGTTTAATTCCGCTTTCAACAATATTCCAGTTATATCACGGTGTGTCAGCTTAATGTGGGAGGAAAGCCCGAAGTGATGCAGGTCTCAGATGTTTACCACTTCGGTGAAACCTATGAGCACAGGTATGGTGCTGACAAACCTAGAAACATAATCAGGGTGAACCTGGATTCGAACCCACAATCATAGGTTTCTGACGTGCCCAAGGGACACAACTCTGCACAGTGAATTGCGGTGCCTTAGACGACTCGGACACCCTCGCCCCGCAGACGTGTCAGACAGACATCACAACACAACGTCTGTTAGCTCACCATAGCCATCTGGGTTTGATCTGGGAGAGTAGAAACTCTGGACACCACAGGTCTTACAGAAGGTGTGCTTGGCTTTGTGGGTGTTGAATGTATACACTTCTATGTTGTCTTCCCCCTGTAAATGAAAGATACAATCTTTGTGGCACTGGCGTAACATTGGATGACCTTTGCTTGGTGAAAACAAACTAAAGAAAGTCTTGTGTTCATCTTCTGCCTACTTTGTTTCATTGAGTCGGAAAGAGTGAGTGAGTGAGTGAGTGAGTGAGTGAGTGAGTGAGTGAGTGAGTTGGGTTTAACGCCGCTTTTAACAGTATTCCAGTTATATCACGGCGTGTCACCTTAATGTGGGAGGAAAGCCCGAAGTGATGTAGGTCTCAGATGTTTACCACTTCGATGAAACCCACGAGCACGGGTATGGTGCTGACAAACCTAGGAACATAATCGGGCGAACCGGGATTCGAACCCACAATCATAGGTTTCTGGCGTACCCAAGGAACGCAACTCTGCACAGCGAATCACGGCGCCTTAGACAACACGGCCACCCATGCCCCCGAGTTAGAAAGAGTAAATGGTGGATTTCTGTTATATGATCTCAGTGTCAGCTTTGTTATGAAATTTCATCTTATTATTTCCATCTTCCCAAGATAAGGTAGAGTTAAAGTCCAGTTTCCACCCTTGCCTAGACTAACATCTAGTCTCTGAAATGAACATATCGTACAGAAAAAAACAGTTGTTAAATTATCTTTATAAAAATATAAAAAAAGGGAGCCCAGTGACTCTCTTCATTTCCCTGATACTGCAGTAATCTAGACTTGCCAAACATTATAGACTTGCATGGGCTGTATTTGATATATATTTGTATCAGGGTCTGTGAGACAGACTAACCCTTGCCGAACTAGACAAGAATTTCTGGGCTTGATGGTAGCGCCGACAGTGGCTATTACGAGTTATGTCCCGCCTACTGACCAATCAGATTCCACCTCTCATATCACTTGTATTTATTTCAAATAAAATAGCAATGCCCAGTAAAGATGATATGATCTATAATCTGATCTATATTGTAATAAAACGGGTCTTACTTCGTAAGGTGCATCAAATCACATGAAACATCTTGATTAAAAACATGAAAAGATTTGAAAAATTATCTCAGCTGATGGTACACATGCATTGCAAATCCTGCAATCAACCGAAATCGGCAAGGCAGTTTACAAATCAGAGGTTGATTTTGTCATGCGATTTCGATTGGACTAGGCATAGACTTGTTAGTCCAGCCACAATATAACTCCAGCCTAGTTCGGCAAGGGTGGAAACTGGACTTTAAAAGTCAGTTAACTCCCTTGCCTCGGGGAGATGATTATTTCAAACCACTTCATGATCTCAGCTCTGTTATCTCAACTTTTTTTTATCTCATCCTTCTCATCTCAACTTCATAATCCCAGATGTTATTTCACTGGTGGGGCGGGATATGCTCACCTATTTACGAATACCTGGTATCATCATAATTTGAAAGTGATTCATAAACACATGCTCATGATGAAGTCAGAATTGTACAATCAACTCTGCTTTTTGCAGACATTTCTCATGAATATGGAACGGCTTTTGTTGCTTTTATTCAACAGTGGTATCTCATCTCTGTTATCTCAACTTTGTAATCTCAGGTTTTTATCTCAACTTTGTTTTCTAACAATCCTGGCAGCTGAGGGACACTGAGAGTTGTATTTCCCTAGTCACCAAATTGATTGTGCGAGCATTTTACTGTAAATCATTTAAAAATATGTGAATAGTAGTAAACCCATCTGCTTGTGGTTCCCTTTCCGGGAAGCCGCTTTTTGTCCACAAAACCTAGCATTGTAAGAATGGTGCTATTGTTTTAATTAATCAGCAACTAATTAAGATACAAGATGTTTATTGACTAGGCACGATGTGCTTTTCAATTGGCATCTATGAGTATGTTTGTTGCAGAAGCTTTTCCAAATGTAACTGTCGGTAAGTGAATTTGGCAATCGGCTGATACACAATCATTTTATCTAAAGGTTTTAATTAACGCTATCGTTTTATCTAATAGTTATAATATATGCATTAATTTTATTTCAATAGCATATTGATAGTTTTTGTTATGTATTTGATATGCTAGGATTGGATTTGTCTGTGTATTCAGCTCATTTAATGCATATTTTATGCAAATACACAGCTTATCTCAAGCTCTGATCTTAATGAAAGCCTGAAGTCATACAGGTCTTTATCATTTTGGCGAAACCAACATCCTTGGGTATGATGATGACAAACCTAGAAACGTTATCGGCAGGAGTCTAGGATGTCAGTCAATAACCACATGATTTTGGTCCTACTTAGGAATACATCTGAGTGAGTGAGTGAGTGAGTGAGTGAGTGAGTGAGTGAGAGTGTGAGTTGGGTTTAACGCTGCTTTGAACAGTATTCCAGTTATATCACAGTGTGTCAGCTTTATTTTGGAGGAAAGCCCGAAGTGATGCAGGTCTCAGACGTTTACCACTTTGGTGAAACCCACGAGCACGGGTATGGTGCTGACAAACCTAGAAACATAATCGGGACGAACTGGAATTCAAACCCACATTCATAGGTTTCTGGTGTGCCCAAGGGACGCAACTTTGCACAGCAAATCGCGTGACCTTAGACAACTGGGCCACCCGTGCCCCTGAATACATCTGAACAATTTGGGAAAGAGAAACAATTATTTTCCAATTTTCCTGTATATCCCGAATCTTACCTTGATGAGCTCGAACCTGGACTTGGGCACAATGAAATGCATGTTGCCTTTTTTTACACAAATACTGCAGCTGGAAGGAAGTGAGAATTCTACCGTGAATTTGGAAATTACTCGTTTCTGACTGGTCAAACAGAGGTTGTCAAATCACAATAAAACCCCTCTGTTTGAAACAACCAATTTGATGGCTGCGTTGACACAGAAGCTAATGTTCATAGAATAGTACAAAAAGCCACAGTCAATCCTTAATTCTACCATGAATTTGGAAATTACTCGATTCTGATTGGTCAATCAGTGGCTATCAAATCACAATAAACCCCCCCTGATTGAAACAGCCGATTTGACGGCCGCATCACCACGGAAGCTCTTTTCAGTCATTGTCCGTAGTCATATTTAAATAATTATATCTACAATTATAGGTTACAAAATGCAAAGTTGCGGTTACTACAATATTCAAAAGGATGTGTGGCAATACATTTTGTGCAGAGAACATGATAGAAATCTACAAAGAGAATGTATTTACATTTTGGAGACAATAGAGAGCTGGGAATTTGGCGTGTTTGGTTCCAAATTCAGTTTAGTGCGGTAAAATCTACACGTGACCGCCTTCTACATAGAAAACACAGTATGTTTGTCTCCTAGTTAACCATGAAATATTTCATCAATGACCTCAGATGTTATAAGATCCCTCTACAATGTTCACCAAGGTTTTGATAAAAATAAATGAAAACTATCATTTTGCCACAGGTTTTACACAGAAAGTACAAAATGTTCCCTGGGTGACCTGATTGCATCTCTCCTCCTTCTTAAGCAAAACCAACAGTGTACCCACACAGACTGTGTGATCAATTGAACAAGCAGTGCAAATATACTACTAAAAAATAGTTAAGCACCACCTGATTGTTTGTCATGGCATGACCGATTAACTACAGTGATATGAAAGAAAGAGTGTGAGTGAGTGAGTTGGGTTTAACACCGCTTTTAACAGTATTCCAGTTATATCCTGGCGTGTCAGTTTAATGTGGGAGAAAAGCCCGAAGTGATGCAGGTCTCAGACGTTTACCACTTCGGTGAAACCCACAAGCACGGATATGGTGCTGACAAACCTAGAAACATAATTGGGGCGAACCAGGATTCGAACCCACAATCATAGGTTTCTGGCATGCCCAAGGGATGCAACTCTGCACAGCGAATCGCGGCGCCTTAGCCGACTGGGCCACCCGTGCCCCCTATGAAAGAAAGAGGGATGTAAGTAAGGCCTGGCCGCTGATGGATACCATACTGAAGTTCACAAACAACGACTTAATGACTACAGTTGGCTTCCACTATACAAGAGAAATTATTTACAAGAAATCCAATTCCTCAGTGAGTGAGTGAGTGAGTGAGTGGGTTGGTGGGTGAGTGAGTGAGTGAGTGAGTGAGTGAGTGAGTGAGTGAGTGAGTGAGTGAGTGAGTGAGTGAGTGACTACTGTCTTATGCCTCTTTAAGAATATTCCTGCAATATCACAGTGGGGAACAGAAGAAATGGGCTTCACGCATTGTGCCCAACTGGGGAATCAAACGCGGGTCTTCAGCATGACCAGCGAATGCTTTAAATCAATAGACTTCCCCATCGCCCCCATATGATGCCAAAGCAAAAAGTCTGAAATTAGCTGTGAACTACAGGTACTTGGATCCAGTTCATGGTGTAAACCACTTTTATATGTCACTTCGAGAAATATGCCATGGAGTAACAGGGACGTCTTCGAGGTCATTCAGTCCAAGGACTTCAGAAATTGGTTGTAAGAACTTGCCAATCTCTGTTTTTCAAAATCATAATGGTTCAGCTCTACAAAGGTGGCTTATGTTTCATGACCAATAGGAGAATTAGGTTTATATTTATTTTTCTTTGTTGTTTATTGCCGCACCTATATGATACCCTGTAGATAATTGAGTATGGATAAGAGTGAGTGAGTATGGTTTTTCGACCCTGTTACCAATATTTCTGCAATATCATGGCGGGGGACACCAGAAATGGGCTTCACACATTGTACCCATGTTGGGAATTGAACCTGGGTCTTTGGTGTGACGAGCGAACGCTTTAACCACTAGGCTACCTGACTGCCCCAGTATGGATAAGACAGTCAAGTGATTGATATCATGAGCATTGATCTGCACAAATGGGATATGATGACATGCATCAACCAAGACAGCGAGCGTGACATCCTGATCATGTGGTGCTAGCTGCCTCTTTCGACAACCATGGGTTTATGAAGACCAATTCTAACCCAGCTCTTCACGGAGACCATTATGTTTTGATACTTAGGGTCCATCCCTTACAGTTATTGCTATTGTTTCTGAATGGATACCTATGCGTCACTTCAATCCAGAGGGGGCGGTGGGGAAGCCTTGTGGTTAAAGTGTTCGCTTGTCATGCCCAAGGCCCGGGTTCGATTCTCCACATGGGTACAATGTGTGGAGACCGCTTCTGGTGTCCTCCATCTTGATAAAGCTGGATATTGCTAAAAGCGGTGTAAAACCATACTCACTCACTCAATTTTCATTAAAACACATAGAAAGGTGAACAAGAAAAGTTTCCATTACATGCATGAACAGAAGCCCCATCCCCATCTTTTCCTGGCTGCATCAAATCTGTATCTGCAGCCACATCAATCCAAGAATCATACTCAAGTGGCTTACTTGCAGTCAAATACATGGAGAACACTTGGAGCAAAGACCTGGAACCGGACGGCGCCACAGTGACATCCTCCCTTGTGCAGGACAAATGTATCTCCACTCATACTGCAACACCTGCAACACACTGTAACACACACTGTAACATACACTGTAACACACACTGTAACATACACTGTAGTACACACTTTAACATACACTGTAGTACACACTGTAACATACACTGGAGTACATACTGTAACATACACTGTAGTACACACTGTAACATACACTGTAACATACATTGTAGTACACACTGTAACATACACTGTAGTACACACTGTAACATACACTGTAGTACACACTGTAACACACACTGTAACATACACTGCAGTACACACTGTAACCTACACCGTAGTACACACTGTAACATACACTGTAGTATACACTGTAAAATACACTGTAGTATACACTGTAACATACACTGTAACATACACTGTAACATACACTGTAGTACACACTGTAACATATACTGTAGTACACACTGTAACATACACTGTAGTATACACTGTACCATACACTGTAGTATACACTGTAACATACACTGTAGTACACTGTAACCTACACCGTAGTACACACTGTAACATACACTGTGAAATACTGTAACATACACAGTAACACACACTGTAGCACACACACTGTAACATATACTGTAACATACACGGTTACATACACTGTAGCATACTGTAACATACACAGTAACACACTGTAACATACACTGTGAAACACTGTAACATACACAGTAACACACTGTAACACACACTGTAACATACACTGACACACTGTAACCTACACTGTAACACACACTGACACACTGTAACCTACACTGTAACACACACTGTAACACACACACCATAACATACACTGGAACATACACTGACACACTGTAACCTACACTGTAACATACACTGACACACTGTAACCTACACTGTAACACACACTGTAACACACACACCATAACATACACTGGAACATACACTATGGTACACACTGTAAAACACTGTAGCATACACTGTGACAGACACTGGAACATACACTGTAGTACACACTGTAGCATACACAGTAACACACTGTAACACACACTGTAACACTGTAGCATACACTGTAACACACATTGTAGCATACACTGTAACACACACTGTAGTACACACTGTAACATACACAGTAACACACACTGTAGCACACACACTGTAACATATACTGTAACATACACTGTAGCATACTGTAACATACACACTGTAACATACACTGTGAAACACTGTAACATACACAGTAACACACTGTAACACACACTGTAACATACACTGACACACTGTAAGCTACACTGTAACACACACACCATAACATACACTGGAACATACACTATGGTACACACTGTAAAACACTGTAGCATACACTGTGACAGACACTGTAACATACACTGTAGTACACACTGTAGCATACACAGTAACACACTGTAACACACACTGTAACACTGTAGCATACACTGTAACACACATTGTAGCATACACTGTAACACACACACTGTAGTACACACTGTAAAACACTGCAACACACTGTTAAAACACTGTAACACACACTGTAACATAAGCATGACAAACACATTGAGCTTGTTAGACAAGCTTGACACACAGGCGGGACCAAGCCAGTCAGGTGATCTCAAAACAAGCTGAATATTCATGACCTGGATTGGAGCGAGAACAGTGTGACCATGGTTTCATTTGGCCTGACCAGAGGTCCATATTTAGCCTAAAATCTGCAGCAAATGGGTCAAACATAAAGGGTCAATGCCAGAGATTAACCAGTCTTTATTATCGGCTGAAACAGATTCCACTGGATGCAAAAGTCAAAATAGCAGTAAAAATTATATGAACGGATCACTGAAAATCAGTGATGACACCAGGGCCCACATGCACAATGCGATCTTAGCGCTAAGACTATCGTAAGCCTATGTTAAAGTATGGGAGTTACAATCATCTTTGTGCAAGTGGGCCCAGGTGTTTTGGAAAAGGGTAAGCATATCCTGGCCTGCCGGACACAATTTACATAAAAAATGTAAGTTTTTGCTGCCTGGTTTGCACATCAGTACCCCTGCCATGTGACGACATCCCAGTTTGGATTTTCTTTTCGCAAATAAACTTACAGTCATAACTAAGGTTCTGTCTTTGTAGATGTGACTTGTATTTCACTCATAACAGGACAATAACGAGTAAGAGGGTTTAATGTTCTTCTCTTGTTAACTCAGACAAGTAGGATATTCAAACATTCAAAAACATCCAATATCTTACAAGTGTCATGGCAACATTTTCACAATTTTCAAAATCTTAACCTTAACTTCATTGTAAAGGTGGGTCTTATGAACATACTCAGAAAATATGAGATAGATATATCCTTTTGTTTCTTATGGGGGTGGCATGAAGGCTGGTTTGTTTTCACTATAACTAGTAGTTGTGGTGGCCGTTTTGAATTTTTCATTGTGAACAGGTAACATTGTTGTAGCTAGGGAGATAATAGAACGTACATTGTGGAAATGATATTTAAAAGTTCAGTAGATTTGGAGAAGATGTGACATAAAGTTTCAGTGCTAACAGACAGATGGACAACAGACATAAACCAATAACATGATCTCACTGCCTGCCAACCTTTGAGAGAAAAATATCTCCTCAAGGTGCAAAATGAGAGTTCTATTTGTTTTTTATTTGAGTGAGTGAGTGAGTGAGTTGGGTTTAACACCGCTTTTAACAATATTCCAGTTATATCGCGGCGTGTCAGCTTAATGTGGGAGGAAAGCCCGAAGTGATGCAGGTCTCAGACGTTTACCACTTCGGTGAAACCCACGAGCACGGGTATGGTGCTGACAAACCTAGAAACATAATCGGGGCGAACCGGGATTCGAACCCACAATCATAGGTTTCTGGCGCAACTCTGGGGACGCAACTCTGCACAGCGAATCGCGGCGCCTTAGACGACTGGGCCACCCGTGCCCCCCGTGGCCATTTTGAATTTTTCATTGTGAACAGGTAACATTGTTGTAGCCAGGGAGATAATAGAACGTACATTGTGGAAATGATATTTAAAAGTTCAGTAGATTTGGAGAAGATGTGACATAAAGTTTCAGTGCTAACAGACAGATGGACAACAGACATAGACCAATAACATGATCTCACATTGACCAAAACTGCCTGCCAACTGCCAGCTCAATCGGATGTCGTCATTTGGAAATACCCCAGATGGTTATAGTTCAATCATAAAAAAGCATCCATGCAGTGAAAGCATTTTTGGATTTCGGAATTCGGATTGCGTCGATAATACGATTGCTACTCCCTTGTTGTCATCCACGTTTTCTGGTATAACCCTACACTTGTGTATTTATCGTCATTCACTTGATGCTCAGTTAATGAATTTATTACAAGAATACTTAGTGGTAGCACCACTCAGAATACCTGACAAAGGTTCCCATTTGGCATTTATTGTGTCTGGGGTAATTATTCAATCTAAATCCAGGTTTGAAGTGAGGTGAAATGTGTGTTATGTAATATGCACGTATAGATAAATTACTACTGTAATTACGGTATACGCATTTCTGTGTTTTTCTTGTAATTTGAGAGTCCCGGTATAGCAATATCCCGTGTTTACTGTAGCGTGATCAGTTTACTGTAGCTTCACGAAAGCGAAGAGATTTTAGAGTTGATTATGGCTAGGTTTTGCTCTTCCGGCCCATCACCTAGCAACCCAGCAAGAGATGAATGATCAGTTGATTTACTTTTTAGTGAATCAACGGATCGTTCCGTTGAATAAGGAATAAGGAATAACAGAAAATACGTTGATTGATTAATCACTGTTGTTTTGCACAGTTGATATGTCAAAAGTGAGTGTTTACATGTCTAGGTTTACTAAAACAAAGGGCATACACTCATATCATGGCGTGAAGTGCCGATGTAAAAACAACATACTTTGTTCAAAGGGTTAACCGATGATATGTTGATTGATTGCTCATTGTTATCTAACTAATGGATTTTTTTAGGAACCGTGGATGTTATGAAAATAGTTGTCACGTGGGCTTCCTCAGCCGACCTTTGAGACTTGACACCTTTGTGAAAAACCTGAAACAATCTAAGTGATCAGTTGAGAAACGAACACGGGTTATAATATCCCGAGACGATATATATTTTTAAAACATTTAATTGTTACAGAGATACGTGACATCAAATAAGTTTCCTTGTACAGCTGCAGACATGTGGGATATTGTTCCTTTGTGTGGATATACTTGGATACATTGCTCGAACAAGGAAGCTGCCTAAAATTATACAAATTAAAATTATATGGAACACGTAAATTTGGTAGGTTATAATTATGATATTTGCCTTTTGTTTTCCTTCATTTGCTGTAGCATTGAACAGATTCATGTGTTTCTCTCAGGCAATTTATAAAAATGTGTAAACATTTCAGTCATATTGACTGAAAAATCTGTCCATTTCTTTAACACATTGACTAAAATTGATTACGACGATCAAAAGGTCCTAAAAACATCACAATAGATTAGTATGTAGGTTGGATTAGAAGCCAAACAATATAGAAATGTACTTTTCATCGAAACATTTACAATCTCTTGGTGATGATATTAAACATAAAAATCTTTGGAACTCGTTTTATGATAATACAGATGGACATATTTTTCAGTCAATTTGTAAAATAACTGTATATTTAGGCGTTTAATAAATTTTCAAAGTGAAAATTTTGCACATTTTTACTGTAAAAATATAAACACGATAAAATAAGCAATACTCAGGAGAAATATTTACTTTGTGTTGAAAGTCAAAATAGCGTAAACGAAAATCGCACAATAACCAAGCAAGACTTAGTGACTTATCAAAACTTGGTCACCAGTACCGATGCTACCCGCAAAGATACCTACATTTCCTTATTATTTCAAAAACTGTATTTCATTTTATTGATCAATGCGACCATACGCCGTTATACTATCAATAAAAGTGACAAATGCGCTTACGAATTGCGCAGCACAGGTCGCGAAATAGTCTAGATTTCTACTGTATCATCCGGGTACTCACGGGGAAAAAACAATAACAAAGGCAACAACCAGTCCCGGGGAATTGCTTTAGATCAGTGCCCCTTTAACTTATTGAACCGAGATACTGTCTGCATAGATATGTAGACCTGAGCTAACTTGCATGTTGTATATTCGTATAGGCCTAGTGCTGAACACCTAATTACACACAGTCGTGCATGTGCGAGGTGAAATACTGCTCTGCAATCACTGATACCAACTGTCACTAATGCTAACCTTCACGCCCTTCTGTTTTTGCAGAACGTATGGGTCGATCGTTTGCTCAAGTAACTTCAACACCTGGCAAGCAGGCGGGCACTACGAACTAGAGTTACCTGCCCTTGAATGAAACGCTCGTACAATCAGTACACACGTGGCCTGTCTTCGTTCTACCTGTAAATATTATTTCATGCAGTACTTGATGTGAAACTAAATTGTATAAATCTGTACGAAGGCCTGAGGCCTTATTACCGAATAAACTGATTGATTGATAAGATTTGGTTTTAGTTTGTTGTTTAACGCCGCACTCAGCAATATTCCAGCTATATGACGGCAATCTGTAAATAATCAAGTCTGGACCAGACAACCCAGTAACTGATATCATGAGCTTCGATCCGCGCAATTGGGATCGATGATATGTATCAACCAAGTCAGCGAGCCTGGCCACCCGATCCCGTTAGTCGCTTCTTACGACAAGCATAGTCGCCTTTTACGACAGGCATGGGTTACTGAAGACCTGTTCTACCAGGGATCTTCACGGGTCGATTGATAAGAAAAATGCCAAGGAGACTTTGTGGTTTGTCTCCCATTCCCTGAACAATAATATTTTTCCTTTCGCCTACCCATTACTTTAATGCCAGTGACAAGTTTACTTGTACTGCAGACAGTGTTCGAAATAGACATCGGCCCGTAGGCCCGGGGCCGACAGATTTGTTCTCGGGCTGATAGTTTTACATTCCAGGAGGCCCTTACTGCAGTTTACTTTAAGTTTATTTTAAGCGGTAAACATGGTATCATAAATCATAACACTGAGATTGCTTTTAGAAACAGGGTCCAGCTTCAAAGTACTCCGCTCGTGAGCTCTTTCAACGCCGCAAGCCTGTATCGGTCACACCGTAGCCACGTCAAAATAATATATAGTTTCATGAGTGAGTGAGTGAGTTTGGTTTAACGCCGCTTTTAACAGTATTACAGTTTATCACGGCGTGTCTGCTTAATGTGGGAGGAAAGCCCGAAGTTGTGCAGGTCTTAGACGTTTACCACTTCGGTGAAACCCACGAGCACGGGTATGGTGCTGACAAACCTAGAAACATAATCGGGGCGAACCGGGATTCGAACCCACAATCATAGGTTTCTGGCGTGCCCAAGGGACGGAACTCTGCACAGCGAATAGACGACTGGGCCACCCGTGCCCCCTATAGTTTCATGAACCGACCTGTCATATCATTCATTTATTAAATCTATCACGTTTCACAATATCTGAAAATACGTATTTCATTTCAATTTATCATATTTTATCAATAGATTTCAAATTATTAATTATTCCCGCAATGTTATTGAAAAAAGAACCTGGGACACATGCTTCGATAGCGGGTCCACATCGAACATTTCAAAGAGCATTATAAAGACGTTTCAAGCAAAATCGTAAAATTAAATAAAGTAAAAAATATAATCAACAAACATATATCTAAAAAATGTCAAACTTACATCTAAGTTTCTATTTCCATATTTTCGTGAGATCGAGCAATATAAGTCAAATGACTTTGTCGCCTCTATTTTTAGGCTTGGACACGATGTTTTATGCCAAAATATATATGCATGAGAAATCTTTTCCACAGGTCGTAACCTAGCACGATATGACCTGGAAGTTCCCTATTTTAAACATAGGTCGCGATTTATACAAAGCTTCGATAACGGAGGTATTTCCAGGTATTTTCCCATGTTACTGAACAGAAAGTCACTGTGAAATATGTGATGATAGATAGTATTTAATATAACATCTTTTATCATCATATTCCGATTATTTTAAGAATGAAAATTAAAAAGAAATAAGATTGTGAAAGTTCTGTTATGAAATCTTAGAATTGCCGAAAATCGCGATAATTTTCGCTTCCCTGGTGCTTAATTTGGACGTTATGAATGTATTATCTTAAATTTGTATAAATAGTGAGTGAGTGATTTGGGTTTAACGCCGCTTATAACAGTATTCCAGTTATATCGCGGCTTGTATGGATAACAAACTTAATTAAGTTATAAATGCATTATTTAAATAATGTTATAAACATTACTTTCATACTTATAAACATTAGGATTAGACTTTCAAATGGCGTAAGGCATGTAGTTGTTTGACAAGCTGATAATTTCCTTGATAAATGTAGGCTTCATCTATCACCACAGTGTCTGGGAACTCCTTGCTTCAGCTAAAATGTTTGGGCCTTTATATATGTAAAGTATATACGATATACAGCTTTTCCATTGGACGGGAGGTCGGTCGGTCACATGACCGCGAAACTTAAGTTCATAAGTTTATAATGTGTTTCGTTGTGTTCATTGTAAATCCTGCATTCCGATTAGCTGAAGTGGTCACGTGTTATTCCATTCTTTTCCAGATGAATGTAAAATGTTAAGCCACGCCCGCCGAAGCGAACTACTTTTATTACGCGGATTCATACAGTTTGCATATCGGTTTTTCGATTAATATCTCAATGAACTGAAAAAAGCCATAGTCAATCCTTAAATGAACGACACATTTTGACGTCCATACGTTTTTAACAAGACTATATTCTTAAAATCATCATTTAGACCCTTTAATCGTGAACTTAGCGTTTTAGCATAAAATGGCAAAAGTCTGAGTTTGATTGCACGCCTTTCAAGGATATCTTCGCTACAATCCATCCTAGAGACAAAATGAAAAAAAGTATAATTTCGAAACTGTCGTAGTATCGACTCGCTCCGTGTCTGGACCTCATTGACAGTCTACAGCAATCTATGAATTTACCTTTGTATCTATTTGACACGTTTTTGCTATCACCTTTCAATGTTTAGCCATTTGATCAGTGATGACTAACACTTGTAATAGCTACAGGTTCAATAACAACTTCGGAAATCTCTTCCGTCACGTTTATCGTATCGACCATTTTGACGTCTTGTACGTGATGTAAATGTATTACGACGCGATGTCATTTCGACTGACTTACTGAGGCAGTTTTTAACCAACCCTTCTCATTTGACGATGATCTTATTTGAATAATTTGTTGTCAAGAAACTACAAAAGTTGTTCCTGTAGAGCATGTTGGGCATGCATACGCTCATGCCACCTCTCGTTTTGGTGACCCGTGAAGATTCCGGGTAGAATAGGTCTTTAGCAACCCATGCTTGCCGTAAAAGGCGACTATGCTTGTCGTAAAAGGCGACTAACGGGATCGGGTGGTCAGGCTCACTGACTTGGTTGATGCATGTCATCGATCCAAATTGCGTGGATAGATGCTCATGATATTAATCACTGGATTGTCTGGTCCAGACTCGATTATTTACAGACCCCCGTCATATAGCTGGAATATTGCTGAGTGCGGCATTAAACAACAAACCATCAACCATCAACATCTCGTTTTGATGAACTTCTTTATTCAGCGATTCGGCTGGTTGTTGTGTGGCTGTCAGTGTATACATGACGTCACACGTCCTAAATATGTTTGTGTACAGATCTGGGTCTAAACCCTTTGAGGTAAAATATAGCGATATAAACAATTATAAGAACTGACTTTCACTTTGTGTGAGTTCATTGGAGTATGAGCCTTCATACTCCAATTAACAAACCCTCGCTAAAACACATTGCAAGTTTATGGACACGGTCATCTTCCCGAGGCAAGAGAGTTAACTGACTTTAAAAGTCCAGTTTCCACCCTTGCCGAACTAGGCTGGTATTATGGCGTTACATTTTGGCTGGGCTAACGAGTCTATGCATAGTTCAATCAAAATCGCGCAACGAAATCGAAATCCGGTTCGTAAACTGTCATGCAGATTGCGGTCGATTGCGGGATTTGTAAAGCATGTACACCGCCAACTCGTTGTCAGCAGATATTTTCCAAATCTTTTCATGTTTTTAATCAAGGTGCTCACGTGGCCTGTTTTATCACAATATAGATCTTGATTATCGATCAGATCGCCCTGACTTGGCGCCACCATTTTGTGTGAAGCAAACACAAGTGATACGAGAAGTGGAATCTGATTGGTCCATAGGAGAGGCTTAGACGGGACTTAACTGGTAATAGCCACTGGTGGCGCTACGATCGAGCCTAGTAATTCCAGCCAAGTTCGGAAAGGGTGGAAACTGGACTTTTAAAGTCAGTTAACTCTTTTGCCTCGGGAAGATGGGACACAGTTCACGTAGTCGTGTTTCCTCTGATTACATTGGTAAATGTCTTTTTAGGCATTAAGAAACTCTTTTAATATGACAATGTTTTGTTGATGGCATAAGCTGCAAAATATTACGCGATTTATCGCGAAGCTATGGATTAGGATATATAAGATAGATACGCGATAAATCGCAAAGAACAATGAAGAACGAAGCGTGGTTTATTTGACGATAAAACATTGTTCTATCCTTGCATCACTTCTTAAGATTCGAATATGCACTCGCAACTTGATGACGTCATATATTGGTCGACGTTATTTTTTAGAGGGAAGTGTCTTGTATGTTGTTCCCCATATATGTAGCTGGGCTACGCAGTGAACGCACTGGCTGAACGATCACATCCAAATGTGGGCGAGATATGACAATCGATATTGGGAGAAAAGGTACAGATAATCGACGTGAGGACTGTGTGAATATGCGGGAAATAACAAACTTAACCCACCTGTTCGTACAATGGACTTGTCCGACGTTTCCGAGGTCGGATTCTATTCAGGGAGTCATCATTATTAAACTCTGGGTAAATATTTTTATAGCTTGTACATTTTATCAATATCATTAAAGAGGCTGTACATAATGTTCATATCTCATATAAGAAATAAAGGACTCTTTGTCTTTGTTTATCGTAAAAAAATAATAAAAAAACAACAACAAAAAACAAAACAAAAAACAGGGAGAATAAAACACTCGGGGCTGATTTTCAGATCAACTTGTATCTTAAAACGTTTATGTTCCATTTTATGGGATGATGAAAGAAACGTACAAAATGATAGCAATACAAACTTTGCAATTAAATAATTCAGTTTCACATGTTTCAACTTCTAGGAAATGAAATCTTATCATGCCAATTCTGAAACTCTATATCCTTACCTCTCTGCTTGAACATATTAAAACACTTTTGACATTTCCCCAATCTTGCAAAATCAATGCACATATAAAGAAAACCTGTTTCGTTAAAGCAATAATTTAATATGAACCTTAAATTGAAGCAAGTCTCGATTTAGCACAGGTTCTTGTACATCTCTTCGGGGTTCCTTTTCAATTTAAAGGTAGTTGCTTGTTTCTATCAAAATGCTATATTTTAAGAGACTAAGCGTTGGTCTAGGTACTTAGATAAAGTTCTCTTTGTCGAATGTTACTGGTCTATCGGATATCCGCTTTCCGAAACAGGAAGATAAAATGTGAAATTAATACACACAAAAGACCCCTTCCGTGAAAAAAATCAGTAATAGCACCAATTTTCTCAGTGTGGATAAGTATCTATCAGAAACGCTTGCAAAGTTTTATTTATATAAGTTTAGTACTTTCTAAGAAACCGTGACACTACGCACGAAGTATAATTAGGAAATAAACCTAATGTGTTTTGAAATTTGATGTAGTCCCACGGTAGAGTAGATTCCTCTTTCTTTTAATTTGGAACCGATTGGCAGCCATTTTTTATGAATCGATATGTATTTGAAAGGGTTTTCCGTAGCAAAAAGGAAATATCTTTTTAACCAATCAGAATCAAGCATTCATCAATGTCATGGTAGAATAATATGGATCTAGGGCTGTAACTGTGTATGCACGCAAAGTCTGAAAATATGTAGCAAGGGAAGTAATTCTGGAAAAGAAACTTTAGGTACCAATTTTCTAACTCAGTCGAAGGACAATAACAATAGCAAGGGAAGTAATTCTGGAAAAGAAACTTGTGGTACCAATTTTCTAACTCAGTCGAAGGACAATAATATGGATCAAGGGCCATAACTGTGAATAAAATAATTTACAACACCAATTTTCGAATTCAGCCTTCAGCTACAGCTTTATTTTAATAACTATGAGCCTAAATAATTATGAATAGCTAGTCCTCAATGTTGCACGCACTACATGTTTATTAGGAAATCTCGGAAATAAGGAAAAAAATATAAACATTTATATCATGGAGTAACCAGACAAAGTTGATATTGCCATGAGTAGTGAAGCTACGTGTGAAAATGTGCATTTGTCAGGCCACTAGATTCTAAAAACGCGTCATTTGACAAGAAAATATTATTTATTACTTACTTTCTTGAATGAATTTCATGATTTCACCAACCCGTGGGAATACCGGGTTAAACTTTGCCCCGAGCCATCCAGCTTGTCGTAAAAGGCGTCTTAATGGATCGGGTGGTCAGGCTCGGTGACATGGCTGATGGCATATCAACGTACCCCGAGGCCTAGGTCATAATAGGAACACTGGATTGTCTGGCCCAGACTCGAGTATATATAGAGTGGCGTTAAACAATAAACACGCTCCGGAAACAACATTGTCATTTTTAAGACTAAACGTAGTTCCGGCACAAAGTGTAATTGCAATTTTATAATTTAAAATATAATATATATAGAATCATCACGGATTGCCTAACGTATCGGGTACTCGGGATATCGATACAAGCAGAGGTTGAGCATTGAACAATAATGCCGATAAGATTTTTAACTCGCTTTGGGCCATATCGTGCCTCTCATTTCAAGGCTATGTCGGGTTTTAGGAGTTTGAAAGTTGAAAATCACACAACTATTACATATATTTCGTCAGTAAAATAACTCTCAATATGACAGCCTTATTTCACATGCATTCAACATTCAGGTACTGCAAGTTACACTCCGCGCCGATTTACAATTTAAGGTGGGTTGATTACGTTTATGGCAAATGTGAATAAAATTACATGTATAATTTACGGCCCAGTTGACAATGGAGATAGCAAATGTCTGTGTAAAGTTTAACGCCGCACAAAACAATATTCCTGCTATATAACGTCGGTCCGGTAATAAGCTTGTCTTCCGATGTTGTTAATTCTTATTGTTGCTCAGTCAGTTTGATATGTTGTCTTCCTATTTGATTTATATAAATAAATATACGTATATCATACATATGTTTGAGTTATAAGACAGAGCTCACTATGCGGTGTATTTTTTTCCAAATAGAAACATCATTTGATAAGATTTGTTTGATTGTTGTTTAACGCCGCACTCAGCAATATTCCTGTAAATAATCGAATCTGGACCAGACAATCCAGTGATTGGCATTATGAGCATCGATCTATTTAACTGTGATACGATGACATGCATCAACCAAGTCAGCGAGCCGGACCACACGATCCAGTTACGACAAGCACGGGTGGCTGAAGACCAATTCTAACCCGGATGTTGAAATGTGTCCAAAGTGGGCTTAGGGTCCGACACTAACCTGGATCTAACCGGGGTAGGAGAGACAACGAGTTTGATAAAAGCGGTAAAATGTAAGGCCGGTGCCCAAACCACCATAAGCTTTTCTCTCAGATTAACCTGACGTGTCTCCGTATGTGTGCAATACCGTTCAAAAGCGCGATAAACTCATTCACTGGATGACACAGGCACAATGGTGACCTAGCTTGTTCTAATTATTTTCTGAAGCGGTTGGGGCGTGTTCTAATTACTTCCTGAAGCGGTTGGGTAGTGTACTTGTTTTTTAGCGTTCGCGCGTCACACCGAGATCCGCGTTCGATTCCCTATATTGTACAAGACGTACACTCACTCACTCACTCACTCACTCACTTACCCACTCACTCACTCACTCACTCACCCAAACACTCACTCACTCACTCACTCACTCACTCACGCTATACGAACCAGTAACCTGATTGTTTACTGACAAACTGATTGTACCTAGTACTGACACATTGTAAAACACTTTATTGTACCGACCCGTGAAAATTCCGGGGTAGAACAGGTCTTCAGCAACCCATGCTTGCCGTAAAAAGCGACTATGCTCGTCGTTAGAGGCGACTAACGGGATCGGGTGGTCAGGCTCGCTGAATTGGTTGATGCATGTCATCGATCCCAATTTCGTGGATCGATTCTCATGGTATTAATCACTGGATTGTCTGGTCCAGACTCGATTACTTACAGACCGCCGCCATATAGCTGGAATATTGCTGAGTGCGGCGTTAAACAACAAACCAACCCCCGCCCCTGTCAAAAAAAGTTAACTACGGCCTTGGGTCTAGGTTACCTTAGGTTGCTATTTTGAAGTTAAAGTCTTATCGGTAGACATGCTTCGCGCGTCGGGGCAAACGGTCCTTGATGGTAGCACTCAAAGATCAAACACCTTTATTTAATACATACTCGTACATGACGGTGGAAATCAAGATAGTCATCTGCACTTTCAGTGATGTCGTCCCCGGACTGGTACTCGTCTACAACACCCTGCCTTAGTCGCTCACTAGGCATTGGTTTTGAGTTTGTTAAGAACGCTACCGTTCAACATCAAACGAATTCTATCTAGCTATGTGATACAAAATACAGGCGAAATAAACACGATATAGACATGAATTATTACATTGTGATAATACCATTTATATACCACCTGTAGTGTGATTACCTACTTGACAACTGATTTATACATGTAAGTTATGAGATGGGCGACAGGGAAGTAAATAACACGTAGTGCAAGGTATTGATTTGACTGAAGGGGAAATATATCTGAATTGACAGACACTTGAGGATTCGAACCAACGATCACGGGTTTCTGGCACGACTAACAGAAGCAACTCTGAGTAGAGAACTGCGGTCCCTGCCACTGGGTACTAGTGCTAGGGCTGCAACGATACAGGAAGGTCACGATACGATACGCATCTCGATATTCTGGTCACGATACGATACGTATCTCGATACGCAATGATAAAAAAACAAGACTTAAAGCATGTCAAGATTGAACCTTTCATGATTTTGGAACAGTCAAAATTATTTTATAATAACAAGACTACTGAAGTTGTTCAGCTTCAAAGTGGAACTTTCTCTAACTTTCCTTAAAAACAAATCAAAGTTCAAACACCAGATAATAATTAATGTGCTCCACCAGTGATACAACGTCAAAGAATTTTGATGCAATGGTCGAAGAAATTGTATCTGAATTTTTTGTTTTATCAGGAATAATATATTCCAATATCGTGTTACCTTAGTTGCAGCTTTTACTATATATATATTTAAAATTATAAGAACCACAAGTGTAGCATTTTGATACTGGTGATTGCTGTTGCAGGATATTTTTACGTATAGAACAATTTGACCAGTCACCATAGGGACTTCCCGTCCCGATGTATTTCTATTGCGAAAACGTTATGTTGACATATATTAGCCAAATTGCCACAAATATGACTTTTGACGAGTCAAAGTAGGGCCTTTTTTCATATATGTATCCATTCTCTAGCAATTAAAGTTCGTTTCAATGCGTCAAAAGCGGTAATCTGACCGTGGTTGCTGTATCTCTTCACACACGATTTCACCTAACTTAATGAAAACAATATTAAATGAAATTTTGAGTAAAATTAATAAAATATATTACAAACACAAGTCAAGATATATAATGAACACGTTTTAATAACAAGATAGTATAATAGTGGTATTGAATTGCGTACTTCAGTTCGGACTTGCTGACTTGTATTTCCATTGTTATGTGCTTGGGGGGATCAGCTGATAATGTTTTATGAGATGGGGAAAAAACATCTGTCGGTGTAAAACCTGAGCTTATTAAAAATGTAAGTACGTTTTTGGGAGCCATGCGTTACCGCGCGCTATAACCAAGTTAGCGGTTTATTGAAAGGCACAATAGCGAGGAAACGCTGTACTTGAGATTTGCGTTCCGTATCGTGGCGTATCGATAAATGGGCCCACGTTTATCGTATATCGTATCGTGGGTCAAGTATCGCGATGCATCGGAATATCGGTGTATCGTTTCACCCTTAACTAGTGCCCCTGTTAACATGATGATGTGGTATAAACAGAACGTTAGCTCACCTTAACTTACTCCTGAAACAGAACACCGCTGCTTAATATATCTGAATTGACAGACACTTGAGGATTCGAACCAACGATCTTGGGTTTCTGACACGACTAACAGAAGCAACCCTGAGTAGCGAACTGCGGTCCCTGCCACTGGACACCAGTGTCCCTGTTAACATGATGATGTGGTATAAACATAGAACGTTAGCTCACCTTAACTTACTCTGAATTGACAGACACTTGGGGAAACATAGGACGACGGGAACCTGGATTTAGAATCAACACATATTTCAAGATAGAAGTAGTCCAGTTCAGGGGATACTTTAAACTATTTAAGGCAGTGATATACGTCCCCTTTTGTGTAACACGAGCTTACCATAGCCATATGGCTGCCAGATGTACGCATGTGGGTTGAGCGATGGGCATGAGGTTCAAGGCTAAACCAAAGACGTATATATATATGCTTGCCGTAAAAGTCAATTATGCTTGTCGTAAGAGGTGACTAGCGGGAACGGATGGTCCGGCTCGCTGACGTAGATGATGCATGTCATCGTATCCTAATTGCGTGGATCGATGCTCATACTGTCAATCACTCGATTGTCTGGTCCAGACTTGATAATTTACAGACCGCCGACATGTAGCTGGAATAATGCTGAATGCGGTGTTGAACAACAAACAGACAAACACAGTTTGGCTAAACTAACATATAGTTATGAATAAGGCAAAACAAACTAATTCTTCAAGGGATCCTGCGGGTATAAAAGGAACCACAAGTCTCTAAATTTAAGTGAGTGAGTATGGTTTTACGCGGCTTTTAGAAATATTACAGCAATATCACGACCGGAAACACCAGACATGGACATCACACGTTGCACCCATGCGGGAAATCGAACTCAAGTCTTCGATGTGAAGAGCGAACGCTTTAACCACTTGGCTACCATACCGTCCCTCTTAATATAAGAGCTGATAGTATGGTGTTGTCAGTTCTTGACTACGGGGCGGGGTAATTATGACGTATCGGCAATAAATGCTGTACACCATAGAGCCATTAGATTTTATTTGGGACTCGGCAAATACGCCCCTAACGTCGCTATAAATGGGGACATGGGATGGATACCGCCTGTTGTCAGACAGTGGAAAAGTGTAGCAAGGCAATGGCATATGCCTAGTAGGTTATACAAACATGTGTTTAACTGGGCTGATAGATACGCCGTAAATGGTTGTAAAAATTGGAATGGTAGGGTAAGAAAGAAGTTTAATGGATTGTTTCACAGCGAACTTTGTGACGATATCAGGGCAACTCTTTTTAATGAGAGTATTTCTCAATCTGATATTTGTTTAGATTTACCTGGTATCGACTTTAGATAAAACTTTATTTAATTTAATAAACTATTGTCTGTCTGTCTGAAAAGCGGTAGAGTATAGGCTGCTACGGGGATTAGAAGGACATTGTGGTGATTGTTTTATTAAATAAACTCCCCAAAAGAATTTAAGGACAATCCATTTCTGTCATATCGCTATAGTTCATCTTCCATGGCACGGATGCGGTTACTATAGTAACATGAAAGAATCGGGTGGTCCTTATTTTCTTTTGAGTAGTGAGTGAGTGAGTGAGTTGGGTTTATCGCCGCTTTTAACAGTATTCCAGTTATATCACGGCGTGTCAGCTTAATGATGGAGGAAAGCCCGAAGTGATGCAGGTCTCAGACGTTTACCACTTCGGTGAAACCCACGAGCACGGGTATGGTGCTGACAAACCTAGAAACATAATCTGGGCGAACCGGGATTCGAACTCACATTCATAGGTTTCTGGCGTGCCCAAGGGACGCAACTCTGCACAGCGAATCGCGGCGCCTTAGACGACTGGGCCACCCGTGCCGCCTCTTTTAAGTAGCATATATGTCTTGTGGCAAGACAAGTTCAGGAAGGACTAACACACGTGACCCACAGCGTCACCCGATACACATGGCAAGTTGTCGGTTAGTAGTCTAGCATAGAATTTTCGCTTTCTTCACATCTTGATATAGAAATTGATCACTGGTGTTAACCCCTTTATTCAACCCCGTGGAGACCCGGGTTAGAGAAGGTCCCTGGTTGCGGGTGAACGTGTTTGGTTTAATGCCGCTCTGGACGTAATTCAGAGACAGACACCATCAGGCGTGTCAGATTGATTTGGGAGAAAAGCTTGAAGTAATAAGAATCTTAGACATTGCCACTTAAGAGAAACCTACAGGCACGGGTGTGGTGCTGACAAACCTAGAAACATAATCAGGGCGAATTAGGGATTCGAACCAACGATCACGGGTTTCTGGCACGACTAACAGAAGCAACTCTGAATAGCGAACTGTGGGGACCTGCCTCTAGGCACTAGTGCCCCTGTTAACATAATGTTTGGTTTAAATATAGAATGTTAGCTTACCTTAACTTACTCCTGAAACAGAACACCGCTCCTAAACTTTCAGGAATGTACAGCGTACTGCTCGGACAGCCCGCCTCAGGGTTAGAGTGAACTGTTTTTTTTAAACAATTATTTTAAAACCAGTTGTATTGATGATTAAAACGTGTGGATTGTTTACTCACGATTTAAACTAAGTGCTATGCACAGAACTAAGTGCTATGCACATATTTAGCTCTCTCTGTCCATTAGCCCTTCGTATTGCATTAGGCGTGCAATCGTCTCTCGAAAATATCTGGCGGCATTGATTTATCATAGAGATAGAGAACGACACCGATGCAAGAAGGTGCTGATGTCATTCGTCTCTTAATCATCATTCGGGTTAACTCGGCTTATTCCGTTACCTCCATAATACCTCGGGCAACAATGGAGTAGTGATCCACTGATCTTTTGACTGATTTCTCGACTGATATATTTCTTACAACACGACTGCCGATTTAGAGAAAAAAACATATCATGGTTAGTTGAAATTAAGTGCATAAGTTAATGCCGAGCAACATTAATGTAAGGGTCACGATAGTCACGTGAACTAGCGAAACTAGTGAATGCCAGTGCCGAGATGAGCTGAGTGATTAATCACGAATTGCACTCCTTTGGTTTCCCCCCTTTGTTTACAAATTAGACCGTTGATAGTGTGGTTTATTCTCCATAGAGCTCGCGATAAGATAGTTAACGAAGGTCCAAATGAAGAACACGTTCTCGCTCGGCAATTGCAAAAATCAGTATGAGATACACGCATGCTTGTAATGCTCTTGACTTATTTATGGGTTTGTTAAATATAATTCCCACTTTAAAATATCGCATGCATGTATTCATATGATTTGACTTTTTTTAAATAAATGTGTCGGACATTTTTTGAAAAAAAGTATTTTTATTCCCAGGGACTTCTCCCAGGGAACGCTGCCTTGTCGAATCCACGTAGAACCTTTAGGAGAATGTGAACATCCCTAACACTGCAGCCTTCTGCTTTACACAGAGCGTCAAAAGGGCTGTATTCCTGGTAGCAAACCCTGGTACTCTCCCAATGTCACTCAACAGATTGGGAGGTACCAAACCTAAGGCACCGAGAACAATAGTGAGTCGGACAACTTGGTACTTGGGATGCAAGCGTGATACTTCGAAAGCGAGGTCTGCACATTTGCCATGTTTTTTTCTGAATCTTGTCCATCACATTAGTGTCAAAAGGGACAGAAAATTCAATAATATAAAGACTTCATTGGATTTATTAAAAAGGACAAGGCCTGGATACGTCTGAGGCTCTAAATAGGCCTATTCCAAAGAATTTTGTATTGATTATTTTCCATGACGCCCTCTATATATTCGGGGTCGTACCATGGGTGGACCTCTGTGTCAAAACCGCAAGCATATCGAAGACGGTAATAAAATGATCGAGCCACTCCATCATGTCGCTTAAGTTACTGTGTTTGTGCCAAAGCTGGGCATCCACTGACAATGTGTTGGGCAGTCTCGTTAAATTCATTACATAATCTACATTTTATATATACATTTGGATGCAAAATCACACATTGACGGTTTCGAGTGGGAAGTGACTGGTCCTGAGCAGCAAACAGAAAGCCTTCTGTTTGACTTTTCTGGCCAGCCGATTTCGTTCAAAGCGAAGGACACTGCTGGGTTGCTGATCTTCTCAACAGTGTTCACATAAACTCGATGCAGTGGTCGTTCAAATATCCCCTCCTTGGAAAACTGAGTCTGGGACAATTTGATATGGCACTTCACTTGGTTGACATTCATTTCTGTACCGTCCAGCACTACAGAACCATCAACAAAATCAACACTGACATTGAGATTATGTCCCATATCCTTGGTTCGTTTAAGGAAACTGTGGAATGCCTTGTTTTCATCGTGAGTCTTGACATGCTTCACAAGAGGATCATCAGACAAATAAATGTGTGCAAAAGTACACAATACAATTCTATCACCAAAAGACGTTAAAAGATGGTATTTGTTGTTACCCTGTTTGGCGCTCGGCATTAAGGGGCTTAAACAAGGACTGGTCGACTCGGAGTCAGTATACTGTGTCTGAGTGGGGTATTCATGTTAGACTGCGGCATGGTATCTCAGTGAGCTATCTCAGTCCTGACTAGTACAAGCAGCCACACACACGTGCATGCACGTCGCTATATATTAGTGCAATAATCTTGGACGCGACGTTAAACCCCAATTCACCTCACATATGGGCGAGTGGGAGGGGCATAAGGGCGAGTACATAAGGTACAGTATGTAAGGGGATTCGATATAATATATATAAACATCATTGGTGCTACCTAACCATTTTTGGTATTATAGAAAGGGGGGTGGGATATACCACATTTGGCTGTGTTCTTAAACGACGGCACATTCAGCCGCTAGGACTCGTTGACAGGTCACAGACAATGAAATATCGCACCAGTCATGTGATTAAATCACCAATAAAACACTTGCTACTTATGACGAATCGACCCGGGGGGCCTCAGTGATAAATAGTCAGTAAGATCGGAGAAGCTCAGAAGCAAGATGAAGACGGTGTTGATGCTGCTGTTCGCCTGCATTGTTCCTATAGCAGGTAGGTAAATGCTAATGATAAATAAAATGAACAAGAACCTCATTCTCTTTAACCCTCTGACTGCTGAATTAATTTGTTCATTAAGAGTTCATTACAAGAAAGCATTCTTGTCAAACTCTCTATTTCTTGGTTTGAAAAACATTTAATTCCCACTTTAAAATATCGCATGTGTGTAATTATTCTATTTGCTGTTTTTTTTTAAAATATGAATTTGCTCACTGTTTAAGGCGTATTTTAGACTGCGCAAAAGTAGCGCTGAATAATGATACGTCTGTATAGCATGTGCACAAGACGTTTTAACAACCCTAGCTATCACCATCATCATTCTTGACCCTCGTAAGCAAAATTTATATTGGGACCATGACTGTCGTCAGATTTTGTGATAGTCACGTGAACTAGTGAAACTAGTATATCAAGTTCCAATACGGAATCCGGCTAGCAGAGATGAGATTGGGATTGAAGAGCCGAGTGAATAAGCACGAATTGCACAGCTTTAACCTTCTCCCTTTGTCGACAATTTAGACCATTATCTGTGTCATTTATTCTCAATAGCGCCCAGGATAAGAGAGTTAACGAAAGTCCTCACCAAGAACACGCCCTCGCTCGGCAATTACAATATTCTACTTCTCATTTCGAAAATCCGTACGGCGCCGGTTTTTCTATAATGGATGCATCAACATTCTAACGGTAATCTTAAGTTTACATTTAGCCATGATGAGTTATTTATCAGGAAACTTGCACTGATTTTGTCGCTGTACCATTTCGAAAAAGCCGTACGGCGCCGCGTTTTCTATAATGGATTCATCAACATTCTAACGGTAATCTTAAGTTTTACATTTAGGAATGAAGAGTTATCTATCAGGGAACTTGCACTGATTTTGTGGTTGTATCATTGGGGTATATTTATGTTGAGAATATACGCGGTCCATGTACACTTGTTCCAGTTATTCATTACCTTTTCATTTGGAGCATTGTGTTCAATCGTCAATATTTTCACGTATGAGTGAGTGAGGTGTGTTATGTTTTACGCCGGAACCTGTGCGTAACTTTAACCAGGGATAAGCCGTGGATTGTCTCGCGGAAAAGTAATCACTACTCACCCTTTTAGGTCTTACCAGTAGCGCTTCATATCATATTCCAAGACTGTTATATACGAGGTGAGGTGAAATGGGGTTTAACGTCGCGTCCAGGATTATTGCACTTATATAGCGACGTGTATGTACATGTATGTGTTTGTGTGGCTGCTTGTACTAGTCCGGGCTGATGCCGATTTATAGTGCTAGCTCACTGAGATACCATGCCGCAGTTTAACATGAATACCCCACTCAGACACAGTATACTGACTCCGAGCCGACCAGTCCTTGTTTTAGCCCCCTTAATGCCGAGCGCCAGACAGGGTAACAACAAGTACGATCTTTTAACGTCTTTTGGTATGACGCGGCTGGGGATTGAACCCCGGACCTTCCGCTCTCCGGGCGGACGCTCTACCATTATACCACGGAGGCGGCCATGAAACCGATTATGAAAAAGCACGCATAACATTACCTTTCGGTGTGTATTCGGTCAGGGGTACAAAGATTCAGGCAGAATAGTTTTACAAATATTGAATATTCAAATATTGAATATTTGTATGATGATCGTTTAGAAAACAAAACGGAGTCTCACTGAGGTTGTAATGGCAAACCAAAGTACGCAACTTTTGTAGCTTGTTTTATTAATAACGAATAAAGGGTATAAAACGTAAGCCTCACAAGGCAATATTCGATCCTAACACGACCAAGGGACACTACTCTGGATAGTGAATTACGGCTCCTTAAACCATTCTGCAACCTGTTTATCTGGTCAGGTGTGTAAAACAGTCAGCTAGCAAGCTTCTAGTTGTCTGCATACACAGGTTTGATACTATAGGATCAGCCATTTTCTTTGGACGAATATTAACGCTACGGCAATATAACAGCCCTGTATTCGGGCAGGAACCAGCAAAACCAGTAGTCAATGCACAATTTATGATTGTCACGTTCTGAATATTATATTAAGCAGATCGCCTCCTTTGACCAGTGGATAGAGCGTCCGTCTGGAGAGAGGAAGGTCTGTGGTTCGATCCCCGACCGTGTCTTACCGAAAGACGTTAAGTAATGAGTAAGTGAGTGAGTGTGGATTTACACCACATTTAGCAATATTCCAGCAATATCACCAGAAATGGGTTTCACACATTGAACCCCAGGTCGGGAATCGTCCCTGGGTCTTCGGCGTGACGAGCTAACGCTTTAACCACTAGGCTACCCGACCGCCCCGACGTTAAGGATGGTAGTTGTTGCCTCGCCTCGCACTCGGCATTAAAGGGGAAACAGGGACTGGTCAGCTCGGAGTCGGTATACCATTTCTGAGTTTGGCATTCAGTGGGTTAGCACTATAAAATCGGCATTAGTCCAGACTAATACAAGCAGACACGCACGCACGTGCATGGATGTCGCTTTAAGTGCAATAATCCTGAACGCGACGTTAAACCGCATTTCACCTGACCTCACCTCAAAACATATCTTGTGTGATGAGAACAGGATATATTTCAGTTTAAGATTAATCGCTGTTTTGTGTTTATTTTATTTAATATGAAGTCTATAAATAGTTAATAAACATATGCGTTTTTAGAATGTAGTGTTTGTTGTTTGAGCCGAGTGTACAAGGAAGGTGATTATTCAAGTCTATTCTGCTCCCGGCTGTTTTACTCTCTGTTTCCAGAAATCTTTATCTTACTATCTAACTATCTCAGGTTGAATTCTTAATGTTTTGAAAACATCCACACAAAAAATATATTTCACAGGTGGAATATCGCTGGAAGGACAACTTTGTAGATAGACATTGTGATATACAGACTGCCGGGCTAAATAAAGGATCCACCTGAAAATTCGATTTGAATAAAATTACAAACCGTATCAATACCTTACTGAAAACGTTCGCCGTAATACAGTAAATTTAAAGTCGAAAAGCCATTTCTTGTTTAAGGAAGAGAATTAATGGATGCCAACTTTGTTATGAGGAACAAAACGTTTTAGAGCATGTACTTACTCCTTCATTAGGTGAAAAACTATAAGGCGGAAAACATTTCTTGTTTGTTTCTTTTTTAGCATGGGTGTATTCTTTCGCCCGCAGTTTAGTTGAATGTGTTACTGAATGATTGACACCCAGTGGGAAGTGTGTTTGTCTATCTACCATATGACCGGTTCGATGCTCTACCCGAATACAGTGTGGTTGGTCGGATTTTATTTGTCGGAGCTGCGATAGAACATACAGTATGAAAATAACTGTAAACATGTACACAGGGAGTTGGTGGAACGCCGTTTTGAATATTATTTCAGTTATATCATAGCGTGTCAGCTTTAAGTGCGAGGAAAACCTAGCGGGATGCAGGTCTCAGAAATGGGCTTCACACAATGTACCCAGTGGCATCTGGAGAAAGGATGGGGCAGTGGTGGCCCAGTCGTCTTCGTTGTACAGAGTTGCGTCCCTTGGGTACACCAGGAACCTATGATTGTTGGTTCGAATCTCTGTTCGCCGAAAATATGTTTCTAGGTTTGTCAGCACTATACCCGTGCCCGTGAGTTTCACCAAAGTGGTAAACGACCCGCATCACTTCGGGCTTTCACTACCTCAGATAAAAAGTTTATAGGGGGCTTTCTGAATACCCAACTCAGATATGGTATACTGACTCCGAGCCGACCAGTCCCTGTTTTCCCCCTTAATGCCGAGTGCGAGGCGAGGCAACAACTACCATCCTTAACGTCGGGGCGGTCGGGTAGCCTAGTTGTTAAAGCGTTAGCTCGTCATGCCGAAGACCCGGGTTCGATTCCCGACATGGGTACAATGTATGAAACCCATTTATCCGTGATAATGCTGGAATATTGCTAAAAGCGAGGTAAAACCATACTCACTCACTCACCATAGGATTATGGCACGCCAAGGGGACACAACTCTGCGCCTTAGTCGACAAGTGTCTGTGAATGACTAGAGGGATACTGTATTAGCTTTACTTTACTTACTCCGAAACTTTCCGACCGCCTCCGTGGTCTAGTGGTAGAGCGTCCGGGGTTCGTCCCCGGCCGCGTCATACCAAAAGACGTTAAAAGATGGTACTTGTTGTTACCCTGTCTGGCGTTCGGCATTAAAGGGGCTAAAACAAGGACTGGTCGGCTCGGAGTCTGTATACTGTGTCTGAGTGGGGTATTCATGTTAAACTGCGGCATGGTATCTCAGTGAGCTAGCACTATAAATCGGCATCAGTCCGGACTAGTACAAGCAGCCACACAAACACACACATGTACATGCACGTCGCTATATAAGTGCAATAATCTTGGACGCGACGTTAAACCCAATTTCATCTCACCTCACCTCACCCGAAACTTTCACCGGACGCCCGTTACCGTGAGTGACAGCGAAATTTCACACCGAGGCACATCAGGGAAGTGATTAAGTGAAATATTTTTAAATGATTATTTTTAAGCGATTTAATTGATGAAAGAAACGGTTGGTCTGTGAGGATTGTTTAATCACAATTTAAACTGGGTGCATCACGATAGACCTCTGTATGTTTAACTTTCAAAGTTAATTAACTATAGCTTTGGCATTAATATCCATCGTTAATTAATTATAGTTTTGTGAATTAGTATTATGTTAGGCGAGCATGGACATGGAAAAGTTCGATATTCGTCTTCCCGCCATGATATAGGTTTTAGAATGAGTGAGTGGTATTTTACGCCGCAACTCAGCGTAGCCTCAAAACAAGATACTGGTTAGTGTATGTATTTGCAGTGAGTCACCTTTAATAATCATAGAGACGGATTCTTTTCGAAATCTCATGTGATGAAACTACGGTTATCTGATAGCGTCATATTTTGGAATTTTTATAAATGTTGCAAAATTATTTAATAACATGAAAATTATAGTTTTCACCCATAATTCCATTGTTTTCCATCTATGTTGCGATGCCTCTAGCTCTCTATTTGTTCAGTTCAAAATGATTTACGCCTGAGAAAAACATAGCTTGTAGACATCCATTCTTTCTCGTGCATTATCGTGATAATTATATCGTTAAGAGTTAAGAGACTTGAAATTTGAAAGCTTCAAGCATTTCAACAATAACAAGATCATTGATATTTTTATTAATTTTTCATTTAAGATTATCGTTAATTCCTAAAAAAAATCAGCCACCGGAATGCGAAGCCCGTCTCAAGTAACGGGGAAGTTAATAATTTGTCAGCACACACGTCTGTCAATTATTAAGCACGTATGCAGCTTTCATTCCGGAAGATGTAACAGGTTGAAACACTACACAATACCCAGATATAACAAGCAACGTTACACACTTAAATGGTACACGGCAACGTACGAACTGCCATAGTATGAAAGAGTGATAATTAGTAATGAAATATAATATTCATACAAATCCGAATGTTTTTATCAAAGAGATATCTACACGCGATTGATGTGGACGCCACAATGACATGAAATGTACACCGTTTGCAGGGCACGAGTTGTCAATTTCAGCAATGACTGGCGTTGCCACGCCCCCACTGTTGGTTCACCAATGGCCGCTGTGTGTAAGGTTGTCTAACAGAGGGTCTGGTGACTTGTATCAATAGATTGATTGCAAGCGACGACAGCAATGTCAACGGGACTTCTGGAGATGGTAAGCGATTCCTGTGTCACTCTCTGTGGAATATTTTGAAAGATCGGAGCGAGGAAACGACAGTCTGAAGATGTCCTCGTGGATTCTGGCATCAGGTCTTGTGTTGTGTAATCTCGTTGTTCCCGGTCTCGCTGGAGGCGGTAAGTTCATCCTCCGTATAGTACCAATCTACTTGCGATCCAAATAGTATTTCGTTTATTTACCTTGATAGGAAGTAATTCAGTTTCTAGCAATGTATTGTGATAAAATGTCTTTAAAAGAGAGAATATGAGAGTGAGAGAATGAGAGGGGAGAATGAGTGAGAGAGAGCGTGAATGGGTAAGAGAGTGTGAGAGAATGGAAGGGAAGATGTGAGAAGAAATGAGAGACTGGAGAGAGAATGAGAGTGAGGAGACTGAATGACGGAGTGAGAGAGTGGGTGAGAGTGTAAGAAAAAGAATGTGAGAGAAAATAAGAGAGAGACTGAGCGAGTGAAGAATGAAAAGGAAGATGTGAGAAGAAATGGGAGCGATGGGAGCGAGAGAATGATAGAGAGGGGAGAACGAACGAGAGAGTGGGGGAGAAATAATGCGAGAGATGAGAAGGTGAGAGAGAATGAGAGAGTGCGAATGATAGAGGTGAGACTGAAAAGGAAGATGTGAGAAAAATTAGAGGCGATTATGAATGAGAGAGTGGGGGAGAGAGGGGGAGAAAGAATGAGAGAGATGAGAAGGTGAGAGAGAATGAGAGAGTGCGAATGAGAGAGGTGAGACTGAAAAGGAAGATGTGAGAAAAATTAGAGGCGATTATGAATGAGAGAGTGGGGGAGAGAGGGGGAGAAAGAATGAGAGAGATTAGAAGGTGAGAGAGAATGAGAGAGTGCGAATGATAGAGGTGAGACTGAAAAGGAAGATGTGAGAAAAATTAGAGGCGATTATGAATGAGAGAGTGGGGGAGAGAGGGGTTGAAAGAATGAGAGAGATGAGAAGGTGAGAGAGAATGAGAGAGTGCGAATGATAGAGGTGAGACTGAAAAGGAAGATGTGAGAAAAATTAGAGGCGATTATGAATGAGAGAGTGGGGGAGAGAGGGGGAGAAAGAATGAGAGAGATGAGAAGGTGAGAGAGAATGAGAGAGTGCGAATGATAGAGGTGAGACTGAAAAGGAAGATGTGAGAAAAATTAGAGGCGATTATGAATGAGAGAGTGGGGGAGAGAGGGGGAGAAAGAATGAGAGAGATGAGAAGGTGAGAGAGAATGAGAGAGTGCGAATGATAGAGGTGAGACTGAAAAGGAAGATGTGAGAAAAATTAGAGGCGATTATGAATGAGAGAGAGGGGGAGAGAGGGGGAGAAAGAATGAGAGAGATGAGAAGGTGAGAGAGAATGAGAGAGTGCGAATGATAGAGGTGAGACTGAAAAGGAAGGTGCGAGAAAAATGAGAGGCGATAATGAATGAGAGAGCGTGTGAGAGAAAGAATGAGAGAGGGGAGAGTCAAAAGAGAGGAGAGATAGAGAGCTTGCGTGACACACAAATGTGTGTGACTACCATCAGCACCATAAACAACGGACGATGTGAAAGCGAGAGTAGGTTGACACTCTCATATACTGCAATTAGGTAGTCTACCCAGTACCTCTGCACTATCTGGCAATCAGTTACTTACGTGTGTTGCGGCAGGTTTGTACAGAGAGTTCAACTTATTATTTATACAATGACTCATCAGTGACTTTCTATAATGAATATAAACAGGAAATAGTTTACACAAGACTTTGCACCACGGAAACCAATCCTTAATGGCTACAGAGGGAGCACCACATTTCACATTGGCGCAGATATGAAACATTAAGAAAAAATTGGTTACCGCCGCAAACCCGCATCTGTTTTAAAGAGTGAGTGCGTATGGTTTTACGCCGCTTTTCGCAATATTCTAGCAATAGGACGGCGGAGTACACCAGAAATGATCTTCACATATTGCACCCACTGGAATCAAACTTGGGTCCTCGGCGTGAATAGCGAGCACTTTAACCATTAGGCTACCCCACCTTACCCACATTTTAATGGGTGAGTATGGATTTACGCGGCTTTTAGCAACATTCCAGCAATGAGACGGCGGGGGACACCAGAAATGGCCTTCACACATCGTATCCATGTGGGGAATTGAACTCGGATCTTCGGCATGACGAGCGAACGCTTTAACCACAATGCTACCTTACCCCCACTCCTACCCCCACCCACCCGTATTTTTGGAATGCCTTGGTACTCCAAAAAAACTCGTTATAAAGTTTGAGGATTTTTCTTCTTGTATGATTTCATAGTTTAATGGTCCTATTTAACACACATATTCAAGGCCGGGACTTGTATTACTTGAACCATAACAGGTAATTATATCTGATTGTCCGATACTGTATGATAAGAGATTGGGACTTAAATAGTGACTTAATATACTGTCTGAATCGATATACTGTCTAATGTTATCGATGGAGAGATGGACATATTCTTTGAAGCCGTGACTCACTGACTTGGGAGTTCTGGAGCGAGGCAATCAGGACGTGTGACTATTGACTTGATACAAGGCACGGAAAATATTTGTTGAGGATTATACAGCGATACCTCGTGACGCTCCGTTGGGTGATTGCCACTATATGCGAAGGCCCGAAACGATTGAACGTATCTCGAAACGTTTTGAAATGTAACCCTCTACGTGTTTGAATGACTGGAGTGTTGTGACTATTGACTTACGCTGGTTATGTCTGTGGTATTATATACGTGTTGTAAGAGGATTGGGTGGTCAGGTGTAGTGATCTGACCTTTGCGTGTCATCACGACTCGAGAACCGTCAAAATCCGGGATAGAATGGGTCTTCAGCAACCCATGCTTGTCGTAAGAGGCGACTATGCTTGTCGTAAAAGGCGACTAACGGGATCGGGCGGTCAGACTCGGTGACTTAGTTGGTGCATGTCATCGTATCCCAATTGAGTGGATCGATGCTCATGATGTCAATCACTGGATTGTCTGGTCCGGACTCGGTTATTTACAGACCGCCGTCATATAGATGGAACATTGCTGAGTGCAGCGTTAAACAACAAACAAACAAACCAAAATAAACAAACAAGCATCACGCCTGGATGGCGTGGAACGTAGCTCATGATGTCAATCTTTGGTTTGTCTGGTACAGATTGGATTATTCGCATGACGCTGTGAGATAGCTGGAATATTGCTGACTCATGCGTTATTAACGTTGTATGATTCTGAATGAATAACCGTGTATGCCGCAATCTGATTGGTTGAAAATCGTGATTAAATGTAATAACGTCGTGGGTTCCATATGCACCGTTCGGACATCAAATACTCAATAGCGCCTGTAAATCTGAAAAAACGTAATGTTTTACTGTTAATTCCCTCAGTCACGATTGTTTTCGAGAATATGCAGTTTGCCTCCCTACAGACCTGATTCATGTTTAACCCTCACGATCCGCATACTTGTAATGAACTCTTGAATTAATTCACTGAATTGATTAAACATTAAACTGAAGAACCGATTTAGCGCTGGTTGCAATCGTTTCCCTTGACAATTTCTGTCACTGTTATGAATGAGTGGGTGGGTTTTGAGTGCGTGAGTGAGTCCGTATGGTTTTACGCCGCTTCTAGCAATATCCCATCAATAGACGAGCGAACGCTACCCATTAGGCCGTCCCAACGACCCCACTGTTAAGACAGCAGGACAGTCCCCTGATGACATCATAAATGAGGCCTTATTTTTGTTACACCTTGCCATTAATCCTGCGACTATTTCTAACAGTCACCACCTGCCCTTAAGAATATGTAGACAGTTAAACATCCCAGTAAGTAAAACGTTTGCTTAGACGCAGAAGATCCGGGTTCGATTCCAAACATGGGTACATCACGTGAAACCCCGTGCCGAACACTGTCCGGGAATTTATAGAATAGTGCTAAAACAAATGTGAGACCATCCTCACTAATTGACAAACAAATAGACAGTGACAGGTGTGTCTTCTTCCTATAAATGTTTCAAACTTATTAAAACGACTTCAAAGGCGTTGCCTGCATTACTTGAAGTCAGGACCATAACTTATGGCTGTAGGGCTATAGGTGATATATATATATAGCACCCGTATTTATCTTTTACTGGAGAACGTCCCGAGTTGACATCCATATGTGTCATGGTAGGCAGACAGACAGACAGACAGACAGGCAGACAGACAGACAGACAGACAGACAGACAGGCAGACAGACAGACATATTTTAATTAAAGTCTCCCCTTATGTACAACAGTAAGTAAGGATAAGATATATGGATGATCAACTTAATTACAATTAGGAGCGACGTTTCGGTGTATGTTCAAACACCGTTATCAAGCAAGTGATGAGTGTGTTAGAACCTACACCGAAACGTCGCTCCTAATTGTAATAAAGAAGTTGTTCATCCATGTATCTTGTACTTACTTAGTACTCCAACTTCTAAATGCCTCTCAAAGACGTTTTGTACACCAATTCATACTCTTTAAAACGCAGATAAAAGTATACTAAGCTGTCCCTGTTTAACTACGAGAGGCTATGTATACTACAATAAACTACGGTTATAACGAACTCAAAGGGACCAATTTTAGTTCGTTATAACCGTAGCTCGTTATAAGCATATATACAGCAAATATACAGCAAATGGACGGGATCAAAACACTTTTCTTTAGATCAGTCAGTTCGTTATAAGCGTCTTCGTTATAAACCTAGTATACAGTATTCAAAAGACGTTAATCTATAGTTAAGGTGAGGCGAAATTGGGTTTAACGTCGCGTCCAAGATTATTGCACTTATATAGCGACGTGCATGTACATGTGTGTGTTTGTGTGGCTGCTTGTACTAGTCCGGACTGATGCCGATTTATAGTGCTTGCTCACTGAGATACCATGCCGCAGTTTAACATGAATACCCCACTCAGACACAGTATACTGACTCCGAGCCGACCAGTCCTTGTTTTAGCCCCTAAATGCCGAGTGCCAGACAGGGTAACAACAAGTACCATCTTTTACCGTCTTTTGGTATGACGCGGCCGGGGATCGAACCCCGGATCTTCCGCTCTCCGGGCGGACGCTCTACCACTAGACCACGGAGGCGGTTTAATCTATAGTTAATCTGTCGTGGTAAGACAGAGAATCTGTAGCAATATGAAAGAGTCGGGTGTTCCTTAACTTCTTTTGAGTAATATATTTACATGGATAGGCATTAAGAATATAGGGGCGGTCGGGTAGGCTTATGGTATCACGCCGAGGACCCGGGTTCGTTTTCCATCATGGGTACATTGGGTGAAGCCCATTTCAGGTGTCCCCCGCCGTGATATGGCTGGAACATTGCTAAAAGCGGCGTAAAACAATACCCACTCACTCACATAATGGTATGATGCTGACAATCCTGAAAATCAAAACCGAGTCGATTCCGAGATTCGATCAAACGACCAACGATATGAATATGACGATGATGGACGTGGAGCTAACGTGTTTACTGTTAAGTGCACGTTTGACATAAAAACACAGAAGTTACCATTAAAATGTACTGCTTAACAATCTAAATTGAAACGTAGGTCTGACTACATATTTAAAACGTGAAGCTCATCTTCAACATAATTATTGCAGCACATCGGAAAATTCTTTCTTAGACTGATTTGCTCTTATATTGGTATTGCCAGTACAGAGTGAATGTCATGACACCGGCCATGCCGCTGTCATGCTAATGAGGTAATACTTATACCTTAATTTCACAAATCAACTCCCCGCGTTCGTGAGCGTACATACATGTGTACTCTATATTCAGACAGACGCTTTTGTGTATCCGTGGATCAAGGTGTCTGTCTGTTGTCTGCCAGAATGTAGCGCCATTTGGTCAGATTATTCTTGTTTGTTTGTAATCGAGTTGTGAGAGGTTAACGTCGTGTTTGTATAATTACAGTAGTCTGTGTACCAGACCCTAGAGAGCAAATTGACAAAGGAGTCAAGGTCAAGTCTAGAATAATTGGCAAGTCTAGATTGCCTCAGGTCTAGGCCTGAAATTAAAGAATGTTCTGGGCTCCATTTGGATATTTTAGGCATATATTTTTAAATATGATAACTTTATTTCTGGGTCTTAACGTCAGTCTAAAATTATAGCAGTATCGTGACAACGGACACCAGAATTACTATTTGTTTGTGAAAGTCGGAATTAAATATTTGAGATAAGATTAGGGGTCCGGTGTTGAATAGAAGTGGAGTGGCTGAATTGATGAGAATTCGTGCCCCATGACGCTAACATTCTCTCCTTAGTCATACACAGACAACAGGCATTGATTGGTGTACTCTTGTGCCTTATTCCCGGTGGCCGACCATTGTTTTCATTGTGGTCTGTAGACTGTGGACTGTGGTCTGGGGTCTGTGTTTCTTTAAAGGGAGAAATATGTTTTTTGAAAAACTGGATTCAATGTGTGAGCCCTTCAGATAATGTGCTAAATGAAAAAATAAAACATTCCTGTTGCATTAAGAATGCTGAAAAGTCAATATTCGCGTCGTGTCAAGATAACAATACCACAGAGAGTTAATGTGTGTGTATCCACGCGTGTGTGAGTGTGTGAGTGGGTGGCGGTTGGGTGAACACCTGCGTGAGTGGGTGAGTGGGTGGCGGTTGGGTGAACACCTGCGTGAGTGAGTGAGTGAGTGGGTGAGTCGGTGGCGGTTGGGTGAACACCTGCGTGAGTGGGTGAGTGAGTGGGTGGCGGTTGGGTGAACACCTGCGTGAGTGAATGAGTGAGTGGGTGAGTGGGTGGCGGTTGGGTGAACACCTGCATGAGTGGGTGAGTGAGTGAGTGAGTGGGTGGCGGTTGGGTGAACACCTGCGTGAGTGGGTGAGTGAATTAGTGGGTGGCGGTTGGGTGAACACCTGCGTGAGTGGGTGAGTGAGTGAGTGGGTGGTGGTTGGGTGAACACCTGCGTGAGTGAGTGAGTGGGTGGCGGTTGGGTGAACACCTGCGTGAGTGGGTGAGTGAGTGGGTGAGTTGGTGGCGGTTGGGTGAACACCTGCATGAGTGAGTGAGTGGGTGAGTCGGTGGCGGTTGGGTAAACAGCTGCGTGAGTGGGTGAGTGAGTGGGTGGCGGTTGGGTGAACACCTGCGTGAGTGAGTGGGTGAGTCGGTGGCGGTTGGGTGAACACCTGCGTGAGTGGGTGAGTGAGTGTGTGAGTGGCGGTTGGGTGAACACCTGCGTGAGTGAGGGTGTGAGTTGGTGGCCGTTGGGTGAACACCTGCGTGAGTGGGTGAGTGAGTGTGTGAGTTAGTGGGTGAGTGTGTGGCGGTTGGGTGAACACCTGCGTGAGTGGGTGAGTGAGTTAGTTGGTGAGTGGGTGGCGGTTGGGTGAACACCTGCGTGAGTGAGTAAGTGAGTGAGTGAGTGACTGGGTGAGTGGGTGGCGGTTGGGTGAAAACCTGCGTGAGTGGGTGAGTGAGTGAGTGAGTGAGTGGGTGAGTGGGTGGCGGTTGGGTGAACACCTGCGTGAGTGGGTGTGTGGGTGGCGGTTGGGTGAACACCTGCGTGAGTGAGTGAGTGAGTGGGTGAGTCGGTGGCGGTTGGGTGAACACCTGCGTGAGTGGGTGAGTGAGTGGGTGGCGGTTGGGTGAACACCTGCGTGAGTGAATGAGTGAGTGGGTGAGTGGGTGGCGGTTGGGTGAACACCTGCATGAGTGGGTGAGTGAGTGAGTGAGTGGGTGGCGGTTGGGTGAACACCTGCGTGAGTGGGTGAGTGGGTGAGTGGGTGGTGGTTGGCTGAACACCCGCGTGAGTGGGTGAGTGGGTGGCGGTTGGGTGAACACCTGCGTGAGTGAGTGAGTGAGTGGGTGGCGGTTGGGTGAACACCTGCGTGAGTGAGTGAGTGAGTGGGTGGCGGTTGGGTGAACACCTGCGTGAGTGGGTGAGTGAATTAGTGGGTGGCGGTTGGGTGAACACCTGCGTGAGTGGGTGAGTGAGTGAGTGGGTGGTGGTTGGGTGAACACCTGCGTGAGTGGGTGAGTGTGTAGCCGTTGGGTGAACACCTGCGTGAGTGGGTGAGTGAGTTAGTTGGTGAGTGGGTGGCGGTTGGGTGAACACCTGCGTGAGTGAGTGAGTGAGTGAGTGAGTGAGTGGGTGAGTGGGTGGCGGTTGGGTGAAAACCTGCGTGAGTGGGTGAGTGAGTGAGTGAGTGAGTGGGTGAGTGGGTGGCGGTTGGGTGAACACCTGCGTGAGTGGGTGAGTGAGTTAGTGGGTGTGTGGGTGGCGGTTGGGTGAACACATGCGTGAGTGGGTGAATGAGTGAGTGAGTTAGTGGGTGAGTTGGGGGAGGTTGGGTGAACACCTGCGTGAGTGGGTGAGTGAGTAAGTGGGTGAGTGGTTGGCGGTTGGGTGAACACCTGCGTGAGTGGGTGAGTTAGTGAGTGAGTTAGTGAGTGGGTGGCGGTTGGGTGAACACCTGCGTGAGTGGGTGAGTGGGTGGCGGTTGGGTGAAAACCTGCGTGAGTGGGTGAGTGAGTGAGTGAGTTAGTGGGTGAGTGGGTGGCAGTTGGGTAAACACCTGCGTGAGTGAGAAAGTGAGTGAGCGATTGAGTGGGTGGGTGAGTGAGTGAGTGAGTGAGTGAGTGAGTGAGTGAGTGAGTAGGCTGCGGTTGGGTGAACACCTGCGTGATTGAGTTAGTGGGTGAGGGAGTGAGTGAGTGAGTGAGTGAGTGAGTGAGTGGCTGAGTGGGTGGCGGTTGGGTGAACACCTGCGTGAGTGGGTGAGTGAGTGAGCGAGCGAGCGAGCGAGTGAGTGAGTGAGTGAGTGAGTAGGCTGCGGTTGGGTGAACACCTGCGTGATTGAGTTAGTTGGTGAGGGAGTGAGTGAGTGAGTGAGTAATTGAGTGAGTGGCTGAGTGGGTGGCGGTTGGGTGAACACCTGCGTGATTGAGTGAGTGAGTGCGTGCGTGTATGCGTGCGTGCGTGCTTGATCCAAGATCCCGGTCTACCAAGATCCCGGTCAGCTGGTTTGAGATAAATGACATTAGGACATCCTATATCATTCTTATGACGTTAGCACCTTTTCAAGTGTTGTTCTGCTACATCACAAATAATTTTAAAGAATGTTTGGGACATTTGGAATAACAGTGGGTCAATGTCCATACGGACTCAATCGGGATCCATTCGTCGTTGGCTCGAATCTCGGAATCGACTCGGTATTGATTTTCAGGATTGTCAGCATCATACCGTTGTGTAGTTCACCGAAATGGTAATCGCCCACGACTTGCGCCACTTTAGGTATTTTCTCAACTTTAAGTTGACAGCGTGATATAGATGTCTATTGGTGAAACAGCGTTCAGTCTACTTACTTAACAAATAGGAAAAGTAAGTGATTTTCATCTGGTAGTTTTTGATATATGTATGTGTGGGGTGTACACTGAAGCATCCTAAATATACATAGTTTACATATACAGGAATATCTGAAATAATACATTTGTATAATTATAGATCCGTTATTGCTTCATGAAGGAATTACTGAACACCTGGGCTATATTTACCGTTAGGGAGAGAAAGAGGTGACATTAAACGCCACTCGGTGATGACCTTTTCAGACATGTCGGTCTTGTTACACGAAAACACCCGTGTCTTGCACAGACGCACTTAACGATGTATTTAGTACGATCGACGTATGGGAATGGGAAATTCGAGACTGATATATGTGCCGTGGTCACGTGACACTTACGTTACGTGATATCATAAGCATCCTCGGGTCAGCTTACTGAACTTTGCTCCTGTATGCCCTGCCTCAAATTACGTGGATTCACCTAACTTTGTTATTGGTTCACCCGAAGTTCTCAAAATTTGAGACCGGATTTCGTTTTACATGTGTCACTTAGATCGTTACCTACTAGGCCAAACTGTCAACAGAAGCGTGTCAGAATGCTTGTTATTACGATGTGTGTTTATGTGCGTGCGTGCGTGCGTGCGTGCGTGCGTGCGTGCGTGCGTGCGTGTTTTTTGTTGTTGTTTTAAGCTGCACTCAGCAAAATGCCAGCTCTCTGACGTATATGTTTGTCGTAAGATGCAACCAACGGGATCGGGTGGTCAGGCTCGCTGAATTTATACATGTCATCGTATCCCAATTGCGTAGATCGATGCTCATGATGTCAATCATTGGATTTTCTGGTCCGGGCTCGATTATTTACAGACTGCCGTCATATAGCTGGAGTGCGGCGCTAAACAACAAACAAACAAACAAACCTAGTTAATCCACTATGTCTTGGATCGGGAGTTCTTTAGCTTCTTTTGAGTAGTATAGTAGTAGATTTGTAGCAGACATTTTAGAAGCGACAAGATGCGACATGATAAAAAACGACAACGCCAGAGTGAGTGAGTATGGTTTTACGCCGCTATATTCCAGCAATGTCACGGCGGGGGACATCAGAAATGTGCTTCACACATTGTATCCATATCGGGAATCGAACCCGGGTCTTCGGAGTGAAGAGCTAACGCTTTACCCACTAGGCTACCCGACCGCCCCGCAATGCCAGAGAATAACCAGTCTCGAGTGTCTGCCATTGGTCTTAAAATGCACAATAGCGCTGAACGTTATATAAATGGATCACTACAAATCAGTAATGACACCAGGTGTTCAAAATAACAAATCTCTGCCAAAGTGTCTAAACTACTCCTAACTCCTTACAAAGTCAGTCTGACCAGCGGGTGTTGACCCCGTCATAAAAGGATATTGTGTGGAAGAAAGCACCTGCAGCAGTTTACGTTAAGAGCGTACACAAACACACTTTATTGCAACATGATCTCTAAATAGGCGTACTTATGAACACTAGGTCTCGACAATGGGGTTGGAGTTGTTAGTATCTGGTTACTGTTAACCGTTATTGGGAATACTCCAACTTTCATCTGATTTATTGATTAAACCGTATCAGAAATATAGATCCTGATATAACTGCATCAACATGAGATTGACATGTGTTGATCGTTGGTAAAACACGTAAAATGATTTATATGCATTATGAACGCTGCAGAACAGGTTTAGATAGATATAAGATGAAATATGATATCATAATAGGACAGTTATTGTTCATAACTCATATCAAATATTAGTAATTTAATGCACTATATCTCGAGTGGTAGTGATACATGATTCATCAGGTAAATCTAGCCCCAAAACACAGGAAATATGATATGGTGAGCTAATTATTTACAAAAAAAACCCGACAAAGCCATTTCCTTAACCGGAGCAGCGTCCATTGTGCAATTCCGACTTTTTCAGAAGCATGTGTTGATGACTCACTATCAAATAATGATAATAAAAGAATTTAATATTAATATTAATATTTATTAATATTTATTAATATTTGTTAATATTAATATTAATATTACTTGATAGTGAGTCATCAACAATATAATTAATATACTTCGGAACCCATTTCTAATAGAAGAGGAATATTCAGGGCGATTCTTTCAGTCCTTTGCTTTTCTGTTTGTCACTGAATCCTTTACGCTTTTTCGTGGCGGTCGGGTAGCCTAGTGGTTAAAGCGTTCGCTCGTCACGCCGAAGACCCGGGTTCGATTCCCGACATGGGTACAATGTGTGAAGCCCATTTCTGGTGTCCCCTGCCGTGATATTGCTGGAATATTGCTAAAAGCGGCTTAAAACCTTACTCACTCACTCACTCATTTAATCTTTTCCTTAGCAAAGAGGAAGGGTATCATCCGGGACCTCCTCAGCACAGATCCCCAACACCCCTACCTCAACTCCTTTACATGGCTGACCTTGACCTTATTGCCAATGGAGGATTCACACTAAAAATGCAGATTCTCCTTGTCGAATCCTTTAATAAATTTTCTAATGATATCGACATGTCCTTTAGACTCGACAAATGCAACATTCTTCATCTGAAACGTGGCATGGTAGAAGAGGGATGATCAGTCGGTTTACTTGGAGGAGGAGTTATTGACCATCTCGTGGAAGGTCAGGCCGGCCTAAACGTACTTAGGGATGTAGATTAGGGACAAACTCCAGAATGCCCATATCAAGGACAAACTTCGGGTCGAGTACAAATGTTGACCTAAGAAAATCTGTTCAGAGCTGAATGCTCGAAATAACGTTAAAGCCACACAAACTTATGCTGTACCCGTCCTTTCATATTCTTTTGGTGTTGTTGATTGGACGAAACGAGAAATTCAGGGTATTGACACCCTAACACAAAGAATCATGTCAGACAAAAGATCCGACCTCTTCCCAATCGCTGGACGGTACAGAAATGAGTTTCAACCAAGCGAAGTGCCATATCAAGTCGGCCCAGACCCTAGGAGAGGCTATATGAACGACCACTGCATTGAGTTTATGTGCAGTTTGTTGAGAGGATCAGCAACCCTGCGGAGTCCTTCGCTTGGATGAAGAATAGCTGGCCTAAAAAGTGAAACAGAAGGCTTTCTGTTTGCTGCTTAGGACCAGTCACTTCCCACTCGAAGCCGCCAATGTGTGATTTTGCATCAAAATGTAAATATGAAATGTAGATTATGTAATGAATTTAATGAGACTGTCCAACACATTGTCAGTGGATGCCCAGCTTTGGCACAAACACGGTATGTTAAGCGACATGATGGTGTAGCTCGATCACTTTATTACCGTCTTCGCCATGCTTGTGGTTTTGACACAGAGGTTCATCCATGGTACGACCCAGAATATGTAGAGGGCGTCATGGAAAATAATAAATACAAAAATCTTTGGAATAGGCCCGTATACAGCCTCAGACGTATCCAGGCCAAGAAACCTGATCTTGTCCTTTTTAATAAATCCAATGAAATCATTTATATTATTGAACTTTCTGTCTCCTTTGACACTAATGTGATGGACAATTTGAGGAAAAACATGACAAATATGCAGACCTCGCTTCGAAATGTCACGCTTGCATCCCAAGTACCATAACTGACACCTCATTGTTCTCGGTGCCTTATCATCATCGACCAGAAAGAGTTATGGATTATTGCCTTACGTCGCATCAGCGATCTCGGATCCATCCATGGCAGAGGTTGGTAATAGGACCCGGATGCGAACGGCCGATAATGACATCCTGTCATCAAGGGGCGGCGGGGTAGCCTGATGGTTAAAGCGTCCGCTCGTGACGCCGAAGGCCCAGGTTCGATTCCCCACATAAAATGTGTGAAGTCCATTTCTGGTGATCCCGCCCTGATATTGCTGTAATTTTGGAAAAAAAAGCGGCATAAAAAACACTACCTCACTCACTCGATTCATCCAGTGTTCACGATGGGAGTGAACACCGTATAATTGTGTTCGCGGGCGATTTGATTTTCTTGTCAATCAATTGACTTATACATACCGGGTGCCCACCTGAAAGAAATGACTCTATTGTGAACGGTAGCTAGCACTGCGATTCAAACCAATTATTAATCCTATGACACATGAAAGGAGACATTGTCAGTAACTTCATTGAAATAGTTGCTATGTCCGGTAGCAGGAAGTGCATGTGATGTCATAAATCTGTATGAGTGAGCGAATGTTGTTTTATGCCACAGGGACATAACAGGAGTCCCGGCCAGCTAAACCAGTGGTTGACATCATGAGTGACGACTCTTTGGACACGATGACGCGATTTTATTCAGGTCCCACGTCGTAACCAACCGGACCTCATTAGGAGGATTTAACGAAATGGGTAGAACGCCATGCGACTCTTGCTCATAATTGTTTGGATCAGAAACGTTCAATGCCTTAGTGGAGTATTAAAAAAATCTATATTTGACTCACCAGATATTGACCATTATGATATTTATACTTGTACCATGTGTTCCTGCGTTTTTTCAGGTTAACAATTGACTTGCCTTTGCATGTGTTTATGACGGGTACCACAGGTGGGGCAGGGTAATCACCTGACTTCCGACCCTTAACCGGATTGTAACCACGAGATCAATATTCAGTGATGATGTTTTTCGCTGGCAGAATGGAAATTTCTTGAAAAGCGCACTTTTGCATTTTTTTGTCATAACTGTAATTTTCCTTATCGACATATAGCTGGAGCACGGGTGGCTCAGTCGTCTAAGGCGCCGCGATTCGCTGTGCAGAGTTGCGTCCCTTGGGCACGCCAGAAACCTATGATTGTGGGTTCGAATCCCGGTTCGCCCCGATTATGTTTTTAGGTTTGTCAGCACCATACCCGTGCTCGTTGGTTTCACCAAAGTGGTAAACGTCTAAGACCTGCATCACTTCGGGCTTTCCTCCCACATTAAGCTGACACACCGTGATATAACTGGGATACTGGGATAAAGAGGCGTTAAACCCAACTCACTCACTCAAATAAAACCGTGTTTGTTTTCTATGGAAATATTTGCTGAATTTTTCTAGTAGATAGAAACAGCTTTACTGCAGCTGTCACGTAGATTATTTGAGGGTGGGGTTGGCATGAAACATGCCGATGGGTATTGGACATGGACCATATAAACAGCAGGCCATAACAGTTCGAGGCGTAAAAACATTACATACATGCCAATTGTGTTTTAATGTATCATAATAAGTCGCCTCCATGGTCAAGTGGTTGAGCGTCCGCCCGGAGAGCGGAAGGTTCGGGGTTCGATCCCCGGCCGCGTCATACCAAAAGACGTTAAAAGATGGTACTTGTTGTTACCCTGCCTGGCGCTCGGCATTAAGGGGCTAAAACAAGGACTGGTCGGCTCGAAGTCAGTATACTGTGTCTGAGTGGGGTATACATCTTAACCTGCGGCATGGTATCTCAGTGGGCTAGCACTATAATCGGCATTAGTCCGGACAAGTACAAGTAACCACACACACACACGTGCACGCACGTCGCTATATTAGAGTACTTATGTTGAACACGACGTTAAACCCCATTTCACCTCACCGTGTATCATAATAAAATGTAGAAATACTGAGGGAATAACCATGTGCTTCGAGCTACAAGGAATTACAGATTAATCCATTATAAATAAACCTTTAGTTTGTCATCTACTAAAACATGTGCAAAGACTAAAAAGTTAATAGTACGTCTTTCATTTTGCCGTTATGGGTATCGTTGTTAAAGAAATGGTGTCTATCCCATTTGAACATAACGACCGTATCACTGACTACGTTTGCAAAGTGTATGAATGAATATGGTACGTTTGGTGAAGTTGAGGCAATATCTAGAATTATCTTTGTGTTGGGAGTCGAATCCGGATCTTCTGGTTGACGGTCGCACACTGTAACCACTAAGCGCTCCAAACGCCCCTTATATTACCCTTGGCCTACAATAGTCGATGGACGCCAAGATGGCTTTGTGCCGCCAGCTCCAATAATGTCAGGTGGTTTATTGAAAGTGTTTCTGTGGGTCAGTAGGCCTCACCTGGTGTGATGCATTAATTCCGAAAGAGGACACCACAGGAGGTCGAGGAAATTATTGGTAGTTTCAATATGTATATCTACACCATACCACAAGCAGAGAGAGATTGGGAATATTCAGTGAATACAACTGGCTAGGGCGGCAATTGCCACGAGCCTTATCCCATTCCACAAACAATCTTTAGTTTGGTTATCTGATACAACCCTAAACAATCCAAAGCAATCAAATACAAAAAATCAAATATTTTCTCAACAATCCAAAACAAAACAATCGAATACAATCCCAAACGATCAAATAGGACCAAAAACAATCAAATACAAAACAAACAAATACAATCCAACAGAGCTACGTACAATTCAAAAAGCATTAAATACAATCCCAAACCATAGAACAGAATCAATACAATCTAACCCATTCGAATACAATCCAAAACAATCAAATACAATTTAAAACAATCAAATACAATCCAAAACAATCAAATACAATCCAAAACAACCGAATGCAATCCAAAACAATCAAATACAATCAACACGTCCCATTTTAATTCTGGAAACCCAAAAGTCCAGAAACTCTACGCTCTTTGCCCAGTCTCGGTTAAAGGTATTTACAAAATTAAACATGCCGTTTTCATTGGAACATACCAAGGAAGAAAAAATGAAAAAAAAAATGTTTAAAAACTCAATATTTAGACTATGTCGCCCATGGGCCTGCCCATGAGCGAAGTGTGGCCCATGGGCCTGCCCATGGGCGAAGTCTGGCCCATGGGTAGGCCCATGGGCGTGAATATTTTCCTCTACTTAAAACTCATGTTTTTGTTTCGCAAATACATTTAATGTATTCATTCAAGTATCATGACACAAAATTTAACTCATTTTAACTTAATTCAACGATTTTATAGCGATATTGAAATATTTCGCCCATGGGCGAGAAAAAGGTTTGGCCCATGGGCAGGCCCATGGGCGAGAATATGTTCCTTTACTTAAAACTCATGATTTTATTTCGCAAATACATTAAATGTATTCATTCAAGTATCATGACACAAAATTTAACTCATTTTAACTTAATTCAACGATTTTATAGCGATATTGAAATATTTCGCCCATGGGCGAGAAAAAGGTTTGGCCCATGGGTAGGCCCATGGGCAGGCCCATGGGCGAGAATATGTTCCTTTACTTAAAACTCATGTTTTTGTTTCGCAAATACATTTAATGTATTCATTCAAGTATCATGACACAAAATTAAACTCATTTTAACTTAATTCAGCGATTTTATAGCGATATTGAAATATTTCGCCCATGGGCGAGAAAAAAGGTTTGGCCCATGGGCAGGCCAATGGGCGAGAACATGTTTCTTTACTCAAAACTCAACTATTTTACGGCGTTATTAAAATATTTCGCCCATGTTTTCGTCAGTTCCTTTCAAGCATCAACTAACTGTTTGCATGTGAAACATACTTTATATTATATCATTATATTACTATTTAAAAAGGGCTTTTGGTTGGATGTTTCCTTTAGTTCTACAAATTTCACCTGTTTTACATATTGTAGCGATCTTTAATGAACCCGGCCTTACCTCTCAAAACGTTTTGACAGTTTATCATACGAATTCATGTGCGTGTACTCAAATTCATTGGAGTTATTTTCCACAACATTAAGTTTTAGTTAGTTTCTATTTCATTTCCCATTGTATGTCCCGTTGATACATCACACTGGGCAATTACGTGACACTAGGTATGCAATATACAGGTACGCGTGCGCGTATTTTAATGAAAAAAACTATTCGTCTTTTATTGCATAACGTTTGGCTGAATATCTTACATTCTAACGAAATCTCGAAATAATTATTTAATTACAAGCAGTGTCGAACTGACCAGTAGGAATTATGTTTCAATGCGATTGAGGAAAACGTGAGTGAATATTGTGACACTAAAGCAACTTTTAACTGCATTGTCACTTTTGGTATGAAAATGGTAATAGTTAAGAAAAACGTAACAGCCTTCTTATGATAATTCTCATATTCTCATTAGTACGTTGTGTCTAATTACAGTGTCGGCCTTATTTACAGGTGATTCTACAGTACTTGTTGTCGGTCAATTACAATCTGCCACACCACGCGTGAATAAACAGTTATGCAGGTGTTGCTGTGGGCAAATACCTAGCCTGTACATGTATATTTTTGTGGATACATGTATTACATATTTTCGTTCATATGTGGATATATTAAGCACCAAGACACAAAAAGTTTATGAAAGATGAATTTGTGCCTTGATATATATATTCAACGCGAACGAAGCTTGTATTTTCTCCGCGATCCTGATGTGTAGCATCGTTTAATTGGTCATTCATTAAAAGTATGTTGTGAGGCGATATCAAAGGAGCCGCTCAATATACACAGTGTCGTCCGTTTCGCGTGAACTACCACCCTACCCTGTCAGTAAGAGTTATGTAATCGGTACACAAATATATTTGGTGCAATGTCAGTGTGGAAGGAGTTTGAATTACGTCCGCCAGGCCAGTGGCCACAGAAAGTATAGTACCAATCAACAAGGCCAATGCCGTACTAATAACCTAGTGACTCGCGTAACAACGGCTGTCAATATGTCTGCTACATCTACCATACCATCATCCCTGTCACAACTGGCGTATTAACGGCTTATTCAAAATATTAATTGTAGAAATGTCGTTACCAGACTAACGTACGTCGTATTCAGTCCTCAACTGGATGTTACATTCCTTATATCAGTTAACAGCCCTGTTTGTGAAAATATTTACTAGACATTAATTTAATGACTAATAAAATCAATTGTAAGACCGCATAGACCATAAAACCGAATAAAATATGTCTTGGTATTATCTCTTGTGTATTAGATGATGGCAATGACCGGAAATGTTATAACGTTAGATTAAGAAGGAGAAACATTAAAGTGTTTTAGAATACTTGGAAACATGAGCAATAAGATGTAGCAACATAAACATGCATGGAATAGGGGAAAAGGATGAAAACAAATTGAAAAGGATTTTAATACAAAATTATCGAACTAAATAACTTGCCTGAACAGAAGGGGTACCCAAACTTGTTTGACAGTTATTCGTGTGTTGTAGACTGTCGAATTGGATTCATGTGTGTACGTAGGGTACGCATATCTATTGCAAGTTTTAGTACTCATACACTTTCTCTTTTTGTGTTTTGTTTGTTTGTTGTATAACGCCACATTTAGCAATATTTCAGCTGTATGACGGCGGTCTGTAAATAATCGAGTCTGGACCAGACAATCCAGTGATTGACATCATGTGCATCGATCCACGCAATTTGGATACGATGACATGCATCAACCAAGTCAGCGAGCCTGACCACCCGATCCCTGTAGTCGCTTCTTACGACAAGCGCTGTCGCCCTTTGACGCCAAGAATGGTTTGTTGAAGATCTTCACGGGTCAATTGAATGCAGGGATTTGTGTAAAGTCATTCAGACAGCATACAATGCCAACTAAAAAATTATACTCAGTGTCTCCGCAAAGTAATATAGTACGGTACTTAGAGTACATGTGAGATTATACTCAGATTAGGGAGATGTTTAATCCATATAACGTGTTATTATTCTACCTAACAATGTATTTAATGAAATGAATGCAAAACAAACACAAAAGGTTTCATTGAAAAAACTACCCCTAGTCTTGACTTATAAAACAACTGCAACCCGACACAGATTAAACGCAACTTACAAACACAATCATAATCTAGTTAGTTAATCACTCAACGAGGCCGCTGACTCTGCCCACAGTATGACTGTATTGGGCAGTTCAGTAATTAGGAGCCAAATCCAGGCAGGTACGCTGGTCACACTTGACTGGTCTGACTGATGATTAGGTCGTCTGACAATTGGGAGTGAACCATAGCAAAAAGTATCTGCGAAACTATTTGCTCCTTTTATAGGACCGATTAGTTTTATTACCATGGGCCTCGGCACAAGCGTGGTGTTGGAAGACAAGTTATACATGTACATCCGATGTGGTGACTGTTTTTCGCTATTCATATTCTAAATACATTCATAATACCACAACATTTTAGTACTCCTTGAAACTTTACAATCACTTCAATATGTACAATAGATTGAACGAGAACACTTGATATATTGCAGATTATTAAATCATTGTCTCTATTATCAGCCGCTACGTTTGTATCGTTTGCATTGTACAATGAAATATTTTATCTGTCCTTTTGCAGATTTAGCCTCAGAATGTGATCATTCGAATTAGGAACGAAAATAATTTCTTATCATGAGTATATATGAAACAGTTAAAAGTTACTTGTACACTGTAGACGTATTCACTTTAAAGTCGCATACGACCTTCGCGAGCGAGTTGAATGATCCAGGTTAATTGGAACGAAGTCTAGAAAGGGTTATAAAGTTTTGTATTTGGTAATGTGTAGGTTTGTTAAATATAATTTTTTAAATTCCTTTTATTTCAATATGTAAAAACATAACTATGCGCTTAAAAACAGAGCTGACTTGATGGGAGATAGCCACCTCAGATTGTCTGTTGGACACAGTTTAACCTTACTGTGTCCTCACCCTGGTTGTTGTTACCGTTGTTATAAGGGATTAAGAGCTACGGCTCATTGCATTTTTGGTTACAGTCTGTATCACTAAAGTGGACATGTGCAGGTGAACTCTGTTCAATTAGTATATGAAATGCCCCAAAATGTGAACTCCAGACAATAATAACCTGAGGGTAAATCCACGTGCGTCTGCCTTTCCCCTCGTTCACCTTCGAAATCCTTGATTATTATATCATGCCAGAGTTCTGAAATTCAGTGACAATGTTGCTGAACAGTAGAATCTGATGGACGTTTTGTGCAGAACCTGTTTGACACTATGGGTTCCAGGACCACTAACACTCTGAGCTGAAAAAGTTTGGTCCTAACCGCACCCAACATCTACAAGTTTGTAAGCTTGTAGACATCATTAAGAAGTAATTAACAGTCCCATGCTGAGACCTTTCTCAAAATTCAGACCGGTGGCAGGCTGCCAACAAAGAGAAGAAAATATCGCAGACCCGACACGAGTGTGCTCAGTCAAACAATGAACTTACGACCGGCAGAAAACAACTCCAGTTGAGTATGCCGATGCTGTATCTCAGCCGTGTTGGCCTGAAAATTTAAACATGCTAATTAAATCCAAAATCGTATAAATATTTTTAATAGAAACCGTATCTTAATTTGTTCTCGCACTGCATCATATCGTGTATTTCATCTGTATATGTGTAATGTGTATATGTATCAATGACTACACTTATACCGCATATTCTGCAACAGACTATAATTAATCACCTTATTATTGTCTCTCCATTTACCATGGCTGACTGCACTAATACCCTTTTAACAGTGGACACCGATATCAGTAGGCTTTTTGTTCAAAAAGGAATATGCAGGAAATTATATGTAACAATTAACTGTGTACTAATTACATGTTTGAATGTTATCAGTTTTACGTTCTGAGATACAGTGATGTAAGCATATTCTAAAATCTTCTAAAAATATAATAAAATACAAAACTCTCTGCCGTTATTTTTTGTGGAAATCATTCGATCAAGTAAAAATGACTGCGTGACAAGACGAATCAACTATTTATACCCGATAAAAGAAACTGCCGTATTTTAGGAACAGTGCTATAACAAGACATTTGAAATTTCTAACAAGCAGATACATTAGATACAGTGACTAGACTACAGGTACGTAATCCGTATCAATCAAAGGTGTAAAAAAACTGAAAATCATATCTGTCGGAGACCTACCAAATTACCAAGTTTTATCATTACTATATTTATTACAATGCAAATACTTTAGTGATACATTTTTTAGAGGAGAGGGCATACACACAAGTATATTGCTTCCGTGTGTGAATGCAGGTTGTACTTGGTATCTAAGTTCTCAGTTTCATACCGGTTGTATAACTGAATTTGTATATGGAACCATGCGTACAGCATGACAATTACTTGCTATTCGTCAGTTTACAACACACATAACACGGTCAAACAATTTTAGGCACCGCTTTTGCGAGTTATTTAGTACAATAATGTTTTATTAAAATCTATTTCAATTTGTTTTCACCATTTTCCCAATTGACAGTCGTTGTTGCGTGCGTCACTAGGTAATTAGTACGGATTGACCTTGTTTATTGTTTCTATACTTTGAGGATTTCTGTGGCAAGTGGCGGACGTAATTCAAACTCCTTCCGCACTGACACCGCATCAAATATATTTGTGTACCGATTACATAACTCTAATGGACAGGATGGGGTGGTAGTTCACCGGACGACACTGTGTATATTGGGCGGCTCCTTCGATATCTCCTCACAACATACGTTTATTGAATGACCCCATTAAACGATGATACACATCTCGATGAATATATCAAGGCACTAATTCATCTTTCATAAACATTTTTTTGTCTTTGTGCTTAATATATCCACATATCAACGAACATTTGTAAAACATGTATCCTAAAAAAAATAAACATTTTCAGGCTAGGTATTTGCCCACAGCAACACCTGCATAACTGTTTATTCACGCGTGGTGTGGTAGATCGTAATTGACCGAGAGCAGGTATTGTAGAATCACCTGTAAATAAGGCCGACGTACTAATGAGAATTATCATAAGAAGGCTGTTGTTTTTTCTGAACTGTTACCATTTTCATACAAAAAAAGTGACAATGCAGTTAAAAGTTGCTTTAGTGTCACAATATTCACTCACGTTTTCCTCAATCGCATTGAAACATAATTCCTACTGGTCAGTTCGAAACCGCATGTAATTAAATAATTATTTCGAGATTTCGTTAGAATGTAAGATATTCAGCCAAACGTTATGCAATAAAAGACGAATAGTTTTTTTCATTAAAATACGCGCACGCGTACCTGTACATTGCATACCTAGTGTCACGTAACTGCCCAGTGTGATGTATCAACGGGACATAAAATGGGAAATGAAATAGAAACTAACTAAAATTTAATGTTGTGGAAAATAACTCCAATGAATTTGAGTACACGCACATGAATTCGTATGATAAACTGTCAAAACGTTTTGAGAGGTAAGGCCGGGTTCATTAAAGATCGCTACAATATGTAAAACAGGTGAAATTTGTAGAACTAAAGGAAACATCCAACCAAAAGCCCTTTTTAAATAGTAATGTAATGATATAATATAAAGTATATTTCACATGATACAATAAACTTTGCAAACAGTTAGTTGATGCTTGAAAGGGACTGACGAAAACATGGGCGAAATATTTTAATAACGCCGTAAAATAGTTGAATTAAGTAAAAATTAGTTAAATTTTGTGTCATGATACTTGAATAAATACATTTAATGTATTTGCGAAAGAAAAACATGAGTTTTGAGTAAAGAAACATGTTCTCGCCCATGGGCCTGCCCATGGGCCAAACCTTTTTCTCGCCCATGGGCGAAATATTTCAATATCGCTATAAAATCGCTGAATTAAGTTAAAATGAGTTTAATTTTGTGTCATGATACTTGAATGAATACATTAAATGTATTTGCGAAACAAAAACATGAGTTTTAAGTAAAGGAACATATTCTCGCCCATGGGCCTGCCCATGGGCCAAACCTTTTTCTCGCCCATGGGCGAAATATTTCAATATCGCTATAAAATCGTTGAATTAAGTTAAAATGAGTTAAATTTTGTGCCATGATACTTCAATAAATACATTTAATGTATTTGCGAAAGAAAATCATGAGTTTTAAGTAAAGGAAGATATTCTCGCCCATGGGCCTGCCCATGGGCCTACCCATGGGCCTGCCCATGGGCCTACCCATGGGCCAAACCTTTTTCTCGCCCATGGGCGAAATATTTCAATATCGCTATAAAATCGTTGAATTAAGTTAAAATGAGTTTAATTTTGTGTCATGATACTTCAATAAATACATTTAATGTATTTGCGAAATAAAATCATGAGTTTTAAGTAAAGGAACATGTTCTCGCCCATGGGCCTGCCCATGGGCCAAACCTTTTTCTCGCCCATGGGCGAAATATTTCAATATCGCTATAAAATCGTTGAATTAAGTTAAAATGAGTTTAATTTTGTGTCATGATACTTCAATAAATACATTTAATGTATTTGCGAAATAAAATCATGAGTTTTAAGTAAGGGAACATGTTCTCGCCCATGGGCCTACCCATGGGCAGGCCCATGGGCCACACTTCGCCCATGGGCAGGCCCATGGGCAGGCCCATGGGCAGGCCCATGGGCGACATAGTCTAAATATTGAGTTTTTAAACAATTTTGTTTTCATTTTTTCTTCCTTGGTATGTTCCAATGAAAACGGCATGTTTAATTTTGTAAATACCTTTAACCGAGACTGGGCAGAGAGCGTAGAGTTTCTGGACTTTTGGGTTTCCAGAATTAAAATGGGACGTGTTAATCCCAAAACAATCAAATACAATCCAAAACAATCAAATACAATCCCCAAACAACAGAATACAAACAACACATTCAAATACAAAACAAAACAATGAAATAAGTCCCAAACAATCAAATACAATCCAAAACAATCAAATACAATCCCAAAACAACCGAATACAAACAAAACATTCAAATACAAAACAAAACAGTCAAATACAATTCAATGCAATACAAAACGATCTAAAATAGTCCAAATCTAAACACTCCAAAGTAACCCCTGTCTCCTTTGTCCATAACTAACCGTGCCTTAACTAACTGAATTGTTACTTGAAGACCACCTGCCATTGGCCTGTTTGAACCTGTGAGCGACTGGACAGAACAGAGCTTTATTTACACACAGGCCGGGATACTCGGCATATGATATACAAATTTACAAACAGTATATAATAATAGCGAGTGAGTATGGTTTTACGCCGCTATTAGCAATATTCCAGCAATATCGCGGCGGGGGGACACTAGAAATGGGCTTCACACATTGTATCCACGTCGGGAATCGAACCCGGGTCTTCGGTGTGACGAGCGAACGCATTAACCACTAGGCTACCCGACCGCCTCTATATACATAAAATGGCGGGATGGTTTACAGGGAAGAATCTAGGTTTCATAATGACATGAGGTTTTTTTATAACACTTATCATTTTACAATATAAAGGATCTTTAAATTAAAAATATATTTGAGGTTTTAGCATATGAAAGTGGGACACGATTTCCGTTGGTGTTTGAAAAATGGACAAAGAAAAGTATAATGGAATTCATCACCAACATCGCTCATGTCGCAGAGTTTACACGTTCGATCATTGACAGTAATATGTGCCACCTACCTAGTTCAATAGGGAAATGATAGCACGAGGCTCTTAACAAGAGGAATTTTACAGTCAAAGAGAAAGAGAAGAATAATAAATATTTTTTAAAGACGAGTTCAGTTTTAAATATGCAAGATGTGATAACTTTAGAAGAATTTGTAATCTCTGCTTTCCATTTTTGAGTTGCCATATCAGCTAATCTTAAAGAAATGTTAGATTTAAGGACAATAGGAAGCACTGCTTGTTGGCTTATCGAATAGAACTATAGCCCGTTTCATAAAAAAATAATTTTCAAACATTTTATCCATTTATGACAGCTATTGTTTGTACAGAATTCATTATATAATAATTGATATAGGATTCTTGATAACTTTTGTTCTTTGTCAGATTAGAGCTTTACCCCAAAACACACATTCGACATTAGAGTTAATTAAAGGTACTCTTCCAAGTTCTCCATACAACCTGTATAAAGACGCACTATTCTTAATGGGAAGTAATTCAAGAAAACAATTAACCTGAATTTTAATTTGTTTACAGTTACCAAAACCCCAGATTTCACAACCATATAATAGAATTGGTTTTACCGTAGCATCGAAGAGATATAAATGGCATGTTATTGATAGATGAAATGTTCTTCTTTACCATAATACAAAGTACGGACATTTTTTCCCCATTTGATATACCTTGATGATGGAACAATTTTACGATAAACGATAAATCACCATGACGACATGGAACACATCATGTTTATTAACATCCAGACGAATGTTTAATCCGTTTATTAACGGATGAATTATATGATGTATTCACTATGTTATTCTGTACATTGAACAGAAGTGTGAGTTGGTAGCTTTTTGTTAAAAGTACTGATTTTTCACCAGGTCTATGATGTGTATTAGGCCCATCAACATGGGCAAATAACACTAACATGCGATAATTTGAATTGTATATTTGCACCGGGACATGCATTTCATAAGTCATTCTATGCATTTTGTGAGTCGCTAAAGGGGGAGATGCGGTGCAAAATGGCACACTGAATATATGCCACGTGCATTACTCAGGGGCGCCTCACACAGTTTTCACTCAGGAGCAACTCACACAGTTTTCACTCAGGGGTGACTCACACAGTTTTCACTCAGGGGCGCCTCACACAGTTTTCACTCAGGCGCAACTCACACAGTTTTCACTCAGAGGCGCCTCACACAGTTTTCTGTCAGGGGCAACTCACACAGTTTTTTCACTCAGGGGCGCCTCACACAGTTTTCACTCGGGGGCGACTCACACAGTTTTCACTCAGGGGCGACTCACAGAGTTTTCACTCAAGGGCGCCTCACACAGTTTTCACTCAGGGGCGCCTCACACAGTTTTCACTCGGGGGTGACTCACACAGTTTTCACCCAGGGGCGACTCACACAGTTTTCACTCAGGGGCGACTCACAGAGTTTTCACTCAAGGGCGCCTCACACAGTTTTCACTAAGGGGCGACTCACACAGTTTTCTCCCAGGGGCGACTCACACAGTTTTCACTCAGGAGCGACTCACACAGTTTTCACTCAAGGGCGACTCACACAGTGTTCTCACAGTTATGCATAGCGTTCTTGAATATCTTTATAAACGCGTTTCTATTTTGGGTGCTAATGTTCTTTGAATGTTGACCATGGTTTAAATAGGTCTGAGCACACAGACCCTGGTCTCTAATCGTTGAAATCGTCCTCGGTGCTACGCACAGCCTACGGCGCCCTCAGGAATGTCAGAATCCTACGATCGTGGGCTCAAATCCATATTATGATCTTTGTTGTTTTTCAACCCCAAGCAGTTAAAGTGCATGACCTGCTTCACATCACAAGTCTACAGGCCGCTATGTTATTGACACACTATTAAAAGGGTGTCAAAACCTACTCACTCACTCACTCACACGGGGATCACTTCACCACCGTCCGTGACGCAATGCAACGCACGTCACAGAGTTCAAACACAGTTCACACACACACACATGCACGCACGCACGCACGCACGCACTCACTCACGCCCGCACGCACGCACGCACACACACACACACACACACACAGAGTACCTCAATCCACCTGACTGTTCATCCCATACGAGGTGAGGTGAAGTGGGGTTTAATGTCGCGTCAAAGATTGTTGCAATTGTATAGCGTGTGTGTGTGCGTGCGTGCGTGCGTGCGTGCGTGCGTGCGTGCGTGTGTGTGCATGCGTACCTATATGTGTGTGTGGCTGCTTGTTCTAGTTCTGACTAATGCCGATTTTATGGTGCTAGCCTACTGAGATAAAATGCCGCAGTTTAACATGAATACCCCACTCAGACACAGAATACTGACTCCCAGCCGACCAGTCCTTGATTTAGCACCTTAGTGCCGAGCGCCAGGCAGGGTTACGAACCATCTTTTGATATAACGCGGTCGGGGACCTTCCGCTCTCCGGGCAGACGCTCTACAACTATACCCCAGAGGCGGTCTGATCCCGTACGAGCATACAAATATTCTCGAGGCAAATCCGAGTTGAATGTTTCAAGTGTCATTCCAGGAAGTCTGATTGTGCAACATTGATAAAGCCACAGGTAAACACAGGGTTTGGGGAAGTTTGCGAAAGGATTTAATAAGATCAGAAACCAGGCAGCGTTTGCTGTGATTTCCTCAGACTGCGGGCAGAGGTGTGCTGTACCTTGTGTGAAATGTAGTTAGTGTAAAGTCTGGACTCCCTAATGTAGTTTAATTGGTAACTGTGACGTAACATTCACTCACTCACACACTGATCCAAGTTTGTTTCCTTGCCAGGTAACACGTGGAGCTATGAGGGACAGTTGGGTGAGTATGAAATTGTTCAAAAATGTTTTATTTATTATTTATCTAATGCATGCCAAACCTGTGGGTGGCAGTGTGGTTAAAGTGTTCGCTCGTCACGCCGAAGACCAGGGTTCGATTCCCGACATGGGTACAATATGTGAAGCCCATTTCTGGTGTCCCCCGCCGTGATATTGCTGGAATATTGCTACAAGCGGCGTTTAACCATACTCATTCACTCTAAACCGTAGACAAGGTTCTCTTCTTGTAAAGGTGTTCGCTAGGGTACGGTTGTTGAGGGTTCGAATCCCGGTTCGCCCCGATTATGATTCTTGTTCTGTCAGAACCGTACCCCTGCTCGTGAGTTTCACCGAAGTGGTAAATATGGTGGCACGGGAGGCCCAGTCGTCTAAGCCATAGGCATTCTCTGAGCAGCCTTGTACCCCTAAAGCGTGCTTGAATCGCGACGCGACCCCATTTCACCTCACCTCACCTTGAATCAAAATAGTGGGTTCGAATCCTAGATTTCATCTGATGATGATTCTAATTTTATGCCCCACCAAACCCATGCTTGTGGGTTTCACCAAAGTAGCAACATCTAATACTTACATCACTTTGAAATGAAGCAGACTCCCAGATGAAGCTGACACCGCTTGATATAACGACAATACCGTTAAACCCAAGTCACTCACTCACACATTAAACTGTGAGTGTATCTTGGCGACACTCACGTTTCCAGGCTTTGGGGCAAGGCGACTTTACAGCGTGGCGCTCAGTTATTCTCTACTCTGACTAATCCAGATTTCTTTCAAAACCGGACCACATATATTGTCCCGAATTACTGCGGAAATTATTTAAAAAAAAATTAAACCCTATAATCATTACCTGTTTCTTGATCTTCTGTTGTAATCTCACTAATCCGGACATCTGTCTAAACCGGACTGAACATTCGACCCAACAGTTCATATTCCTTGGAAACAAAAGAATTAAGATTTCACGAAAATTTGTGAGTGAATAACGTTTAAAAATACAAACAACATGCAATTTGTGCCTTTAAGCATACCGCTATCCGGTTAACATCTTCCCGAAGCAAGGGAGCTAACTGACTATTAAAGTCCAGTTTCCACCCTTGCCGAACGCGACTGGAATTCCGGAGTTACATTCTGGCTGGACTAACGAGTCTATGCGTAACAAACAAGACATCCAGTTCGTAAACAACATGGATTTCAAAGTGCAGATTTCGGTCGACTGCAGGATTTGCAAAGAACGTGTACCGTCAACTGGGCGTCGACAGATATTTTGCAAATCTTTTCAAGTTTTTAATCAAGGTGCTCACGTGATTTGATACATTTCGCGAGATAAGGCCCGTTTTATTACAATATAGATCTTGATTATCGATAAGAACGTCATAGCTGGGCGCCGCCATTTTGTTTGAAGCAGATGGAATCTGATTGGTCAGTGGGAAGAACATAGAAGGGACCTAACTCGTAATAGCCACTGGTGGCGCTACGATCGAGCCTGGAAATTCCAGCCTAGTACGGTAAGGGTGGAAACTGGACGTTTAAAGTCAGTTAATACCCTTGCCTCGGGAAGATGTCCGGAGTAAAGAGGTTCTTCTGTGTGCGTGTTTCCAGGTCCTGCCCACTGGTCAGTGGACTACCCTGAGTGTGGCGGATTCAGCCAGTCGCCAGTGGACGTAGACACTTCACTGGTCATGCTCGACTCATCTCTAACCCACTTCAATTTGACACAGCTTAGCAAGACCAAGAATGTCACCATGTTGCTGGAAAATGTACAGGGGCATACAGGTGAGTGTTTGTTTGTTTGTTGTTTAACGCCGCACTGAGCAACATTCCAGATATGTGACGGCGGTCTGTAAATCATCGAGTCTGGACCAGGAAGTCCTGTGATTAATCGATTAACGCAAGTTGGATACAATGACATGCATCAAACCAAGTCAGCGAGCCTGACCACCCGATCCCGTAAGTCGCTTCTTTTGACAAGCATAGATACCTGTTACGGCAAGCATGGGTTGCTGAAGACCTATTCTCTATCTCTATCTACCTATCTTCACGGGTCAGGTGAATGAGTGAGTGAGTGAGTGAGTGAGTGAGTGAGTGAGTGAGTGAGCCAGTGAGTGAGTGAGTGAGTGAGATGGATACAGGTAAACTCTTTATGCCCAGCAGCCCATGCGTGTCGTACGGTGTGACACATTATTCACACTATCAACCACTCGTCTGTCGGTCCCGAATCGATTATTTCAAGGCTTTTGTGTGATACAGCTGGAAAATAGCTGTCTGTGGCTGAAACAATCACTTATTTCCCGTATTTGTAAAATAAATAAAAAAGCCAACGTCAGAGAATAACCAGTCTCGATTATCCGACAAAACATATTCCAACGGATACAAAAGGCAAAATAGCGGTAATTTTTTTTATAGCATCACTGTTCGCGAAAAGGATAAACATGTCCTGCTCAACCGGCAGCACCCGCCGCATCACACAGTTTCCATAAACAATAATAGTGTTTGTTTGTTGCCTGGCGCCGCACAGCAGGAGATCCTGCTTTACGGCGGCGGCCAGTAAACAAATCAAACATTTATGTGATGGACATGAAAATCCATATTTCTCTCAATACCGAACCATATTTACAGTCCCAAATAATTATAGTAATAATTCCTATTTCTTTATCTCTTGTTATAATCTCACAAATATTTTCCTCTGTCTAAACCGGACCGAACTTTCAGTTCGATATAAATGGCAAGGGAAGCAACTATGTTTCATTTTTTAAGTTAACCTGACTATGCTTTTAGAAGATTACTGTAAAAATTATATTTCTATTTCAATTATAATTAAACATAACGTACGTTAACCAAGTAGTAAAAAAGCCGACAATTTTCACCTACAAAATGAAACAATGAACTGTAATTGTACCCCGATTGAATTCCACAATGATTGGTTTTGTTTGTCTGTTTGTTGTTTACGCCGCACTCAGCAATATTCCAGCTTTATGACGGCGCTCTGTAAATAAACGAGTCTGGACCAGACAATCCAGTGATTCACATCATGGGCATCGATCCACGCAATTGGAATACGACGACATGTATGAACCAAGTCAGCGAGCCTGACCACCCGATCCCATTAGTCGCCGCGTATGACAAGCATAGTCGCCTTTTACGGAGACCTATTCTACCCTGGATCTTCACGGAATTCTACAATGAAAGCGTTGCGGTAATTTCATTATTCAAAGGACATGTGGCAATACATTTTGTGCAAAAAAACACGACAGAAATACATAAGTCAAAGTCAAAGAAGTTTATTGTACAAAAGGCCACCGGCCCATATACAAGAAAGAGTTACGCATGTAGATACAATTACATTTGTTACACATTGGGATATACACGTTGTTTGATTAATTCATTTCTTTTGGCTAATGCATGCTTAATATAAAGAGAAAGATTTAATATATTTGATTCGTTCTTTGTCGTCAGCATATCTACAAAGGCGTTTATCGGTGACATTGCTATTAAATAATCTTTTATATATTTCTTTCGGAGATCATTGTAAAATGGACAGACAAACACAAAATGAATTTCATTTTCTATCTCTAGCTTACACAATGGACAAATTCTTTTCATTTTTTCAATGGACAGTTTTCTTCCTTCATTTACAAATAGGTCTAGCAAACCAAGTCGATATTTAATTAACTGTTTTCTTAAGTTTTCCGTAGTGAGTACTGATAAATATATTTCTGGTTGAAGTAAAGTCTTGAAAGTTTTGTAATATTCATAACGCGAACTATCCTCTAAAGTGGAGTGCCATTCTTGGTAGAACATATTTATAGACCGATTCCGAAATTCATTAAGAAACATATTTACATTTCCAACTGACTGACATAGCCATATAAAACCCAAACCATGCGAAAATAAAAGATTTCTTATATGCGATGTCCAAGTATTCTTTCCCATGGTATCTAAATGTAGAAGCATGTAGCATGTTATAAGCTAATTTGGGGAGACGTTGTTCATGCATATGAAGAATTTTAAACCAGTATTTTAAACATCTGATCTGAGAATTAATATATAATGGGTATCTACCACATTCACCATAAACCATGCAATTTGGTGTAGAAGATCCGACACAAAGAAACTTTTTACATGCTAATAAATGTAATAAATGCTCATAAAGAGAATGTATTTCAAGTTTTGGGGAAATTGATTGAAATTTGGCTCTTTTCTATACACGATCAGCATGCGACTATGACGTCATATATTTGCGTCACAATGAGCAATAAGACGTCATAATAGTGACGCACGGTGTAGAAAGAAACCTTGCAAGTCTTGCTTTATTTCCGTGAGGGGTGCCTACTTTATAAGAGCTTTCGAAGTTGCTGAGCTACATGCTTTCAATGCCTGTCATATGTTCAGGTGATATTACCTGATAAAATATTTTCTGAGCATAAACAGCGCCATATTTTGTTTATTGGCTGTTGTCGGCAATTCCCTAATTCAAATCGACAACACAGCGCCTCACTTCATATATTTCCGAACACCTAATAACGTTTGCCTTTCAGTTAGTCATAGTAGAATCGAGATTAACATCCTACTTTATAACCGCGCTAAATGTCACATTTGAAACCTCACACTGGGAGTTCGGTTCCAAGTGAAATTTAGGGGTGTTAAATCTCCAGGTAACCTCGCTAAATATTGCCTCATCATAGGCTCTGAATCAACGCGTACATTAAATGCAATGGCCTATATTCACATTTCTGGTTGTCTTGACTCAAGAATTCGTTTTGTTACTGTCGTAGATCACCTAACTGTATGGCTGGTTGATTGATCTACTGGCTGACTCACGTATACGGTAGGCCTCGCTTTGTTCATGACTTGTTTGTTGAAAAGTCTGTTCACTTTTGTCTGGAATATTTACCTTCCGGAGGAAACGGACCGCCTCCGTGGTCTAGTGGTAGAGCGTCCGCCCGGAGAGCGGAAGGTCCGGGGTTCGATCCCCGGCCGCGTCATACTAAAAGACTTTAAAAGATTGTACTTGTTGTTACCCTGTCTGGCGGTCGGCATTAAGGGGCTAAAACAAGGACTGGTCGGCTCGGAGTCAGTATACTGTGTCTGAGTGGGGTATTCATGTTAAACTGCGGCATGGTATCTCAGTGAGCTAGCACTATAAATCGGCATCAGTCCGGACTACTACAAGCGACGTTAAACCCAATTTCACCTCACCTCCGGAGGAAACGGTTCGAATACCAATTAATGCTCTTCCACAAAAAACCAGCAACAACCCTCAACCTCTCTTCGAAGGCAAACGATGCTTTTATATTCCGATCAAAAATCGGCCTTCTTCCAACATTAAGCTGACACGCCGTGATATAATTGGAATATTGTTTAACCAAATTCACTCACTCACTCACCTACTCACCCACGACTACTACTACTACTACTACTACTACTACTACTACTAGCCGTTAACTGACAAACTACGCTGGCTAGTGGGCGTGGTTGCAGCTACATGTGTCACGTGACCTTCAAAGATGAGCCCACAATGCTGCAGGCACACGAGTCAACCATGAGCTTCACACATACATGTTGATAACGAAGGGGCGCCAAATGACGACTGACTTGAAGAATGTTGCTGTGTGGAGTTTCAACTCAAAGGACTTCCGACCAAGGTGCTAGCAGACATTGACGCTGCTTCTGAATGTCGTGCACGACCCGCGCACCTGTTGTCTGATGTCTGTACCGGGTACGGGGTTCTAATGTTTGTCTGTTAGTCCCACTTAACGATGTCTTCGATCAGCTTCGACAGGAGCCAATAAACTGGATTATAACCCTCCAAACGTTCTTGAAATATTTTTAATCGACACATACTTTAAGCAAACCGAATCTTTTCGAGTTATCCTTAAAAGAATACCTTAAGAAGATGGATTGTGCGAGCATGTACTTTTCACGCCTGTATGACACCCTTCCCTTTATGTCATAGTGTGCATTCCTTTTACTGATTTGCAGGGGTCTATTCGTGTAATTTGTACCGCTAGTTTGTCTTTTTCGGCGAATGGAATCTGTTTTACCCCGAATGGATTTTCTGCAGATAATCGAGACTGATTATTCTCTGGCGTTTACATTTTTCATTTACACATTACGATCGTGTAGATAATGGAACCAGACTACCAAAAGCCCACCTTAAAGGAAGCGATCGATCGATAGAAAGTAAAAGGCCGGAAGGTAAATACGTCAAAATGGAATTCCATGTTTGCCAACGAGTATAACCACTATTACAGAATCCATTTTGAAGATTACAAAGCAGTTTTTCGAGAGAAAAACCCCCATCAAATCTTTTGGTACATGAAACCAATATCCCAAACGGACGTTTTTCATCTCTTTAATACCGTTTGTTGTATTAATTGTATCGTCAATGATATTTTATCACCGGTCCTTTTATAGGGTTTCATTTGGTCTCACTGAACACCAAATAAATCCTTTTTATTTTATAAAAAAACAACCCCAATCCACACAATAAATAAAATGGTCGGTCACGGGAACTCTTCGATCTCAAACATCGACCTGAGGGTAGTACCGAGCTGGCAGCCTCTGTGGCCTGGTGGATAGAGCGTCTGACAGAGAGTTGAAGGTCGGGGGTTCGATCCCCAGCCCCGTCATACCAAAATACGTTAAAAGACTGTGTTTGCTGTTACCCTCCTGGCGCTCGGCATTAAGGGGCTAAAACAAGGACTGGTCGGCTCGGAGTCAGTATACTGTGTCTGAGTGGAGTAGCCATGTTAAACTGCGGCATGGTATCTCAGTGGTGTCTCGATAGTACAAGCAGCCACATACACACGTCGCTATATACGTGCACTAATCTTGAACACAACGTTAAACTCCATTTCACCTCACGGTGTTTGCCTGGCGTTCTGCCTGTTGCAGTGGAGGTTCACCTGAGCGGGGAAGAGATAAATGTCGAAGGGGGAGGTCTAGACACATCCTATGGGGTGAAGCAGTTTCACTTCCACTGGGGAGCTAAGGATGAAAGGGGATCGGAGCACACCATCAATGGCAGACACTTCCCTATGGAGGTAAGTACATATCTGCATAATGGTTTATATACACTAATGTCCAAAAGAAAGCATACCACCTAAAAATGTCTACTTTTTTGGTAACTTAAATATCAATATATATTAAAATTTAAATACGTCGCATGAAGACAACCAAAAGTATTCGGTGACAAAAAGCAGTAAAAATTGTCCCTTTTTGGGAGGATCATGCATTTTGCCGAAACGAGAACGAAATGCACGTGCAAAAGTACGGTATAAAATTGATGACACGGCACGTTATGAACACATCAACCGAAAGCACTAAGAACATATGCCACGTTTAATTGCTATACAGAAGAGCAGAGCCGTTCTTGTGGCGCAACAAGGACGCACGCACGCCGCCATTGCGAGAAACGTTTTAATGCACCCGTGTCACCATAACCAGATTAATGCAACGTTTACAACAGACAGGGCAGGCATCAGACTGGCGTAGAAGCGGGAGAACACGGATGACCACGCCCATTAAAGATCGCAAAATCCGGTCGATTCATCTCCGAAACCGCTTAAATACAGCGTCGGTAACGGCACCGACGGTAACGGCACCGACGGCACTGGGACACAGAGTCAGTCGACAGGCCGTGGTATCAGAACACGTCGACCCAACTGCGGAGAAACGTTAACATGTCAACACCGTCGTAACAGGTTGAAATGGGCCAGGCGTTGGCAAGTGCGAGACCGGGGACGCGTCATGTTCTCCGACGAGAGTGGATATTACTTGTACATAATTCTACCATGACATTGATGAATGCTTGATTCTGATTGGTTAAAAAGAGGTTTCCTTTTTGCAATGGAAACCCCTTTCAAATATATTAAGCCTTTTCACAAAAGACGTGCCTTTGAATACATAGACAGCCTACATATCGATTCATAGAAAATGGCTGCCGATCGATCACCCCCATATGAACTGTAAAACATGTCTTATTTCCTCTAATAAACGCTGGGTCTCTAATACCAGCAAGGTCTCTAATACACGCCGAGTCAAGGGCTCTCGCGAAATTAATAGACGGCGTAGCTAAAGCGCTCGGTTCAAAGTTATAATAAAGAGGTATCTATTCTACAGTGGGACTACATCAAATTTCAAAACACAGTAGGTTTATCTCTTAAATGATTGTCGGCAGTCAGCATATAGACAAGTAGGTGAACGTTAAGCGCCAAATTGTGTTCAACAAGTTCAAACATTTGGAGGCGGTAGCGTCATGGCCTGGGGAGCTATCTGCGGTGATGTCAAAACGAGGCTCGTTATTATTCAGGGAAACCTGAATGCCTTGAGATATCCTAGTCCTGCACCATGACCGTGGAATATATTTTATTTAAATTATTTTATGAAAAACAAATAATCTAGAAATGCATACAAAAGCAAGTTTAGCCAGCTCAAGCTAGCTCTATTCCACAATCAGCATAGGGAATTTTTATGTTATTTTTAGAGTCAAGAAGGATATTGTGTAATATAAGATTTCAGAGACTAAATGTTAGTCTCAGAGATATCGGGAGGAATATTAGAGACCCGTTGTGCAGCCATTAATTCAGCAACAGCCACGTGGCATTGTCTTCAGCAAGACAATGCGAGACCACATACAACAAGGCTCACACAGAAATTTCTGAACCACGCGAACATTCACGTTTTACCCTGGCCTGCATGTTCTCCTGATACGAACCCCATCGAACATTCCCGGGATCACCTTGACCGACAGATCAGAAGACGACCTGCGGCAATAGTCAACCGTCAAGAACTGGAACCATGTCTCCTTGAGGAGTGGCAGCGTATTACCCCCAACGTAATCCGACGTCAGACGCCATCCTTGCGTCGTCGTGTTCAGGCGTGCATTAATACACACGTTATTAGGTCATGTTGAACAAATGTTGTGACAGTGATATTGTGAAACTTATCATTTTTTACCACCATGTGTCTTTGTGTCTCAGGGGGGCACGGGTGGCCCAGTCGTCTAAGGCGCCGCGATTCGCTGTGCAGAGTTCCGTCCCCTGGACACGCCAGAAACCTATGATCGTGGGTTCGAATCCCGGTTCACCCCGATTATGTTTCTAGGTTTGTCAGCACCATACCCGTGCTCGTGGGTTTCACCGAAGTGGTAAACGTCTAAGACCTGCATCACTTCTGGCTTTCCTCCCGTATTAAGCTGACACGCCGTGATATAACTGGAATAATGTTAAAAGCGGCGTTAAACCCAACTCACTCACTCACTTTGTGTCTTAGTCGTAAAGTTTCTGTTTGGATAACATGAGCAGTTCTACACATTATGTTAAAACACAACTATGAAATACAGTAAACTACGGTTATAACGAACTGAAAGGGACTACTAATTTTAGTTCGTTGTAACCGTAGTTCGTTATAAGCATATATACAGCATAACTACAACAAATAGTCGGGACCAAAAAATAAGTTCGTTATATCCGTCAGTTCGTTATAAGCGTGTTCGTTTTAACCGTAGTCTACTGTATAGACATACTGACTTTCTACATGCTTTTCTTTTTCTTTCATAGTCGTTCAAACTCTTGGTATATTTTCTTTTGGACATTAGTTTGCATGGTGCCCACGCCACCAGTAAGGATTGAGTATGGTTTTATGCCGCTTAAAGCAATATTCCAGCGATATTACGGCGGGGGACACCGTGAAAAGGCTTTACACATGGTACCATTGTGGAGAATTGAACCCGAGCCTCGGGCGTGACAAGCGAACACTTTAACCATTTGACTACCCAACCGCCGCCCCCAAGGCAACAAGGAGTAAGTAAATGAGTGAAGGTAGTTTAATGTGACAGTCAGTATTTCCCAGATGCCTGGAACAGTCATAACGATGCAAATCTTCAAATGACTCTCCAAATCTAGCCGAACATGAGTGTTTAATGCGAATTTATCTCATTATAATAATATAATCTTATAATAAAAATTCAAATTGATATGAACTAACAATATCTGTGTCTATATTTTAAAGATGAGATACCGCCCTTTAAGAGGCCTATATATACTCATGTACAATTGTTCCGTTACAGATGCATATTGTGATGTACTCGCACAAGTACTCCAACATCGACAACGCCCTGACTAAACGAAAAGGGTTATCTGTCCTCGGATTCTTTTTCAGGGTAAGAACCTTTGTTTGTTTGTTTGTTGTTAAACGCCACATTCAGCAATATTGTAGCTTTATGAAGGCGGTCTGTAAATAACCGAGTCTAGGCCAGAAAATCCAGTGATTGACATCATGAGCATCGATCTTCGCGATTGGGATACGATGACATGCATCCCGGATATTCGTGGGATAGATATTCCTAATATAGGAATGTGTAAGTGAGAATTGTTTTATGCAGCATGCAATCTTCCAACTACTCGCAGAGTGAGTGAGTTTGTTTTTACGCCGCTTTTTGCAATATTCCAGCAATACCACGGCGGGGGACACCAGAAATGGGCTTCACACATTGTACCCATGTCGGGAATCGAACCCGGTCTTTGGCGTGACGAGCGAACGCTTTAACCACTAGGCTACCCGACCGCCCTGATCAATTAAGAACGAGTGGGTTAAGGTTCACATAACTTCTTACAGTTTTGCTCTATAGTATCACTGCAAGGGCCATAAAGAATGCTCCGTGGTCTTATGGTAGAGCGTCCGCCCTGAGACCGGAAGGTCCGGGGTTCGATCCCCAGCCGCGTCATACCAAAAGACGTTAAAAGATGGTACTTGTTGTTACCCTGTTTGGCGCTCGGCATTAAGGGGCTAAAACAAGGACTGGTCGGCTCGGAGTCAGTATACTGTGTCTGAGTTGGGTATTCATGTTAAACTGCGACATGGTATCTCAGTGTGCTAGCACTATAAATCGGCATCAGTCCGGACTAGTACAAGCAGCCACACACACTCACATACACGTGCATGCACGTCGCTATATAAGTGCAATAATCCTGGACGCGACGTTAAACCCTATTTCACCTCACCTCACCATAAAGAATGCTCTGAACATATCGTGTCTTTATGGAGTCGAACCTATTATCCGGGCTGACCATTGAACGCTTTAACAACTGGGCTACCTTATTCCACCTGTTCGATGATGTCGTGTGTTGACTGTTTTTACTTTCAGGTGGGCAAAACAAATGCAAACTTCGATAAACTGCTGAATTATTTCGATCAAATTGAACACAGTGGTGAGTAAACAACCGTCTCTCGGTCATGTGACATTATGACTACCCACCAGGTAGCTGGTATCCCAGAATGACAAACTTGCAGACGAGGCCTCGTTGGGACTGGTCATTTATTACAGGGGTTTGCGGTATGTGGTGTGTGTGTGTATTGGGGGGTGGGGTGTATTGGGGGTTGGGTGGTTGGGCGTGTGTGTTGGGATATTGGGGGGTGTTGGGAGGGTTGGGAAGGTTGAGGGCGGGGTTGGGGGTGTTTGGGGAAGGGGGAGTATATATATATATATATACCACGTAAATTCTATTTTAGCGCTTTAGTGATGAGGATTTCAGCGCCATATAAATGCCATTAATTTTATTATTATTATTATTATTATTATTATTATTATTATTATTATTATCATTATATTATTATTATTATTATTATTAAATGTACCCTACATTACTTAAGTTTAATATTTTGATGGCGTCGACCGATGTACCAACTATTCGAAAACCTCTTTAGCTATCTTTACTTACAAAGCAATGCGATTTGTATAAACTACATTACGCCCTCTTACACTGTACAGGTTGTAATGTAGAATGGGCCTATAGCCTACACTAATTGTTGAAAAAAAGATTATTATTGAAAATTAAAATTAAAAAAAAAATACGTAAAGATGTAGACTGGAAACATCCTTGAGCTTTGATTAATCGATGAATAAAAACCTTTACTTTACCTCCAGAGGACACGTATTCTATACCGACGTTCCCTATCATGACACTGCTGCCGGAGGACTTTCACGGATTCTATCGCTATGAGGGCAGCTTAACCACTCCGCCGTGCTCGGAAACAGTGCTGTGGACGTTGTTTACAGAAACCATAGAGGTAGCCGAGGAACAGGTACGTTCATGTTACAGACTGAGAGAGCCAAAGCATATGAACCTTTAGCTGTAGTAGCTTGCAATACATGTTTATTCATAATACACATCAGTTTATGTAACTATTCAAGTTTAACCCATGTTCATACATAAAGCTTATTTTAGAAGATGAAAACGTAGATCAACATAAAATGTAACACCACTTAAAAAGTTACATTTAAAAAAAAATACAAGCTGGGGAATCATTGTCACATTGATGAGTATTTACTATTTCTGTCAGGTAAAGGCGTAGGGGGCTTGGTGTACCGACTGGTCTCCATACATAGTGGCAGAATATCATATCGAAAAGAAGCTAAACTCTACGAGTGAGTGAGTGAGTGAGTGATCGAGTGATTGAGTGAGCGAGTGAGTGCGTAAGTGAGTGCGCAGATGAGTCAGTGAGTGAGTCAGCGAGTGAGTGTGCTAGAGAGTGATTTAGTGAGTCAGTGAGTCAGCGAGTCAGTGAGTCAGTGAGTCAAGTCAGTGAGTGAGTCAGCGAGTCAGTAAGTCAGTCAGTGAGTGAGTCAGCGAGTCAGTGTGCAAGACAGTGATTCAGAAAGTCAGCGAGCGAGTGGATCAGCGAGTGAGTCTGCTAGAGAGTGAGTGAGTGAGCGAGCGAGCGGGTGAGTCAGTGAGTGAGTGCGTAAATGAGTCAGCGAGTGAGTCAGTGAGTCAGTGAGTGTGCTAGAGAGTGATTCAGTGAGTGAGTCAGCGACCGAGCGAGTGAGTGAGTGTGCTAGAGAGTGATTCAGTGAGTGAGTGAATGAATCAGAGAGTGAGTGAGTCAGCGAGTGAGTGAGTGAGTGAGTCAGTGACTCAGCTAGTGATGTTTTGACAGATCCTTTTCACTTCCCCATGCAATGTCACTTTATCAAAGATATATTTCTGTTCTATGCCATAATCGATGAAAAATACTTTATATTAATAGCATTAGAACGTGTTAATGAAAAACAGAACAGAGGGTTTGTGTGAGACTTAGAGAATCTCACACGAGTGTCTTTTGATATCAATATATCATCCATTTATTTATCATCCAACATCATTCTTCCAACTTTTGCAGTTTGTAGACAGTAATTAGCAGTGTCTTAAGTCTAAAAAGTACTGCTAACAGCTTCAGTAGCAGAGCTATTAGTGATGATGGTAACCAATGACGTCACAATGGTCTGCAAAACATTGTGATGCAATTTCATTGCAGCGATATCTACAATGCAGATATCGCTTGATCTCACCCAAGCGATATCTCCAGAGGGAGCGAGTTTGGGATGATAAAACCGTCACGCATATATCGTTTGTTATTCCAGTTGGAGAAATTCCGGCATATAAAGCGGACACATATAGGAGAGAGAGACCAGTATGTCACCGACGTCTTCCGGCCGCTTCAGCCCCGTAACAGCCGGGTCGTCACGACAAATTACGCCAACGCCATCTACAATGACGCCGACCGGATATCGTCTGCTTGGATCTATCTGCTTGTTCTGTTTGTCGGGATTATTGGCACCAGTATGTGATGATATTTTATGAAAAAGATTTTTTTTATACCATCCACATGAGGAATAATTTTATAGAAACCATTTAAAAAAGATTTGAAGCGACTGTGGCCTTATGTAGAAACGGAGTAAAACGACTTTTTATCACTATGAATTATGTGACGAAATGGATAATATTTATATATATTTTATTGCCTGTCTTCCGGTGTTGTTAATTATTATTGTTACTCAGTCAGTTTGATATCTTTTCTGCCTATTTAATTTATATAAATATACGTATTCATATATATGTATGACTTATAAAACAGAGCTCTCTATGCGGTGTTTTTTTCAAATAGAAACATCATTTGATTAGATTTGTTTGTTTGTTGTTTAACGCCACACTCAGCAATATTCCAGCTATATGTAAATAATCGAATCTGGGCCAGACGATCCAGTTATTGACATCATGAGCTCGATCAACGAAATTGGGATACGATGACATGCATCAACCAAGTCAGCGAGCCTGACCACACGATCCTGTTAGTCGTCTCTTACGACAGGCATGGATTGCTGAAGACCAATTCAAACCCGGAATCTTCAGGGGAAACATTTGATTAGAGAGGAACAATGGTCAAATCCCATGTCTCCTTAAGGGATTCCGGCGGTCGGGTAGCCTAGTGGTTAAAGCGCTCGCTCGTCACGCCGAACACCCGGGTTCGATTCCCGACATGGGCACAATGTGTGAAGCCCATTTCTGGTGTCCGCCGCCGTGATATTGCTGGAATATTGCTAAAAGCGGCGTAAAACCATACTCACTTACTTTAGGGATTCCGGGTTAGAATTGAACCCCAGCAACCTGTGCTTGTCACATGAGGCGACTTATTGGGTGGGGTGGTCAGGCCCGATCACGTGGTTGATTATGTGTCATCGTTCCCAGACGGAGTATGATTTTGCTCACAATATCAATCTCTGGTTTGTCTGGAACTGGATTGGATATTTACGGGTTTCCGTCTTATAGATGGAACATTGTGCTATACACACTACGCAAGGTTACCTTCTGTAAGATATTAGTGTCAATGGATTCCAAAACGCTTCAACAGACCAGGCAGGAACAAATCAATTTTCGGCCGCTTGTCGTTTTCGACTTTTACGACATGCAGTTCTTCGCTGAACATTTTTTTCATCGTCGTTTGTCGTTAACCTTTAAAACAAGAGTGCTCGGAGAGCACAACATCCCCCGCATGATTTTTTTAAATGAGTTTATATTTTCTTTGTATGAAATAACAACAGTAGATGGCACTGCATTTGAAACAAATTGTGCAGAACATTTTGTTGAGAGTAATCCAGTCTGAATGCTAATGCCATTAGGATGTAGCTCAGCCACAAAAGCCTTATACAAGGAAACTAACTATAGTTAGATATTGTGATATTTTCACAACAGAGACTAAATGACATTGTTTTATAATGGGAGTTACCTGAGGCAAAGTTGTACCTGTATCAGCTGACAGTAGTAACTCTGTTAAAATAAATCAAATTTATAACGACTGCGATATGTGTATCAATAACACATGTTGTGTGTAGAGCGGCATGTGTTAAGAGCGTCAGGGATATTCCCTGAAAAATGTAGGAGTTGACATCACAAAAACAGTACCCTCTCTCACAGTTGTGCAAATCGAGATTCATAAACCAAGGGCAGTAACTCTCTCAACATGAAAAGAAATGAAACGTGACTTAGAGATGGATATATTAAACATGTGCACATTTTAACTGTAGGAGGAGTTGATTTCACAAGCTTAGTACCCTCTCTCACAATTAGGCAAATGAAGCTCCGTAAAACAGGGGCAGTAACTCTGTCAAAATTAGTCGAAATGAAACGGGACTGCGATATGCGTATCATCAACATGTCGACATCTTGTGTGTAGAGTTTCAGGGATATTCTCTGGAAACTGTAGGAGGAGTTGATTTCACAAGCTTAGTACCCTCTGTGGGACGGACGGACAGACAGACGGACGGACTGCGCCACGACATAATCCCCCTTCGGCCATTCTGGCCCGGCGGGGGATAAAAATTAGACCTATCTTACAATATTTATTAGGCGTTGCAGTCTTTGTGACCATCACCATCTCTGCTCAATATACCCAATATCTCACTTCCCTTTGTTCTGCAGCCTGAAATATATTTAAAAAATATATATTTTGAATTTTCTGGTCGTTTTACAGGCATTAATTACAAAAGGGACAATGGCAGCTTTGTCAAGTAATGAGACACCTAATAACCTCTCATAACTGTGTGTTGTATCAATCATAATCATAATCATAATCAATGGGACTGGCCGCCATGTTGTTGATATTGCCAACGTATTATTGAGGTTGGTTTGTAACTCGCATTCTGATTGGTCCGTTAGACCTAGTCGCATAGCCAATCAGATCGGCAAATCGAAATCAAGGGCAGGTAATTTGCGATTGCGAGAACCACAGGAATGGATCCAGGAGTTAGTGTAGGTTGACGGAGTTGCTGGCCTTGGAGATATAGAGGATGCGATTAACATCAAGCTGAATGCAGAAATAGGGTAACATCGGTTTATTCAGGTCAGTCAAATTTTAATAATCGAACGAACGCACGTGCAGCGCAGAGCTGTAAGGATCAAGGCGCCGTTGTCATGGGTCCGAGTCTGGATTATGGTTCAAAGGTTTGAGTTGATCTTCAGCAACCTATGCTTGTCGTAAGAGGCGACTAATGGGATCGGGTGGTCAGGCTCGCTGACTTGGTTGATGCATGTCATCGTATCCCAATTTCGTGGATCGAGCTCATGATGTCAATCACTGGATTGTCTGGTCCTGACTCGATTATTTACAAACCGTCGTCATATAGCTGGAATATTGCTAAGTGCGGCGTTAGACAACAAACAAACAAACAAACACAAATACAACGCAGCGTAAGATTAAACCTCGGTCAAATAAATAAGTGTACAGGCACATGGTGCAGTCATAACATCGACATCATATCGAGTACAAGAAAGTCTTGAAAACAAATGTGAATCTTTTTAAATATGGTCCTGGACTACGAATTGAGTCCTGTGTTTTACAGATGTTTGGCGATCCTGGCGTTTGCTGCCGATAAAGAAAGAATGAACGCGATCTTGTTTTAAATACCATTTGTAACCCAGAACAGTTTGTTTATGAGTCTGATTATTGATTTCACACGCTACCTGTGTTTACCTGCGTTTAAGCACAATATTGTGAAGTGTGAAGGACAGATATAAATTGCATGTGTGTTTTCGAAATATTCATGTTTTTTGTTAAACCGTAGACACGTTATTCGCCCTAGACAAGTTCAGATCCGCAAACCGACTAATTACAAAGCTCTACAGTATGACAGTTAATTGGTAATACGTACATGAACGTTTTACTAAAGGTTGTAACTTAATTACACCTGAGTTAACACGCTAACCACCTCAGATAAATCCACGATTAGATCATATATAAACACTAACAACAACAACAACAACAACAACAACAACAACAACAACAACAACAATAATAATAATACAAGTACTTGTATTGCACTGGTCGGTGTTTTCGCAAAGTGCTAACATTACTACCCCGGCAAATGGTTCAGCGGGCCTTCGATTTTCATTCTCAGCTCCCTGGGGAGTAAACATTCCAAGCTACCTTGTCAGGCGCCAGAAAATTAATACTCACATTGCTATCATATCCTACCGGGTACCCATTTTCACTGCTGGTTTAAACACAGTCACTTGCCACAGGAGACACCACTAGAGCTACATGTGCTTCAGTGTTGGGTAGGACCGAAGCCGCACAAATACTTTTTGAAACATCTCAACCTTTTTGACAAAGTCTAGCCCCACCTCTACATTTGCCTTCGTTATAAGTCAAACATATGCGGTGTTTCCAATATTCATTCTGAATGAACATGAACATGACCAGACCCTACAGAATAAATAATTATAAAAAGAATCCACCCCAAGTATAGAACGATTTAGCAAGTCTAGCCTAAAATTAAGCATGGTCAAGGGCTTCATTCGGATTTGATGTTGTATATTGTAGATATATTCTTTTGAATAATTTAACTTTATATCAGAGACTATATGTAGGTCTACTGATACCGGCCAAAACGAGTTTCTGAAACTACACAGAGCTTGTTTGGGCCCTTATCCTACAATGTTTGTTTGCTTGTTTGTTGTTTTACGCCGCACACAAAAATTCAAGTTATATGACGGCGGTCTGTAAATAATCGAGTTTAGACCAGACAATCCAGTGATTGACATCATGTGCATCGATCTACATCGTCTTTCACTGCTTGTGGTACGTCACATTAGGCTGAATAATATCGTCTGTGAAAATGGTCCCGGATATTACCTTGTAGCCCCAGGCATACAATCCTTACTAGCAGGATTCCATATTGGAACTTGATTCAATAGTTTCAGCAGTTCACGTGACGATCACATTACTCAACATAATCGCACGGCAGTTGTGGCCCTTAAATATACGTTGTTTCATATGAAATTGTACATCGTATATATTTTTACCATATACAGCTTGACAGTAAGTGTTGCGAACCACATGCTAAGGGATCATTCGGTCAGTGGTTCACATTGAGATCATGCAATGTCCCAATAGCCTAGTGGTAAAAGCGTTCGCTCGTCACGCCGAACACCCGGGTTCGATTCCCGACATGGGTACAATGTGTGCAGCCCATTGCTGGTGTCCCCCGCCGTGATGTTGCTGAAATATTGCTAAAAGCGGCGTAAAACCATACTCACTCCCCATTCCATTTCTGCCCGAGGTTCTCATTTGTGACCCACTCGTGTTATTCAGGGACAAGCCGAATAGCGACTTGCAGGTTACGGAAAGGGGCGAGTGGTGACGAATGCGAGGTTCAATGTAGGTGATGAAATATGCCGAGCAAACCCGAATGACGTATAATTTGAAGACCGTTTCGGAGCAGCTCACCCCGTTTCACCCCGTCATTTCTGTTGCAAAACAGATTGTACAAATATTTCATGAGTGTTTATTACAACCGAATATATTACAACCATTTTACGGACATATAACAGAATCATGATACTAGTATATCAGCGTAACACAATAACAGTAACATTGGTTTGTCTGTAAACGGAGCATGGTATAAAAGAGTATATTATAGATTAATTATACAGGAATCAACCGTATTATACATGTTATACAGGTTATGTACTATATTGACATTGATACTTAAGTGCTTAGGGTGCATTATTCGGTTACATAAAAAGTGGGCCGGTGTGATAGTCTAATGGTCAAAGCGTTCGCCTGTCACGCCGAAGGCCCGGTTCGAGTCCGCAGATGGGTACATTGCATGAGGCCTATTTACCATGTCCTCCGCCGTGACGTTGCTAGTATGTTGCAAAAGGTGGCGCAAAACAATACTTACTCACTTATTATGGGCTGGAATGTGTTCATCTTCCCGAGACAAGGGAATTAGCTGTCTATGAAAGTCCAGTTTCCACCCTTGCCGAACTAGGCTGGTATTATGGAATTACATTTTGGCTGGACTAACGAGTCTCTGCATAGTCCAATCAAAATCGCGCAACGAAATTGAAATCCGGTTCGTAAACTGTCGTACAGATTTCGGTTGATTGAAGGATTTGCAAAGCATGTACACCGTCAACTCGTCAGCAGATGTTCCAAGTCTGTTCACATTTTTAATCAAGGTGAGGTAGGACCCGTTTTATCACAATAAAGATCTTGATTATCGATCGTCTTGGCTTGGCGCCGCCATTTTGAGTGAAACAAATGCAAGTGATACGGGAGGTGGAATCTGGTTGGTCCATAGGAGAGGCTTATAAGGGACATAACTCGTAATAACCACTGGTGCCCCTACGATCGAGCCCAGGAATTCCAGCCTAATTCGGCAAGGGTGGACTTTTACAGTCAGTTAACTTCCTTGCCTCGAGAAGATGGAATGTGTTAGTATCGGTCTTTGTAAACTTTGTTCATTACAGAACCAGTACACCGACACACACACACATGACATTGAAAATTACCCGTGAAGATTCCGGGTTAGAATTGGACTTTAGCAACCCATGCTTGTCGTAGGAGGCGACTAACGGGATCGGGTGGTCAGGCTTGCTGACTTGGTTGATGCGTGTCATCATATCCCAATTGCCTAGATCGCTGCCCATGATGTCAATCACTGGATTGTCTGGTCCAGATTCGATTATTCAATCTACCGACAGAAGTTTTATTATGAGAAAAGTGAATGCCGAAACAAATATATTTTAGAAGAAGAGACCTAACGTGTAAATGCGTACTTCGAAACGATTTTATTATATAATACAAATTATAAAATAATATCTATAGAAATGTTGTGAATATATAACAGCACGTATTAACAAAAAGCACAAACATATCTGATGTGATTTCGAGGTGAGGTGAGGTGAGGTGAGGTAAGGTGAGGTGAGGTGAGGTGAGGTGAGGTTTAACGTCTCGTCCAAGATCATTGCACATATATAGCGACGTGCATGCACGTGTGTGTGGCTGCTTATACTAGTCCGGACTAATGCCGATTTTATAGTGCTAGGGATACCATGCTGCCTTGATGCCTAGGGCCAGGCAGGGCAACAACAAATACCATCTTTTGGAACGTCTTTTTGGTATGACGCGACCCCGGACCTTTTGCTCTCCGTATGAACGCTCTACCACTAGACCAAGGAGCCGGTTAAACAAATTTGAATATACATTAAGTGTTCTGTGTTCTGATCAAGATTTTATATAAAAACGAATGCTTATTTTTAAATGAGCCTCTTAAAAAACTTATGTCTAATTTTGAAAAAGATAGTTTACCAATTCAGCTGCTGTATAAGCATACGTATACCATCACTGTAAACGACTGACAATTTATTACATTTAACTCAAAACAGTCAAATTTAATAAAATGCAAGTTCATGAAACGTCTGTAAAATCAAGACATATGGACGTTTTGGTCGAGTTGCTCGTTCGGCATGTTAACACAAGAAACGCTTGTACTGGATTAACGTTCAAAACAGATTGATCTAATCTCATTCAAAATATATTTTCATGAATATGTCTTAATTAGACCATCAATACCCACAAATCTTAATGAAAATGTGATTATTAAAATTCACAACACTTTATGATAATATGATTATTAGAATTATCAACATTACATGAAAACATGAACATCAAAATACACAAATAATAATGAATATATGAGCAATAGAAATCACAAAAGTTGATGGTTAAAGATGTACACTATACTACTCGCGAAGTGAGCAAAACACATGGGGTAGACTGGCAAAGGTTGACATCTGGGGATGGGGGTGGGTGGAGCACAACCACGCCCCCCCCCCCCACCCACCCCCGTCCCCCCACCCCCCTGTATTATCTGGATCCACTAGTGTAGAGTATGATACAGATAGTGTGATATGCATTGGTTACATTTCTATTCATTAAATTAATTTTAAAACATATTTAATTAAATTAACATCCCAGTTCTCACGTAGAGTGTGTGTAATACGATGAAACTTCTACACTTATGCGCCCAATCATGGACACATTCATTGTCTAAGTGCAACGCTATCATCAGTATAATACACATCTGCATCACTTTGCTCAGGCCAGCATCGTATCACATTTATATTTTTTTCTGGTTTGAGAACCTTTTCTAGAATGGTACATAAATTACAGAATTTCATGTAGGCAAGGTATATGATAAAACGAATTTGTTAAGAGTTACCTGACCTTGATATATGCTACTAAAAACTTAAAGAACCTCCGATCCTTTTTATAGTACCATGACATATTTACTATAGTGATGTGAAAGAATCGGGTGATCCTTAACCTAGTTTGAGTAGTATATATTAACAAGAAAAATCCTTTACGCGCGGTATGGTGCACTGAATTTTCGGCATTATCCTTTCACATAATATCGCATAATCATGATTTTTATCAAGGTTATAAAAATATGCATGTCTTTGTCACAGCTTCCAAAGGTCGTCCTGTTTATCAGATGTTACTCGCTTGAAGCGAAGACAGTAGTTTGTTGATGTCCTTTGACACATCTATCCTTGTTCCTGATGCAAGCGCAGCCGCCATGTTTGCCCACGATGGCCACGCCAACATCATCATCAACCACAGCGGGTTGTCGAAGTCAACGTCCGTCACAGTGCTGATGACTCTGACATCCTCAACGTCGATCACGTGTATCTCGTTCCTACCAGAATTCAAAAGGAAAGCAAGATGGAGGTAACGTGACACACCAACCTCGTTCTGGGCAATGGGCGTGTCTTCAAGCAGTTGGTTGTCGTAGACGACCCTGAGGCACAGCTGCTGAAGATGGTGAGAACAGGAAGCCAAGTTGACGCTGAGTCCGCTCGGCTGGCTCCAGACAGAATCTACAGGGGAGTCAGTGAGACACACCTCAAAGAGCATCTTGTTGTCTTGAATCAACATCTTGGGATTGTACTTCACCTTAACCTGGTACATGGCTTGTTGTCCGTTTCTCATCAACAGCGGTTTGGAGGTCATCACGTGACGGTCAGCCTGTATACGGCAACCGCTGTTGAACAAAGGCGGTTCTGGTCTGGTGTTGGTGATCACAGGCCCGGATGTAGTGACAGTCCGGTTTGCGGTGCTGGTGTCCCATTCCAAGTTTGGGCCTTGAATAGAAACTCTCCTATATTGCTCTTTCATACACCATACATTTAAACTAGGTACAGTTAAACTGGATACCATGAATATATTCCGAACGAAGAGCGAACATTGAGTTAGGCCCCTTTCCGGGGCAAGGGGGTTAACTAACTGTAAAAGTCCAGTTTCCATTCTTGACGAACTAGGCTGCAATTATGACGTTATAATGTGGCTGGACCAGCGCGTTTATGCATAGTCCATTCAAAATCGCGTAACGAAATGGATATCCATTCGTAAACAATATGGCTTTCAGCGTGCAGATTTTGGTCGACTGCAGGATTTGCAAAAGAGGTGTACCGTCAACTGGGCGTCAAGAGATATTTTCCAAATTTTTTTTAATGTTTTTAATGAAGGGGCTCACGTGATTTGATACACTTCGCGAGGTAAGACGCGTTTTATTACCATATATATCCTGATTATCGATCCGATCGTCTTGTTTGAAGCAAATGCAAGCGATATGAGAGGTGGAATCTGATTGGTCAGTAGGAGGGACTAGAAGGGACATAACTCGTAGAAGCCACTAGTGGCGCTACTATCAAGCCCAGAAATTCCAGCCTAGTTCGGCAAGGGCGGAAACTGGACTGTTAAAGTCTCGGGAAGATGTAAGTTAGGAGTATAGTCTCGTGCAAAAACACCCAACACGGCATACCAACAAACAGTCCCTATAACATTCCGGGTTTGAATTGGTCCCAAGCAACCTATGCTGGTCAAGAGGCTGCGTAATGGTTCTGGTATCAAACACAGTGGCTTGGTGGACAGCGTGTCATTTTACCCCGACGGCGTACGTAGTTATTATACCTATCACGGGTTTGTCTGACTCGATTATTTACAGGTACCCGTGATACAACCGGAATGTGGCTGACATTAGCGTTAAACAACAAACAAACAAACAAACAACCAGGCAGTGTTGTTCCACAACTCCAATATGACACAAACGTCAACATGATTGACTGGTATTTTTTGATAGCAATGGGAACGCTTATTGTCACCATGGTTCTATATTGTTTGATATGGTGTAGATCTATTAAGTAACAACTAGATGTAATAAAACAAATTATACTCACAAAAGAGAGTTCGATGTTTGCTAGCAGTCTTCAAGACAACAACCTGGTCTCCAAGCGAGCCTGAAAAAACATAAAGATATTGTGTTCATTAAAACTGAGAAAGTTATAATCACATCTCCAACAAAGGCAATATACACCAATGTACTGACACTTAGAGGTGTTCAGATAACGACATGCTCAACACGGCTATATTCATACAGACTGAAACTCCGTTAAATCGGTAACAATTTTGTAGGTGAGGTGAAATGGGGTCTAGCGTCGCGTTTAAGATTATTGCACTTATTTTGCGAGTGCATACATGCGTGCGTGCGTGAGTGAGTGAGTGAGTGCGCGGTTGTACTAGTCCGGATTAATTCTGGTTATATAGTACTAAGACACCATGCCAGAGTTTAACATGGATCCACTCACACATTTGACTGCCTCCTATACGTACTTTTTTTTATCCCCTTCATGCCTAGCGCCAGGGAAACAACAAATTTCACGTCTTTTAGTATGACGAGGCCTGAGATCTAACCACCGACAGATCTTTCCAGGCAGTCACTGTATCCACTAGACCATGGAGGCGATCCTCATATCCATCGAAAGGATGAACATTTCCCATAAGCGTAGCGAATTCGAGATCGATATCGCTTTTTGCGACTCTCAATGCTAATTGATCAGTTGAAGCGATAAGGTGTCAATAGATTTCATTGTTGAAAACAATACGATATGACGTCATCCATTGTTGAGGACGTGACATATTAATAACATTACGTCATCTGAACAATAAACTGATTGCGGCGAGGTTTATCTGAAGGGTAGCTCTTCATACATATGTCTTCTTGTCAGTCAGTAATATACATGTATAGAATAACCTACTCTAAACTCGGAACTATGAATTATTTGTCCCTCGTAAATGAATGCTGTATTTCGTTCTCCAGCGTCTCTGAGCTTACAACGTTCAGTTCCCTGTGACAGATGATCCGGAACTCCGGGTAACACGTTGGTTATATTCTCATATTGCACACACAGGGATCGTTGATCCGGGCAGTTTCACCAGACACGTTACCGTCCTGATGAACATGGTAATGTCACTATCGGTCTCACAGGTCTGGAAGTGTTGCTCCAATAAACAAAATTACACTTACTATGAAACCTACTGTGAGCATGCACCAGTATCGCCAATACCACTGAATATGACCTAGTTTTCACCCGTGAAGATCAGGGTAGAATAGGTCTTCAGCAACCCATGCTTGCCATAAAAGGCGACTATGCTTGTCGTAAGAGGCGACTAACGGGATCGGGTGACCGGATTGATGCATGTCATCGTATCCCAATTGCGTAAAAAAAAGATCAATGCTCATGATATTAATCACTGGATTGTCTGGTCCAGTCTCGATTATTTACAGACCGCCGCCATATGGCTGGAATATTGCTGAGTGCGGCGTTTAACAAAAAAAACAAAAAAACAAACAAACATTACCTGGTTTGAATGCCATAGCATAAATGATGTAACATCCTGACACCAACTCACATGTTTGTTCACTGTGTGCTCTGCTGTGGGAAAGAAAGCCAACATCTCCATTCGACACTACAAAAGAGTATAAAATATGATAAAAGTATGGAATAAAAAGTGACAACACAGTGTTTTATAGAGTCCTGACATCACGGTGTTCTACTGTACAACCTAGTGTCCTGACATCACGGTGTTTTACTGTACAACCTAGTGTCCTGGCATCACGGTGATTATTGTACAACCTAGTGTCCTGACATCACGGTGTATTATTGTACAACCTAGTGTCCTGACATCACGGTGTATTATTATACAACCTAGTGTCCTGACATCACTATGTATTATTGTACAACCTAGTGTCCTGACATCACGGTGTCTTATTGTACAACCTAGTGTCCTGACATCACGGTGTATTATTGTACAACCTAGTGTCCTGACATCACGGTGTATTATTGTACAACCTAGTGTCCTGACATCACGGTGTATTATTATACAACCTAGTGTCCTGACATCACTATGTATTATTGTACAACCTGGTGTCCTGACATCACGGTGTATTATTGTACAACCTAGTGTCCTGACATCACTATGTATTATTGTACAACCTAGTGTCCTGACATCACGGTGTATTATTATACAACCTAGTGTCCTGGCATCACGGTGTATTATTGTACAACCTAGTGTCCTGACATCACGGTGTATTATTGTACAACCTAGTGTCCTGGCATCACGGTGTATTATTGTACAACCTAGTGTCCTGACATCACGGTGTATTATTGTACAACCTAGTGTCCTGGCATCACGGTGTTTTATTGTACAACCTAGTGTCCTGGCATCACGGTGTATTATTATACAACCTAGTGTCCTGACATCACGGTGTATTATTGTACAACCTAGTGTCCTGACATCACGGTGTATTATTGCCCAACCTAGTGCCCTGACATCACGGTGTATTATTGTACAACCTAGTGTCCTGACATCACGGTGTTTCATTGTACAACCTAGTGTCCTGACATCACGGTGTATTATTGTACAACCTAGAGTCCTAACATCACGGTGTATTATTGTACAACCTTGTGTCCTGACATCACGGTGTATTATTGTACAACCTAGTGTCCTGACATCACGGTGTATTATTGTACAACCTAGTGTCCTGACATCACGGTGTATTATTGTACAACCTAGTGTCCTGACATCACGGTGTATTATTGTACAACCTAGTGTCCTGACATTACTATGTATTATTGTACAACCTAGTGTCCTGACATCACGGTGTATTATTGTACAACCTAGTGTCCTGACATCACGGTGTATTATTGTACAACCTAGTGTCCTGACATCACGGTGAATTATTGTACAACCTAGTGTCCTGACATCACGGTGTAAATTGTACAACCTAGTGTCCTGGCATCATGGTGTATTATTGTACAACCTAGTGTCCTGACATCACGGTGTATTATTGTACAACCTAGTGTCCTGACATCACGGTGTATTATTGTACAACCTAGTGTCCTGGCATCACGGTGTATTATTGTACAACCTAGTGTCCTGACATCACGGTGTATTATTGTACAACCTAGTGTCCTGGCATCACGGTGTATTATTGTACAACCTAGAGTCCTGACATCACGGTGTATTATTGTACAACCTAGTGTCCTGGCATCACGGTGTTTTACTGTACAACCTAGTGTCCTGGCATCACGGTGTATTATTATACAACCTAGTGTCCTGACATCACGGTGTATTATTGTACAACCTAGTGTCCTGGCATCACGGTGTATTATTGCCCAACCTAGTGCCCTGACATCACGGTGTATTATTGTACAACCTAGTGTCCTGACATCACGGTGTTTCATTGTACAACCTAGTGTCCTGACATCACGGTGTATTATTGTACAACCTAGAGTCCTGACATCACTATGTATTATTGTACAACCTAGTGTCCTGACATCACGGTGTATTATTGTACAACCTAGTGTCCTGACATTACTATGTATTATTGTACAACCTAGTGTCCTGACATCACGGTGTATTATTGTACAACCTAGTGTCCTGACATCACGGTGTATTATTGTACAACCTAGTGTCCTGACATCACGGTGAATTATTGTACAACCTAGTGTCCTGACATCACGGTGTAAATTGTACAACCTAGTGTCCTGGCATCACGGTGTATTATTGTACAACCTAGTGTCCTGACATCACGGTGTATTATTGTACAACCTAGTGTCCTGACATCACGGTGTATTATTGTACAGCCTAGTGTCCTGACATCACGGTGTAAATTGTACAACCTAGTGTCCTGACATCACGGTGTACTATTGTACAACCTAGTGTCCTGACATCACGGTGTATTATTGTACAACCTAGTGTCCTGACATCACGGTGAATTATTGTACAACCTAGTGTCCTGACATCACGGTGTAAATTGTACAACCTAGTGTCCTGGCATCACGGTGTATTATTGTACAACCTAGTGTCCTGACATCACGGTGTATTATTGTACAACCTAGTGTCCTGACATCACGGTGTATTATTGTACAACCTAGTGTCCTGACATCACGGTGTACTATTGTACAACCTAGTGTCCTGACATCACGGTGTACTATTGTACAACCTAGTGTCCTGACATCACGGTGTACTATTGTACAAGCTCGTGTCGGCGCCCCACTTGTTGCTAAAAGTAGCGTAAAACAAAAATCGCAGTTATTTGAAAGTACACTATTCCAGCAACATGTGTATATAAGACGCCAACGCCTGACAGTTACCAGTCTCGATTATCAACCACAACATATTCCAATGGGCGTAAAGGCAAACCAGTGATGAAACCTCCATCACTGTATCTAACGGATACCGCATGGCGGCCAGTAAGTAATCAACTATCGACCATACAAACCACTGATAGGAAGTTTGATCAACAATGACAAGCAATCAACAAAGTTATTAAGCCCGGCCTACCGAATAATTTCGTCGACTCTTTCAACAACCATTGGTTATTGGGGACCACCTCTCCGTAGAGATAGGTTTCTGGTGTGCCCAAGGGACGCAACTCTGCACAGCGAATCGCAGCTCCTTCGACGACTGGGCCACCCGTGGCCCCGTCTCCTGCTTGTGTAAGACGGGGTAGGATGGTCATATTTCCTGACTTGGTTGATGCATGCTATCGTATTGAATTTGCGTACATCGATGCTCATGATATCAATCACTGTATTGTCTGGTCCAAATACGATTATTTACAGACCGCCGACATCTAGCTTGAAAATTGCTGAGTGCGACGTTAAACCAAAAAAAAACACACTCCCAAAAACAAACAAACAAACAACAAAAACAACAATAACAAAAAAACTAACAAACAATCAAACAAACAAACAAACAAACAAACAAACAAACTGCGGGCTACTTCTATGGCGGGTACAGGGCACCTGCCTTGTGGGATACTGATAGGGTCCAGGGATATTGCGTTGTAGATGACGGCGTCTGGAACTCCCCAGGGCTTTTCCGCCGGCGTGAAGGTGATGGACCGGACCAGCCCAGCTGTCTGGAGGATGGAGAAGAGATGCTGGGTGTTCGCGGGCACAAAGCAGACCCCCTTCCGGGCAAAATCTACATCCTTTGCGGTTTCTTGGAGTAATGAGATAATAGCAGCCGGTGAATCCTGGAACAGAAACTTGAAGTTTTATCTTTGAAAACTGCTCATCGTATATGTGTAAATATATACATCATGTTTTGTTTAGTTAAGGTATTTCTAGAAGTTGAGATATCTGAAAAATATATAAAATGTGCTTTATGTCATTGATACTAGTATGTTAAGTCATACCAGAATTAGTTTTTACCGAAAAGTGACATGGTCATCTGGAGAATTGTAAAGAGTGACTGAGTATGGTTTTACGCCGCTTTTAGCAATATTCCAGCAATATCACGGCGGGGGACACCAGAAATAAGCTTCACACATAGTACCCATGTCGGGAATGGAACCCGGGTCTTCGGAGTGACGTACGAACGCTTTAAGAACTATCACATCGATGTGTTACATAGGTGATAAAAAGTCCGATAGACAGTATCACGATCCGATTTGTTATTCAGCAGTAATTATAATTTTAAGCTCTGTACATCGATGCGATGCCATCTTATTAAAACCTTACTCTCCCCAAACGTTTTGAAAGAAGGTACCCGATGTATGAGTCCCATGTAACCAACTATGGCTGCAAATTATCTGGCACATTGTGCTAAATGGGGCAGTTCACTCACGCCAGAAACCTATGATTGTGGCTTCGAATCCCAGTTCGCCCCGATTACATTTCTAGGTTTGTCAGCATCATACCCGTGCTCGTGGGTTTCACCAAAATGGTAATTGTTCGGACTTCCTCCCACATTAAGTTGACACGCGGTGATATAACGGGAATACTGTTAAAAGCGGTGCAAAAACCCAACTCACACACTCACTATATGTATGAAACCTCGACCATTTAAAAAATGACATTCTTATAAAGGGATTATTATTTGCTTCCGTATAGTTCCAATACGAAAACGATAATAATCCATATGTATTTATGTCCCCCTTACGTGGGAACGGGTGGCTTAGTCGTCTGTGCAGAGTTGCGTCCCTTTGATTGTGACAGAAACCTATGATGTATTAACTATACAACTAATATATACTAGTTCATGCTATGTCACTGGACCACCTCTGTGGTCTAGTGGTAGAGCGTCTGTCCGGAGAGCGAAAGGTACGACGCTCGGCATTAAGGGACTAACAAGGACTGGTCGGCATTAGTCCGGACTATAACAAGCAGCCACACAACGTGCATGCACGTCGCTACAGGACAAGTGCAATAATCTTGAACGCGACGTTTAACCCCATTTCACCTCATCTCACCTATACAAGGGGGGCACGGGTGTTCCAGTCGTCTAAGGCGCCGCGATTCGCTGTGCAGAGTTGCGTCCCTTGGGAACGCCAGAAACCTATGATTGTGGGTTCCAATCCCGGTTCGCCCCGATTATGTTTCTAGGTTTGTCAGCGCCATACCCGTGCTCGTGGGTTTTACGTCTGAAGTGGTAAACGTCTGAGACCTGCATTACTTCGGGCTTTCCTCCTACAGCAAGCTGACACGCCGTGATATAACTGGAATACTGTTAAAAGTGGCGTTAAACCCAACTCACTCACTCACTCACTCACTCACCCTATACAACTGAATCTGTTCTTAGCGGCATAAAATCAAACTCACTCATACCTACCTTACGACCCTTTGATATGTTCTGTGATAACTTCTTAATCTTTTCGTTGATGCCGTGATGAGAAGCCTTGGCATATTTGACAGTACTGGCGTGTTGGTCCGCCCTCAGCTCCACCTGAGACAAGAGGAACTTCCTCCTCTCTTGCAGCTCCTTTAGCAGGTCGTCAAAACATTTATTGATATCTCCCATGGCGCTCTTCCGGGACTGACCTATGTTCTTCAGGACATCATCCAACTGCTTCATCCGAGCCATCACCCCTTCCCCCTTCTCCTTAAGCTGACCCAGGAGGTTCATTGACTGGAGGCTAAGACTTCTGGACAATGTCTCCGAACGGATGGCACGTTGCTGTTTGATTGCGTCAATGGAGATGACGTCGTGGTTGATGGGAAGTTTGTTCATTGAATGAGTGCTCAGACAGGACTGACAAAGCAGATCGCTACACTGACAGCATTTTGCGATGGCAGGATTGTTGAAAGAGCAGAACGTGCACGTGAGGGGTGACGTGGTGTTCTGTGAGAGAAGCTTGATCACAAGGGGATCAATTGGCAGATTTGAAACCTCTTTGTGTTCAGATGTTTCCTTTTGACACAGGGGACAGATGAGGCGGCCATTGGTTTGACAGGAAGTGAGACAAGGCTCACATACGGTCTCTGAACAACAGGGCATGCGCCGAGGAACACGTGACTTCCGGTCATACTGTTTTAAACACGTATGGCACTCAGTGAGCAGGTTCTTGATGTCTGTAGTCTCTGACATTGCCTCCTGTAACAAAACAGAAGCAAATATAAAACGTCAGTGGAAGAGAAAATACAGTGTCGATTCTCCGCCGAAATAGATTCCATTGGACGTTCAAAGCAAAATAACTTTGAAAATTATATGAATGGATCACTGAAAATCAATGATGACACCAGGTGTTCGCGATAAGCCTAAACATGTCCTGCCCCACCGTTGGAAGGAATAATCAGGAATCAGGGAATAATATTTGTCACCGCGTCTCATTCTACTGTTCGCAGACTCATCTATCGTCACCCCCCACCCATGAATACATACGACCGCGTTACAGTGGCTAGTATTGGGGAAGTGGGGTAGCCTAGTGGTTAAAGGGCTCGCTCGTCACGCTGAAGACCCGGGTTCGATTCCCCACATGGGTACAAATTGCGAAGCCCATTGCTGGTGTCCCACGCCTTGGTATTGCTGGAATATTGCTAAAAGCGGCGTAAAACCATACTGACTCACGCACTCTGGCTGTTATGAACTTGTTCCAGCGAGAGGGAAGTCAGCGAGTGCTAAGACCAGCGAGTCTTCAGATTACAAACGGTACTTTTCTCATGCAACATGTTCTACAGTTTTTCAGCCATATACTCTACACATCGCTCTATTCATGCACGTGGAGGGCTCGTTTGACTTACCCAGTGATACACGGTCTAATTTCATTGCGCAACTAAAACTGGACACGCCTCTACGCCGCACAACGCCTATGTATTCACAAAGAACGATTATGTTTTTGTTTGATGTGTAATGCCGCACTCAGCGATATTCCAGTTATATGATAGCGGTCTGTAAATAATCGAGTCTGGACTAGACAATCCAGTGATTGACATCATGAGCATCGATCTACGCAATCGGGATACGATGACATGCATCAACCAAGTCAGCGAGTCTGACCACCCTATCCCGTTAGCTGCCTCTTACGATAATCATTGACGCCTTTTACGACAAGCATGGGTTGCGGAAGACCTATTCTACCCCGGATCTCCACGGGTCGAAGCCTAAACAAACAGAAGTACTGACGGGTGTGATGCAGGTTCCGTATGTTACACACATCAATAACCCGTGTAAGTTTAATACCCGTGGTTGAGCGTCCACCCGAAGAGTGGAAGGTCCGGGGTTCGATCCCCGGCCGCGTCATACCAGACGTTAAAAGATGGTACTTGCTGTTACCCTGTCTGGTGCTCGGCTAAAACAAGGACTGGTCGGCTTGGAGTCAGTATACTATGTCTGAGTGGGGTATTCATGTTAAACTGCGTCATGGTATCTCAGTAGGCTAGCACAATAAATCGGCATTAATCACACACACACACACACACACACACACACACACACACACACACACACACACACACACACACACACACACACACACACACACACACACACACACACACACACACACACACACATTTCACCTCACCTCCAAAATCCGTGTCATACTATACCGTGGTGATGATAATCTTACACCACCCACAACAGATAGCTTCACTGCAGACCCAAGTTAGTTGGCCTTATAAGATAACAGTGAAACCATACACCACCAAATACCTATCCTTTAGTTAGGTACTATGAATATGTACGACAGTATACTTAGGGGATGGTGGGGTGTAGGACGCGGGATGGACGACACAACCAGGAGTTACTATATTTGTAGTGAGTGAGTGACTGAGTTGGATTTAGCACCGCTTTTACAGTACATTGTAGTTCAGTTATATAACGGCTTGTTAGCTTCTGTATCACGGCTTGTTAGCTTCTGTGGGAGGAAATCCTGAAATGATGCAGGTCTCAAATATATTAATAAAATATACAATACCACTTTTTAAGAACATTGTAAATGGTACATGCACACTACATTTAAAGAGGGGGGGGGGGGGGGGGGGGGGGGGGGGGTCCCTTGGGCATGCGAGAAACCTATGATTATGGGTTCGAATCCCGGTTCGCCCCGATTATGTTTCTAGGTTTGTCAGCACCATACCCGTGCTCGTGGGTTTCACCGAAGTGGTAAACGTCCGAGACCTGCATCACTTCGGGCTTTCCTCCCACATTAAGCTGACACGTCGTGATATAACTGAAATACTGTTAAACGCGGCGTTTAACCCAACTCACTCACTCACTCACTCACATTTAAAGGTCATTTTAAAATTGATTAGAGTGTGAAAACGTTGTCCATGGGATTAGATCCTATAACGCGTCTGTAATTACACACTTTGCTTGAAAAGTATAAAATTCTCATATCTAGATTCGTGTCATCGGGCATGGCGAAACTGATAGTTCATTTGTCATACATTACGCGTGATCAATACTTACCGGAACATTTAGTGTTACGTCATACATTCTGATAACCAGGTGGGTTAAGTTATCACCATGACGTCATTGCCATTCAGAGTGACATCATATCATTCCAGAGTGAGACATTCACGTTCTACGGACAATTACTGATAACTTCTGTATTTCCCAATGAAGATAATCATGATGTGTGTGTTTAGGTGTTACTTGTTATTTGATGCGCAGAAATGTTATCCCCGCCAGTTCCAAATGAAATTACCGGGCATAAAATACTGAATTACAACCGAAAATTTGTGAACACATATCTCCTAATTGACATACGATGTATATATGTTATAACTCTAGAATGTTAAATGGTAGGTCCCTAAATTGATATACCAGTAACTGGAATACTACTCATAGCGCTATTGACCCGTGAAGATCCAGTTGAGAATTGGTCTTCAGCAATCCATGCCTGTCATAAGAGGCGACTAATGGGATCGGATGGTTAGGCTCGCTGACTTGGTGCTTGTCATCGTATTCCAAATGCGTTAGTCGATGCTCATGATGTCAATCCCTAGATAGTCTGATCCAGACTCGAATATTTACAGACCGCCGTCCTACAGCTGGATTATTTCCGAGTGCGGTGTTAATCAACATACAAACAAATCATTTATAGCAGTGTCAAATGGTTTTGCAGATGAATAGTAAAGATAATATTTATCATTGACAGCTTCCTTGATATTTTGCCATCAGGACAGTCACAATTAACATACACCAAGCCACACACTGTGCCAAAATAGAGAGTCAGAGCTTAATTCTCTAAATTTTGGGGGTTTCAACATGTCTACATGTTTTCCATCCTCAATTTCTTACGATAGTTTATGATTAATTTCATGCATCTTCTTACTGAAATTATTTGAGGATGTCAACATTTCCATAAGTGTATGAAGGGGTGTGGGCATCTCAAACTCAGGATTAAGGCCCTGGAATATTTCTGTGTGCAGCGTTAAACAACAAACAAACAAACAAACAATTAAGCAAACAAGCAAGGCGTTAGTAAACTCAGCCCATACACTCAGGGGAATCTCAAGCTGTTTATGATCAAACTATTAAAACACATTGCTCGTTTGTGTCTTTTCCCTTGTTGAACACAATGACAATGACAAATTGTCTTCAGTATTTCTGGCATCATGGCCCATAGTGGCCCTGGTACGAAATGCAGCACTCCGTAGTCTAGTGGTAGAGCGTCCGCCCGGAGAGCGGAAGGTCCGGGGTTCGATACCCGGCCGCGCCATACCAAAATACGCTTAAAGATGGTACTTGTTGGGAGCCTTATGTGGCATGACAATGAACAGTTTCCAATGCCTTTGTAAAATGACAACATGTGACTATCGAGTTCCAAAATTTCATATTTGTATCTATGATATTACATTAAATGTATCGACTTTATTAGGTACAATAAATTTATTAAAAATCTACCTGTGCGTTTCTTTTTTTGAAGAGTGTAAGTAAGGTATGTAACGCCCAGCCACAGGGCTTATGAGACACGGTGAAAACATATAAAAACAAGAGTGTATATACATGTGTCACTAGATAGGTATATTTTTTTTCGTGTAGCTGAAGGGACAGTCAGATACCAGCGCTGTCCTGATGAGCCTGTCCGTGTCAGTTACTGTTGACATGGGACTCAAGGTTATCGCACGGTTTAAGTATCTCTACGATGTCAGTATCACGTCGCTCTCATCGAAAAAATAAGAGTCATCATCTTCCGAATAATGACAGTGCAGAAAACGTATTCCAAACGGCAACGTCATGGAAAAATCGATTATCTGCCCCAAAAATCCATTGAGCGTACAAAGCAAAATAGCGATGGATATTATTTAAATGGAACACAGACAATCAGTGATGACACCAGGTGTTCGCAAAAATCATACAACACCAATGTAACAACACAAATATCCTAGAAAGCATAAGAAAATGTGATGCACTTTTTTGTTTCAACCAAAATCTCAGAAGGTCTTTTTGATATCCGAAAACAGTGAATATGAAATAATATTTATACTGTCTCCTGCTCACCTTAGGATTTAATATGTCCTCTTGAAAAGTCGCAAGCTTCGATTCTTCAAAATCGCCTTTGGTGTCGTCTTGTGTGGTTTAGATGTAAGGATTCATCTGCTGTCAGTATCAACTGTTGTGGATGTCGACTTTCGGTGATGTCATCTATTGTGGATGTCGTCAGCTGTCGGTGTTGACGGTTACGAACTTTGATACACACCCTGTGTATCCACCATTTGGTGTCGATGTTATTGGGTGAAAATATATTTATATTTGATCGTACGCCTATTTTTTGTGCCTGTTGTAGTAGATGGTGCCTGCCAACTGGTATCACCGACAGTGTATGTCTTTTGCTGTGGATGTCAGCTGTTGTGGATGTCGTCTGCTGTAGATGTCAGCTGTTGTGGATGCCGTGTGCTGTCGCGCTAAGCTGTTGTGGATGTCGTCTCTTGTCAATGTCAGCTGTGGATGTTGTCGTCTGCTATCGATGTAAGGTGTTGTAGATGTCGTCTGCTGTTGATGTCAGCTGCTGTGGATGTCGTCTGCTGGCGATGTAAGCTGCTGTCGATGTCAGCAGTTGTGAATGTCGTCTGCTAGCTCGTTAACCTTGTGTGGAAGATGTCGGTCGGTCATTACGGTCCTGTCAGTAGTGCGTCGTGTGCAACACTCCACGTTGTCAATTTAACCATAGAACGCGATCACACAAATATGTAAGTTGTAGAAAGTTATATTTTCATTCAGATAAGGCCTGACGTGATCTGCGTGGACATTGGAGGACAGTAACAGAAGCACGCGACATAAAGAGAGATAGCAGACCTCATGGGGTGTCACAAAACATGTCACTCATACCTATTAAAGACGCACGGCACTCTGAGAAAAAAAGTCTAGTTAATTCTACTAACTTAATGAGTAACAGCGGCCAGAATCTGCAGTGTTCGAAATAGACATCGACCCGTAGGCCGACAGATTTTTTCTCGGGCTGATAGTTTAATCAAGTAATTTTTATTAAGCATTATTAAGTAATGTGATTAGCATCACTTTCATATTTATAAACAGTAGGATTGGAGTGAGTGAGTGAGTATGGTTTTACGCCGCTTTTAGCAATATTCCAGCAATATCACGGCGGGGGACACCAGAAATTGGCTTCACACATTGTACCCATGTCGGGAATCGAACCCGGGTCTTCGGCGTGACGAGCGAACGCTTTAACCACTAGGCTACCCGACCGCCCCCAGTAGGATTGGACCTTTCAAATGGTGTATGACATGTAGTCGCGGAGATGTTTCACAAACTGATAATTTCCTGATAAATGTAGGCTTCATCTATCACCACCATGTCTCAGGGAGCTCGGTGTGATAGCAGTGAAAGCTTCAATTTATATTGCAAGAGTATGTCTCCCTGCTCAGCTAAAATGTTTGGGCCTACGCTTTTCCCAAAAGGCCTACAGTATTTGAAATGTGCTGGCACTTAAGGATCTCATTTACTCTGCTGAGTTTCAGACACTCTGCCAGAAGGTTCGCGAATTTACTATCCACTCTGATAGATTGCACGAGGCACCGGTGGAATGAAGGGCTATCTCACACCGAATAAATTTTCATTCCTTAGAATGAGGCCCTCGTTTACTCGTTAAAAGCTAAAAAATAATATGTATGTTTTGTTGTCATACTGGAAGCAATTAAATTAACCTTTCAGGTTAAGATATATATCCTTGTTCGGGTCTCTTTATGTCCTTTAATCACCGTCAGAATGTATTTATAATGTGCAAGTGATTGATAAAATGCTACTTTAGGGTCCCACGACATTATGAAGAGTCGCGTACCATGCATTGTAAACGTCAGCTCGCGACGGAGCTTGGCACACGTGCACCAGTGGCAGAGAACGTATTCCTCGTTTGTTAAGTTTGCCAGTATACAACAAGATTTGTTTATTTTATTTACCTCTCAATTACGTTTTCGAAGTGTTGTGTTAATATTCTTAAAATGCCACTGAAAATCATTATATGTTATATTTCATTGTTTTTGTCATTTACTTGTTTTTTCACAAATTGTTAATAGCAGCTGTCAACAGGGATCACAACATGACCAAGAAACGAGCCTTTGTGTTGTAAAACTTACTACAAGCTTAGTAAATATACTATTGCAGTTAGTAAATTTTGATAAGACCACCCACACTAGTCTAATTTTAGCAAATAGTTACTAACTGGTTAGTAAAATTTCATCACAAGTGAGTGACACAAATAGAGTGGACAGTGAAACTAGAAACTATTTTTGTCAGTGCACAGTTTTTGGATCCTCGATTATCCAGTGTATAAAATAAATAAAAGCGTAAAAAACTCTTTCCATATTCATAAGAAATCTCTGCTAAAAGCAGAGTCGATTTTACGGTTCCGACTATATCATGAGCATGTGTTTAGGAATCCCTATAAATAGTCATGATGCCAGGTGTTTGCGAAACATTAAGAGTATCCTTCTCCAGCGGTGGCACTCGCCATAAACACACACAAAGCCAAGTCAATGTTACACCTGAAAACATACGGGAACATCTGGTATATATCAAAATAGGGAATTGCATCGGACATACTTTTGGCCACTGATGGTCACATTTGGAAAGGGTCCGCCACGTGTTTACCATCAAACTTTTTGAAAGCTTTACTGAGGCCTTGAAAACTGTAACCTTGATCAAACAAAATATGAAACATATACCTCCATTCTGTTATGACATAAAGCCTTGGCCCATTCACCACCGATTCTAGTTTTGTCAGTACGTTTTAGACGACCCGGCGCTAAATATAACCACCCAATCAAATTACTACTCCCGTGATCGTTCGACATTCTGCACGAGTAAGTGAGTATGGTTTTTACGCCGCTTTTAGCAATATTCCAGCAATATCACAGTGGGGGACAACAGAAATGGGCTTCACACGTTGTACCCATGTCGGGAATCGTACCCATGTCGGGAATCGAACGCTTTAACCACTAGGCTACCCGACCGCCCCTAATTCTGCACGAAGGTAGAGATAGGCTCAGTTCGTATCGGTGTAGGTGGTGACGTCTCTCCCGAAACGAAGGGAATGGCAAGTGGATCCACGGCATTTATCCTAATAGAATGGCGATAAGTACACTGTATAATTGAGGATGAGTTATTGAGTTATTTGAGCGTTAGTATCGGCCCACAATTCCAGACTACACAAAGGAATCAGTCCATTGATACCATACAAACTTGATGCGCACTTCACAGATGTATTAACAGACGCTAATATTTCTGAATTGAAATATAAAATCTTAATTAATTCTTAATGACTTTTTGCAGAGAGGATATAGACTTATCTGTAACTAGCATGATTATTATCCTTCAACATTAAATAATGTTATGTATATACAAATAATGAAAAACATATACAAACTGCCTGGCAAAAAATAATATACACTTGAAACTTGGGTTTGACCAACAAATTACATTCGTTATCAAAACTTTGCCAGGCTGAAAACAGTCATCGAAACACTGCTCATTTAAGTCCAAAAACACAATTATGATACTCGTACACCCCCCACCCCCACCCCTCCTCCCCCACCACCCAAAATTTTTTATCCACCATCAAACATGGGTGTGTACTTTCTTTTCCCTGCAGTATATATACGTCGTGTTTTCGACAACAAATACACATGAAGGAAAGTTAAGTAGTACCGCGTCCTTATTTTTATTTATCCCGAACAATCATGTGTCGTTTAGAAACATCTCCATGTGACACTGATCTCATGTTGTTAAATGTATAAGATACTGCTAATATCTGATGAGACGTTGGTAGAAGAACTCTGTACATGCTTCACTAGATGGCCACAGGTACTACGTCATATCATATGATGCAAAGAAGCAGGGGTAGCAAATATAAGGATAGTCAAATAACTAGTACCATGGAACAAATATGCCATTAGGTAATCGATTTGGATTCTGTATTTCAATATGAGTACGTCAGTTTGTAAACAAAAACAAATGTAGTTGAGATATTTCGTCACACAAAAAATACAAGATACAAGATATAACTAAAAAATAACTATTTCATATGAAAAGGGTAAGGGCAAGGGCCATGAATGTTTCCGGGATTATTTTTGTAGTGAAGACTGAGCACGCATTTAATAAAAACTATCCCCAACAGTATTCATGATCCCAAACATTTTTTTAGTGTAGGCTAGCGTTTGTAATACAATCCTGAGTAAGTTATCCATGAGTTAGTACACCGTTGTTGATGTCTTTGACACATTTGACGCATTGGTCCGCCTGGTGCCACCAATTATCTTTGTCATGAAATGGTCGAGCAATATTCCAGCTACAACACAGCTGAGGATGATGGACATGATATTCTGTCATTGTACCCATGTGGGAAATCAAACCGGGGTCTTCGGGGGGATGGACGGACGCTTTAACCACACGCATACCCCACCACCAGGTAATGGCTGTTAACGAAAGCTATAAACATTTGCATAAATAATAACCGTTTCATTTGTTTACCTTTTTATTTGGTTCGTGAATACACATAGCTAATTTTATGCCACTAACATCAAACATAGTTCATATCTTTACTGAACAAAAAGAAATGTTTGGGATCATAAATAGTTTTGGAGATATTATTTTGTAGTTTCATAAAAAAAATGTCCCCAAAAATATCCACGATCCTAAACTTTTTTTGTTCAGAAAATATACGAACGACCCAAGAAATAAAGGCAGTTTCATGAAATGTAAATACAAACTGCAGTTTGTAAATAACGCTGTACATTCTACTTTTATAAGATAAGGAAGCATTATACAAAGATGTCTGACCTGAAAGCGTATGTAATCGAACAACGTTATTGATAACATAAAACAATACAATGTTTAACAACTTCATATCTTTTGTTGTAAACAACATGCTTCAATTTCTATTGAAATATATATTGCTATATGAAAATATATAATATATATTATTATAATATAGATTCATCATGTAATCTTTTTAAACGTAATTCAAGAATGCCGATTTTCAATGAGCAAATCGTTGTTTCGTTCATGAAAATGTCTTATTTTCGTGTGTTTTCGGGTAATTTATTGTAAGGGTAGTTCATGATATAGACATTATGGATCATTACGAACACGTGCCACCTCTGATTTTAAGCTGCACCTACTGTTTACTCATTGCTTTGCTGCTGATATATGATAACACTATGTATGAAGGTAACACACCCCGTTTGTCCAAAGGTTGGTTGGTTGTTGGTTGTTTTGTTGTTTAAAGCTGCACTCAGCAATATTCTAGCTATGTGACGGCGGTCTGTAAATAATCGAGTCTGGACCAGACAATCCAGTGATCAATATCATGAGCAACGACCCACGCAATTGGGATCAATGACATGCATCAACCAAGTCAGCGAGCCTGACCACCCGATCCCGTTAGACGCCTTTTACGACAAGCACAGTCGCCTTTAACGGCAAGCATGGGTTTTCATATGAACAAGGAAAGGGTTTTCTCACGTTTATTTTAAAACCTCGATCGCTATGATCCTGTCGCAAAGGATTTCATCCAGTTTGAACCAGATCGCAAACGGAGATCAAGAGGACGATGGAATGTATGTGTTCCCAAAATTAATTGAAACGGTTTTAGGTTCATGTATAAAATAAGAAAATTGTCCACTGGGTGTCCTAATAAATGAATTGCGTGGTCAAAAAGCTGCTTGGTTGAATAGACATTCTGACTTAGTGGTACCGAGCGTGTATTATACAATGGCAACCATTTGAGAAGGTTTCGTATCATAGAACTAATAGATGACGGTTTTTGATCAACACTGAAAACGTCACATATCTGGAGTGAAGATGTGGCAGAAGGTGACCGTGAACCGTGTAACTTGCTCGCAACATGGCAGTGTTGTGGAACGGCTTCGTGATTCATTCATTACTCAGGGACGTGAGTAACTTATACATGTCTTTTGTGACGTCGACTCTTGTCCCCGATATCATAGCTACCGCCATGTTGGCCCATGACGGCCACGACAGCATCGACATCAACCACAGAGGCCTGTCCATGTCCACGTCAGTTACGGTGCTGATCACTTTGTCATCCTCAACGTCGATTACGTGGATTTCGTTTTTGACTGTGTTCAGCAGAAAACATAAATGCAGACCACGTGACACACCAACCTCGTTCTGAGCAATGGGCATGTCTTCAAGAAGCTTGTTGTCATAGACGACCCTGAGACACAGCTGCTGCTGGTGGTCGGCGCAAGAGGCCACGTTGATGCTGAGACCATTTGGCTGGCTCCAGGCAGATTCGATGGGGGTTTCGGTGAGGGATGCTTCAAACAACATCTTGTTCTCCTGCAGCAGCATCTTCAACGTGTAGCTCAGCTTCATCTGGAACATAACACGTTGGTCATTTCCCAGCAGGAGGGGTCTGGATGCCATGACATGCCTCTCTGCTTGAACTCGACACCCGCTGTTCGTTAGGGGGTGTTCGGGTCTGGCGTTGGTGATCACTGTTCCGGAGGTCGTTACTGTCTTGCTGGCAGTGCTGGTGTCCCACTCTAGGTAAGGGCCTAAAATATAACGTCCAACTGGTAGGTGCATTGGCAGAATGTTCAACTTTCACTTACATGATTTAATTAAAACCCATTTTATTCAGCAATGAAATTGGGGCACGGGTGGCCCACTCGTTTAATGAGGCGGAACGCGCTGTGCAGGGTTAGCAAAAACATATGATCGTGGGTTCAAATCCATGATTATGTCTCTTATTGTGTCAACACCATAATGTTGATAATGGTCTAAGACATTCATGACTTCGGACTTTCCTCCTACATCAAGCCGTGTTATAACTTACATTATGTTCTAAAAGACTCACTCACTCACTCACTCACTCACTCACTCACTCACTCACTCACTCACTCACTCACACAATCAATAATGAATTTATTGTGTCCGATATCAGAGTAAGCCTTCTCGTGTTGTAAAGAGTGAATGTGAATATGAACAGAAATCTCCACGGTGATTCAAATGAAATAGAACCAAGCCTTTATTTGAGGAATAATATTTTTAGCATGTTCAGTCTTTGCTAATAATACTCACAACTGACTGTTTGAGGGGAACGTTCCGTCTCCAAGACGACAATCTTGTCTCCAAGGGAACCTGGACAAAGGAAATACGGAAGCTACATACACAGAAAACACACCTAATTCTATCTAAATAAAGAGCTACAAGAGAGATAAGAATTATATTGATGATCATCATAACTTATCAATGAGACGGTCACATACATTGTGGACTTGTGGACTCGCGCATTAAGTCAGGAAACCTGTAGTCAATAGAGTCGCTTTAACAACACAGAAGTCCTACTTAAAAAAGATAAAGGTCAGTGTGGACGTCTCATACTTATGGGGTATGTAGGGGTGATAGGAGTGTGTGGGTGATGGGGGTAAGGGTGGGGGTCAGTGTGTGGGTGGCGGAGAGATTCGGATTCTTTAACATGGTTGATTACGTGTTGACTTGAGAACGTTGGACGTTGCAAGCAATGCCAAACAATATTTTGTCTGGTCCAGACTCGAGTATACACAGGCTGCCGTGATATAGCTGGACTGCTTTTGGCAGTGGCTTCAAGAGACGACTGACGGGATTGGGTAGTCAGGTTCGCTGACTTGGTTTATGCAGGTCTTCGTATCCCAAAATCGTAGGTCGATGCTCATGATGTCAATAACTGGATTGTCTGATCCAGACGCCATTATTTACAGACCTCCGTCCTGGAATATTGCTGAGTGCAGAATTAAACAACATCTGGCCAAGATGGCGACTTACATGTCTGTTCATTCCTCATGGTGGCGTGGCAGACAACCCCGGTATCTCCATCGTTCCCTGTCGAAAGTGGAAGGATAATGTTAACTTTGGGGAAACTGATCTGCAATATATATATAATTGCATATTGTATTATTTCCGACTATGCTGCTGATGCTATGTCATTCAGAACATCACCACATATTGGACCGGGAACATCCTTGCAATAACAATTATTCTTTCACTTTTCATTTTCAATGACATATTTTTTATATTGCTTTTTACTACTATAACCAATATACTTTCCTATACAGCAATATTCTAGTACGATCGGTGACGCTAGGAACGTGGTTAAGGCGTTCGCTCGCCTTGCCCCCTTGGGGATTCCGTGTTAGAACAGGTCCACAGCAACCTGTGATGTTAGCAAGAGGCGACCGTATGGGTATTTGTTCAGACATTTACGTGTCATCCACGGCGTGCATCTTTGCTAAATAACGATCACTAGATTTTCGGGACCTGACCCGATTATTTACAGAACGCTCTCCCATAGCTGAAATATTGCTTAGAGCGGCGCTGAACACCAAACAAACAAATGGCCACGTCGATGACCCACTATGATTACTATCATTGCTTCACTCTACCTCTATCATTTCTATGACTGCATCATTCCACCACCGCCAAACCCCATGACTGAGATCATTGCTTCACTCTACCTCTATCACTTCTATGACTGCATCATTCCACCACCGCCAAACCCCATGACTGAGATCATTGCTTCACAGTACCTCTATCACTTCTATGACTGCATCATTCCACCACTGCCAAACCCCATGACTGAGATCATTGCTTCACTCTACCTCTATCACTTCTATGACTGCATCATTCCACCACTGCCTCACCGAATGACTGAGATCATTGCTTCACTCTACCTCTATCACTTCTATGACTGCATCATTCCACCACTGCCTCACCCCATGACTGAGATCATTGCTTCACTCTACCTCTATCACTTCTATGACTGCATCATTCCACCACTGCCACATCCCATGACTGAGATCATTGCTTCACTCTACCTCTATCACTTCTATGACTGCATCATTCCACCACTGCCTCACCCAATGACTGAGATCATTGCTTCACTCTACCTCTATCACTTCTATGACTGCATCATTCCACCACTGCCTCACCCAATGACTGAGATCATTGCTTCACTCTACCTCTATCACTTCTATGACTGCATCATTCCACCACCGCCTCACCCCATGACTGAGATCATTGCTTCACTCTACCTCTATCACTTCTATGACTGCATCATTCCACCACCGCCTCACCCCATGACTGAGATCATTGCTTCACTCTACCTCTATCACTTCTATGACTGCATCATTCCACCACTGCCTCACCCCATGATGAGATCATTGCTTCACTCTACCTCTATCACTTCTATGACTGCATCATTCCACCACTGCCACACCCCATGACTGAGATCATTGCTTCACTCTACCTCTATCACTTCTATGACTGCATCATTCCACCACCGCCACACCCCATGACTGAGATCATTGCTTCACTCTACCTCTATCACTTCTATGACTGCATCATTCCACCACTGCCTCACCCCATGACTGAGATCATTGCTTCACTCTTCCACTACCAGATACAGTTTTAATACAAGTCCGGTTCTACTTACTCTGGATAAAAGAATCACTGTGGAGTAATGCCCCTTGGGCGTGCCAGGATTCAAATACCAATATCGCCCTGTTAATGTTTCTAGATACGTCAGCACCGTACCTGAACATGAGTACCGCACCGAGAACAAACTTCAAAGACCTGCATCAGCCCAGACATCCCTCACACATCAAGCTGATACACCAGAACTGGGTCACCATATGGTCGCAATGTGGCTGAAATAATGCCGATGCGACGTTAAATGTAAAAAAAGTTAACCACTCATTATAAATGAAGTACTGAGTGTTCAAAGTGAATTCCAACCAGACCACACACTCTTCATCAATTACTGCTACCACAGATATTGCTGAAACTGCAAACAAGGATATACTGTAAATCGTGAAACTAATGCGTCTCCAAAAGAATGCGACCACTGACCCCTAGCCAAAAATGCGACTCAATATGAATGCGACCCCCCCCCCCCCCCCCCCCTTCAAGAATCAGTGGATCTATATGTAAAGAAAGTGACTTCTGTCAGGTATACAGGAGAATCCTCACCTTAATCCAACCTGACCTTAATCCAATCACACACCAAAGATCACTCGCATTTTTCGCATTTAATTCACGCTCGCGTTAATTTCACGATTTACAGTATACATGAGTCCTCACCATCATACCCATCCGCAGCCTCTACGTGGATGTTGTTGTACATGACAGCATCAGGTACACCTTCGGGCTTGTCTGCTGGGAGGAAGGTGACAGTCCGGACTAGCCCTGTAGTCTTGATGAGGGACGATATGTGCTCAGCGTTTAAGGTGACGAAGCTGACACCTTTCCGGGTAAACTCCACATCTTCTGGATACTCGGCGAGAAGGTCCCATATGTCAGAGGAGGAAAGGCTCTGTTTTTTAACAAATGTTTCTCAAATTACTACGATAGAACATGCAATATTGACACCCTTCGTTTCAAACATCTTCCGGATACTTAGCCAGGTCCTGGTGACAGCGGAATAATAGCTTCTTTTTTTTCTAAGCACTTGCAGCATCGCAACCCACTAATCATTTCAGATACTGTGTAGACAGCTTGGTGCAAAAAACATACTGATTAATGACATTCAACTTCGTAAAATACTGATTTTAACATCGTATGTACTTCATCTTCTGTCAGGGCAAAACATACACTGCGCATGAAGCTGCAGAGGACCCCATAGCATCAAGCCCTATCATGTAATGTTTGGTGTGTGTAAGATGTTTTCAGCTATCTTCCAGCATTATCTCTCATTTGTAAACGCAAAGCAACGAAACGCAAGATCTAACTGAAGCAGGCATCATAGCTGTAAGTGTGAGACGCCAAAGGACGAAACTATTGATTGTATACTGAACCTCTCTCCACCTCTAGCATCCATAAACAAATACAATGAATCGAAAATTCCTATTGAACCGCCACAGATACTAACCTTCCGACTTCTGCTGTTCTTGGTGACTTTCTTGATCCTCCCCTGCAGACCATTTCTTGACTCGATGACTCGTGTAAGAATGGTCTCTTCCTCATCAGCCCGTTCCTCCACCTGTGAGATCAACAAGCTCTTCCTCTGCTGCATCTCTGTGGCCAGGTTATCAAAGTACATATTGATGTCCTCCTTCGCCCTCCTCCTTGACAGGGCAATGTTCTTCTGCAACTCCTGAAGCTCCTCCATCCGACTCCGCAGACTCTCGTCCTTCTCCTTCAGCTGACTCAGGAGGTTCATAGACTGGACACTCAGGGTCCGAGACAGGCTTCCAGGTCCGTTCATCCGGTGGTCCCTGATGTCCTCAAACATGATGACACTGTGGTCCTTCAGTAATTTGTTCTTCGAGTGGGTTCTCAAGCAGGCCTGGCAAAGAAGAACGCTGCAGTGGCCACACTTAGCTATTGCTGTGTTGTTCAAGGGGCAGTAGGTACATGGTAGGTGATGACTTTTATTGACGTTCATCTGGGATAGCATTTTCAAGATGAGTTGTTCCACGGGGAGGGTCTGGACGCCTTTGTAGCCGCTGTGCTGTCGGTGGCACAGTGGGCACGTGAGACGCCCGTTGGAGTAGAGCGGCGCCAGGCATGGTTCGCACACGGCTTCAACACAACACGGCATTCGACGGGGAACACGGTAGCTTTCGTCAAACGGCTTTGAGCAGACAGGACAGGATGTGAGAACATCCTTCATGTCCGTTACTAGGGAGATCTCAGACATTGTGACCTGAAACACCGAAGGTTTCAGATATGATCAGTACTTTATTGAAGATAAGAATATGCATTAGCTTCCTTTCACAAGAGATTCCTTACGTGTGTCTATGCGGGTCAATGCGTGTCAATTAATACGTTGGGTGAGTATTGGTTTCCGCAGCTTTTCGTAATATTCCAGCAATATCACGGCTGGGGACATCAGAAATGGGCTGCACACATTGTATCCATTTGGGGAATCGAACCCGGGTCTTTGGCGTGACAAGCGAACAGCTTAATTATCATAAGAAAACCATGGTAACTACAATTCTAACCTGGAACTAGGTGGAACGTAAATTCTAACCCGCAATTAGTGGGACCAATAATACTAACCCGGGACTAGGTGGGATCTATAATTCTAACCTGGAACTAGGTGGGACCTATAATTCTAACCCGGAACTAGGTGGGACCAATAATACTAACCAGGAACTAAGTGGGACCAATAATTCTAACCTGGAACTAGGTCGGACCAATAATTCTAACCCGGAACTAGGTCGGACCAATAATACTAACCTGGAACTAGGTGGAACGTAAATTCTAACCTGGAACTAGGTCGGACCAATAATTCTAACCTGGAACTAGGTGGAACGTAAATTATAACCCGGAACTAGGTGGGACCAATAATACTAACCCGGAACTAGGTGGGACCACTTATAATAACCTGGAACTAGGTGGAACGTATAATTCTAACCTGGAACTAGGTGGAACATATAATTCTCACCTGGAACTAGGTGGGACCTATAAGTCTAACCTGGAACTAGGCGGAACGTATAATTTTAAACTGGAACTAGGTGGGACCTATAATTCTAACCCGGAACTATTTGGGACCTATAATTCTAACCCGGAACTAGGTGGGACCAATAATACTAACCCGGAACTAGGTGGGACCAATAATAATAACCTGGAACTAGGTGGAACGTATAATTCTAACCTGGAACTAGGTGGAACGTATAATTCTAACCTGGAACTAGGGGGGACCTATAATTCTTACCTGGAACTAGGTGGGACCTATAATTCTAACCCGGAACTAGGTGGGACCAATAATACTAACCCGGAACTAAGTGTTACCATTAATTCTAACCTGGAACTAGGTCTGACCAATAATTCTAACCCGGAACTAGGTGGGACCAATAATACTAACCTGGAACTAGGTGGGACCTATAATTCTAACCCGGAACTAGGTGGGACCAATAATACTAACCCGGAACTAGGTGGGACCAATAATAATAACCTGGAACTAGGTGGAACGTATAATTCTAACCTGGAACTAGGTGGGACCAATAATTCTAACCTGGAACTAGGTGGGACCTATAAGTCTAACCTGGAACTAGGCGGAACGTATAATTTTAAACTGGAACTAGGTGGGACCTATAATTCTAACCCGGAACTATTTGGGACCTATAATTCTAACCCGGAACTAGGTGGGACCAATAATACTAACCCGGAACTAGGTGGGACCAATAATAATAACCTGGAACTAGGTGGAACGTATAATTCTAACCTGGAACTAGGTGGAACGTATAATTCTAACCTGGAATTAGGTGGGACCTATAATTCTTACCTGGAACTAGGTGGGACCTATAATTCTAACCCGGAACTAGGTGGGACCAATAATACTAACCCGGAACTAAGTGGTACCATTAATTCTAACCTGGAACTAGGTCTGACCAATAATTCTAACCCGGAACTAGGTGGGACCAATAATACTAACCTGGAACTAGGTGGGACCTATAATTCTAACCCGGAACTAGGTGGGACCAATAATACTAACCCGGAACTAGGTGGGACCAATAATAATAACCTGGAACTAGGTGGAACGTATAATTCTAACCTGGAACTAGGTGGAACGTATAATTCTAACCTGGAACTAGGTGGGACCTATAATTCTTACCTGGAACTAGGTGGGACCTATAATTCTAACCCGGAACTAGGTGGGACCAATAATACTAACCCGGAACTAAGTGGTACCATTAATTCTAACCTGGAACTAGGTCTGACCAATAATTCTAACCCGGAACTAGGTGGGACCAATAATACTAACCTGGAACTAGGTGGGACCTATAATTCTAACCCGGAACTAGGTGGGACCAATAATACTAACCCGGAACTAGGTGGGACCAATAATAATAACCTGGAACTAGGTGGAACGTATAATTCTAACCTGGAACTAGGTGGAACGTATAATTTTAACCTGGAACTAGGTGGAACGTAAATTCTAACCTGGAACTAGGTGGGACCTATAATTCTAACCCGGAACTAGGTGGGACCAATAATTCTAACCCGTAACTAGGTGGGACCATTAATACTAACCCGGAACTAAGTGGGACCAATAATACTAACCTGGAAATAGGTCGGACCAATAATTCTAACCCGGAACTAGGTCGGACCAATAATTCTAACCCGGAACTAGGTTGGACCAATAATACTAACCTGGAACTAGCTGGGACCAATAATTCTAACCTGGAACTAGGTGGGACCAATAATACTAACCTGGAACTAGGTGGGACCAATAATTCTAACCTGGAACTATGTGGGACCAATAATTCTAACCCGGAACTAGGTGGGACCAATAATACTAACCCGGAACTACGTAACCTTGCTGAATAAACATAATTAAAAAAAATGATAAAAGCATTGGGTACTAGACACCTATTTTCCTTTGTATTCCCCGTTGGGGAACCTGCAGAATGTATAGCTAATGTTGCTAGTAATCACAGCCACGTGCTATTTATTAAATGTGATAATAATTTGCATGAAACAAAATAGTTTGGGGAGAAATAGAAAAAACTATCACGAAGCTTTTCCTATGATACTGAAGCGGTAAGGCCCAATACAGGCGTTTTCATCCGCCTACAGCAAAACGCGTTATCTACAGGGCTCTCCTGACCCCAATCTCTGACATACTTACGATAGTTAAACAAACAGAAACGAAACATTCCACCAGATAAGCTATGCAGTTAACACGACGTGAAAGAAACTGTGACAGAAAGCGCACTCGTTCAACACATTTCAATATACAGTAAACTACGGTTATAACGAACACGCTTATAACGAACTGACGGATATGACGAACCTAATTTGCTAGATACATACGGTACATATGATTATAACGAACTACGGTTATAACGCACTAAAGTTAGTAGCCCATTTGAGTTCGTTATAACCGTAGTCTACTGTATACGGTTCTTGGGAGTGCGGACTGGCAATGTTTCGAAGTGTGTAAGAAGAGAAACTCTTGTTTAGATAAAGTTTTGCGCTTATCCTTATTTACTTTCACCCTTCCAAAATAGGATGACCTTTCATTGTGTGTTACCACTATGTAACTGTTAAATTATGCAAGACGCGGTGCATATTGCTTGCTCTAACACATTTACATGACATGTTCAGGCGAATGAATACGCTAAATAGATGTTGGTAATAAGATATATTGTATCTATTGTCAATATCTGAATTGTTTGGTAACTACTAAACTGATAGAGGAAGTCCTTTAGCAAAAAAATGTAAAGTTGATGTATATCGAATTCATAAACTTGTACTTTGTTTACAGAATGAATGTACAATTCCGTAAACGGGACACTGTGCTTTACAATATCAATAAAAGCGACAAAATCCTTTCCATATTCCTAAGACACCTCTGCTAAAAACAGAGTCGATTGTACGATTCCGCCCATATATCATGAGCATGTGTTTATCAATCACTTCCAATTAGTGATAACAATAAAACCTTTATTATCACGATGTTATCATTGCAGTTGAAACGATAAAGACAATGACACGAACCGTATCTATTAAATGATTGGCTAGGGATTAGTGCTCATTGTCAGGAAAAGAAGGACAAATTATCCGGAATAAGCACCATGGTATCACAATTATCAGAAGATGCGTGAATGTTAATCCAATACATCAACCAATTAACGAAGGTAATGCTGAATACAACAGCAAGCGTATAACGACACATTGGCAGTGGATGGTTGAGTTCCCATGGGCCAAAGACACACAGCACAAGACATAGTTTTGTTGGAATTAAAATGCTGTGCAAGCACTGATGAGGAAATGAAACCAATATCTTGATTAAAAATGTGTCAGACGTTCGTGTGCAAACGGTTGACCTGACAGGTATCTAATTATTCGTTGCGTCAAAATTTACGGCCACACTCATAGAGAGCAACGTGTTCAAGGTCATCATGAACGTCAGTAATTCTCTCATGCCCATACGTATTGAGAAAGTGGAGTTAATTACCTTGTTTTCAATTACAGAATCCAATGCCGACTTCTAGAAGTAGGGCACACCCAAGTCTCGTATGTCTGAAATGTCCGAATTGGGATCATGAATACTACAATATCTTCAACTGTTATCATCCGTCTGTCACGTGTCTGGGTAAGGTTGGCTGATATCTACATATCACCTTGAGTAAAGTGACTAGCGTTCGGCCTGATAAGAAAGCTATGGCGATATTGTGTGTAACATGGTAATTAAACTATTCGCAAGTGGTAATATCTGGACCACAACACAGACGCAACATGGAGCTAGAACAATCCGATGTAGGCAGTTATTAAAGGCAGTTATTAAAGGGGTATGGGAGTATCACTGCCCTTAAAGGGGTAAGAGTATAAATAATAACCTAATGCGATCAGCTATGTCCTCAGTTTTTCAACATACATAAACACACATACCATTTTTAGTAGTTTTAACAATATCCGTAATGGTACTCTCGTGTCACTGGATTTTCTGGTCCATCCATCACTTGATTGTCTGGTTTGTTTAAAGGCTGACGTCGCATGGCAGGAGTACTGCTGTGCCGCGTCAGGCAATAGCTACTTACATTTTTATGCAAAGTTTATGAATGGGTGCTATCGGTGGGGCAGGGCACGCTTACCCTTTTCGAGAACACCTGGTGTCATCACTGATTTTCAGAAGTAAACTCATATAATTTCGACAGCTATTTGCCCTATACGCCAAGTGGAAACTGTTTCGGCAGAAGATTTAGGCTGGTTTAATCTCTTGCATTAACAATTTATACATAAAGTAATCATTATTGTTTTCAATATTACCTAAATGTCTTCATTATCGTTATATCCTGTCCTATCGTCCCCTTGAATGAATATGGTTTTACACCAGAAATGGACTCCCCATATTGTACCCATGTTGGGAATCGAACCTGGGCTTCCGCGTGAACAAAAGCTTTAACCACAAACAATTTAAGCACTACTAAGTATATTATTCAACTTTTACAAATTGTAATACACCTTTCTAATTAATCATCGTTAAAAACGTTATTGTGTTGCAACGAATGAGTGCACGCATTTAACGTTGATGGAATTTACAAAGCACAAACTGGTGATGAAAACATTGTTTTCCAACGACAATATTGACGTAAATATAGACGGTTACGAAGCACTGAACAAACACTACCATTGTATTGACGAACAATTAATGCACCAGGGAGGAAAAGTCAAGGCATCTCTTCCGAAATGAAGTTAGCTAATGCATATTCTGATCTGAAATATTTTGCAGATGCTCTGTGAGATTGGTGACTTTTCCTTTTGATTTGGGGTAAACATATTCATAAAACTGACTTCCAAAAAGTGTGGTCAACCGCCAGAGTCCTGCACTCTGTGCCGGAATCCGGGATTGAACCGGGGGCCTTTAGATCTTCAGTCTAACGCTCTTTTTTTTCTTGATAAAATTTATTCACGGGAACTTATTACAGACGCAGACAGTGCTGACACTGCCACCACAAAAATAAAAAGGTTATCACAGAAGTAGGATGGCAGTGGATAACATTCCATATCTACTGACAAAAAATATGAGAAATAGTTTTTTTACATTTGATTATCTAAACACATATTTTAAGATACAAAAAGAGGAATGCAGATTGAGCATGCTCTTTACACGTTACATGTTTCTATTCTAGAGGAGGTTTGAGAACAATCTCATTTCCATCTAATGTGATAAATGTATTGCTCATTATATATCTTTGAATAAAGATTTGAAAAAAGCTTTCATGTGAAATGAGATTGTTTCCTGACTCATAATAACTCTTCTTTTAAATACAGCAAGGCGATATATTAACAATACAATGTTCATGAATGTTTACATGACAACTTCTTTTCTGGCAGGAATCCAAACAGTAACCAGAGGTGTAATTGTCCAAGACTCAACCCTGAATCTTGACAAACATCTGTCAACATGTCAATTAATAGAGACTGCAAGGAAGATAACTCTTGGCAGAAGATAAGCAAATGTAAAAATGTCCTCTGTTTCATTTTGACACACAGGACAAACATCAGTGTTTGACGATCCAATTTTGCACAGTTTATCATATGTAAAGATAATATTGTGAGCAATTTTAAAATCCAACTGTATAGATTTATCTTTCTGCCACACATTCAGCCACATATCTTTCCAATTAATGTCCAAAGCAATATTATTCCAAAAATAAATAGCAACTGGCTTTTTGAAGTGTTTTTGTCTGAACATTTCGTAGCAATATTTAGCTGTAAAAACTGCAACTGACATGTCCTGTCCATCAATCGTGCAGAAGATGTCTCCAGAGGGAAGGTTTTTGCCAACGTCAGACAAAATGATATTTTTCCATTCTGATGGAAGCGCGTATAAAATGATTGCATAGCATTGTTGTATAGTGCTTATGTCCATTTCAGGTAAAGTATCATGTACAATATCTACAATAATTTGTGAGGACATGGATTTTGGAATAACTTCAAAACAAATATGTTTAATACAAATAATTCCACTTGAAATAAACGATTGAAACATTAATGTTTTTCCATTGAAAGTAATTAATGGATTTTTGAAAAGTGGTTGATTCATGATATCATCTACATTTTGAAGCAAGGGTCTTTTCCCTCCAGTAATTTCATTCCATGCAGATAATAGCTCAGCATAAAATGGGCTTATGTCTTGTAAATCACCCTTATTATGTTCAAGAGCTAAAACATGAATTCCCAAGTTCATTTTCAGAAGATGTGACATAAAATATACCATTGTTTGTTTCCAAATACAGTTAAGCTGGGAATTAGCAAAAGCCCTCAGCAACTTAAGTCTCAGTGCATATTTTTTAAAACACAACTTTGGTATATTCAGACCACCATCTAAACAAACACCAATACAGGTATCTGATGTTATTTTGGCAGTTTTATTGTGCCACGAGAATTTACTAAACATATGAGTAAATCCATGCTCCACCCATTGTGGGATTGGTAGTACAGTAAACGCATACCATAAGCGGGAACTCATGAGGATATTTATTACAATTACTCTACCCTGTAGAGTAAGTTGTCTAGGTAACCATGAATAAAACAATGTTTGAATTTTGTCCATTTTCTTTCTCCAATTCAACGTTTCACACATTGCTTTATCCTTGCCGAAATAAATGCCTAATATTTCAACACAACCTTTTTTTTATTTTAACCGGGACGTTGATTGAACAGTCACGAAGGTTATTTTTACCCAACAACAAAACTTCTGATTTTTCGATGTTGATTTTTGCTCCCGTTCCTTCACAGTATGAGTTAACTGTGCTGAATGTTTCTTCGACGGAGTTGACATCTGAAACAGTGATTGAAGTGTCATCAGCATGTTGATATATCAAAGAATAAATGTCATTGTTGATACTTATTCCGTGGATTTCAGGATTGTTCTTAACTAGGAGATTAAGTGGCTCTGACACCAAAACGTACAGCATGGAGCTCATTGGATCTCCTTGACGAACACCACGAGTTAAAGGAAAATAAGGCGTCAAATGGCCATTGCATTTAACAGAACTATGTATATCAGTATAGAGAATTTTAATCCATGAAATGAAGAAATCTCCAAAGTTAAATTTTCTGAGAATTTGAAATAAGTATTGATGTGAGACCCTGTCAAAAGCTTTCTCTTGATCTATTTTGATGAGATATGAATCATCATCATCACGATTATTTACAATGTCTATAACATCTCTTAGGGAGTGAAGGTTGTTAGCTATGTCTCTTCCTGGTACACAGCAAGATTGTTCAGGGGAGACAATTGAGGACATGACAGTTCGTAATCTTAATGACAACACTCTGGATATTAGTTTACAATCTACATTTATCAATGAAATAGGCCTGTAACATTTAATGTCTCTCTTGTCACCTTTCTTTTTATAAAATAAATTAATTATACTCTTTTTCATGGTACGTGAAAGACTGTTTTCTTTGTGTACACAATCAACAACTTGTATGAAGAAGGGGCATAAAATGTTCCAAAACTTCAAATAAAACTCAACTGTTAGACCATCTGGGCCTGGTGATTTATTTTTCTGCATACCTTTGAGTGCCACGGTAAGCTCACTCTGAGAAATATGTACTTCGCATGAATTCCTCTCATCTTCGGAAAGCTTGTCCTTGATATTATTAACTATGTCCTGTTGTTTTTCTACATTACAGTGTTCAGCAGTGAATAAAGAGGAGTAAAATTGTTGAGCAGTATCCAAGATATCCTCTGTGTTGTTGGCTATTGTACCATCTCCTCTAAATAATTCTTTGATAGAGTATGCTTGCTGTTTTGTTTTTTCTAGATTTAAAAAGTATGAGGTATTTCTGTCGGAATCGAGAGTCCACTTTGCCTTTGACCTGAGAATAGCTCCTTTGCATTTGTTAATCTCGTATGTCCCCAGCTCATTTTCTATTGATTGTAAAACAGAAGATACATAGCCAGGAATGGAGGATATCTTATGATATTCTTTTCTAAGCTTATTTTGAATTTTAAAATAATCAGCTTTTTCATGATTGCTTTTTTTAGATGCATAGTACCTGGAAAACTTTTTGAACTGATATTTCAAGTTATCCCACCATATCAATGGTTCAGTTTTAAGTAAAGGGCACCCTTTTGCCTCTTCTATTATTTCAGTGATCTTTTGATAAAATGCGCAATCGTCAAGAAGCTGATTATTAAAAATCCATACACCAGGACCCCTTTCTATAGGAGAAAAGTCTAACCTTGATACAACAATATTGTGATCACTCACAGAGGAATATCTAATGTAACAGTTGATAATATTTGAAATAAGGTTTCTTGAAACAAATATCAAATCAATCCGAGATTGTTTAATAACTCCTAATACAGACTGTATTCGAGAAAACTCTTTTTTGTCATAGTTCTTGTACCTCCATATATCGATTAGGTTGTTTTTGTGAAGAAAGGTGTTTAACACATTACTACTTTGGATGTTAAACGTTGTGTTATTGGGACCTTTATCAAGTGAAGGATCAAGAATTTCATTAAAATCTCCAGCGCAAATTAAATGCTCATGATTAACCCATTTCATTAAATTATTGAAAAAAGGTATTCTCTCTCTAGGATCGTTTGGGGCATACACATTTAATAAAATCACTGTTTTATCTTCAAGAGATAGAGACGCCTTTAGTAGTCTTCCATCATTGTCTTTTTCAAGCATGGCCACCTTTTGTTCAAAGTCAGGAGAGATCAAAAGAGCAACGCCTTTTCTATTATTACCAGCATTAGAGTATAAAATTGTTCCTGGCCATAAATATTTATATTTTTCAATGAATTCATCAGACCAAAAGGTCTCCTGCAAAAAGGCAATATTGACGTGGGAATTCGTTAGTATAGAGAATACATTTTGTATTTTAGTGACATCACGGAGTCCATTCACATTCCATGACCATGTTGTGACCATTGCAAATATAAATATGAAATGTATGTACAAACACATTGTTAGTTTATACACCATTCTCAGACACGCCAGATATTTCTCGTCGATCGTTAACCTTTTCTTCTTTCTTCTTCTTTTGTTCATCTTTTTTACTTTCTCTCAATTTATTTTTTAAGTCATTGTTCTGAATTACACAGTCTGTGATCTTGGGTTGTAGTTTATTTCTTCTTCCTCTTTTCTTCGAAGATTTGTTCCATTTAGAAGGTGTTATATTTTCATGTCCATCTTGAGGCAACGACTGTCTCATTGTCTTATCATCACTCTCCATGTCATCTCCAACACGGTTTGTACAAGGAATTTCAGAGGCTTCATCAAGTTTTTCCTCTTCATTTTCTTCTCCTTTTCCCTCTATTGTTCCATCTTTGTTTCTTTTCTTTTCTTCAGTTTCAAAGTCCTCAACAGATGTATCATCGTTATCCAAAGGTTCTTCATCCCATGACCTTTCTGGGGCAAGTTCCTTTTCTAGCTCAGACTCCTCTGACATGCTGTACTGACAGTTGTCCTCCTCGTCTAGGAAACAGCTGCAGCTACCAATAGGTAGAGAGCACAGTTCACAACTACGTTTAAGTGTTCTTCCTTCGTTGCAGTTTTTGGCAATGTGGCCATGTCCGTTGCACTTAAAGCATTTGGTATTTGGGCATTCTTTAACCATATGGTCTCCCGAGTTGCATTTAAAACACAACCGTTCTTGATTATTATGAATCACACGAAAGTATCGATAACCATCTAATGTGTTGAAGCCCATGGAGTATGGCAAGGATGTACACTCGGGGGGGAAAGCGACGCGCACATACCTGGTACCATCAAAAATGCTGGTGCCTTTCAGGGTCCTGTGTTTAATATCACTTTTCAAAGTGATACCCCTTTTGATCAACATGTTTACAATTTCCTCATCATCAATGTAGGGTGGAAGGTGTAGGAATGACACTACGACGCTTTCACTATGAAGTAACCTGAAGTTAACCAGTGTACCTCCTATTTTCAAGTCATCAGTTTCTGCAAGAATCCTTGCCTCGTTACTGTCTGGGACAGTGACATCATAGCATTCTGTACCTTTTAGGACGCACGCCCATACATCGGACACATATTCCAATAGCGCACAAGATAATACACTAGCACTAATCACTTTGTTGTTACCAACATTCACTTCAATCGTGCAATCTTTCAGATATTTTCTTTTCTGTTTGGTGTCCGCCATTTTGAACCCAGCGAGCGTGGGAGATTCAGAGACAAACAATGTCAATAGCATGCACAAACGTGCATGCAAATGTTTAAGGTCCTCACACAACTACATATCAAAGTGTTGCCTACCTTGTTAGCGTAAATCTGGTATTCTACTGAACTTGTGAACGATTTAATCTGAGAATCTGTGTTGCTCGATAGTCAGCACGTCCACACACCTCCGAAGCAAGGGAGGTAACCAATCTATGATGACATAAATGGAAATTGGTTGGCATGGCAAATAAAAAAATGTCAGGGAAACATAAGGCATCTCTTCCGAAATGAAGTTAGCTAATGCATATTCTGTTCTGAAATATTTTGCAGATACTCTGTGAGATTGGTGACTTTTGACTTTTGATTTGGGGTAAACATATTCATAAAACTGACTTCCAAAAAGTGTGGTCAGCCGCCAGAGTCCTGCACTCTGTGCCGGAACCCGGGATTGAACCGGGGGCCTTTAGATCTTCAGTCTAACGCTCTCCCAACTGAGCTATTCCGGCCGACGAGGAAGACTGTCATTTGAAACGAGCACTAGGCTAGGCGAGGGCGAGATATGTGCGAATCTATGATGACATAAATGGAAATTGGTTGGCATGGCAAATAAAAAAATGTCAGGGAAACATAAGGCATCTCTTCCGAAATGAAGTTAGCTAATGCATATTCTGTTCTGAAATATTTTGCAGATACTCTGTGAGATTGGTGACTTTTGACTTTTGATTTGGGGTAAACATATTCATAAAACTGACTTCCAAAAAGTGTGGTCAGCCGCCAGAGTCCTGCACTCTGTGCCGGAACCCGGGATTGAACCGGGGGCCTTTAGATCTTCAGTCTAACGCTCTCCCAACTGAGCTATTCCGGCCGACGAGGAAGACTGTCATTTGAAACGAGCACTAGGCTAGGCGAGGGCGAGATATGTGCGAATCTATGATGACATAAATGGAAATTGGTTGGCATGGCAAATAAAAAAATGTCAGGGAAACATAAGGCATCTCTTCCGAAATGAAGTTAGCTAATGCATATTCTGTTCTGAAATATTTTGCAGATACTCTGTGAGATTGGTGACTTTTGACTTTTGATTTGGGGTAAACATATTCATAAAACTGACTTCCAAAAAGTGTGGTCAGCCGCCAGAGTCCTGCACTCTGTGCCGGAACCCGGGATTGAACCGGGGGCCTTTAGATCTTCAGTCTAACGCTCTCCCAACTGAGCTATTCCGGCCGACGAGGAAGACTGTCATTTGAAACGAGCACTAGGCTAGGCGAGGGCGAGATATGTGCGAATCTATGATGACATAAATGGAAATTGGTTGGCATGGCAAATAAAAAAATGTCAGGGAAACATAAGGCATCTCTTCCGAAATGAAGTTAGCTAATGCATATTCTGTTCTGAAATATTTTGCAGATACTCTGTGAGATTGGTGACTTTTGACTTTTGATTTGGGGTAAACATATTCATAAAACTGACTTCCAAAAAGTGTGGTCAGCCGCCAGAGTCCTGCACTCTGTGCCGGAACCCGGGATTGAACCGGGGGCCTTTAGATCTTCAGTCTAACGCTCTCCCAACTGAGCTATTCCGGCCGACGAGGAAGACTGTCATTTGAAACGAGCACTAGGCTAGGCGAGGGCGAGATATGTGCGAATCTTTGATGACATAAATGGAAATTGGTTGGCATGGCAAATAAAAAAATGTCAGGGAAACATAAGGCATCTCTTCCGAAATGAAGTTAGCTAATGCATATTCTGTTCTGAAATATTTTGCAGATACTCTGTGAGATTGGTGACTATTGACTTTTGATTTGGGGTAAACATATTCATAAAACTGACTTCCAAAAAGTGTGGTCAGCCGCCAGAGTCCTGCACTCTGTGCCGGAACCCGGGATTGAACCGGGGGCCTTTAGATCTTCAGTCTAACGCTCTCCCAACTGAGCTATTCCGGCCGACGAGGAAGACTGTCATTTGAAACGAGCACTAGGCTAGGCGAGGGCGAGATATGTGCGAATCTATGATGACATAAATGGAAATTGGTTGGCATGGCAAATAAAAAAATGTCAGGGAAACATAAGGCATCTCTTCCGAAATGAAGTTAGCTAATGCATATTCTGTTCTGAAATATTTTGCAGATACTCTGTGAGATTGGTGACTTTTGACTTTTGATTTGGGGTAAACATATTCATAAAACTGACTTCCAAAAAGTGTGGTCAGCCGCCAGAGTCCTGCACTCTGTGCCGGAACCCGGGATTGAACCGGGGGCCTTTAGATCTTCAGTCTAACGCTCTCCCAACTGAGCTATTCCGGCCGGCGAGGAAGACTGTCATTTGAAACGAGCACTAGGCTAGGCGAGGGCGAGATATGTGCGAATCTATGATGACATAAATGGAAATTGGTTGGCATGGCAAATAAAAAAATGTCAGGGAAACATAAGGCATCTCTTCCGAAATGAAGTTAGCTAATGCATATTCTGTTCTGAAATATTTTGCAGATACTCTGTGAGATTGGTGACTTTTGACTTTTGATTTGGGGTAAACATATTCATAAAACTGACTTCCAAAAAGTGTGGTCAGCCGCCAGAGTCCTGCACTCTGTGCCGGAACCCGGGATTGAACCGGGGGCCTTTAGATCTTCAGTCTAACGCTCTCCCAACTGAGCTATTCCGGCCGACGAGGAAGACTGTCATTTGAAACGAGCACGAGGCTAGGCGAGGGCGAGATATGTGCGAATCTATGATGACATAAATGGAAATTGGTTGGCATGGCAAATAAAAAAATGTCAGGGAAACATAAGGCATCTCTTCCGAAATGAAGTTAGCTAATGCATATTCTGTTCTGAAATATTTTGCAGATACTCTGTGAGATTGGTGACTTTTGACTTTTGATTTGGGGTAAACATATTCATAAAACTGACTTCCAAAAAGTGTGGTCAGCCGCCAGAGTCCTGCACTCTGTGCCGGAACCCGGGATTGAACCGGGGGCCTTTAGATCTTCAGTCTAACGCTCTCCCAACTGAGCTATTCCGGCCGACGAGGAAGACTGTCATTTGAAACGAGCACTAGGCTAGGCGAGGGCGAGATATGTGCGAATCTATGATGACATAAATGGAAATTGGTTGGCATGGCAAATAAAAAAATGTCAGGGAAACATAAGGCATCTCTTCCGAAATGAAGTTAGCTAATGCATATTCTGTTCTGAAATATTTTGCAGATACTCTGTGAGATTGGTGACTTTTGACTTTTGATTTGGGGTAAACATATTCATAAAACTGACTTCCAAAAAGTGTGGTCAGCCGCCAGAGTCCTGCACTCTGTGCCGGAACCCGGGATTGAACCGGGGGCCTTTAGATCTTCAGTCTAACGCTCTCCCAACTGAGCTATTCCGGCCGACGAGGAAGACTGTCATTTGAAACGAGCACTAGGCTAGGCGAGGGCGAGATATGTGCGAATCTATGATGACATAAATGGAAATTGGTTGGCATGGCAAATAAAAAAATGTCAGGGAAACATAAGGCATCTCTTCCGAAATGAAGTTAGCTAATGCATATTCTGTTCTGAAATATTTTGCAGATACTCTGTGAGATTGGTGACTTTTGACTTTTGATTTGGGGTAAACATATTCATAAAACTGACTTCCAAAAAGTGTGGTCAGCCGCCAGAGTCCTGCACTCTGTGCCGGAACCCGGGATTGAACCGGGGGCCTTTAGATCTTCAGTCTAACGCTCTCCCAACTGAGCTATTCCGGCCGACGAGGAAGACTGTCATTTGAAACGAGCACTAGGCTAGGCGAGGGCGAGATATGTGCGAATCTATGATGACATAAATGGAAATTGGTTGGCATGGCAAATAAAAAAATGTCAGGGAAACATAAGGCATCTCTTCCGAAATGAAGTTAGCTAATGCATATTCTGTTCTGAAATATTTTGCAGATACTCTGTGAGATTGGTGACTTTTGACTTTTGATTTGGGGTAAACATATTCATAAAACTGACTTCCAAAAAGTGTGGTCAGCCGCCAGAGTCCTGCACTCTGTGCCGGAACCCGGGATTGAACCGGGGGCCTTTAGATCTTCAGTCTAACGCTCTCCCAACTGAGCTATTCCGGCCGACGAGGAAGTCTGTCATTTGAAACGAGCACTAGGCTAGGCGAGGGCGAGATATGTGCGAATCTATGATGACATAAATGGAAATTGGTTGGCATGGCAAATAAAAAAATGTCAGGGAAACATAAGGCATCTCTTCCGAAATGAAGTTAGCTAATGCATATTCTGTTCTGAAATATTTTGCAGATACTCTGTGAGATTGGTGACTTTTGACTTTTGATTTGGGGTAAACATATTCATAAAACTGACTTCCAAAAAGTGTGGTCAGCCGCCAGAGTCCTGCACTCTGTGCCGGAACCCGGGATTGAACCGGGGGCCTTTAGATCTTCAGTCTAACGCTCTCCCAACTGAGCTATTCCGGCCGACGAGGAAGTCTGTCATTTGAAACGAGCACTAGGCTAGGCGAGGGCGAGATATGTGCGAATCTATGATGACATAAATGGAAATTGGTTGGCATGGCAAATAAAAAAATGTCAGGGAAACATAAGGCATCTCTTCCGAAATGAAGTTAGCTAATGCATATTCTGTTCTGAAATATTTTGCAGATACTCTGTGAGATTGGTGACTTTTGACTTTTGATTTGGGGTAAACATATTCATAAAACTGACTTCCAAAAAGTGTGGTCAGCCGCCAGAGTCCTGCACTCTGTGCCGGAACCCGGGATTGAACCGGGGGCCTTTAGATCTTCAGTCTAACGCTCTCCCAACTGAGCTATTCCGGCCGACGAGGAAGACTGTCATTTGAAACGAGCACTAGGCTAGGCGAGGGCGAGATATGTGCGAATCTATGATGACATAAATGGAAATTGGTTGGCATGGCAAATAAAAAAATGTCAGGGAAACATAAGGCATCTCTTCCGAAATGAAGTTAGCTAATGCATATTCTGTTCTGAAATATTTTGCAGATACTCTGTGAGATTGGTGACTTTTGACTTTTGATTTGGGGTAAACATATTCATAAAACTGACTTCCAAAAAGTGTGGTCAGCCGCCAGAGTCCTGCACTCTGTGCCGGAACCCGGGATTGAACCGGGGGCCTTTAGATCTTCAGTCTAACGCTCTCCCAACTGAGCTATTCCGGCCGACGAGGAAGACTGTCATTTGAAACGAGCACTAGGCTAGGCGAGGGCGAGATATGTGCGAATCTATGATGACATAAATGGAAATTGGTTGGCATGGCAAATAAAAAAATGTCAGGGAAACATAAGGCATCTCTTCCGAAATGAAGTTAGCTAATGCATATTCTGTTCTGAAATATTTTGCAGATACTCTGTGAGATTGGTGACTTTTGACTTTTGATTTGGGGTAAACATATTCATAAAACTGACTTCCAAAAAGTGTGGTCAGCCGCCAGAGTCCTGCACTCTGTGCCGGAACCCGGGATTGAACCGGGGGCCTTTAGATCTTCAGTCTAACGCTCTCCCAACTGAGCTATTCCGGCCGACGAGGAAGTCTGTCATTTGAAACGAGCACTAGGCTAGGCGAGGGCGAGATATGTGCGAATCTATGATGACATAAATGGAAATTGGTTGGCATGGCAAATAAAAAAATGTCAGGGAAACATAAGGCATCTCTTCCGAAATGAAGTTAGCTAATGCATATTCTGTTCTGAAATATTTTGCAGATACTCTGTGAGATTGGTGACTTTTGACTTTTGATTTGGGGTAAACATATTCATAAAACTGACTTCCAAAAAGTGTGGTCAGCCGCCAGAGTCCTGCACTCTGTGCCGGAACCCGGGATTGAACCGGGGGCCTTTAGATCTTCAGTCTAACGCTCTCCCAACTGAGCTATTCCGGCCGACGAGGAAGTCTGTCATTTGAAACGAGCACTAGGCTAGGCGAGGGCGAGATATGTGCGAATCTATGATGACATAAATGGAAATTGGTTGGCATGGCAAATAAAAAAATGTCAGGGAAACATAAGGCATCTCTTCCGAAATGAAGTTAGCTAATGCATATTCTGTTCTGAAATATTTTGCAGATACTCTGTGAGATTGGTGACTTTTGACTTTTGATTTGGGGTAAACATATTCATAAAACTGACTTCCAAAAAGTGTGGTCAGCCGCCAGAGTCCTGCACTCTGTGCCGGAACCCGGGATTGAACCGGGGGCCTTTAGATCTTCAGTCTAACGCTCTCCCAACTGAGCTATTCCGGCCGACGAGGAAGACTGTCATTTGAAACGAGCACTAGGCTAGGCGAGGGCGAGATATGTGCGAATCTATGATGACATAAATGGAAATTGGTTGGCATGGCAAATAAAAAAATGTCAGGGAAACATAAGGCATCTCTTCCGAAATGAAGTTAGCTAATGCATATTCTGTTCTGAAATATTTTGCAGATACTCTGTGAGATTGGTGACTTTTGACTTTTGATTTGGGGTAAACATATTCATAAAACTGACTTCCAAAAAGTGTGGTCAGCCGCCAGAGTCCTGCACTCTGTGCCGGAACCCGGGATTGAACCGGGGGCCTTTAGATCTTCAGTCTAACGCTCTCCCAACTGAGCTATTCCGGCCGACGAGGAAGACTGTCATTTGAAACGAGCACTAGGCTAGGCGAGGGCGAGATATGTGCGAATCTATGATGACATAAATGGAAATTGGTTGGCATGGCAAATAAAAAAATGTCAGGGAAACATAAGGCATCTCTTCCGAAATGAAGTTAGCTAATGCATATTCTGTTCTGAAATATTTTGCAGATACTCTGTGAGATTGGTGACTTTTGACTTTTGATTTGGGGTAAACATATTCATAAAACTGACTTCCAAAAAGTGTGGTCAGCCGCCAGAGTCCTGCACTCTGTGCCGGAACCCGGGATTGAACCGGGGGCCTTTAGATCTTCAGTCTAACGCTCTCCCAACTGAGCTATTCCGGCCGACGAGGAAGACTGTCATTTGAAACGAGCACTAGGCTAGGCGAGGGCGAGATATGTGCGAATCTATGATGACATAAATGGAAATTGGTTGGCATGGCAAATAAAAAAATGTCAGGGAAACATAAGGCATCTCTTCCGAAATGAAGTTAGCTAATGCATATTCTGTTCTGAAATATTTTGCAGATACTCTGTGAGCTTGGTGACTTTTGACTTTTGATTTGGGGTAAACATATTCATAAAACTGACTTCCAAAAAGTGTGGTCAGCCGCCAGAGTCCTGCACTCTGTGCCGGAACCCGGGATTGAACCGGGGGCCTTTAGATCTTCAGTCTAACGCTCTCCCAACTGAGCTATTCCGGCCGACGAGGAAGACTGTCATTTGAAACGAGCACTAGGCTAGGCGAGGGCGAGATATGTGCGAATCTATGATGACATAAATGGAAATTGGTTGGCATGGCAAATAAAAAAATGTCAGGGAAACATAAGGCATCTCTTCCGAAATGAAGTTAGCTAATGCATATTCTGTTCTGAAATATTTTGCAGATACTCTGTGAGATTGGTGACTTTTGACTTTTGATTTGGGGTAAACATATTCATAAAACTGACTTCCAAAAAGTGTGGTCAGCCGCCAGAGTCCTGCACTCTGTGCCGGAACCCGGGATTGAACCGGGGGCCTTTAGATCTTCAGTCTAACGCTCTCCCAACTGAGCTATTCCGGCCGACGAGGAAGTCTGTCATTTGAAACGAGCACTAGGCTAGGCGAGGGCGAGATATGTGCGAATCTATGATGACATAAATGGAAATTGGTTGGCATGGCAAATAAAAAAATGTCAGGGAAACATAAGGCATCTCTTCCGAAATGAAGTTAGCTAATGCATATTCTGTTCTGAAATATTTTGCAGATACTCTGTGAGATTGGTGACTTTTGACTTTTGATTTGGGGTAAACATATTCATAAAACTGACTTCCAAAAAGTGTGGTCAGCCGCCAGAGTCCTGCACTCTGTGCCGGAACCCGGGATTGAACCGGGGGCCTTTAGATCTTCAGTCTAACGCTCTCCCAACTGAGCTATTCCGGCCGACGAGGAAGACTGTCATTTGAAACGAGCACTAGGCTAGGCGAGGGCGAGATATGTGCGAATCTATGATGACATAAATGGAAATTGGTTGGCATGGCAAATAAAAAAATGTCAGGGAAACATAAGGCATCTCTTCCGAAATGAAGTTAGCTAATGCATATTCTGTTCTGAAATATTTTGCAGATACTCTGTGAGATTGGTGACTTTTGACTTTTGATTTGGGGTAAACATATTCATAAAACTGACTTCCAAAAAGTGTGGTCAGCCGCCAGAGTCCTGCACTCTGTGCCGGAACCCGGGATTGAACCGGGGGCCTTTAGATCTTCAGTCTAACGCTCTCCCAACTGAGCTATTCCGGCCGACGAGGAAGACTGTCATTTGAAACGAGCACTAGGCTAGGCGAGGGCGAGATATGTGCGAATCTATGATGACATAAATGGAAATTGGTTGGCATGGCAAATAAAAAAATGTCAGGGAAACATAAGGCATCTCTTCCGAAATGAAGTTAGCTAATGCATATTCTGTTCTGAAATATTTTGCAGATACTCTGTGAGCTTGGTGACTTTTGACTTTTGATTTGGGGTAAACATATTCATAAAACTGACTTCCAAAAAGTGTGGTCAGCCGCCAGAGTCCTGCACTCTGTGCCGGAACCCGGGATTGAACCGGGGGCCTTTAGATCTTCAGTCTAACGCTCTCCCAACTGAGCTATTCCGGCCGACGAGGAAGACTGTCATTTGAAACGAGCACTAGGCTAGGCGAGGGCGAGATATGTGCGAATCTATGATGACATAAATGGAAATTGGTTGGCATGGCAAATAAAAAAATGTCAGGGAAACATAAGGCATCTCTTCCGAAATGAAGTTAGCTAATGCATATTCTGTTCTGAAATATTTTGCAGATACTCTGTGAGATTGGTGACTTTTGACTTTTGATTTGGGGTAAACATATTCATAAAACTGACTTCCAAAAAGTGTGGTCAGCCGCCAGAGTCCTGCACTCTGTGCCGGAACCCGGGATTGAACCGGGGGCCTTTAGATCTTCAGTCTAACGCTCTCCCAACTGAGCTATTCCGGCCGACGAGGAAGTCTGTCATTTGAAACGAGCACTAGGCTAGGCGAGGGCGAGATATGTGCGAATCTATGATGACATAAATGGAAATTGGTTGGCATGGCAAATAAAAAAATGTCAGGGAAACATAAGGCATCTCTTCCGAAATGAAGTTAGCTAATGCATATTCTGTTCTGAAATATTTTGCAGATACTCTGTGAGATTGGTGACTTTTGACTTTTGATTTGGGGTAAACATATTCATAAAACTGACTTCCAAAAAGTGTGGTCAGCCGCCAGAGTCCTGCACTCTGTGCCGGAACCCGGGATTGAACCGGGGGCCTTTAGATCTTCAGTCTAACGCTCTCCCAACTGAGCTATTCCGGCCGACGAGGAAGTCTGTCATTTGAAACGAGCACTAGGCTAGGCGAGGGCGAGATATGTGCGAATCTATGATGACATAAATGGAAATTGGTTGGCATGGCAAATAAAAAAATGTCAGGGAAACATAAGGCATCTCTTCCGAAATGAAGTTAGCTAATGCATATTCTGTTCTGAAATATTTTGCAGATACTCTGTGAGATTGGTGACTTTTGACTTTTGATTTGGGGTAAACATATTCATAAAACTGACTTCCAAAAAGTGTGGTCAGCCGCCAGAGTCCTGCACTCTGTGCCGGAACCCGGGATTGAACCGGGGGCCTTTAGATCTTCAGTCTAACGCTCTCCCAACTGAGCTATTCCGGCCGACGAGGAAGACTGTCATTTGAAACGAGCACTAGGCTAGGCGAGGGCGAGATATGTGCGAATCTATGATGACATAAATGGAAATTGGTTGGCATGGCAAATAAAAAAATGTCAGGGAAACATAAGGCATCTCTTCCGAAATGAAGTTAGCTAATGCATATTCTGTTCTGAAATATTTTGCAGATACTCTGTGAGATTGGTGACTTTTGACTTTTGATTTGGGGTAAACATATTCATAAAACTGACTTCCAAAAAGTGTGGTCAGCCGCCAGAGTCCTGCACTCTGTGCCGGAACCCGGGATTGAACCGGGGGCCTTTAGATCTTCAGTCTAACGCTCTCCCAACTGAGCTATTCCGGCCGACGAGGAAGACTGTCATTTGAAACGAGCACTAGGCTAGGCGAGGGCGAGATATGTGCGAATCTATGATGACATAAATGGAAATTGGTTGGCATGGCAAATAAAAAAATGTCAGGGAAACATAAGGCATCTCTTCCGAAATGAAGTTAGCTAATGCATATTCTGTTCTGAAATATTTTGCAGATACTCTGTGAGATTGGTGACTTTTGACTTTTGATTTGGGGTAAACATATTCATAAAACTGACTTCCAAAAAGTGTGGTCAGCCGCCAGAGTCCTGCACTCTGTGCCGGAACCCGGGATTGAACCGGGGGCCTTTAGATCTTCAGTCTAACGCTCTCCCAACTGAGCTATTCCGGCCGACGAGGAAGACTGTCATTTGAAACGAGCACTAGGCTAGGCGAGGGCGAGATATGTGCGAATCTATGATGACATAAATGGAAATTGGTTGGCATGGCAAATAAAAAAATGTCAGGGAAACATAAGGCATCTCTTCCGAAATGAAGTTAGCTAATGCATATTCTGTTCTGAAATATTTTGCAGATACTCTGTGAGATTGGTGACTTTTGACTTTTGATTTGGGGTAAACATATTCATAAAACTGACTTCCAAAAAGTGTGGTCAGCCGCCAGAGTCCTGCACTCTGTGCCGGAACCCGGGATTGAACCGGGGGCCTTTAGATCTTCAGTCTAACGCTCTCCCAACTGAGCTATTCCGGCCGACGAGGAAGACTGTCATTTGAAACGAGCACTAGGCTAGGCGAGGGCGAGATATGTGCGAATCTATGATGACATAAATGGAAATTGGTTGGCATGGCAAATAAAAAAATGTCAGGGAAACATAAGGCATCTCTTCCGAAATGAAGTTAGCTAATGCATATTCTGTTCTGAAATATTTTGCAGATACTCTGTGAGATTGGTGACTTTTGACTTTTGATTTGGGGTAAACATATTCATAAAACTGACTTCCAAAAAGTGTGGTCAGCCGCCAGAGTCCTGCACTCTGTGCCGGAACCCGGGATTGAACCGGGGGCCTTTAGATCTTCAGTCTAACGCTCTCCCAACTGAGCTATTCCGGCCGACGAGGAAGACTGTCATTTGAAACGAGCACTAGGCTAGGCGAGGGCGAGATATGTGCGAATCTATGATGACATAAATGGAAATTGGTTGGCATGGCAAATAAAAAAATGTCAGGGAAACATAAGGCATCTCTTCCGAAATGAAGTTAGCTAATGCATATTCTGTTCTGAAATATTTTGCAGATACTCTGTGAGATTGGTGACTTTTGACTTTTGATTTGGGGTAAACATATTCATAAAACTGACTTCCAAAAAGTGTGGTCAGCCGCCAGAGTCCTGCACTCTGTGCCGGAACCCGGGATTGAACCGGGGGCCTTTAGATCTTCAGTCTAACGCTCTCCCAACTGAGCTATTCCGGCCGACGAGGAAGACTGTCATTTGAAACGAGCACTAGGCTAGGCGAGGGCGAGATATGTGCGAATCTATGATGACATAAATGGAAATTGGTTGGCATGGCAAATAAAAAAATGTCAGGGAAACATAAGGCATCTCTTCCGAAATGAAGTTAGCTAATGCATATTCTGTTCTGAAATATTTTGCAGATACTCTGTGAGATTGGTGACTTTTGACTTTTGATTTGGGGTAAACATATTCATAAAACTGACTTCCAAAAAGTGTGGTCAGCCGCCAGAGTCCTGCACTCTGTGCCGGAACCCGGGATTGAACCGGGGGCCTTTAGATCTTCAGTCTAACGCTCTCCCAACTGAGCTATTCCGGCCGACGAGGAAGACTGTCATTTGAAACGAGCACTAGGCTAGGCGAGGGCGAGATATGTGCGAATCTATGATGACATAAATGGAAATTGGTTGGCATGGCAAATAAAAAAATGTCAGGGAAACATAAGGCATCTCTTCCGAAATGAAGTTAGCTAATGCATATTCTGTTCTGAAATATTTTGCAGATACTCTGTGAGATTGGTGACTTTTGACTTTTGATTTGGGGTAAACATATTCATAAAACTGACTTCCAAAAAGTGTGGTCAGCCGCCAGAGTCCTGCACTCTGTGCCGGAACCCGGGATTGAACCGGGGGCCTTTAGATCTTCAGTCTAACGCTCTCCCAACTGAGCTATTCCGGCCGACGAGGAAGTCTGTCATTTGAAACGAGCACTAGGCTAGGCGAGGGCGAGATATGTGCGAATCTATGATGACATAAATGGAAATTGGTTGGCATGGCAAATAAAAAAATGTCAGGGAAACATAAGGCATCTCTTCCGAAATGAAGTTAGCTAATGCATATTCTGTTCTGAAATATTTTGCAGATACTCTGTGAGATTGGTGACTTTTGACTTTTGATTTGGGGTAAACATATTCATAAAACTGACTTCCAAAAAGTGTGGTCAGCCGCCAGAGTCCTGCACTCTGTGCCGGAACCCGGGATTGAACCGGGGGCCTTTAGATCTTCAGTCTAACGCTCTCCCAACTGAGCTATTCCGGCCGACGAGGAAGACTGTCATTTGAAACGAGCACTAGGCTAGGCGAGGGCGAGATATGTGCGAATCTATGATGACATAAATGGAAATTGGTTGGCATGGCAAATAAAAAAATGTCAGGGAAACATAAGGCATCTCTTCCGAAATGAAGTTAGCTAATGCATATTCTGTTCTGAAATATTTTGCAGATACTCTGTGAGATTGGTGACTTTTGACTTTTGATTTGGGGTAAACATATTCATAAAACTGACTTCCAAAAAGTGTGGTCAGCCGCCAGAGTCCTGCACTCTGTGCCGGAACCCGGGATTGAACCGGGGGCCTTTAGATCTTCAGTCTAACGCTCTCCCAACTGAGCTATTCCGGCCGACGAGGAAGTCTGTCATTTGAAACGAGCACTAGGCTAGGCGAGGGCGAGATATGTGCGAATCTATGATGACATAAATGGAAATTGGTTGGCATGGCAAATAAAAAAATGTCAGGGAAACATAAGGCATCTCTTCCGAAATGAAGTTAGCTAATGCATATTCTGTTCTGAAATATTTTGCAGATACTCTGTGAGATTGGTGACTTTTGACTTTTGATTTGGGGTAAACATATTCATAAAACTGACTTCCAAAAAGTGTGGTCAGCCGCCAGAGTCCTGCACTCTGTGCCGGAACCCGGGATTGAACCGGGGGCCTTTAGATCTTCAGTCTAACGCTCTCCCAACTGAGCTATTCCGGCCGACGAGGAAGACTGTCATTTGAAACGAGCACTAGGCTAGGCGAGGGCGAGATATGTGCGAATCTATGATGACATAAATGGAAATTGGTTGGCATGGCAAATAAAAAAATGTCAGGGAAACATAAGGCATCTCTTCCGAAATGAAGTTAGCTAATGCATATTCTGTTCTGAAATATTTTGCAGATACTCTGTGAGATTGGTGACTTTTGACTTTTGATTTGGGGTAAACATATTCATAAAACTGACTTCCAAAAAGTGTGGTCAGCCGCCAGAGTCCTGCACTCTGTGCCGGAACCCGGGATTGAACCGGGGGCCTTTAGATCTTCAGTCTAACGCTCTCCCAACTGAGCTATTCCGGCCGACGAGGAAGTCCGTCATTTGAAACGAGCACTAGGCTAGGCGAGGGCGAGATATGTGCGAATCTATGATGACATAAATGGAAATTGGTTGGCATGGCAAATAAAAAAATGTCAGGGAAACATAAGGCATCTCTTCCGAAATGAAGTTAGCTAATGCATATTCTGTTCTGAAATATTTTGCAGATACTCTGTGAGATTGGTGACTTTTGACTTTTGATTTGGGGTAAACATATTCATAAAACTGACTTCCAAAAAGTGTGGTCAGCCGCCAGAGTCCTGCACTCTGTGCCGGAACCCGGGATTGAACCGGGGGCCTTTAGATCTTCAGTCTAACGCTCTCCCAACTGAGCTATTCCGGCCGACGAGGAAGACTGTCATTTGAAACGAGCACTAGGCTAGGCGAGGGCGAGATATGTGCGAATCTATGATGACATAAATGGAAATTGGTTGGCATGGCAAATAAAAAAATGTCAGGGAAACATAAGGCATCTCTTCCGAAATGAAGTTAGCTAATGCATATTCTGTTCTGAAATATTTTGCAGATACTCTGTGAGATTGGTGACTTTTGACTTTTGATTTGGGGTAAACATATTCATAAAACTGACTTCCAAAAAGTGTGGTCAGCCGCCAGAGTCCTGCACTCTGTGCCGGAACCCGGGATTGAACCGGGGGCCTTTAGATCTTCAGTCTAACGCTCTCCCAACTGAGCTATTCCGGCCGACGAGGAAGTCTGTCATTTGAAACGAGCACTAGGCTAGGCGAGGGCGAGATATGTGCGAATCTATGATGACATAAATGGAAATTGGTTGGCATGGCAAATAAAAAAATGTCAGGGAAACATAAGGCATCTCTTCCGAAATGAAGTTAGCTAATGCATATTCTGTTCTGAAATATTTTGCAGATACTCTGTGAGATTGGTGACTTTTGACTTTTGATTTGGGGTAAACATATTCATAAAACTGACTTCCAAAAAGTGTGGTCAGCCGCCAGAGTCCTGCACTCTGTGCCGGAACCCGGGATTGAACCGGGGGCCTTTAGATCTTCAGTCTAACGCTCTCCCAACTGAGCTATTCCGGCCGACGACGAAGTCTGTCATTTGAAACGAGCACTAGGCTAGGCGAGGGCGAGATATGTGCGAATCTATGATGACATAAATGGAAATTGGTTGGCATGGCAAATAAAAAAATGTCAGGGAAACATAAGGCATCTCTTCCGAAATGAAGTTAGCTAATGCATATTCTGTTCTGAAATATTTTGCAGATACTCTGTGAGATTGGTGACTTTTGACTTTTGATTTGGGGTAAACATATTCATAAAACTGACTTCCAAAAAGTGTGGTCAGCCGCCAGAGTCCTGCACTCTGTGCCGGAACCCGGGATTGAACCGGGGGCCTTTAGATCTTCAGTCTAACGCTCTCCCAACTGAGCTATTCCGGCCGACGAGGAAGACTGTCATTTGAAACGAGCACTAGGCTAGGCGAGGGCGAGATATGTGCGAATCTATGATGACATAAATGGAAATTGGTTGGCATGGCAAATAAAAAAATGTCAGGGAAACATAAGGCATCTCTTCCGAAATGAAGTTAGCTAATGCATATTCTGTTCTGAAATATTTTGCAGATACTCTGTGAGATTGGTGACTTTTGACTTTTGATTTGGGGTAAACATATTCATAAAACTGACTTCCAAAAAGTGTGGTCAGCCGCCAGAGTCCTGCACTCTGTGCCGGAACCCGGGATTGAACCGGGGGCCTTTAGATCTTCAGTCTAACGCTCTCCCAACTGAGCTATTCCGGCCGACGAGGAAGACTGTCATTTGAAACGAGCACTAGGCTAGGCGAGGGCGAGATATGTGCGAATCTATGATGACATAAATGGAAATTGGTTGGCATGGCAAATAAAAAAATGTCAGGGAAACATAAGGCATCTCTTCCGAAATGAAGTTAGCTAATGCATATTCTGTTCTGAAATATTTTGCAGATACTCTGTGAGATTGGTGACTTTTGACTTTTGATTTGGGGTAAACATATTCATAAAACTGACTTCCAAAAAGTGTGGTCAGCCGCCAGAGTCCTGCACTCTGTGCCGGAACCCGGGATTGAACCGGGGGCCTTTAGATCTTCAGTCTAACGCTCTCCCAACTGAGCTATTCCGGCCGACGAGGAAGACTGTCATTTGAAACGAGCACTAGGCTAGGCGAGGGCGAGATATGTGCGAATCTATGATGACATAAATGGAAATTGGTTGGCATGGCAAATAAAAAAATGTCAGGGAAACATAAGGCATCTCTTCCGAAATGAAGTTAGCTAATGCATATTCTGTTCTGAAATATTTTGCAGATACTCTGTGAGATTGGTGACTTTTGACTTTTGATTTGGGGTAAACATATTCATAAAACTGACTTCCAAAAAGTGTGGTCAGCCGCCAGAGTCCTGCACTCTGTGCCGGAACCCGGGATTGAACCGGGGGCCTTTAGATCTTCAGTCTAACGCTCTCCCAACTGAGCTATTCCGGCCGACGAGGAAGACTGTCATTTGAAACGAGCACTAGGCTAGGCGAGGGCGAGATATGTGCGAATCTATGATGACATAAATGGAAATTGGTTGGCATGGCAAATAAAAAAATGTCAGGGAAACATAAGGCATCTCTTCCGAAATGAAGTTAGCTAATGCATATTCTGTTCTGAAATATTTTGCAGATACTCTGTGAGATTGGTGACTTTTGACTTTTGATTTGGGGTAAACATATTCATAAAACTGACTTCCAAAAAGTGTGGTCAGCCGCCAGAGTCCTGCACTCTGTGCCGGAACCCGGGATTGAACCGGGGGCCTTTAGATCTTCAGTCTAACGCTCTCCCAACTGAGCTATTCCGGCCGACGAGGAAGTCCGTCATTTGAAACGAGCACTAGGCTAGGCGAGGGCGAGATATGTGCGAATCTATGATGACATAAATGGAAATTGGTTGGCATGGCAAATAAAAAAATGTCAGGGAAACATAAGGCATCTCTTCCGAAATGAAGTTAGCTAATGCATATTCTGTTCTGAAATATTTTGCAGATACTCTGTGAGATTGGTGACTTTTGACTTTTGATTTGGGGTAAACATATTCATAAAACTGACTTCCAAAAAGTGTGGTCAGCCGCCAGAGTCCTGCACTCTGTGCCGGAACCCGGGATTGAACCGGGGGCCTTTAGATCTTCAGTCTAACGCTCTCCCAACTGAGCTATTCCGGCCGACGAGGAAGACTGTCATTTGAAACGAGCACTAGGCTAGGCGAGGGCGAGATATGTGCGAATCTATGATGACATAAATGGAAATTGGTTGGCATGGCAAATAAAAAAATGTCAGGGAAACATAAGGCATCTCTTCCGAAATGAAGTTAGCTAATGCATATTCTGTTCTGAAATATTTTGCAGATACTCTGTGAGATTGGTGACTTTTGACTTTTGATTTGGGGTAAACATATTCATAAAACTGACTTCCAAAAAGTGTGGTCAGCCGCCAGAGTCCTGCACTCTGTGCCGGAACCCGGGATTGAACCGGGGGCCTTTAGATCTTCAGTCTAACGCTCTCCCAACTGAGCTATTCCGGCCGACGAGGAAGTCTGTCATTTGAAACGAGCACTAGGCTAGGCGAGGGCGAGATATGTGCGAATCTATGATGACATAAATGGAAATTGGTTGGCATGGCAAATAAAAAAATGTCAGGGAAACATAAGGCATCTCTTCCGAAATGAAGTTAGCTAATGCATATTCTGTTCTGAAATATTTTGCAGATACTCTGTGAGATTGGTGACTTTTGACTTTTGATTTGGGGTAAACATATTCATAAAACTGACTTCCAAAAAGTGTGGTCAGCCGCCAGAGTCCTGCACTCTGTGCCGGAACCCGGGATTGAACCGGGGGCCTTTAGATCTTCAGTCTAACGCTCTCCCAACTGAGCTATTCCGGCCGACGAGGAAGACTGTCATTTGAAACGAGCACTAGGCTAGGCGAGGGCGAGATATGTGCGAATCTATGATGACATAAATGGAAATTGGTTGGCATGGCAAATAAAAAAATGTCAGGGAAACATAAGGCATCTCTTCCGAAATGAAGTTAGCTAATGCATATTCTGTTCTGAAATATTTTGCAGATACTCTGTGAGATTGGTGACTTTTGACTTTTGATTTGGGGTAAACATATTCATAAAACTGACTTCCAAAAAGTGTGGTCAGCCGCCAGAGTCCTGCACTCTGTGCCGGAACCCGGGATTGAACCGGGGGCCTTTAGATCTTCAGTCTAACGCTCTCCCAACTGAGCTATTCCGGCCGACGAGGAAGTCCGTCATTTGAAACGAGCACTAGGCTAGGCGAGGGCGAGATATGTGCGAATCTATGATGACATAAATGGAAATTGGTTGGCATGGCAAATAAAAAAATGTCAGGGAAACATAAGGCATCTCTTCCGAAATGAAGTTAGCTAATGCATATTCTGTTCTGAAATATTTTGCAGATACTCTGTGAGATTGGTGACTTTTGACTTTTGATTTGGGGTAAACATATTCATAAAACTGACTTCCAAAAAGTGTGGTCAGCCGCCAGAGTCCTGCACTCTGTGCCGGAACCCGGGATTGAACCGGGGGCCTTTAGATCTTCAGTCTAACGCTCTCCCAACTGAGCTATTCCGGCCGACGAGGAAGACTGTCATTTGAAACGAGCACTAGGCTAGGCGAGGGCGAGATATGTGCGAATCTATGATGACATAAATGGAAATTGGTTGGCATGGCAAATAAAAAAATGTCAGGGAAACATAAGGCATCTCTTCCGAAATGAAGTTAGCTAATGCATATTCTGTTCTGAAATATTTTGCAGATACTCTGTGAGATTGGTGACTTTTGACTTTTGATTTGGGGTAAACATATTCATAAAACTGACTTCCAAAAAGTGTGGTCAGCCGCCAGAGTCCTGCACTCTGTGCCGGAACCCGGGATTGAACCGGGGGCCTTTAGATCTTCAGTCTAACGCTCTCCCAACTGAGCTATTCCGGCCGACGAGGAAGTCTGTCATTTGAAACGAGCACTAGGCTAGGCGAGGGCGAGATATGTGCGAATCTATGATGACATAAATGGAAATTGGTTGGCATGGCAAATAAAAAAATGTCAGGGAAACATAAGGCATCTCTTCCGAAATGAAGTTAGCTAATGCATATTCTGTTCTGAAATATTTTGCAGATACTCTGTGAGATTGGTGACTTTTGACTTTTGATTTGGGGTAAACATATTCATAAAACTGACTTCCAAAAAGTGTGGTCAGCCGCCAGAGTCCTGCACTCTGTGCCGGAACCCGGGATTGAACCGGGGGCCTTTAGATCTTCAGTCTAACGCTCTCCCAACTGAGCTATTCCGGCCGACGAGGAAGTCTGTCATTTGAAACGAGCACTAGGCTAGGCGAGGGCGAGATATGTGCGAATCTATGATGACATAAATGGAAATTGGTTGGCATGGCAAATAAAAAAATGTCAGGGAAACATAAGGCATCTCTTCCGAAATGAAGTTAGCTAATGCATATTCTGTTCTGAAATATTTTGCAGATACTCTGTGAGATTGGTGACTTTTGACTTTTGATTTGGGGTAAACATATTCATAAAACTGACTTCCAAAAAGTGTGGTCAGCCGCCAGAGTCCTGCACTCTGTGCCGGAACCTGGGATTGAACCGGGGGCCTTTAGATCTTCAGTCTAACGCTCTCCCAACTGAGCTATTCCGGCCGACGAGGAAGACTGTCATTTGAAACGAGCACTAGGCTAGGCGAGGGCGAGATATGTGCGAATCTATGATGACATAAATGGAAATTGGTTGGCATGGCAAATAAAAAAATGTCAGGGAAACATAAGGCATCTCTTCCGAAATGAAGTTAGCTAATGCATATTCTGTTCTGAAATATTTTGCAGATACTCTGTGAGATTGGTGACTTTTGACTTTTGATTTGGGGTAAACATATTCATAAAACTGACTTCCAAAAAGTGTGGTCAGCCGCCAGAGTCCTGCACTCTGTGCCGGAACCCGGGATTGAACCGGGGGCCTTTAGATCTTCAGTCTAACGCTCTCCCAACTGAGCTATTCCGGCCGACGAGGAAGACTGTCATTTGAAACGAGCACTAGGCTAGGCGAGGGCGAGATATGTGCGAATCTATGATGACATAAATGGAAATTGGTTGGCATGGCAAATAAAAAAATGTCAGGGAAACATAAGGCATCTCTTCCGAAATGAAGTTAGCTAATGCATATTCTGTTCTGAAATATTTTGCAGATACTCTGTGAGATTGGTGACTTTTGACTTTTGATTTGGGGTAAACATATTCATAAAACTGACTTCCAAAAAGTGTGGTCAGCCGCCAGAGTCCTGCACTCTGTGCCGGAACCCGGGATTGAACCGGGGGCCTTTAGATCTTCAGTCTAACGCTCTCCCAACTGAGCTATTCCGGCCGACGAGGAAGACTGTCATTTGAAACGAGCACTAGGCTAGGCGAGGGCGAGATATGTGCGAATCTATGATGACATAAATGGAAATTGGTTGGCATGGCAAATAAAAAAATGTCAGGGAAACATAAGGCATCTCTTCCGAAATGAAGTTAGCTAATGCATATTCTGTTCTGAAATATTTTGCAGATACTCTGTGAGATTGGTGACTTTTGACTTTTGATTTGGGGTAAACATATTCATAAAACTGACTTCCAAAAAGTGTGGTCAGCCGCCAGAGTCCTGCACTCTGTGCCGGAACCCGGGATTGAACCGGGGGCCTTTAGATCTTCAGTCTAACGCTCTCCCAACTGAGCTATTCCGGCCGACGAGGAAGACTGTCATTTGAAACGAGCACTAGGCTAGGCGAGGGCGAGATATGTGCGAATCTATGATGACATAAATGGAAATTGGTTGGCATGGCAAATAAAAAAATGTCAGGGAAACATAAGGCATCTCTTCCGAAATGAAGTTAGCTAATGCATATTCTGTTCTGAAATATTTTGCAGATACTCTGTGAGATTGGTGACTTTTGACTTTTGATTTGGGGTAAACATATTCATAAAACTGACTTCCAAAAAGTGTGGTCAGCCGCCAGAGTCCTGCACTCTGTGCCGGAACCCGGGATTGAACCGGGGGCCTTTAGATCTTCAGTCTAACGCTCTCCCAACTGAGCTATTCCGGCCGACGAGGAAGTCTGTCATTTGAAACGAGCACTAGGCTAGGCGAGGGCGAGATATGTGCGAATCTATGATGACATAAATGGAAATTGGTTGGCATGGCAAATAAAAAAATGTCAGGGAAACATAAGGCATCTCTTCCGAAATGAAGTTAGCTAATGCATATTCTGTTCTGAAATATTTTGCAGATACTCTGTGAGATTGGTGACTTTTGACTTTTGATTTGGGGTAAACATATTCATAAAACTGACTTCCAAAAAGTGTGGTCAGCCGCCAGAGTCCTGCACTCTGTGCCGGAACCCGGGATTGAACCGGGGGCCTTTAGATCTTCAGTCTAACGCTCTCCCAACTGAGCTATTCCGGCCGACGAGGAAGTCTGTCATTTGAAACGAGCACTAGGCTAGGCGAGGGCGAGATATGTGCGAATCTATGATGACATAAATGGAAATTGGTTGGCATGGCAAATAAAAAAATGTCAGGGAAACATAAGGCATCTCTTCCGAAATGAAGTTAGCTAATGCATATTCTGTTCTGAAATATTTTGCAGATACTCTGTGAGATTGGTGACTTTTGACTTTTGATTTGGGGTAAACATATTCATAAAACTGACTTCCAAAAAGTGTGGTCAGCCGCCAGAGTCCTGCACTCTGTGCCGGAACCTGAGATTGAACCGGGGGCCTTTAGATCTTCAGTCTAACGCTCTCCCAACTGAGCTATTCCGGCCGACGAGGAAGTCTGTCATTTGAAACGAGCACTAGGCTAGGCGAGGGCGAGATATGTGCGAATCTATGATGACATAAATGGAAATTGGTTGGCATGGCAAATAAAAAAATGTCAGGGAAACATAAGGCATCTCTTCCGAAATGAAGTTAGCTAATGCATATTCTGTTCTGAAATATTTTGCAGATACTCTGTGAGATTGGTGACTTTTGACTTTTGATTTGGGGTAAACATATTCATAAAACTGACTTCCAAAAAGTGTGGTCAGCCGCCAGAGTCCTGCACTCTGTGCCGGAACCCGGGATTGAACCGGGGGCCTTTAGATCTTCAGTCTAACGCTCTCCCAACTGAGCTATTCCGGCCGACGAGGAAGTCTGTCATTTGAAACGAGCACTAGGCTAGGCGAGGGCGAGATATGTGCGAATCTATGATGACATAAATGGAAATTGGTTGGCATGGCAAATAAAAAAATGTCAGGGAAACATAAGGCATCTCTTCCGAAATGAAGTTAGCTAATGCATATTCTGTTCTGAAATATTTTGCAGATACTCTGTGAGATTGGTGACTTTTGACTTTTGATTTGGGGTAAACATATTCATAAAACTGACTTCCAAAAAGTGTGGTCAGCCGCCAGAGTCCTGCACTCTGTGCCGGAACCCGGGATTGAACCGGGGGCCTTTAGATCTTCAGTCTAACGCTCTCCCAACTGAGCTATTCCGGCCGACGAGGAAGTCTGTCATTTGAAACGAGCACTAGGCTAGGCGAGGGCGAGATATGTGCGAATCTATGATGACATAAATGGAAATTGGTTGGCATGGCAAATAAAAAAATGTCAGGGAAACATAAGGCATCTCTTCCGAAATGAAGTTAGCTAATGCATATTCTGTTCTGAAATATTTTGCAGATACTCTGTGAGATTGGTGACTTTTGACTTTTGATTTGGGGTAAACATATTCATAAAACTGACTTCCAAAAAGTGTGGTCAGCCGCCAGAGTCCTGCACTCTGTGCCGGAACCCGGGATTGAACCGGGGGCCTTTAGATCTTCAGTCTAACGCTCTCCCAACTGAGCTATTCCGGCCGACGAGGAAGACTGTCATTTGAAACGAGCACTAGGCTAGGCGAGGGCGAGATATGTGCGAATCTATGATGACATAAATGGAAATTGGTTGGCATGGCAAATAAAAAAATGTCAGGGAAACATAAGGCATCTCTTCCGAAATGAAGTTAGCTAATGCATATTCTGTTCTGAAATATTTTGCAGATACTCTGTGAGATTGGTGACTTTTGACTTTTGATTTGGGGTAAACATATTCATAAAACTGACTTCCAAAAAGTGTGGTCAGCCGCCAGAGTCCTGCACTCTGTGCCGGAACCCGGGATTGAACCGGGGGCCTTTAGATCTTCAGTCTAACGCTCTCCCAACTGAGCTATTCCGGCCGACGAGGAAGACTGTCATTTGAAACGAGCACTAGGCTAGGCGAGGGCGAGATATGTGCGAATCTATGATGACATAAATGGAAATTGGTTGGCATGGCAAATAAAAAAATGTCAGGGAAACATAAGGCATCTCTTCCGAAATGAAGTTAGCTAATGCATATTCTGTTCTGAAATATTTTGCAGATACTCTGTGAGATTGGTGACTTTTGACTTTTGATTTGGGGTAAACATATTCATAAAACTGACTTCCAAAAAGTGTGGTCAGCCGCCAGAGTCCTGCACTCTGTGCCGGAACCCGGGATTGAACCGGGGGCCTTTAGATCTTCAGTCTAACGCTCTCCCAACTGAGCTATTCCGGCCGACGAGGAAGTCTGTCATTTGAAACGAGCACTAGGCTAGGCGAGGGCGAGATATGTGCGAATCTATGATGACATAAATGGAAATTGGTTGGCATGGCAAATAAAAAAATGTCAGGGAAACATAAGGCATCTCTTCCGAAATGAAGTTAGCTAATGCATATTCTGTTCTGAAATATTTTGCAGATACTCTGTGAGATTGGTGACTTTTGACTTTTGATTTGGGGTAAACATATTCATAAAACTGACTTCCAAAAAGTGTGGTCAGCCGCCAGAGTCCTGCACTCTGTGCCGGAACCCGGGATTGAACCGGGGGCCTTTAGATCTTCAGTCTAACGCTCTCCCAACTGAGCTATTCCGGCCGACGAGGAAGACTGTCATTTGAAACGAGCACTAGGCTAGGCGAGGGCGAGATATGTGCGAATCTATGATGACATAAATGGAAATTGGTTGGCATGGCAAATAAAAAAATGTCAGGGAAACATAAGGCATCTCTTCCGAAATGAAGTTAGCTAATGCATATTCTGTTCTGAAATATTTTGCAGATACTCTGTGAGATTGGTGACTTTTGACTTTTGATTTGGGGTAAACATATTCATAAAACTGACTTCCAAAAAGTGTGGTCAGCCGCCAGAGTCCTGCACTCTGTGCCGGAACCCGGGATTGAACCGGGGGCCTTTAGATCTTCAGTCTAACGCTCTCCCAACTGAGCTATTCCGGCCGACGAGGAAGTCTGTCATTTGAAACGAGCACTAGGCTAGGCGAGGGCGAGATATGTGCGAATCTATGATGACATAAATGGAAATTGGTTGGCATGGCAAATAAAAAAATGTCAGGGAAACATAAGGCATCTCTTCCGAAATGAAGTTAGCTAATGCATATTCTGTTCTGAAATATTTTGCAGATACTCTGTGAGATTGGTGACTTTTGACTTTTGATTTGGGGTAAACATATTCATAAAACTGACTTCCAAAAAGTGTGGTCAGCCGCCAGAGTCCTGCACTCTGTGCCGGAACCCGGGATTGAACCGGGGGCCTTTAGATCTTCAGTCTAACGCTCTCCCAACTGAGCTATTCCGGCCGACGAGGAAGACTGTCATTTGAAACGAGCACTAGGCTAGGCGAGGGCGAGATATGTGCGAATCTATGATGACATAAATGGAAATTGGTTGGCATGGCAAATAAAAAAATGTCAGGGAAACATAAGGCATCTCTTCCGAAATGAAGTTAGCTAATGCATATTCTGTTCTGAAATATTTTGCAGATACTCTGTGAGATTGGTGACTTTTGACTTTTGATTTGGGGTAAACATATTCATAAAACTGACTTCCAAAAAGTGTGGTCAGCCGCCAGAGTCCTGCACTCTGTGCCGGAACCCGGGATTGAACCGGGGGCCTTTAGATCTTCAGTCTAACGCTCTCCCAACTGAGCTATTCCGGCCGACGAGGAAGACTGTCATTTGAAACGAGCACTAGGCTAGGCGAGGGCGAGATATGTGCGAATCTATGATGACATAAATGGAAATTGGTTGGCATGGCAAATAAAAAAATGTCAGGGAAACATAAGGCATCTCTTCCGAAATGAAGTTAGCTAATGCATATTCTGTTCTGAAATATTTTGCAGATACTCTGTGAGATTGGTGACTTTTGACTTTTGATTTGGGGTAAACATATTCATAAAACTGACTTCCAAAAAGTGTGGTCAGCCGCCAGAGTCCTGCACTCTGTGCCGGAACCCGGGATTGAACCGGGGGCCTTTAGATCTTCAGTCTAACGCTCTCCCAACTGAGCTATTCCGGCCGACGAGGAAGTCTGTCATTTGAAACGAGCACTAGGCTAGGCGAGGGCGAGATATGTGCGAATCTATGATGACATAAATGGAAATTGGTTGGCATGGCAAATAAAAAAATGTCAGGGAAACATAAGGCATCTCTTCCGAAATGAAGTTAGCTAATGCATATTCTGTTCTGAAATATTTTGCAGATACTCTGTGAGATTGGTGACTTTTGACTTTTGATTTGGGGTAAACATATTCATAAAACTGACTTCCAAAAAGTGTGGTCAGCCGCCAGAGTCCTGCACTCTGTGCCGGAACCCGGGATTGAACCGGGGGCCTTTAGATCTTCAGTCTAACGCTCTCCCAACTGAGCTATTCCGGCCGACGAGGAAGTCTGTCATTTGAAACGAGCACTAGGCTAGGCGAGGGCGAGATATGTGCGAATCTATGATGACATAAATGGAAATTGGTTGGCATGGCAAATAAAAAAATGTCAGGGAAACATAAGGCATCTCTTCCGAAATGAAGTTAGCTAATGCATATTCTGTTCTGAAATATTTTGCAGATACTCTGTGAGATTGGTGACTTTTGACTTTTGATTTGGGGTAAACATATTCATAAAACTGACTTCCAAAAAGTGTGGTCAGCCGCCAGAGTCCTGCACTCTGTGCCGGAACCCGGGATTGAACCGGGGGCCTTTAGATCTTCAGTCTAACGCTCTCCCAACTGAGCTATTCCGGCCGACGAGGAAGACTGTCATTTGAAACGAGCACTAGGCTAGGCGAGGGCGAGATATGTGCGAATCTATGATGACATAAATGGAAATTGGTTGGCATGGCAAATAAAAAAATGTCAGGGAAACATAAGGCATCTCTTCCGAAATGAAGTTAGCTAATGCATATTCTGTTCTGAAATATTTTGCAGATACTCTGTGAGATTGGTGACTTTTGACTTTTGATTTGGGGTAAACATATTCATAAAACTGACTTCCAAAAAGTGTGGTCAGCCGCCAGAGTCCTGCACTCTGTGCCGGAACCCGGGATTGAACCGGGGGCCTTTAGATCTTCAGTCTAACGCTCTCCCAACTGAGCTATTCCGGCCGACGAGGAAGTCTGTCATTTGAAACGAGCACTAGGCTAGGCGAGGGCGAGATATGTGCGAATCTATGATGACATAAATGGAAATTGGTTGGCATGGCAAATAAAAAAATGTCAGGGAAACATAAGGCATCTCTTCCGAAATGAAGTTAGCTAATGCATATTCTGTTCTGAAATATTTTGCAGATACTCTGTGAGATTGGTGACTTTTGACTTTTGATTTGGGGTAAACATATTCATAAAACTGACTTCCAAAAAGTGTGGTCAGCCGCCAGAGTCCTGCACTCTGTGCCGGAACCCGGGATTGAACCGGGGGCCTTTAGATCTTCAGTCTAACGCTCTCCCAACTGAGCTATTCCGGCCGACGAGGAAGACTGTCATTTGAAACGAGCACTAGGCTAGGCGAGGGCGAGATATGTGCGAATCTATGATGACATAAATGGAAATTGGTTGGCATGGCAAATAAAAAAATGTCAGGGAAACATAAGGCATCTCTTCCGAAATGAAGTTAGCTAATGCATATTCTGTTCTGAAATATTTTGCAGATACTCTGTGAGATTGGTGACTTTTGACTTTTGATTTGGGGTAAACATATTCATAAAACTGACTTCCAAAAAGTGTGGTCAGCCGCCAGAGTCCTGCACTCTGTGCCGGAACCCGGGATTGAACCGGGGGCCTTTAGATCTTCAGTCTAACGCTCTCCCAACTGAGCTATTCCGGCCGACGAGAATGTCTGTCATTTGAAACGAGCACTAGGCTAGGCGAGGGCGAGATATGTGCGAATCTATGATGACATAAATGGAAATTGGTTGGCATGGCAAATAAAAAAATGTCAGGGAAACATAAGGCATCTCTTCCGAAATGAAGTTAGCTAATGCATATTCTGTTCTGAAATATTTTGCAGATACTCTGTGAGATTGGTGACTTTTGACTTTTGATTTGGGGTAAACATATTCATAAAACTGACTTCCAAAAAGTGTGGTCAGCCGCCAGAGTCCTGCACTCTGTGCCGGAACCCGGGATTGAACCGGGGGCCTTTAGATCTTCAGTCTAACGCTCTCCCAACTGAGCTATTCCGGCCGTCGAGGAAGACTGTCATTTGAAACGAGCACTAGGCTAGGCGAGGGCGAGATATGTGCGAATCTATGATGACATAAATGGAAATTGGTTGGCATGGCAAATAAAAAAATGTCAGGGAAACATAAGGCATCTCTTCCGAAATGAAGTTAGCTAATGCATATTCTGTTCTGAAATATTTTGCAGATACTCTGTGAGATTGGTGACTTTTGACTTTTGATTTGGGGTAAACATATTCATAAAACTGACTTCCAAAAAGTGTGGTCAGCCGCCAGAGTCCTGCACTCTGTGCCGGAACCCGGGATTGAACCGGGGGCCTTTAGATCTTCAGTCTAACGCTCTCCCAACTGAGCTATTCCGGCCGACGAGGAAGACTGTCATTTGAAACGAGCACTAGGCTAGGCGAGGGCGAGATATGTGCGAATCTATGATGACATAAATGGAAATTGGTTGGCATGGCAAATAAAAAAATGTCAGGGAAACATAAGGCATCTCTTCCGAAATGAAGTTAGCTAATGCATATTCTGTTCTGAAATATTTTGCAGATACTCTGTGAGATTGGTGACTTTTGACTTTTGATTTGGGGTAAACATATTCATAAAACTGACTTCCAAAAAGTGTGGTCAGCCGCCAGAGTCCTGCACTCTGTGCCGGAACCCGGGATTGAACCGGGGGCCTTTAGATCTTCAGTCTAACGCTCTCCCAACTGAGCTATTCCGGCCGACGAGGAAGTCTGTCATTTGAAACGAGCACTAGGCTAGGCGAGGGCGAGATATGTGCGAATCTATGATGACATAAATGGAAATTGGTTGGCATGGCAAATAAAAAAATGTCAGGGAAACATAAGGCATCTCTTCCGAAATGAAGTTAGCTAATGCATATTCTGTTCTGAAATATTTTGCAGATACTCTGTGAGATTGGTGACTTTTGACTTTTGATTTGGGGTAAACATATTCATAAAACTGACTTCCAAAAAGTGTGGTCAGCCGCCAGAGTCCTGCACTCTGTGCCGGAACCCGGGATTGAACCGGGGGCCTTTAGATCTTCAGTCTAACGCTCTCCCAACTGAGCTATTCCGGCCGACGAGGAAGTCTGTCATTTGAAACGAGCACTAGGCTAGGCGAGGGCGAGATATGTGCGAATCTATGATGACATAAATGGAAATTGGTTGGCATGGCAAATAAAAAAATGTCAGGGAAACATAAGGCATCTCTTCCGAAATGAAGTTAGCTAATGCATATTCTGTTCTGAAATATTTTGCAGATACTCTGTGAGATTGGTGACTTTTGACTTTTGATTTGGGGTAAACATATTCATAAAACTGACTTCCAAAAAGTGTGGTCAGCCGCCAGAGTCCTGCACTCTGTGCCGGAACCCGGGATTGAACCGGGGGCCTTTAGATCTTCAGTCTAACGCTCTCCCAACTGAGCTATTCCGGCCGACGAGGAAGACTGTCATTTGAAACGAGCACTAGGCTAGGCGAGGGCGAGATATGTGCGAATCTATGATGACATAAATGGAAATTGGTTGGCATGGCAAATAAAAAAATGTCAGGGAAACATAAGGCATCTCTTCCGAAATGAAGTTAGCTAATGCATATTCTGTTCTGAAATATTTTGCAGATACTCTGTGAGATTGGTGACTTTTGACTTTTGATTTGGGGTAAACATATTCATAAAACTGACTTCCAAAAAGTGTGGTCAGCCGCCAGAGTCCTGCACTCTGTGCCGGAACCCGGGATTGAACCGGGGGCCTTTAGATCTTCAGTCTAACGCTCTCCCAACTGAGCTATTCCGGCCGACGAGGAAGTCTGTCATTTGAAACGAGCACTAGGCTAGGCGAGGGCGAGATATGTGCGAATCTATGATGACATAAATGGAAATTGGTTGGCATGGCAAATAAAAAAATGTCAGGGAAACATAAGGCATCTCTTCCGAAATGAAGTTAGCTAATGCATATTCTGTTCTGAAATATTTTGCAGATACTCTGTGAGATTGGTGACTTTTGACTTTTGATTTGGGGTAAACATATTCATAAAACTGACTTCCAAAAAGTGTGGTCAGCCGCCAGAGTCCTGCACTCTGTGCCGGAACCCGGGATTGAACCGGGGGCCTTTAGATCTTCAGTCTAACGCTCTCCCAACTGAGCTATTCCGGCCGACGAGGAAGACTGTCATTTGAAACGAGCACTAGGCTAGGCGAGGGCGAGATATGTGCGAATCTATGATGACATAAATGGAAATTGGTTGGCATGGCAAATAAAAAAATGTCAGGGAAACATAAGGCATCTCTTCCGAAATGAAGTTAGCTAATGCATATTCTGTTCTGAAATATTTTGCAGATACTCTGTGAGATTGGTGACTTTTGACTTTTGATTTGGGGTAAACATATTCATAAAACTGACTTCCAAAAAGTGTGGTCAGCCGCCAGAGTCCTGCACTCTGTGCCGGAACCCGGGATTGAACCGGGGGCCTTTAGATCTTCAGTCTAACGCTCTCCCAACTGAGCTATTCCGGCCGACGAGGAAGTCTGTCATTTGAAACGAGCACTAGGCTAGGCGAGGGCGAGATATGTGCGAATCTATGATGACATAAATGGAAATTGGTTGGCATGGCAAATAAAAAAATGTCAGGGAAACATAAGGCATCTCTTCCGAAATGAAGTTAGCTAATGCATATTCTGTTCTGAAATATTTTGCAGATACTCTGTGAGATTGGTGACTTTTGACTTTTGATTTGGGGTAAACATATTCATAAAACTGACTTCCAAAAAGTGTGGTCAGCCGCCAGAGTCCTGCACTCTGTGCCGGAACCCGGGATTGAACCGGGGGCCTTTAGATCTTCAGTCTAACGCTCTCCCAACTGAGCTATTCCGGCCGACGAGGAAGTCTGTCATTTGAAACGAGCACTAGGCTAGGCGAGGGCGAGATATGTGCGAATCTATGATGACATAAATGGAAATTGGTTGGCATGGCAAATAAAAAAATGTCAGGGAAACATAAGGCATCTCTTCCGAAATGAAGTTAGCTAATGCATATTCTGTTCTGAAATATTTTGCAGATACTCTGTGAGATTGGTGACTTTTGACTTTTGATTTGGGGTAAACATATTCATAAAACTGACTTCCAAAAAGTGTGGTCAGCCGCCAGAGTCCTGCACTCTGTGCCGGAACCCGGGATTGAACCGGGGGCCTTTAGATCTTCAGTCTAACGCTCTCCCAACTGAGCTATTCCGGCCGACGAGAAAGACTGTCATTTGAAACGAGCACTAGGCTAGGCGAGGGCGAGATATGTGCGAATCTATGATGACATAAATGGAAATTGGTTGGCATGGCAAATAAAAAAATGTCAGGGAAACATAAGGCATCTCTTCCGAAATGAAGTTAGCTAATGCATATTCTGTTCTGAAATATTTTGCAGATACTCTGTGAGATTGGTGACTTTTGACTTTTGATTTGGGGTAAACATATTCATAAAACTGACTTCCAAAAAGTGTGGTCAGCCGCCAGAGTCCTGCACTCTGTGCCGGAACCCGGGATTGAACCGGGGGCCTTTAGATCTTCAGTCTAACGCTCTCCCAACTGAGCTATTCCGGCCGACGAGGAAGTCTGTCATTTGAAACGAGCACTAGGCTAGGCGAGGGCGAGATATGTGCGAATCTATGATGACATAAATGGAAATTGGTTGGCATGGCAAATAAAAAAATGTCAGGGAAACATAAGGCATCTCTTCCGAAATGAAGTTAGCTAATGCATATTCTGTTCTGAAATATTTTGCAGATACTCTGTGAGATTGGTGACTTTTGACTTTTGATTTGGGGTAAACATATTCATAAAACTGACTTCCAAAAAGTGTGGTCAGCCGCCAGAGTCCTGCACTCTGTGCCGGAACCCGGGATTGAACCGGGGGCCTTTAGATCTTCAGTCTAACGCTCTCCCAACTGAGCTATTCCGGCCGACGAGGAAGACTGTCATTTGAAACGAGCACTAGGCTAGGCGAGGGCGAGATATGTGCGAATCTATGATGACATAAATGGAAATTGGTTGGCATGGCAAATAAAAAAATGTCAGGGAAACATAAGGCATCTCTTCCGAAATGAAGTTAGCTAATGCATATTCTGTTCTGAAATATTTTGCAGATACTCTGTGAGATTGGTGACTTTTGACTTTTGATTTGGGGTAAACATATTCATAAAACTGACTTCCAAAAAGTGTGGTCAGCCGCCAGAGTCCTGCACTCTGTGCCGGAACCCGGGATTGAACCGGGGGCCTTTAGATCTTCAGTCTAACGCTCTCCCAACTGAGCTATTCCGGCCGACGAGGAAGTCTGTCATTTGAAACGAGCACTAGGCTAGGCGAGGGCGAGATATGTGCGAATCTATGATGACATAAATGGAAATTGGTTGGCATGGCAAATAAAAAAATGTCAGGGAAACATAAGGCATCTCTTCCGAAATGAAGTTAGCTAATGCATATTCTGTTCTGAAATATTTTGCAGATACTCTGTGAGATTGGTGACTTTTGACTTTTGATTTGGGGTAAACATATTCATAAAACTGACTTCCAAAAAGTGTGGTCAGCCGCCAGAGTCCTGCACTCTGTGCCGGAACCCGGGATTGAACCGGGGGCCTTTAGATCTTCAGTCTAACGCTCTCCCAACTGAGCTATTCCGGCCGACGAGGAAGTCTGTCATTTGAAACGAGCACTAGGCTAGGCGAGGGCGAGATATGTGCGAATCTATGATGACATAAATGGAAATTGGTTGGCATGGCAAATAAAAAAATGTCAGGGAAACATAAGGCATCTCTTCCGAAATGAAGTTAGCTAATGCATATTCTGTTCTGAAATATTTTGCAGATACTCTGTGAGATTGGTGACTTTTGACTTTTGATTTGGGGTAAACATATTCATAAAACTGACTTCCAAAAAGTGTGGTCAGCCGCCAGAGTCCTGCACTCTGTGCCGGAACCCGGGATTGAACCGGGGGCCTTTAGATCTTCAGTCTAACGCTCTCCCAACTGAGCTATTCCGGCCGACGAGGAAGACTGTCATTTGAAACGAGCACTAGGCTAGGCGAGGGCGAGATATGTGCGAATCTATGATGACATAAATGGAAATTGGTTGGCATGGCAAATAAAAAAATGTCAGGGAAACATAAGGCATCTCTTCCGAAATGAAGTTAGCTAATGCATATTCTGTTCTGAAATATTTTGCAGATACTCTGTGAGATTGGTGACTTTTGACTTTTGATTTGGGGTAAACATATTCATAAAACTGACTTCCAAAAAGTGTGGTCAGCCGCCAGAGTCCTGCACTCTGTGCCGGAACCCGGGATTGAACCGGGGGCCTTTAGATCTTCAGTCTAACGCTCTCCCAACTGAGCTATTCCGGCCGACGAGGAAGTCTGTCATTTGAAACGAGCACTAGGCTAGGCGAGGGCGAGATATGTGCGAATCTATGATGACATAAATGGAAATTGGTTGGCATGGCAAATAAAAAAATGTCAGGGAAACATAAGGCATCTCTTCCGAAATGAAGTTAGCTAATGCATATTCTGTTCTGAAATATTTTGCAGATACTCTGTGAGATTGGTGACTTTTGACTTTTGATTTGGGGTAAACATATTCATAAAACTGACTTCCAAAAAGTGTGGTCAGCCGCCAGAGTCCTGCACTCTGTGCCGGAACCCGGGATTGAACCGGGGGCCTTTAGATCTTCAGTCTAACGCTCTCCCAACTGAGCTATTCCGGCCGACGAGGAAGACTGTCATTTGAAACGAGCACTAGGCTAGGCGAGGGCGAGATATGTGCGAATCTATGATGACATAAATGGAAATTGGTTGGCATGGCAAATAAAAAAATGTCAGGGAAACATAAGGCATCTCTTCCGAAATGAAGTTAGCTAATGCATATTCTGTTCTGAAATATTTTGCAGATACTCTGTGAGATTGGTGACTTTTGACTTTTGATTTGGGGTAAACATATTCATAAAACTGACTTCCAAAAAGTGTGGTCAGCCGCCAGAGTCCTGCACTCTGTGCCGGAACCCGGGATTGAACCGGGGGCCTTTAGATCTTCAGTCTAACGCTCTCCCAACTGAGCTATTCCGGCCGACGAGGAAGTCTGTCATTTGAAACGAGCACTAGGCTAGGCGAGGGCGAGATATGTGCGAATCTATGATGACATAAATGGAAATTGGTTGGCATGGCAAATAAAAAAATGTCAGGGAAACATAAGGCATCTCTTCCGAAATGAAGTTAGCTAATGCATATTCTGTTCTGAAATATTTTGCAGATACTCTGTGAGATTGGTGACTTTTGACTTTTGATTTGGGGTAAACATATTCATAAAACTGACTTCCAAAAAGTGTGGTCAGCCGCCAGAGTCCTGCACTCTGTGCCGGAACCCGGGATTGAACCGGGGGCCTTTAGATCTTCAGTCTAACGCTCTCCCAACTGAGCTATTCCGGCCGACGAGGAAGTCTGTCATTTGAAACGAGCACTAGGCTAGGCGAGGGCGAGATATGTGCGAATCTATGATGACATAAATGGAAATTGGTTGGCATGGCAAATAAAAAAATGTCAGGGAAACATAAGGCATCTCTTCCGAAATGAAGTTAGCTAATGCATATTCTGTTCTGAAATATTTTGCAGATACTCTGTGAGATTGGTGACTTTTGACTTTTGATTTGGGGTAAACATATTCATAAAACTGACTTCCAAAAAGTGTGGTCAGCCGCCAGAGTCCTGCACTCTGTGCCGGAACCCGGGATTGAACCGGGGGCCTTTAGATCTTCAGTCTAACGCTCTCCCAACTGAGCTATTCCGGCCGACGAGGAAGACTGTCATTTGAAACGAGCACTAGGCTAGGCGAGGGCGAGATATGTGCGAATCTATGATGACATAAATGGAAATTGGTTGGCATGGCAAATAAAAAAATGTCAGGGAAACATAAGGCATCTCTTCCGAAATGAAGTTAGCTAATGCATATTCTGTTCTGAAATATTTTGCAGATACTCTGTGAGATTGGTGACTTTTGACTTTTGATTTGGGGTAAACATATTCATAAAACTGACTTCCAAAAAGTGTGGTCAGCCGCCAGAGTCCTGCACTCTGTGCCGGAACCCGGGATTGAACCGGGGGCCTTTAGATCTTCAGTCTAACGCTCTCCCAACTGAGCTATTCCGGCCGACGAGGAAGTCTGTCATTTGAAACGAGCACTAGGCTAGGCGAGGGCGAGATATGTGCGAATCTATGATGACATAAATGGAAATTGGTTGGCATGGCAAATAAAAAAATGTCAGGGAAACATAAGGCATCTCTTCCGAAATGAAGTTAGCTAATGCATATTCTGTTCTGAAATATTTTGCAGATACTCTGTGAGATTGGTGACTTTTGACTTTTGATTTGGGGTAAACATATTCATAAAACTGACTTCCAAAAAGTGTGGTCAGCCGCCAGAGTCCTGCACTCTGTGCCGGAACCCGGGATTGAACCGGGGGCCTTTAGATCTTCAGTCTAACGCTCTCCCAACTGAGCTATTCCGGCCGACGAGGAAGTCTGTCATTTGAAACGAGCACTAGGCTAGGCGAGGGCGAGATATGTGCGAATCTATGATGACATAAATGGAAATTGGTTGGCATGGCAAATAAAAAAATGTCAGGGAAACATAAGGCATCTCTTCCGAAATGAAGTTAGCTAATGCATATTCTGTTCTGAAATATTTTGCAGATACTCTGTGAGATTGGTGACTTTTGACTTTTGATTTGGGGTAAACATATTCATAAAACTGACTTCCAAAAAGTGTGGTCAGCCGCCAGAGTCCTGCACTCTGTGCCGGAACCCGGGATTGAACCGGGGGCCTTTAGATCTTCAGTCTAACGCTCTCCCAACTGAGCTATTCCGGCCGACGAGGAAGACTGTCATTTGAAACGAGCACTAGGCTAGGCGAGGGCGAGATATGTGCGAATCTATGATGACATAAATGGAAATTGGTTGGCATGGCAAATAAAAAAATGTCAGGGAAACATAAGGCATCTCTTCCGAAATGAAGTTAGCTAATGCATATTCTGTTCTGAAATATTTTGCAGATACTCTGTGAGATTGGTGACTTTTGACTTTTGATTTGGGGTAAACATATTCATAAAACTGACTTCCAAAAAGTGTGGTCAGCCGCCAGAGTCCTGCACTCTGTGCCGGAACCCGGGATTGAACCGGGGGCCTTTAGATCTTCAGTCTAACGCTCTCCCAACTGAGCTATTCCGGCCGACGAGGAAGTCTGTCATTTGAAACGAGCACTAGGCTAGGCGAGGGCGAGATATGTGCGAATCTATGATGACATAAATGGAAATTGGTTGGCATGGCAAATAAAAAAATGTCAGGGAAACATAAGGCATCTCTTCCGAAATGAAGTTAGCTAATGCATATTCTGTTCTGAAATATTTTGCAGATACTCTGTGAGATTGGTGACTTTTGACTTTTGATTTGGGGTAAACATATTCATAAAACTGACTTCCAAAAAGTGTGGTCAGCCGCCAGAGTCCTGCACTCTGTGCCGGAACCCGGGATTGAACCGGGGGCCTTTAGATCTTCAGTCTAACGCTCTCCCAACTGAGCTATTCCGGCCGACGAGGAAGTCTGTCATTTGAAACGAGCACTAGGCTAGGCGAGGGCGAGATATGTGCGAATCTATGATGACATAAATGGAAATTGGTTGGCATGGCAAATAAAAAAATGTCAGGGAAACATAAGGCATCTCTTCCGAAATGAAGTTAGCTAATGCATATTCTGTTCTGAAATATTTTGCAGATACTCTGTGAGATTGGTGACTTTTGACTTTTGATTTGGGGTAAACATATTCATAAAACTGACTTCCAAAAAGTGTGGTCAGCCGCCAGAGTCCTGCACTCTGTGCCGGAACCCGGGATTGAACCGGGGGCCTTTAGATCTTCAGTCTAACGCTCTCCCAACTGAGCTATTCCGGCCGACGAGGAAGACTGTCATTTGAAACGAGCACTAGGCTAGGCGAGGGCGAGATATGTGCGAATCTATGATGACATAAATGGAAATTGGTTGGCATGGCAAATAAAAAAATGTCAGGGAAACATAAGGCATCTCTTCCGAAATGAAGTTAGCTAATGCATATTCTGTTCTGAAATATTTTGCAGATACTCTGTGAGATTGGTGACTTTTGACTTTTGATTTGGGGTAAACATATTCATAAAACTGACTTCCAAAAAGTGTGGTCAGCCGCCAGAGTCCTGCACTCTGTGCCGGAACCCGGGATTGAACCGGGGGCCTTTAGATCTTCAGTCTAACGCTCTCCCAACTGAGCTATTCCGGCCGACGAGGAAGTCTGTCATTTGAAACGAGCACTAGGCTAGGCGAGGGCGAGATATGTGCGAATCTATGATGACATAAATGGAAATTGGTTGGCATGGCAAATAAAAAAATGTCAGGGAAACATAAGGCATCTCTTCCGAAATGAAGTTAGCTAATGCATATTCTGTTCTGAAATATTTTGCAGATACTCTGTGAGATTGGTGACTTTTGACTTTTGATTTGGGGTAAACATATTCATAAAACTGACTTCCAAAAAGTGTGGTCAGCCGCCAGAGTCCTGCACTCTGTGCCGGAACCCGGGATTGAATCGGGGGCCTTTAGATCTTCAGTCTAACGCTCTCCCAACTGAGCTATTCCGGCCGACGAGGAAGTCTGTCATTTGAAACGAGCACTAGGCTAGGCGAGGGCGAGATATGTGCGAATCTATGATGACATAAATGGAAATTGGTTGGCATGGCAAATAAAAAAATGTCAGGGAAACATAAGGCATCTCTTCCGAAATGAAGTTAGCTAATGCATATTCTGTTCTGAAATATTTTGCAGATACTCTGTGAGATTGGTGACTTTTGACTTTTGATTTGGGGTAAACATATTCATAAAACTGACTTCCAAAAAGTGTGGTCAGCCGCCAGAGTCCTGCACTCTGTGCCGGAACCCGGGATTGAACCGGGGGCCTTTAGATCTTCAGTCTAACGCTCTCCCAACTGAGCTATTCCGGCCGACGAGGAAGTCTGTCATTTGAAACGAGCACTAGGCTAGGCGAGGGCGAGATATGTGCGAATCTATGATGACATAAATGGAAATTGGTTGGCATGGCAAATAAAAAAATGTCAGGGAAACATAAGGCATCTCTTCCGAAATGAAGTTAGCTAATGCATATTCTGTTCTGAAATATTTTGCAGATACTCTGTGAGATTGGTGACTTTTGACTTTTGATTTGGGGTAAACATATTCATAAAACTGACTTCCAAAAAGTGTGGTCAGCCGCCAGAGTCCTGCACTCTGTGCCGGAACCCGGGATTGAATCGGGGGCCTTTAGATCTTCAGTCTAACGCTCTCCCAACTGAGCTATTCCGGCCGACGAGGAAGTCTGTCATTTGAAACGAGCACTAGGCTAGGCGAGGGCGAGATATGTGCGAATCTATGATGACATAAATGGAAATTGGTTGGCATGGCAAATAAAAAAATGTCAGGGAAACATAAGGCATCTCTTCCGAAATGAAGTTAGCTAATGCATATTCTGTTCTGAAATATTTTGCAGATACTCTGTGAGATTGGTGACTTTTGACTTTTGATTTGGGGTAAACATATTCATAAAACTGACTTCCAAAAAGTGTGGTCAGCCGCCAGAGTCCTGCACTCTGTGCCGGAACCCGGGATTGAACCGGGGGCCTTTAGATCTTCAGTCTAACGCTCTCCCAACTGAGCTATTCCGGCCGACGAGGAAGTCTGTCATTTGAAACGAGCACTAGGCTAGGCGAGGGCGAGATATGTGCGAATCTATGATGACATAAATGGAAATTGGTTGGCATGGCAAATAAAAAAATGTCAGGGAAACATAAGGCATCTCTTCCGAAATGAAGTTAGCTAATGCATATTCTGTTCTGAAATATTTTGCAGATACTCTGTGAGATTGGTGACTTTTGACTTTTGATTTGGGGTAAACATATTCATAAAACTGACTTCCAAAAAGTGTGGTCAGCCGCCAGAGTCCTGCACTCTGTGCCGGAACCCGGGATTGAACCGGGGGCCTTTAGATCTTCAGTCTAACGCTCTCCCAACTGAGCTATTCCGGCCGACGAGGAAGACTGTCATTTGAAACGAGCACTAGGCTAGGCGAGGGCGAGATATGTGCGAATCTATGATGACATTAATGGAAATTGGTTGGCATGGCAAATAAAAAAATGTCAGGGAAACATAAGGCATCTCTTCCGAAATGAAGTTAGCTAATGCATATTCTGTTCTGAAATATTTTGCAGATACTCTGTGAGATTGGTGACTTTTGACTTTTGATTTGGGGTAAACATATTCATAAAACTGACTTCCAAAAAGTGTGGTCAGCCGCCAGAGTCCTGCACTCTGTGCCGGAACCCGGGATTGAACCGGGGGCCTTTAGATCTTCAGTCTAACGCTCTCCCAACTGAGCTATTCCGGCCGACGAGGAAGACTGTCATTTGAAACGAGCACTAGGCTAGGCGAGGGCGAGATATGTGCGAATCTATGATGACATAAATGGAAATTGGTTGGCATGGCAAATAAAAAAATGTCAGGGAAACATAAGGCATCTCTTCCGAAATGAAGTTAGCTAATGCATATTCTGTTCTGAAATATTTTGCAGATACTCTGTGAGATTGGTGACTTTTGACTTTTGATTTGGGGTAAACATATTCATAAAACTGACTTCCAAAAAGTGTGGTCAGCCGCCAGAGTCCTGCACTCTGTGCCGGAACCCGGGATTGAACCGGGGGCCTTTAGATCTTCAGTCTAACGCTCTCCCAACTGAGCTATTCCGGCCGACGAGGAAGTCTGTCATTTGAAACGAGCACTAGGCTAGGCGAGGGCGAGATATGTGCGAATCTATGATGACATAAATGGAAATTGGTTGGCATGGCAAATAAAAAAATGTCAGGGAAACATAAGGCATCTCTTCCGAAATGAAGTTAGCTAATGCATATTCTGTTCTGAAATATTTTGCAGATACTCTGTGAGATTGGTGACTTTTGACTTTTGATTTGGGGTAAACATATTCATAAAACTGACTTCCAAAAAGTGTGGTCAGCCGCCAGAGTCCTGCACTCTGTGCCGGAACCCGGGATTGAACCGGGGGCCTTTAGATCTTCAGTCTAACGCTCTCCCAACTGAGCTATTCCGGCCGACGAGGAAGTCTGTCATTTGAAACGAGCACTAGGCTAGGCGAGGGCGAGATATGTGCGAATCTATGATGACATAAATGGAAATTGGTTGGCATGGCAAATAAAAAAATGTCAGGGAAACATAAGGCATCTCTTCCGAAATGAAGTTAGCTAATGCATATTCTGTTCTGAAATATTTTGCAGATACTCTGTGAGATTGGTGACTTTTGACTTTTGATTTGGGGTAAACATATTCATAAAACTGACTTCCAAAAAGTGTGGTCAGCCGCCAGAGTCCTGCACTCTGTGCCGGAACCCGGGATTGAACCGGGGGCCTTTAGATCTTCAGTCTAACGCTCTCCCAACTGAGCTATTCCGGCCGACGAGGAAGACTGTCATTTGAAACGAGCACTAGGCTAGGCGAGGGCGAGATATGTGCGAATCTATGATGACATAAATGGAAATTGGTTGGCAGGGCAAATAAAAAAATGTCAGGGAAACATAAGGCATCTCTTCCGAAATGAAGTTAGCTAATGCATATTCTGTTCTGAAATATTTTGCAGATACTCTGTGAGATTGGTGACTTTTGACTTTTGATTTGGGGTAAACATATTCATAAAACTGACTTCCAAAAAGTGTGGTCAGCCGCCAGAGTCCTGCACTCTGTGCCGGAACCCGGGATTGAACCGGGGGCCTTTAGATCTTCAGTCTAACGCTCTCCCAACTGAGCTATTCCGGCCGACGAGGAAGTCTGTCATTTGAAACGAGCACTAGGCTAGGCGAGGGCGAGATATGTGCGAATCTATGATGACATAAATGGAAATTGGTTGGCATGGCAAATAAAAAAATGTCAGGGAAACATAAGGCATCTCTTCCGAAATGAAGTTAGCTAATGCATATTCTGTTCTGAAATATTTTGCAGATACTCTGTGAGATTGGTGACTTTTGACTTTTGATTTGGGGTAAACATATTCATAAAACTGACTTCCAAAAAGTGTGGTCAGCCGCCAGAGTCCTGCACTCTGTGCCGGAACCCGGGATTGAACCGGGGGCCTTTAGATCTTCAGTCTAACGCTCTCCCAACTGAGCTATTCCGGCCGACGAGGAAGTCTGTCATTTGAAACGATCACTAGGCTAGGCGAGGGCGAGATATGTGCGAATCTATGATGACATAAATGGAAATTGGTTGGCATGGCAAATAAAAAAATGTCAGGGAAACATAAGGCATCTCTTCCGAAATGAAGTTAGCTAATGCATATTCTGTTCTGAAATATTTTGCAGATACTCTGTGAGATTGGTGACTTTTGACTTTTGATTTGGGGTAAACATATTCATAAAACTGACTTCCAAAAAGTGTGGTCAGCCGCCAGAGTCCTGCACTCTGTGCCGGAACCCGGGATTGAACCGGGGGCCTTTAGATCTTCAGTCTAACGCTCTCCCAACTGAGCTATTCCGGCCGACGAGGAAGACTGTCATTTGAAACGAGCACTAGGCTAGGCGAGGGCGAGATATGTGCGAATCTATGATGACATAAATGGAAATTGGTTGGCATGGCAAATAAAAAAATGTCAGGGAAACATAAGGCATCTCTTCCGAAATGAAGTTAGCTAATGCATATTCTGTTCTGAAATATTTTGCAGATACTCTGTGAGATTGGTGACTTTTGACTTTTGATTTGGGGTAAACATATTCATAAAACTGACTTCCAAAAAGTGTGGTCAGCCGCCAGAGTCCTGCACTCTGTGCCGGAACCCGGGATTGAACCGGGGGCCTTTAGATCTTCAGTCTAACGCTCTCCCAACTGAGCTATTCCGGCCGACGAGGAAGTCTGTCATTTGAAACGAGCACTAGGCTAGGCGAGGGCGAGATATGTGCGAATCTATGATGACATAAATGGAAATTGGTTGGCATGGCAAATAAAAAAATGTCAGGGAAACATAAGGCATCTCTTCCGAAATGAAGTTAGCTAATGCATATTCTGTTCTGAAATATTTTGCAGATACTCTGTGAGATTGGTGACTTTTGACTTTTGATTTGGGGTAAACATATTCATAAAACTGACTTCCAAAAAGTGTGGTCAGCCGCCAGAGTCCTGCACTCTGTGCCGGAACCCGGGATTGAACCGGGGGCCTTTAGATCTTCAGTCTAACGCTCTCCCAACTGAGCTATTCCGGCCGACGAGGAAGACTGTCATTTGAAACGAGCACTAGGCTAGGCGAGGGCGAGATATGTGCGAATCTATGATGACATAAATGGAAATTGGTTGGCATGGCAAATAAAAAAATGTCAGGGAAACATAAGGCATCTCTTCCGAAATGAAGTTAGCTAATGCATATTCTGTTCTGAAATATTTTGCAGATACTCTGTGAGATTGGTGACTTTTGACTTTTGATTTGGGGTAAACATATTCATAAAACTGACTTCCAAAAAGTGTGGTCAGCCGCCAGAGTCCTGCACTCTGTGCCGGAACCCGGGATTGAACCGGGGGCCTTTAGATCTTCAGTCTAACGCTCTCCCAACTGAGCTATTCCGGCCGACGAGGAAGTCTGTCATTTGAAACGAGCACTAGGCTAGGCGAGGGCGAGATATGTGCGAATCTATGATGACATAAATGGAAATTGGTTGGCATGGCAAATAAAAAAATGTCAGGGAAACATAAGGCATCTCTTCCGAAATGAAGTTAGCTAATGCATATTCTGTTCTGAAATATTTTGCAGATACTCTGTGAGATTGGTGACTTTTGACTTTTGATTTGGGGTAAACATATTCATAAAACTGACTTCCAAAAAGTGTGGTCAGCCGCCAGAGTCCTGCACTCTGTGCCGGAACCCGGGATTGAACCGGGGGCCTTTAGATCTTCAGTCTAACGCTCTCCCAACTGAGCTATTCCGGCCGACGAGGAAGACTGTCATTTGAAACGAGCACTAGGCTAGGCGAGGGCGAGATATGTGCGAATCTATGATGACATAAATGGAAATTGGTTGGCATGGCAAATAAAAAAATGTCAGGGAAACATAAGGCATCTCTTCCGAAATGAAGTTAGCTAATGCATATTCTGTTCTGAAATATTTTGCAGATACTCTGTGAGATTGGTGACTTTTGACTTTTGATTTGGGGTAAACATATTCATAAAACTGACTTCCAAAAAGTGTGGTCAGCCGCCAGAGTCCTGCACTCTGTGCCGGAACCCGGGATTGAACCGGGGGCCTTTAGATCTTCAGTCTAACGCTCTCCCAACTGAGCTATTCCGGCCGACGAGGAAGTCTGTCATTTGAAACGAGCACTAGGCTAGGCGAGGGCGAGATATGTGCGAATCTATGATGACATAAATGGAAATTGGTTGGCATGGCAAATAAAAAAATGTCAGGGAAACATAAGGCATCTCTTCCGAAATGAAGTTAGCTAATGCATATTCTGTTCTGAAATATTTTGCAGATACTCTGTGAGATTGGTGACTTTTGACTTTTTATTTGGGGTAAACATATTCATAAAACTGACTTCCAAAAAGTGTGGTCAGCCGCCAGAGTCCTGCACTCTGTGCCGGAACCCGGGATTGAACCGGGGGCCTTTAGATCTTCAGTCTAACGCTCTCCCAACTGAGCTATTCCGGCCGACGAGGAAGACTGTCATTTGAAACGAGCACTAGGCTAGGCGAGGGCGAGATATGTGCGAATCTATGATGACATAAATGGAAATTGGTTGGCATGGCAAATAAAAAAATGTCAGGGAAACATAAGGCATCTCTTCCGAAATGAAGTTAGCTAATGCATATTCTGTTCTGAAATATTTTGCAGATACTCTGTGAGATTGGTGACTTTTGACTTTTGATTTGGGGTAAACATATTCATAAAACTGACTTCCAAAAAGTGTGGTCAGCCGCCAGAGTCCTGCACTCTGTGCCGGAACCCGGGATTGAACCGGGGGCCTTTAGATCTTCAGTCTAACGCTCTCCCAACTGAGCTATTCCGGCCGACGAGGAAGACTGTCATTTGAAACGAGCACTAGGCTAGGCGAGGGCGAGATATGTGCGAATCTATGATGACATAAATGGAAATTGGTTGGCATGGCAAATAAAAAAATGTCAGGGAAACATAAGGCATCTCTTCCGAAATGAAGTTAGCTAATGCATATTCTGTTCTGAAATATTTTGCAGATACTCTGTGAGATTGGTGACTTTTGACTTTTGATTTGGGGTAAACATATTCATAAAACTGACTTCCAAAAAGTGTGGTCAGCCGCCAGAGTCCTGCACTCTGTGCCGGAACCCGGGATTGAACCGGGGGCCTTTAGATCTTCAGTCTAACGCTCTCCCAACTGAGCTATTCCGGCCGACGAGGAAGACTGTCATTTGAAACGAGCACTAGGCTAGGCGAGGGCGAGATATGTGCGAATCTATGATGACATAAATGGAAATTGGTTGGCATGGCAAATAAAAAAATGTCAGGGAAACATAAGGCATCTCTTCCGAAATGAAGTTAGCTAATGCATATTCTGTTCTGAAATATTTTGCAGATACTCTGTGAGATTGGTGACTTTTGACTTTTGATTTGGGGTAAACATATTCATAAAACTGACTTCCAAAAAGTGTGGTCAGCCGCCAGAGTCCTGCACTCTGTGCCGGAACCCGGGATTGAACCGGGGGCCTTTAGATCTTCAGTCTAACGCTCTCCCAACTGAGCTATTCCGGCCGACGAGGAAGTCTGTCATTTGAAACGAGCACTAGGCTAGGCGAGGGCGAGATATGTGCGAATCTATGATGACATAAATGGAAATTGGTTGGCATGGCAAATAAAAAAATGTCAGGGAAACATAAGGCATCTCTTCCGAAATGAAGTTAGCTAATGCATATTCTGTTCTGAAATATTTTGCAGATACTCTGTGAGATTGGTGACTTTTGACTTTTGATTTGGGGTAAACATATTCATAAAACTGACTTCCAAAAAGTGTGGTCAGCCGCCAGAGTCCTGCACTCTGTGCCGGAACCCGGGATTGAACCGGGGGCCTTTAGATCTTCAGTCTAACGCTCTCCCAACTGAGCTATTCCGGCCGACGAGGAAGACTGTCATTTGAAACGAGCACTAGGCTAGGCGAGGGCGAGATATGTGCGAATCTATGATGACATAAATGGAAATTGGTTGGCATGGCAAATAAAAAAATGTCAGGGAAACATAAGGCATCTCTTCCGAAATGAAGTTAGCTAATGCATATTCTGTTCTGAAATATTTTGCAGATACTCTGTGAGATTGGTGACTTTTGACTTTTGATTTGGGGTAAACATATTCATAAAACTGACTTCCAAAAAGTGTGGTCAGCCGCCAGAGTCCTGCACTCTGTGCCGGAACCCGGGATTGAACCGGGGGCCTTTAGATCTTCAGTCTAACGCTCTCCCAACTGAGCTATTCCGGCCGACGAGGAAGTCTGTCATTTGAAACGAGCACTAGGCTAGGCGAGGGCGAGATATGTGCGAATCTATGATGACATAAATGGAAATTGGTTGGCATGGCAAATAAAAAAATGTCAGGGAAACATAAGGCATCTCTTCCGAAATGAAGTTAGCTAATGCATATTCTGTTCTGAAATATTTTGCAGATACTCTGTGAGATTGGTGACTTTTGACTTTTGATTTGGGGTAAACATATTCATAAAACTGACTTCCAAAAAGTGTGGTCAGCCGCCAGAGTCCTGCACTCTGTGCCGGAACCCGGGATTGAACCGGGGGCCTTTAGATCTTCAGTCTAACGCTCTCCCAACTGAGCTATTCCGGCCGACGAGGAAGACTGTCATTTGAAACGAGCACTAGGCTAGGCGAGGGCGAGATATGTGCGAATCTATGATGACATAAATGGAAATTGGTTGGCATGGCAAATAAAAAAATGTCAGGGAAACATAAGGCATCTCTTCCGAAATGAAGTTAGCTAATGCATATTCTGTTCTGAAATATTTTGCAGATACTCTGTGAGATTGGTGACTTTTGACTTTTGATTTGGGGTAAACATATTCATAAAACTGACTTCCAAAAAGTGTGGTCAGCCGCCAGAGTCCTGCACTCTGTGCCGGAACCCGGGATTGAACCGGGGGCCTTTAGATCTTCAGTCTAACGCTCTCCCAACTGAGCTATTCCGGCCGACGAGGAAGTCTGTCATTTGAAACGAGCACTAGGCTAGGCGAGGGCGAGATATGTGCGAATCTATGATGACATAAATGGAAATTGGTTGGCATGGCAAATAAAAAAATGTCAGGGAAACATAAGGCATCTCTTCCGAAATGAAGTTAGCTAATGCATATTCTGTTCTGAAATATTTTGCAGATACTCTGTGAGATTGGTGACTTTTGACTTTTGATTTGGGGTAAACATATTCATAAAACTGACTTCCAAAAAGTGTGGTCAGCCGCCAGAGTCCTGCACTCTGTGCCGGAACCCGGGATTGAACCGGGGGCCTTTAGATCTTCAGTCTAACGCTCTCCCAACTGAGCTATTCCGGCCGACGAGGAAGACTGTCATTTGAAACGAGCACTAGGCTAGGCGAGGGCGAGATATGTGCGAATCTATGATGACATAAATGGAAATTGGTTGGCATGGCAAATAAAAAAATGTCAGGGAAACATAAGGCATCTCTTCCGAAATGAAGTTAGCTAATGCATATTCTGTTCTGAAATATTTTGCAGATACTCTGTGAGATTGGTGACTTTTGACTTTTGATTTGGGGTAAACATATTCATAAAACTGACTTCCAAAAAGTGTGGTCAGCCGCCAGAGTCCTGCACTCTGTGCCGGAACCCGGGATTGAACCGGGGGCCTTTAGATCTTCAGTATAACGCTCTCCCAACTGAGCTATTCCGGCCGACGAGGAAGTCTGTCATTTGAAACGAGCACTAGGCTAGGCGAGGGCGAGATATGTGCGAATCTATGATGACATAAATGGAAATTGGTTGGCATGGCAAATAAAAAAATGTCAGGGAAACATAAGGCATCTCTTCCGAAATGAAGTTAGCTAATGCATATTCTGTTCTGAAATATTTTGCAGATACTCTGTGAGATTGGTGACTTTTGACTTTTGATTTGGGGTAAACATATTCATAAAACTGACTTCCAAAAAGTGTGGTCAGCCGCCAGAGTCCTGCACTCTGTGCCGGAACCCGGGATTGAACCGGGGGCCTTTAGATCTTCAGTCTAACGCTCTCCCAACTGAGCTATTCCGGCCGACGAGGAAGTCTGTCATTTGAAACGAGCACTAGGCTAGGCGAGGGCGAGATATGTGCGAATCTATGATGACATAAATGGAAATTGGTTGGCATGGCAAATAAAAAAATGTCAGGGAAACATAAGGCATCTCTTCCGAAATGAAGTTAGCTAATGCATATTCTGTTCTGAAATATTTTGCAGATACTCTGTGAGATTGGTGACTTTTGACTTTTGATTTGGGGTAAACATATTCATAAAACTGACTTCCAAAAAGTGTGGTCAGCCGCCAGAGTCCTGCACTCTGTGCCGGAACCCGGGATTGAACCGGGGGCCTTTAGATCTTCAGTCTAACGCTCTCCCAACTGAGCTATTCCGGCCGACGAGGAAGACTGTCATTTGAAACGAGCACTAGGCTAGGCGAGGGCGAGATATGTGCGAATCTATGATGACATAAATGGAAATTGGTTGGCATGGCAAATAAAAAAATGTCAGGGAAACATAAGGCATCTCTTCCGAAATGAAGTTAGCTAATGCATATTCTGTTCTGAAATATTTTGCAGATACTCTGTGAGATTGGTGACTTTTGACTTTTGATTTGGGGTAAACATATTCATAAAACTGACTTCCAAAAAGTGTGGTCAGCCGCCAGAGTCCTGCACTCTGTGCCGGAACCCGGGATTGAACCGGGGGCCTTTAGATCTTCAGTATAACGCTCTCCCAACTGAGCTATTCCGGCCGACGAGGAAGTCTGTCATTTGAAACGAGCACTAGGCTAGGCGAGGGCGAGATATGTGCGAATCTATGATGACATAAATGGAAATTGGTTGGCATGGCAAATAAAAAAATGTCAGGGAAACATAAGGCATCTCTTCCGAAATGAAGTTAGCTAATGCATATTCTGTTCTGAAATATTTTGCAGATACTCTGTGAGATTGGTGACTTTTGACTTTTGATTTGGGGTAAACATATTCATAAAACTGACTTCCAAAAAGTGTGGTCAGCCGCCAGAGTCCTGCACTCTGTGCCGGAACCCGGGATTGAACCGGGGGCCTTTAGATCTTCAGTCTAACGCTCTCCCAACTGAGCTATTCCGGCCGACGAGGAAGTCTGTCATTTGAAACGAGCACTAGGCTAGGCGAGGGCGAGATATGTGCGAATCTATGATGACATAAATGGAAATTGGTTGGCATGGCAAATAAAAAAATGTCAGGGAAACATAAGGCATCTCTTCCGAAATGAAGTTAGCTAATGCATATTCTGTTCTGAAATATTTTGCAGATACTCTGTGAGATTGGTGACTTTTGACTTTTGATTTGGGGTAAACATATTCATAAAACTGACTTCCAAAAAGTGTGGTCAGCCGCCAGAGTCCTGCACTCTGTGCCGGAACCCGGGATTGAACCGGGGGCCTTTAGATCTTCAGTCTAACGCTCTCCCAACTGAGCTATTCCGGCCGACGAGGAAGACTGTCATTTGAAACGAGCACTAGGCTAGGCGAGGGCGAGATATGTGCGAATCTATGATGACATAAATGGAAATTGGTTGGCATGGCAAATAAAAAAATGTCAGGGAAACATAAGGCATCTCTTCCGAAATGAAGTTAGCTAATGCATATTCTGTTCTGAAATATTTTGCAGATACTCTGTGAGATTGGTGACTTTTGACTTTTGATTTGGGGTAAACATATTCATAAAACTGACTTCCAAAAAGTGTGGTCAGCCGCCAGAGTCCTGCACTCTGTGCCGGAACCCGGGATTGAACCGGGGGCCTTTAGATCTTCAGTCTAACGCTCTCCCAACTGAGCTATTCCGGCCGACGAGGAAGACTGTCATTTGAAACGAGCACTAGGCTAGGCGAGGGCGAGATATGTGCGAATCTATGATGACATAAATGGAAATTGGTTGGCATGGCAAATAAAAAAATGTCAGGGAAACATAAGGCATCTCTTCCGAAATGAAGTTAGCTAATGCATATTCTGTTCTGAAATATTTTGCAGATACTCTGTGAGATTGGTGACTTTTGACTTTTGATTTGGGGTAAACATATTCATAAAACTGACTTCCAAAAAGTGTGGTCAGCCGCCAGAGTCCTGCACTCTGTGCCGGAACCCGGGATTGAACCGGGGGCCTTTAGATCTTCAGTCTAACGCTCTCCCAACTGAGCTATTCCGGCCGACGAGGAAGTCTGTCATTTGAAACGAGCACTAGGCTAGGCGAGGGCGAGATATGTGCGAATCTATGATGACATAAATGGAAATTGGTTGGCATGGCAAATAAAAAAATGTCAGGGAAACATAAGGCATCTCTTCCGAAATGAAGTTAGCTAATGCATATTCTGTTCTGAAATATTTTGCAGATACTCTGTGAGATTGGTGACTTTTGACTTTTGATTTGGGGTAAACATATTCATAAAACTGACTTCCAAAAAGTGTGGTCAGCCGCCAGAGTCCTGCACTCTGTGCCGGAACCCGGGATTGAACCGGGGGCCTTTAGATCTTCAGTCTAACGCTCTCCCAACTGAGCTATTCCGGCCGACGAGGAAGTCTGTCATTTGAAACGAGCACTAGGCTAGGCGAGGGCGAGATATGTGCGAATCTATGATGACATAAATGGAAATTGGTTGGCATGGCAAATAAAAAAATGTCAGGGAAACATAAGGCATCTCTTCCGAAATGAAGTTAGCTAATGCATATTCTGTTCTGAAATATTTTGCAGATACTCTGTGAGATTGGTGACTTTTGACTTTTGATTTGGGGTAAACATATTCATAAAACTGACTTCCAAAAAGTGTGGTCAGCCGCCAGAGTCCTGCACTCTGTGCCGGAACCCGGGATTGAACCGGGGGCCTTTAGATCTTCAGTCTAACGCTCTCCCAACTGAGCTATTCCGGCCGACGAGGAAGTCTGTCATTTGAAACGAGCACTAGGCTAGGCGAGGGCGAGATATGTGCGAATCTATGATGACATAAATGGAAATTGGTTGGCATGGCAAATAAAAAAATGTCAGGGAAACATAAGGCATCTCTTCCGAAATGAAGTTAGCTAATGCATATTCTGTTCTGAAATATTTTGCAGATACTCTGTGAGATTGGTGACTTTTGACTTTTGATTTGGGGTAAACATATTCATAAAACTGACTTCCAAAAAGTGTGGTCAGCCGCCAGAGTCCTGCACTCTGTGCCGGAACCCGGGATTGAACCGGGGGCCTTTAGATCTTCAGTCTAACGCTCTCCCAACTGAGCTATTCCGGCCGACGAGGAAGACTGTCATTTGAAACGAGCACTAGGCTAGGCGAGGGCGAGATATGTGCGAATCTATGATGACATAAATGGAAATTGGTTGGCATGGCAAATAAAAAAATGTCAGGGAAACATAAGGCATCTCTTCCGAAATGAAGTTAGCTAATGCATATTCTGTTCTGAAATATTTTGCAGATACTCTGTGAGATTGGTGACTTTTGACTTTTGATTTGGGGTAAACATATTCATAAAACTGACTTCCAAAAAGTGTGGTCAGCCGCCAGAGTCCTGCACTCTGTGCCGGAACCCGGGATTGAACCGGGGGCCTTTAGATCTTCAGTCTAACGCTCTCCCAACTGAGCTATTCCGGCCGACGAGGAAGACTGTCATTTGAAACGAGCACTAGGCTAGGCGAGGGCGAGATATGTGCGAATCTATGATGACATAAATGGAAATTGGTTGGCATGGCAAATAAAAAAATGTCAGGGAAACATAAGGCATCTCTTCCGAAATGAAGTTAGCTAATGCATATTCTGTTCTGAAATATTTTGCAGATACTCTGTGAGATTGGTGACTTTTGACTTTTGATTTGGGGTAAACATATTCATAAAACTGACTTCCAAAAAGTGTGGTCAGCCGCCAGAGTCCTGCACTCTGTGCCGGAACCCGGGATTGAACCGGGGGCCTTTAGATCTTCAGTCTAACGCTCTCCCAACTGAGCTATTCCGGCCGACGAGGAAGTCTGTCATTTGAAACGAGCACTAGGCTAGGCGAGGGCGAGATATGTGCGAATCTATGATGACATAAATGGAAATTGGTTGGCATGGCAAATAAAAAAATGTCAGGGAAACATAAGGCATCTCTTCCGAAATGAAGTTAGCTAATGCATATTCTGTTCTGAAATATTTTGCAGATACTCTGTGAGATTGGTGACTTTTGACTTTTGATTTGGGGTAAACATATTCATAAAACTGACTTCCAAAAAGTGTGGTCAGCCGCCAGAGTCCTGCACTCTGTGCCGGAACCCGGGATTGAACCGGGGGCCTTTAGATCTTCAGTCTAACGCTCTCCCAACTGAGCTATTCCGGCCGACGAGGAAGACTGTCATTTGAAACGAGCACTAGGCTAGGCGAGGGCGAGATATGTGCGAATCTATGATGACATAAATGGAAATTGGTTGGCATGGCAAATAAAAAAATGTCAGGGAAACATAAGGCATCTCTTCCGAAATGAAGTTAGCTAATGCATATTCTGTTCTGAAATATTTTGCAGATACTCTGTGAGATTGGTGACTTTTGACTTTTGATTTGGGGTAAACATATTCATAAAACTGACTTCCAAAAAGTGTGGTCAGCCGCCAGAGTCCTGCACTCTGTGCCGGAACCCGGGATTGAACCGGGGGCCTTTAGATCTTCAGTCTAACGCTCTCCCAACTGAGCTATTCCGGCCGACGAGGAAGTCTGTCATTTGAAACGAGCACTAGGCTAGGCGAGGGCGAGATATGTGCGAATCTATGATGACATAAATGGAAATTGGTTGGCATGGCAAATAAAAAAATGTCAGGGAAACATAAGGCATCTCTTCCGAAATGAAGTTAGCTAATGCATATTCTGTTCTGAAATATTTTGCAGATACTCTGTGAGATTGGTGACTTTTGACTTTTGATTTGGGGTAAACATATTCATAAAACTGACTTCCAAAAAGTGTGGTCAGCCGCCAGAGTCCTGCACTCTGTGCCGGAACCCGGGATTGAACCGGGGGCCTTTAGATCTTCAGTCTAACGCTCTCCCAACTGAGCTATTCCGGCCGACGAGGAAGACTGTCATTTGAAACGAGCACTAGGCTAGGCGAGGGCGAGATATGTGCGAATCTATGATGACATAAATGGAAATTGGTTGGCATGGCAAATAAAAAAATGTCAGGGAAACATAAGGCATCTCTTCCGAAATGAAGTTAGCTAATGCATATTCTGTTCTGAAATATTTTGCAGATACTCTGTGAGATTGGTGACTTTTGACTTTTGATTTGGGGTAAACATATTCATAAAACTGACTTCCAAAAAGTGTGGTCAGCCGCCAGAGTCCTGCACTCTGTGCCGGAACCCGGGATTGAACCGGGGGCCTTTAGATCTTCAGTCTAACGCTCTCCCAACTGAGCTATTCCGGCCGACGAGGAAGTCTGTCATTTGAAACGAGCACTAGGCTAGGCGAGGGCGAGATATGTGCGAATCTATGATGACATAAATGGAAATTGGTTGGCATGGCAAATAAAAAAATGTCAGGGAAACATAAGGCATCTCTTCCGAAATGAAGTTAGCTAATGCATATTCTGTTCTGAAATATTTTGCAGATACTCTGTGAGATTGGTGACTTTTGACTTTTGATTTGGGGTAAACATATTCATAAAACTGACTTCCAAAAAGTGTGGTCAGCCGCCAGAGTCCTGCACTCTGTGCCGGAACCCGGGATTGAACCGGGGGCCTTTAGATCTTCAGTCTAACGCTCTCCCAACTGAGCTATTCCGGCCGACGAGGAAGACTGTCATTTGAAACGAGCACTAGGCTAGGCGAGGGCGAGATATGTGCGAATCTATGATGACATAAATGGAAATTGGTTGGCATGGCAAATAAAAAAATGTCAGGGAAACATAAGGCATCTCTTCCGAAATGAAGTTAGCTAATGCATATTCTGTTCTGAAATATTTTGCAGATACTCTGTGAGATTGGTGACTTTTGACTTTTGATTTGGGGTAAACATATTCATAAAACTGACTTCCAAAAAGTGTGGTCAGCCGCCAGAGTCCTGCACTCTGTGCCGGAACCCGGGATTGAACCGGGGGCCTTTAGATCTTCAGTCTAACGCTCTCCCAACTGAGCTATTCCGGCCGACGAGGAAGACTGTCATTTGAAACGAGCACTAGGCTAGGCGAGGGCGAGATATGTGCGAATCTATGATGACATAAATGGAAATTGGTTGGCATGGCAAATAAAAAAATGTCAGGGAAACATAAGGCATCTCTTCCGAAATGAAGTTAGCTAATGCATATTCTGTTCTGAAATATTTTGCAGATACTCTGTGAGATTGGTGACTTTTGACTTTTGATTTGGGGTAAACATATTCATAAAACTGACTTCCAAAAAGTGTGGTCAGCCGCCAGAGTCCTGCACTCTGTGCCGGAACCCGGGATTGAACCGGGGGCCTTTAGATCTTCAGTCTAACGCTCTCCCAACTGAGCTATTCCGGCCGACGAGGAAGTCTGTCATTTGAAACGAGCACTAGGCTAGGCGAGGGCGAGATATGTGCGAATCTATGATGACATAAATGGAAATTGGTTGGCATGGCAAATAAAAAAATGTCAGGGAAACATAAGGCATCTCTTCCGAAATGAAGTTAGCTAATGCATATTCTGTTCTGAAATATTTTGCAGATACTCTGTGAGATTGGTGACTTTTGACTTTTGATTTGGGGTAAACATATTCATAAAACTGACTTCCAAAAAGTGTGGTCAGCCGCCAGAGTCCTGCACTCTGTGCCGGAACCCGGGATTGAACCGGGGGCCTTTAGATCTTCAGTCTAACGCTCTCCCAACTGAGCTATTCCGGCCGACGAGGAAGTCTGTCATTTGAAACGAGCACTAGGCTAGGCGAGGGCGAGATATGTGCGAATCTATGATGACATAAATGGAAATTGGTTGGCATGGCAAATAAAAAAATGTCAGGGAAACATAAGGCATCTCTTCCGAAATGAAGTTAGCTAATGCATATTCTGTTCTGAAATATTTTGCAGATACTCTGTGAGATTGGTGACTTTTGACTTTTGATTTGGGGTAAACATATTCATAAAACTGACTTCCAAAAAGTGTGGTCAGCCGCCAGAGTCCTGCACTCTGTGCCGGAACCCGGGATTGAACCGGGGGCCTTTAGATCTTCAGTCTAACGCTCTCCCAACTGAGCTATTCCGGCCGACGAGGAAGTCTGTCATTTGAAACGAGCACTAGGCTAGGCGAGGGCGAGATATGTGCGAATCTATGATGACATAAATGGAAATTGGTTGGCATGGCAAATAAAAAAATGTCAGGGAAACATAAGGCATCTCTTCCGAAATGAAGTTAGCTAATGCATATTCTGTTCTGAAATATTTTGCAGATACTCTGTGAGATTGGTGACTTTTGACTTTTGATTTGGGGTAAACATATTCATAAAACTGACTTCCAAAAAGTGTGGTCAGCCGCCAGAGTCCTGCACTCTGTGCCGGAACCCGGGATTGAACCGGGGGCCTTTAGATCTTCAGTCTAACGCTCTCCCAACTGAGCTATTCCGGCCGACGAGGAAGACTGTCATTTGAAACGAGCACTAGGCTAGGCGAGGGCGAGATATGTGCGAATCTATGATGACATAAATGGAAATTGGTTGGCATGGCAAATAAAAAAATGTCAGGGAAACATAAGGCATCTCTTCCGAAATGAAGTTAGCTAATGCATATTCTGTTCTGAAATATTTTGCAGATACTCTGTGAGATTGGTGACTTTTGACTTTTGATTTGGGGTAAACATATTCATAAAACTGACTTCCAAAAAGTGTGGTCAGCCGCCAGAGTCCTGCACTCTGTGCCGGAACCCGGGATTGAACCGGGGGCCTTTAGATCTTCAGTCTAACGCTCTCCCAACTGAGCTATTCCGGCCGACGAGGAAGACTGTCATTTGAAACGAGCACTAGGCTAGGCGAGGGCGAGATATGTGCGAATCTATGATGACATAAATGGAAATTGGTTGGCATGGCAAATAAAAAAATGTCAGGGAAACATAAGGCATCTCTTCCGAAATGAAGTTAGCTAATGCATATTCTGTTCTGAAATATTTTGCAGATACTCTGTGAGATTGGTGACTTTTGACTTTTGATTTGGGGTAAACATATTCATAAAACTGACTTCCAAAAAGTGTGGTCAGCCGCCAGAGTCCTGCACTCTGTGCCGGAACCCGGGATTGAACCGGGGGCCTTTAGATCTTCAGTCTAACGCTCTCCCAACTGAGCTATTCCGGCCGACGAGGAAGTCTGTCATTTGAAACGAGCACTAGGCTAGGCGAGGGCGAGATATGTGCGAATCTATGATGACATAAATGGAAATTGGTTGGCATGGCAAATAAAAAAATGTCAGGGAAACATAAGGCATCTCTTCCGAAATGAAGTTAGCTAATGCATATTCTGTTCTGAAATATTTTGCAGATACTCTGTGAGATTGGTGACTTTTGACTTTTGATTTGGGGTAAACATATTCATAAAACTGACTTCCAAAAAGTGTGGTCAGCCGCCAGAGTCCTGCACTCTGTGCCGGAACCCGGGATTGAACCGGGGGCCTTTAGATCTTCAGTCTAACGCTCTCCCAACTGAGCTATTCCGGCCGACGAGGAAGACTGTCATTTGAAACGAGCACTAGGCTAGGCGAGGGCGAGATATGTGCGAATCTATGATGACATAAATGGAAATTGGTTGGCATGGCAAATAAAAAAATGTCAGGGAAACATAAGGCATCTCTTCCGAAATGAAGTTAGCTAATGCATATTCTGTTCTGAAATATTTTGCAGATACTCTGTGAGATTGGTGACTTTTGACTTTTGATTTGGGGTAAACATATTCATAAAACTGACTTCCAAAAAGTGTGGTCAGCCGCCAGAGTCCTGCACTCTGTGCCGGAACCCGGGATTGAACCGGGGGCCTTTAGATCTTCAGTCTAACGCTCTCCCAACTGAGCTATTCCGGCCGACGAGGAAGTCTGTCATTTGAAACGAGCACTAGGCTAGGCGAGGGCGAGATATGTGCGAATCTATGATGACATAAATGGAAATTGGTTGGCATGGCAAATAAAAAAATGTCAGGGAAACATAAGGCATCTCTTCCGAAATGAAGTTAGCTAATGCATATTCTGTTCTGAAATATTTTGCAGATACTCTGTGAGATTGGTGACTTTTGACTTTTGATTTGGGGTAAACATATTCATAAAACTGACTTCCAAAAAGTGTGGTCAGCCGCCAGAGTCCTGCACTCTGTGCCGGAACCCGGGATTGAACCGGGGGCCTTTAGATCTTCAGTCTAACGCTCTCCCAACTGAGCTATTCCGGCCGACGAGGAAGACTGTCATTTGAAACGAGCACTAGGCTAGGCGAGGGCGAGATATGTGCGAATCTATGATGACATAAATGGAAATTGGTTGGCATGGCAAATAAAAAAATGTCAGGGAAACATAAGGCATCTCTTCCGAAATGAAGTTAGCTAATGCATATTCTGTTCTGAAATATTTTGCAGATACTCTGTGAGATTGGTGACTTTTGACTTTTGATTTGGGGTAAACATATTCATAAAACTGACTTCCAAAAAGTGTGGTCAGCCGCCAGAGTCCTGCACTCTGTGCCGGAACCCGGGATTGAACCGGGGGCCTTTAGATCTTCAGTCTAACGCTCTCCCAACTGAGCTATTCCGGCCGACGAGGAAGTCTGTCATTTGAAACGAGCACTAGGCTAGGCGAGGGCGAGATATGTGCGAATCTATGATGACATAAATGGAAATTGGTTGGCATGGCAAATAAAAAAATGTCAGGGAAACATAAGGCATCTCTTCCGAAATGAAGTTAGCTAATGCATATTCTGTTCTGAAATATTTTGCAGATACTCTGTGAGATTGGTGACTTTTGACTTTTGATTTGGGGTAAACATATTCATAAAACTGACTTCCAAAAAGTGTGGTCAGCCGCCAGAGTCCTGCACTCTGTGCCGGAACCCGGGATTGAACCGGGGGCCTTTAGATCTTCAGTCTAACGCTCTCCCAACTGAGCTATTCCGGCCGACGAGGAAGACTGTCATTTGAAACGAGCACTAGGCTAGGCGAGGGCGAGATATGTGCGAATCTATGATGACATAAATGGAAATTGGTTGGCATGGCAAATAAAAAAATGTCAGGGAAACATAAGGCATCTCTTCCGAAATGAAGTTAGCTAATGCATATTCTGTTCTGAAATATTTTGCAGATACTCTGTGAGATTGGTGACTTTTGACTTTTGATTTGGGGTAAACATATTCATAAAACTGACTTCCAAAAAGTGTGGTCAGCCGCCAGAGTCCTGCACTCTGTGCCGGAACCCGGGATTGAACCGGGGGCCTTTAGATCTTCAGTCTAACGCTCTCCCAACTGAGCTATTCCGGCCGACGAGGAAGTCTGTCATTTGAAACGAGCACTAGGCTAGGCGAGGGCGAGATATGTGCGAATCTATGATGACATAAATGGAAATTGGTTGGCATGGCAAATAAAAAAATGTCAGGGAAACATAAGGCATCTCTTCCGAAATGAAGTTAGCTAATGCATATTCTGTTCTGAAATATTTTGCAGATACTCTGTGAGATTGGTGACTTTTGACTTTTGATTTGGGGTAAACATATTCATAAAACTGACTTCCAAAAAGTGTGGTCAGCCGCCAGAGTCCTGCACTCTGTGCCGGAACCCGGGATTGAACCGGGGGCCTTTAGATCTTCAGTCTAACGCTCTCCCAACTGAGCTATTCCGGCCGACGAGGAAGACTGTCATTTGAAACGAGCACTAGGCTAGGCGAGGGCGAGATATGTGCGAATCTATGATGACATAAATGGAAATTGGTTGGCATGGCAAATAAAAAAATGTCAGGGAAACATAAGGCATCTCTTCCGAAATGAAGTTAGCTAATGCATATTCTGTTCTGAAATATTTTGCAGATACTCTGTGAGATTGGTGACTTTTGACTTTTGATTTGGGGTAAACATATTCATAAAACTGACTTCCAAAAAGTGTGGTCAGCCGCCAGAGTCCTGCACTCTGTGCCGGAACCCGGGATTGAACCGGGGGCCTTTAGATCTTCAGTCTAACGCTCTCCCAACTGAGCTATTCCGGCCGACGAGGAAGACTGTCATTTGAAACGAGCACTAGGCTAGGCGAGGGCGAGATATGTGCGAATCTATGATGACATAAATGGAAATTGGTTGGCATGGCAAATAAAAAAATGTCAGGGAAACATAAGGCATCTCTTCCGAAATGAAGTTAGCTAATGCATATTCTGTTCTGAAATATTTTGCAGATACTCTGTGAGATTGGTGACTTTTGACTTTTGATTTGGGGTAAACATATTCATAAAACTGACTTCCAAAAAGTGTGGTCAGCCGCCAGAGTCCTGCACTCTGTGCCGGAACCCGGGATTGAACCGGGGGCCTTTAGATCTTCAGTCTAACGCTCTCCCAACTGAGCTATTCCGGCCGACGAGGAAGTCTGTCATTTGAAACGAGCACTAGGCTAGGCGAGGGCGAGATATGTGCGAATCTATGATGACATAAATGGAAATTGGTTGGCATGGCAAATAAAAAAATGTCAGGGAAACATAAGGCATCTCTTCCGAAATGAAGTTAGCTAATGCATATTCTGTTCTGAAATATTTTGCAGATACTCTGTGAGATTGGTGACTTTTGACTTTTGATTTGGGGTAAACATATTCATAAAACTGACTTCCAAAAAGTGTGGTCAGCCGCCAGAGTCCTGCACTCTGTGCCGGAACCCGGGATTGAACCGGGGGCCTTTAGATCTTCAGTCTAACGCTCTCCCAACTGAGCTATTCCGGCCGACGAGGAAGACTGTCATTTGAAACGAGCACTAGGCTAGGCGAGGGCGAGATATGTGCGAATCTATGATGACATAAATGGAAATTGGTTGGCATGGCAAATAAAAAAATGTCAGGGAAACATAAGGCATCTCTTCCGAAATGAAGTTAGCTAATGCATATTCTGTTCTGAAATATTTTGCAGATACTCTGTGAGATTGGTGACTTTTGACTTTTGATTTGGGGTAAACATATTCATAAAACTGACTTCCAAAAAGTGTGGTCAGCCGCCAGAGTCCTGCACTCTGTGCCGGAACCCGGGATTGAACCGGGGGCCTTTAGATCTTCAGTCTAACGCTCTCCCAACTGAGCTATTCCGGCCGACGAGGAAGTCTGTCATTTGAAACGAGCACTAGGCTAGGCGAGGGCGAGATATGTGCGAATCTATGATGACATAAATGGAAATTGGTTGGCATGGCAAATAAAAAAATGTCAGGGAAACATAAGGCATCTCTTCCGAAATGAAGTTAGCTAATGCATATTCTGTTCTGAAATATTTTGCAGATACTCTGTGAGATTGGTGACTTTTGACTTTTGATTTGGGGTAAACATATTCATAAAACTGACTTCCAAAAAGTGTGGTCAGCCGCCAGAGTCCTGCACTCTGTGCCGGAACCCGGGATTGAACCGGGGGCCTTTAGATCTTCAGTCTAACGCTCTCCCAACTGAGCTATTCCGGCCGACGAGGAAGACTGTCATTTGAAACGAGCACTAGGCTAGGCGAGGGCGAGATATGTGCGAATCTATGATGACATAAATGGAAATTGGTTGGCATGGCAAATAAAAAAATGTCAGGGAAACATAAGGCATCTCTTCCGAAATGAAGTTAGCTAATGCATATTCTGTTCTGAAATATTTTGCAGATACTCTGTGAGATTGGTGACTTTTGACTTTTGATTTGGGGTAAACATATTCATAAAACTGACTTCCAAAAAGTGTGGTCAGCCGCCAGAGTCCTGCACTCTGTGCGGAACCCGGGATTGAACCGGGGGCCTTTAGATCTTCAGTCTAACGCTCTCCCAACTGAGCTATTCCGGCCGACGAGGAAGTCTGTCATTTGAAACGAGCACTAGGCTAGGCGAGGGCGAGATATGTGCGAATCTATGATGACATAAATGGAAATTGGTTGGCATGGCAAATAAAAAAATGTCAGGGAAACATAAGGCATCTCTTCCGAAATGAAGTTAGCTAATGCATATTCTGTTCTGAAATATTTTGCAGATACTCTGTGAGATTGGTGACTTTTGACTTTTGATTTGGGGTAAACATATTCATAAAACTGACTTCCAAAAAGTGTGGTCAGCCGCCAGAGTCCTGCACTCTGTGCCGGAACCCGGGATTGAACCGGGGGCCTTTAGATCTTCAGTCTAACGCTCTCCCAACTGAGCTATTCCGGCCGACGAGGAAGACTGTCATTTGAAACGAGCACTAGGCTAGGCGAGGGCGAGATATGTGCGAATCTATGATGACATAAATGGAAATTGGTTGGCATGGCAAATAAAAAAATGTCAGGGAAACATAAGGCATCTCTTCCGAAATGAAGTTAGCTAATGCATATTCTGTTCTGAAATATTTTGCAGATACTCTGTGAGATTGGTGACTTTTGACTTTTGATTTGGGGTAAACATATTCATAAAACTGACTTCCAAAAAGTGTGGTCAGCCGCCAGAGTCCTGCACTCTGTGCCGGAACCGGGATTGAACCGGGGGCCTTTAGATCTTCAGTCTAACGCTCTCCCAACTGAGCTATTCCGGCCGACGAGGAAGTCTGTCATTTGAAACGAGCACTAGGCTAGGCGAGGGCGAGATATGTGCGAATCTATGATGACATAAATGGAAATTGGTTGGCATGGCAAATAAAAAAATGTCAGGGAAACATAAGGCATCTCTTCCGAAATGAAGTTAGCTAATGCATATTCTGTTCTGAAATATTTTGCAGATACTCTGTGAGATTGGTGACTTTTGACTTTTGATTTGGGGTAAACATATTCATAAAACTGACTTCCAAAAAGTGTGGTCAGCCGCCAGAGTCCTGCACTCTGTGCCGGAACCCGGGATTGAACCGGGGGCCTTTAGATCTTCAGTCCTAACGCTCTCCCAACTGAGCTATTCCGGCCGACGAGGAAGTCTGTCATTTGAAACGAGCACTAGGCTAGGCGAGGGCGAGATATGTGCGAATTCTATGATGACATAAATGGAAATTGGTTGGCATGGCAAATAAAAAAATGTCAGGGAAACATAAGGCATCTCTTCCGAAATGAAGTTAGCTAATGCATATTCTGTTCTGAAATATTTTGCAGATACTCTGTGAGATTGGTGACTTTTGACTTTTGATTTGGGGTAAACATATTCATAAAACTGACTTCCAAAAAGTGTGGTCAGCCGCCAGAGTCCTGCACTCTGTGCCGGAACCCGGGATTGAACCGGGGGCCTTTAGATCTTCAGTCTAACGCTCTCCCAACTGAGCTATTCCGGCCGACGAGGAAGACTGTCATTTGAAACGAGCACTAGGCTAGGCGAGGGCGAGATATGTGCGAATCTATGATGACATAAATGGAAATTGGTTGGCATGGCAAATAAAAAAATGTCAGGGAAACATAAGGCATCTCTTCCGAAATGAAGTTAGCTAATGCATATTCTGTTCTGAAATATTTTGCAGATACTCTGTGAGATTGGTGACTTTTGACTTTTGATTTGGGGTAAACATATTCATAAAACTGACTTCCAAAAAGTGTGGTCAGCCGCCAGAGTCCTGCACTCT